>NC_090440.1:1830161757-1830786757 GCF_031143425.1 Pleurodeles waltl | reverse complement strand
GTGTTGTATGGTTGTGTGATAGTGTGTGTTGGTTGCCTGTTGGTGGTACGTTGTGTTGTATGTGTGATTGGTCAGTGGGTAGTGTCTATTGCGGGTGCTTGCAATGATGGTGTTGCAGTTGTGGTGCTGTAGTGTTGTTTTGTGGTGTTGTGTGTTGTTGTGTGTGACTGTGCCGGTGCTGTGTTTCTAGGAGTAGGTGTGTGTTTTTGACGTGTGTGTGTGATGGCCATAGTGTATGTACTGTGTATGTACGTGTGTATGTGGCTGTCTGTGAGTGTACGTGTCAGATTACATGTGTATGTCACCCTTGCCTCCCATTCCCAATTAGTGTGTGCGCCCGAACTTTGACAATTTACAACAGTGACAGGTAGGTCTGTATACTCCTGGTTGCTGTTGTCGTCTTCTGGTGTCTAAGGGCGAGCAGGATCAGCGGAAAGACTATGGTTCTGGTTTCATGGTGGCTCTGGACGACTATGGCTTCCTGAAGGTGAGTGTCTCCTTTTACACAGTTGGTTTTTGCCTGGTTTTCGTGGCGATGTGACTGCGGCAGAAGCCTTGCCGATGTCTACCATCGGCGTGGTGGCAATACCGCACTGGTGGTGCCGGCATTGCTTTGGCTGTATTCTGTTGCGAATACCGCCATGATCATAATATGGCGGTCTTCTCCACCAGTCTGCCTTTTAACTTCTTTATTTGCTGACATCTTCCGCTCTACTTCCCCCATTCCTTCGGCTTCTTACCATAACAAAGTAGAGAATTTTCTTTTGGGGAAACTGAATTTGCTCATGACAACTTGAAGCAGTCTGTCGTTGTATTTGCTATTTTGTATTGCTTTGGATTATAATAACTGACAGAATTATATAATGATCATTGATTTACAGCTAATTAGAACGATTTGAGTTTGTAAACTTGCTAATCTGCAAATAAACCTTCATGGGTTGCAAATATACTACTCTGTATCATTTCATACTTGTGGGGCCTAATGTGCTTCACTGCCATTAATGAATTGTTGACTAGTTGATGTTAAGCCTCAGTCTAGAACTAAAGGTCCATCCACTCGTACTTGAGTTTGCACCAAAAATCTGCATTGTGCAGATTCATTCCCCTCTCTGTAACAAGCCGATTGGCCTGCTCATTTACATTTATGTTTCCTTTCCCATATTGGTGGTTGCCAATATTAAATGGCTATGAGGCACAGATTCATTGTGATTCATTGGGATTTGTTATTTTATTTTCCTACTGTTACTCAATGGAGTCTGTGCCACCCTTAGGGCTTGTTCAAGATGTGGCAAAAGACAGCTTCATCTTTTGATGCAAGCACATGTAATATTTAACAAGGCACTCTATTCTAAGGACTTGATGACAGAGCTATCATGGAAACTTTATTTACAAACATCACAGTTGATATGATTAATTGAATGCTGAACCAACGCAATATATGGACCTGAAACTTAATTGGTGGATGTTGGTCTTGGCCCTCATTGCAGGGTCATCCCCAAACTTTTTGCCATCAGCCTCATGTTATCTGAACCCATTTTTATTGGCTTTTAGGACTGTGTACACATTACCACTGCTAACCACTACTACAGTGCTTGTGTTCTCTCTGTTAAACATGTTGAAAGTGGCTCACACCCAATTGACGAATTTAATTTACTTGTAAGTCCCTAGTAAAGTGGTACTACAAGTCCCCAGGACCTGTAAATTAAATTCTCCACATGGCCCTGCAGCATTGATTGTGCCACCCACTTAGGTAGGTTTTCAAACAGGTCCTAGGCCTGCCAGATTAGCCTGAGTGTGCAGTTTTAAACTGCCATTTTGACCTAGCAAAATAAACATTTTCCAGGCCTAAACATTCCATTTTAATGCATATGCCACTCCTAGGGTAGGCCCTAAACAGCCCATAAGGCAGGGTGCATTGTATTTAAAATTTGGACCTGTACTTTTATATTTTGCATGTCCTGGTAGTGAAAAACTCTCAAATTTGTTTTTAACTACTGTGAGGCTACCTCTCCCATAGGATAACATTGGGTTAAGATTTTACATTTATTAAGTGCTAAACTTTCCAATTGGAGCAAATAGGAATGTCGAATTTGGTGTCTACAGAACAGTAAATTTAAAACGCTCTTTAATGGAAAAATTGGATTTTAAGGCGCAGTTCTGAAAATGCCACTTTTAGAAAGTTGGCATCTTCTTTTTCTAACAT
Source organism: Pleurodeles waltl (assembly GCF_031143425.1). NCBI lineage: Eukaryota > Metazoa > Chordata > Amphibia > Caudata > Salamandridae > Pleurodeles > Pleurodeles waltl. The sequence continues at coordinate 1,830,784,554 of NC_090440.1, read as the reverse complement.
TTTGGTGCCTGCAGCCTTTATCTTGAATCATGTGACTAGGTGTCGCTGGCAGTTGGTCTCTGTTTGTGTCTCCTAAAAAGTGAGACAAAGGTGGAATAAGTCTTGGCAGGATAGGGCATCTCTAACTTGATGAGAGGGAGGAGCTGTCACCTACCACACTTGCACATCACAAAGGCTCTGCCCAGCATACTCACAAAGGGTTTTGACACTAGCCTTTTGTGTCCCAAGATAAGATGGGGCCAGGAAAGGGAGGCCCACCTCTGGGAGCTCCAGAACATACTTCTACTTCAAAGCTGGCACCAAGTATAAATACTGGACACTCAGACCCAACTCTTCAGTACACCTCTGGACAAATGAAAGACTCAGAAGGAAGGCAATGCTGCACTGCAAGGACTGCTACTCTGCTACCCTGCTACCCCACTGCCTGAGAGAGAAGCACTCGGCCTGCATCTTGAACCCAGGACTACCAGAGTACCTCCAAGCACTAGTTGGCTGTCCTTCTGATCAGAGCCTCAGGGACGGAAAGGGCTCCAACCACCACAGACCCAGAATCTGGAGTCTATCTGCTGTAAGTCCTGCCCCCCAGGTGGTGCCACCCCAGTCTTGGACCCTTGGAAGTGGGCCTGAAGGTGCTCTGCAGCACAGCAGTGGTCCTGTGGACAGATCTGACAAAGCGCGCCGCATGTCTTCGCAGCTTCACTTTAGAACCGCTGGTGCACAGCGCATCACCAACATATGTCCGATGCAAGACCTCGCATTGCAGCCTCCTTGGTCTTACTGCTGTGCGATACATCCTCAACGGAGACCTTTGCATTACTATCCCCTTATCAACAGCAGCCTCAACGATGAGGCAGGACTATGAATTTGCTGTCCCAGAACATCTTCATAACTGCTGCTGTGGGAGGCATCCTCAACATTGGACTTCACATCACAATCCCCTCATTGACGGCATCTTCGATGATGGCACAGGACTCTGCATCACAGCTCCCTGGAGCCACTGCTGTGTGACGTATTCTTGATGCGGGATCTCACAATGCTCTGCAACCAGGATTACCAGAATGTAAGATACTTTGTTCAGCAAGCTCAACTTTATCCCTCTATTTGGCCCACATGCCATCGCGGTTGGCCCAAACTTGTGATTTTGTCCTGGTCTGGTGCAACCAGATGACTCCAGTTGGCACTTTGTGTTTCTAGACACTATTTTCATTTGAATCTTTACAATTGCATATTTCAGGTTCTATTGATTGGATTTTTGTAATTTTGGCCTTGGTATTACTGTTTGAAGTGCTGCATACTTTGCTTCTAAGTTAAGTCTGACTGCTTGTGCCACGCTACCAGAGGGTTAAGCACAGGTTAATTTGGGGTCTGCTTGTGCCTTTATCCTGGCAGAAATTGTGGCTGGTGCTTGAGTAGGTTTTCATCCCTAACCTCAACCAGTAACTCAATTTCCCACAGTAACTAATTAAGATTTCATGATCAGTTTTCCCATCACCCCTCTGCACAAAAAGTGACATTATTTGTTTCTGGCCAAAATCATCTTTAAAGAAGAAACTAGGCAAGATGATTCCACTTCTTATCACCTACGTGCACAGCAAGTTATTGCACTGGTTTCCCACCAAAACCGTATTTAGAAGAAGCCGGCAAGATGACTGTTCTATCAACCATCTGTACAGGAAATGACATCTCTTTATTTCCCATCATCCATTTACAGAGGATGTGACATCACTGGTTTCCCACCAAAACTATATTTAAAAGATGAAACCAGGCCCCTCTTAAAAAGTGATGATCCTACCCAGACTCCTCTACATACTGCAAAACTTCCCACTTCACATCCCACACTCCTGGTTTGAGCAACTGCAGATACGAATGCTCCTTTGGGGAAATATAACCCCTAAGATCGCCTTTCAGAAAAGAATACAAATCTTTATGTGATCGGGAATTGGCATGGCTCACCCACAGCTTTACTACTAGGCATCTCAAATTCAAGTGATTAACAGCTGAATATTTGGGGCCAAAAAGACCCCGATAACTGCCTTTTCTGTAAGCAGGTATTTCTCCCCTAGCGCTTGACTCGGATATTTGGATCCATTTTGCAAGGGAACAAGAACCCTGCTTGTCTTTTGGAACAATTTTGTGAGGAACAAATACAGCTGCTCCACTTCTGAAGGAGACAGTGATCTGCAGCCAGGGCCTGGTGTGTCACACTAGGGAGGTTAGTCTGACAAGAGGTCTCAGTACAATGAAAATAACACAAGATTAGCATTATAACACTTACTAAAGACAAAGCACTAAATCACACGTGCTTGTATTCACGCCTACTGCATGACGAATGAGGAAACGGTGGGATCTATGCTTGTGAATGACAGATGGCTGCCCTCACACAGGGATGAAGACTCCAACGCCCCAAATCATGACGCTAAAAGCATCACTGGCCTTTAGTGGATACTGCCATAGACCACAATGGAAATGAAGGGCTTCAGTGCAGTCAGCCCTCGGTCGTGCGTCAAAGTGTAGAAAGTTGATTTACTGCTGGCTTCCATGTTGTGCTTCAGAGTGAGGCGGGCAGGCAGCCTGGGACAGACAGCCCAAACTTAAATGCATCGCTTTGTTTATAGATACGATTTCATCTCTAAGCAAATTGATCTTTTTAAGACTTTTTCATATAAATGTGTAGGAATTTCAGAGGGGCAAAGCCCCTCTGCCCTAAAAGAGAAACCACCCTTGGACATGAGAGTGAGGCACACGAGGACTACTTCCCTGGGTCCAACACCATGAAAAGAGAAGGGGCGAGAGGCAGCGCCAGGCAGGACATTAAAGGCAGAGGCAGGCAGCAGGAAAGCATTGGGTGTTGACAGGTGGAGGGCAAGGGCACATTAAAAGAATTGCCACGAATAAGGGCAGATCTGGACCTGCAGCAGTTGCAGGGTGATGACAAGGTGGACTAGCAGAGGGCACCTAAGACAGCAAGCAGGGGCCACCAGACGGCACTGCAACAGGAGAGCAGCACCGAGCAACCAGGAAAAGGTACAGGGAGGATGATAATGCCCCCTAGAACAGGTAAGCAAAAAGGTGAAACAAAGTTGTCAGCAGGGCAGGTCATGGCAATAAATGGCACAGGTGGCAGGTTTGTTTAGCACAGCATGAAGGAGGATAAAAACCAAAAAAAGACTTAAAGCCTAACAAATGGGCCTAGCTGTGCCATTAAAAGACGGAGGGGTGGATTTTCCCTGTTAGAGTAACCATATATTGAAGGCAAAGGGCAAAGAGTACTCTGGGCAGGGGCGTAAGAGGACATAAGAGGGCAATGGAATTGGATACCTAATGCATGCGATTAAAGACAACATAATAAGTTACAGACAATATAACAAAAAGCATTACAGCTAGGGAACTGGACCACAGCTCCCTTAGGTTGGGACGAACTGGGCAACCTATGTGCGCCGGTCTGAAGAGAAGGAGTGGTTTGATGTGATCATCCTAACATTGCAGGAGGAGATGATGAATACAAAACGGTGACTGACTCAGTGGAGAAAGGTTGATGGTGGTGTGGGGAATGGTGTGTGCCCTGGATTGAGTGGTGGTAGAGCTGAGAGGGAAATTGATGAATGAACTAGACTATGAGCAGAAAGTAGAAGAATTGGAAGAGGGTAAAATACTGGCAAGCCAAAAGAATTTGGGTGGGGTGATATGGGAAGCATGTGCAATGCTGGGGTGATTACCTTTCCTCTCAGAAGCACTATATTACAGGGGGCAGACAGACAAGGTGGAACACCACTAAAAATGGAATGAGGTGGCAGACAATCACAGTCGGAGAAAAGCAAAAACAGAAAGAAGGAAGTAGCTCAACTCTGATTGCAAGCTGTTGAGTCAGATTGGTGGCAAAGTTGAAAAACAGAGGAAGAGAAAATACTTCTAAATGCACTAGAAATAGGGGTAGGCCCCAATACGGTAGATAAAGCTGTGTGTACAGAAGAAACTGTAGAAAAAGTAAGTGAGGTTCCACCCTAAAACAGGGGACAACCCTGGGGCCAGTAAAGTGGAGACAGAGCTGCTCATGGGATTTGGAGAGACGGACAAGAAAGAGGAAGACAAGAATAAGGAATCATATGGACTGAAAATATTGCCATATGCAAGCGTATCCATGTCCTTGGGCGCATTTTGCTAATAAAATGAAAAAGAAAATATGGAAGGGGGAGTTTGTGAACTTATATAAACTATTACACCAAGAGGTACACTTTAAAGAAGGGTCGAAGGAGGAGGCCTGGGAACTGGCACAGAGACCAAGGTTCCCTACTAATATTGAAACATGGACATCAGCTTTTCTTATTTATGCAAGTGTATTTTGTGAAAAAGTTCTGTAGAGATCTGTATCTATACTGGAATATATGGATACAATCAGGAAGGCCTAATTGGATTTTAGAGGCTTTGCATGACCACACAATGAGGAATTTAGGACCAGGTTAGGGATGAAACCAGATAAACCTTAGAAAGAGGTAGATAGTGAGTTGTGGCTTCAATTGATTCATCCTGCAAAACCACTACCTGCTTTGCATACTGCAAGTGCTTTGGCAATTCAATTCGAACCCTTTCTGGAATGTCTCTTGCTTTTGAGGGGTGGGCGGGTGGCCATTTAGGGAAGTCGCCAGGGTTTTAATCCAGGGGCATGTTGGGGCCTAATTAGAGGATACTGTGTATGCAATGCTTGCAAGTACAAGCATGTATGTGTAAAATGTGGAGGGAAGCATGCAGGACTACAATGCTTTGCAGAGCAAGAGGGTATGCAAACATGGGCCAAGGGAGGAGCAGAGGGAGGCAGCAACAAACTGGCAACAAGGACTTTTTCACCAGTTAAAGTGGACAGATTGATGGGGTGGTCCAGGAATTTACCTAGAGAAAGAGGCTCCAATGATGCTGGAATGGGGCTTTTGGAAGGATTTCAACTTGGGGTATTAGGGTCCTAGACTGGAATGGTTTGCAGACAATTTGAAATCTGCTGGAGTTATGCCTCAGATAGTGAGGTAGAAGCTGGCCGAAGAAATGAAAGAAGGAAGAATGGCAAGTTCTTTTGACCAGTGGCCGCTGGATGACCTCATGATATCACAGTAGGTGTGGTACCTAATAGATCTACATGTGAATTGAGAATGATACATCACCTTTTATGGCCTGGAGGTTCAGCAGTTAATGACTTTATTGCTAGGGAAGACACTACCATGCAGTTTGTGTCAGTTAATGTGACAATGCAGTTGGTGAGAAAGTGCAGGGTTGGTACAGAGTTAGCATAATGCAATATAAAGTCAGCATTTTTACTTTTACCAGTCAACCTATTAGGCTTTTGTTTGTTGGGTATACAATTTGAGAGCCACATATATTTGGACAGGGTGCTTCCAATGGGCTGTGCCATATCATGAAAACTGTTTGAGACATACAGTACCTTCTTACAATGGTGTTTTACAAGTAAGTCAGGACATAAAATGACAACGCATTATTTGGATGACTTCTTTTTCTGGGTGCCTAAGGTTCAAGAGCCTGTAGCATGGCATTGCAAGCATCCCAGTGTCTGGCCGACCACAGGATAAGATTAGAGAAATGGTCAACATAATAGAAGAGGTGATTACAGCACCCAGTTGTCTTTGCAGCAAGTATGTCTGCTTGGACACCTAATTGTTGCATGCACAGTGGTAAGAGCAGGCAGGTCATTTTGCAGGAGGTTGGGCTTGGTAATATCTGGGGCAACTCTGCCACACTGTAGAATAAGGATTTCGGCACCAATATGGACGGATCTGGAAGTGTGGCTGATGTTTCTTAACAAAGTCAACAGGATGACTATATGGTCCCTGGATAGGAACTTTGCTTAGCTAATTCATATTTTTTCAGATGCAGCAAGGATGGATGGCTTTGGCATGCACTGGGAAGGAAGGTGGTGCTCTGACAGGTGGTCTAAAAAATGGGTGCAAGAAACGAGAAGTACTGCCTCATTAGGATTTTTTCCTTTGAGTGGCTATTGCTTTATGGGGGCAAGAGCTAGCGAATAAGGCTTTAACGGTTAATGTGGATAATGAAACAGTAGTGACATTTGTCAATGGACAAAAGCAAAGGACAGGAGGATTCTGAAACATGGTGCACAGGATTGTATTTAAGACTAGAAATGTGCCAAGTGTGAATAATAACATTGGAGATACATTGAATCGTTCATAGTGGCAAGGATTCTGTGGACTGGCATGTGGAGTGTACGTTCCGAAGACTGAGGTACCAGGGAAGATATGGAAGTTGGGAGAATAAATCTGCTATGTTTGGTAGAAAATTCAGTTGCGCAGTCTCACCATACAGACAAGCTTGGGAGGAGTTCCTGTTGAGTGGAGCAGTCAGGAGAGGACATGGAGAGCAGGAAAGAGGATGTCATTTTTTTCATTATGGCAAAAATTAACAGAAGCATATCAGAGTCAACAATTGAAGGGAAGCTATCTGGGTTAGGTTTTATGGGAAATTCTTTTGGGGTTATGAACCCAGTGCAGGAGAACTGGGTGGAGGATTCTGCAGGACTGGAAGAAAGAAAAACAAACAGTAGGGAGAAGAAGCAATCCCATCACGAAACATTTGATGCTGTTAGTGAGAGGGCTATGGAGGAGTGTTTCAATGGTTCCAGAACTTTATTTATGAAGTTGATCATGTTATGGTTATTTTTCGGAGCATTCTGGATTTCTTCCCTTTTGGAGATAAAAAAGAAAAGGACATAAAGGCTGATGATGTGGTATTACATGGAACCACACTAGTTCTAACGTTGGGCAGATGAAAGATGGATCAGCGGGGAAGAGAAAGAAAGATTGTGTTGAACAGCATAGGAGGCATGGTGCGCCTAGTTGGGCCTTGGCAAGAGTTCAGACAGGCATGTGAAGCCAGGGGTGGCAGGATCTTTAGTCATAAGGATGGGACCCCCTTAAAGGAAGCCCATGTGCTAAACGTTATGAGAAAGATGCTGGCAAAGAGGGGAGAGGCCGGCAGAAGCTTTGGAAATGCATTCATTTAGAATTGGAGCAACGTCAGAGGGCAATAGTTTGGGTTTTTCTCAAAGAGATTATCAGGTTGGGGAGATAGTCCTCAGACTGCTGCTTGAGATACATTAGGCATAGTGAAGGCATGTATGAATGCGCCGCTAACACGGTTTTCTGTTTTTCAAGATGTGTTGCAGGACCCATGGCAGCTTGTTTCTCCATTTGGCTTGTTGGGTATTCATTTATCAAGTGAACAGTGAAGCAGGCAGTGGTGAGCGTGTGTGGAAGGAATTTGAGTCTCCGGTCAACAGAGTTTAGAATTGATTGGTGGAGCGAAAGGGGGTATGAAATGGGTATCAGTTTTTGCTATGGCTTTCAGAATTTGTGAAAATGAAACCCTGCCCAGATGTGCTGATTATCCACCTATGCGAGAATAATTTGATGCAGAGGTCTGGCATTGGTTTGATCAAAGTATGAAGATGGATTTGGAGGTGATATAACAGTCACCTATGTTTTCTGACAGCACTGGTTGCCAGGAGAGTTTGTCGTGAAGCAGATTCAAAGTTTACTGAAAATAAGACGTTTTTTCCAGTTTAGAGGCATAGGTCTGATTAAACGTGAAGACATAAAAAAAAGTTTTTTACATTGTTTTGTTGCGCTGGGGGTATCTCTCTCCTTTCTGGGCAATGAATTCTATTTATTAGAAATCAAGGCTCAGTTGGCAAATAAGCTAGCAGTTAGGATGTGGTGGTATTCCAGAAATGCTTTTAAGTGACAGCATTAAAGGTATTGGTGCCTAATGGCTGTTGGACAGAAGCATGCAGACTGGATGGTGCACAGGTTGTTGGGGCGGCGACCATTTCATACCTGGAAAGGAAGGAAAGGAATAGGAAAACACCTCTACGGGGTTTTCTTGGGTGACGACTCACACACTAGGTCGGAAGGGTTGGGGCCTTGCCAGGGGGATGTTTGGCAGGAGGACAGGAGAATGCAAGTGAGGTCAGGTGTGAAAGGACGGCGAACAGAATGAAAGGGGGAGCGGGTTAAATGCTGAGAACTTTTTTCGGGGGTTTGCAGGTTGGAGGAGGTTTAAAGGTGGAGGGACAGGTCAATTTACTGTATTAGCGAGGTGGGATTGCCGTCACAATGTTTGTAAGGTTATAAAGTTTCACCTGCATACATGTCCAAATAAAGCCACCTTCGCTCTTAATTCTGGCCTGTTTAGTCTGTGCTGTCTCGCCCAATGAGCTCCCAGGGGTGTCCACCTGCAGGATATCTGCCCCTGGAAAATGTGGGCTAGTGTTACAAGCCAGGCTTGGGAGCGTACTATTGGTTAGTTTGTGGGCAGGATCTACATAACAATTAGGCCCTGAGAACCAGTGAGTTTTCAATTGTGCTGTGGTTCTGTGGGTAAGATAGCGTAGGTTTTTTCTTGGGCACTCTTGGGCACCCACCCTCCCTCCTGCAATTTTTAGCTGGTCACAAATTTTGTTATACCTAGATTCTGTAGCTTTGTTGGTTACAAAGGTAGAGGTTGAACATTTTAGATGTTGCTTAGGACAGGTTGTGGCGGGCGACTCACACACTAGGGTGGAAGGGTTGGGCCCGTGACGGGGGTCATTTGGGGGAAGAAGGACAGGAGAGTGCAACTAAGGTCAGGTGTGAAAGGACGGTGAAAAGGCGAGCGGGTTGAATGCTGAGAGCTTTTGTTGGGAGCTTTGCAGGTTGGGGGTAGGTTTGAGGGTAGGGGGAAGATCAATGTATTGTATTAGTGAGGTACGCTTGTTCGCATAATAGTTGAAATGTTATAAAGTTTCCGCTGTATACCTGTCCTAATAAAGCGGCCTTTTGCTCTTCTGGCTTGTTTATACTGTGCTCTTCTCACAGGAAGGACCCATATTCACCCTCTCCAGCTTCTGCCCTTGGAGGTGTGCTAATGCTCAGCACCATATAGGATGCCAAAGGGGCTTCAGGGAAGAGTGGATGCAGGATGCAGGATAACATCGGGCATCTAATTTGTGACAGGAGACGTAGCTTGGGAGAAGACAGGTAGAGTTACGCCCAGCGATGTAAGGTAATAGGAGCTGACGGAAGATCACAGAGGCAACACTATTCGTTCAAGCAGATATTTATGACACGTCTTGCTCAAGACAGTGATTTCCACCTCATTATCAAGCATTGACAAAGCCAGTAGGTCTGACATGCATTTACAGTTATAAGCAGATCCATTGGCTTTGCCAATTATTTCTATTTAAGAAAATGGAACTATGGTGACTGACTCCTACTTAAAAGCATCCTTTGCCTTCTGGTAAAATGAAGAGCAACTTTAAGATTTTTTCTTTAATTCATTGACATACTTAAGAAACAATTTTTCTTTGTACATGGAGCCTTGAACTCTAGTCAGCTGCCTTTAAGATTCTGGTGGACAAACCCTAAGTGAGCATTTGAGAATTGTAATGGTATATTCCACTTAGGCCTTATTGGAAACACTACCCAGTGAAACACTGTTACAGCAGCGTGCAGTATGTTGGCAGGTCGAAATTCCAATTTTGTGGGGATGGAAAGAGGCATACTATGTAGTATCGTATGGATTCTGTAAAGGCCTATTTCTGATACTTATTGTAATACCAGGATTTGACACAGCCTGGGGAACTACCTACCACCTTAATCAGATTCTGTTATTCAAAGGTGTGATTTTAAATCCCATTCCAAGTTACACATTGGGGACAGAGCAGAAATACTGCATGTTTTCCCTGCTCTGAACAGCAAAACTGAATAATGCATTTTTTGCTACAAAAATGGCACTAGGATATGTCTGGAAAAATATGAGTAGATGAAAACCGCCAGGTCTGTGCGAAACTTGCGCACTACTTTTAATTCTGTTTTGGATGTAAAACCTGTTTGCGTATACATCAGTATTGGAACGAGGGCGTCAGTATTTAAGCGGAGTGGACAGACTGTTTTCCCATCCAGCTTACCATCCAAAACTTCGGAACAGTCTACCAGTATTGTTTCACAAGCCACCATCATTGATTATTTTTCCTAAGACTTTGCAGACCTAGCTTTTCTGGGTTCTTTTTGCAACATTTCGTTAGCTGTAGTGCAGGATAAATATGATTGGCACGTCACTGATTAGGACAGAGTTAGTGAGGGATAGTTTTAGGATGCTCTCATTCAGTATCCATTTAGAGTAAAGGGCACTGGTTAATGATCTTGTGATAGCAATGACTGCTGTCCTGCTTGAAGCTGTGATTAGGATGGAGATGGTTGCTAGTATGCGCTTTTGTAAAGTGTCCCGCCTGCGGGATTGTCCCTAATTACCCGGTCCAACATCTATTGCTAATTGCAATTTTGATCCGTGCTTAGTTGAGGACCTGGGTTATTGATGAGTGACATGAAGGTCAGGTTTCATATGACCACATGTATGCAGACACTATATTATATACCGGTTTAGTCTGTTTTTAGATGATTGGTCCACATAACATTTCTTATAGAAGGAAAAATATGACTGAAGTATGTGGCCCAGAGGAAATGAGCCTCTGGTAACTTTGCATGGACATATATCAACTCAGTCTTCAGTCTAATAAATTAGCTGAAGTCTATGATGCTTATCACATTTTGATTAGGCTGCTGGGAACTTTTTTTAAGCCTTGTTGACTGCTCAGCACACCTGGACCTTTAGTGGACAGGGTCTAGTTACCAGTCCCTCTGACGTCTTCCAATATATCGCCCGTGCTTCTCTATGACAAGCGCTCCTGTGTTGGGGCCAGTACTGCTCCTTTGGACCAGAGGAATCCAGACCAGACACATCACACTGTACTGTGTGTAACACAATAGTGGCTCCTTTCCAAGTTCACTTGGTAAACTGCCAATATCACTTAGGGGAAGATAAAATGAGTTTGAAATCCCTGCAAAGAGGAGGTTTTCAGTTTGTGTTTGGAGGCTCCACATAGCTGATGTCTATTACAGGTGCTGAAACGTCCCCAGGACATCGACAGCAGGCAGCCTCAGAAGTTTTTTGTTTTGTTTTGGTGGGGCAAGGGTTGTACGATGTGCACACACACACACACACATATATATTATATTAATGTATATACACACGTGTGTTTGTGCATATTTGTTACTATATATATGTGTGTATATATATATGTATGTATATATATACATATATATATGTATATACATATATATACATATATATATGTTTATATATATATATATACATATATATATATAAATATCTGTATATACATACAGTATATGGGCAGCTGCCAGTAGGTAGTTATAGTTCCATAGGAAAAGCATTTCTTGTTTTGCCAAAAAGATGTCATGAGCGCTGTAATTTGTGAGGTAATTAGCAGTGGTGAGGGCCCGAGTTATAGTTACTTGAGATAACTCTAACTATAGCCGGTGAATGTCTATGGTTTGGTGTGTTTAAAATGTAAGCCTAACTATAATGTCCCTGGAACATTCGTTCTTTAAGTGAATTTCTATGTTTCTTTTAATTCTATTTCGCAACTATAACGTCCCTGTATCCTTTGTTTTTTTCAGTAAAGTTCTATGTTTTTTTAATGTAAAGTCATTTTCATTACTATACGTTAATGCAGCCACTGCCCCCTACGGACTTCACCATGCACGGCGGCAGTGGGCCTGGGGCCTGGTCTGGGGCCAGACCCTGCGGCCAACCCCACTAACCACCCATCCCCACGCTGCGCACGCTCCTTTGGTTGTGCGTGGCGGGAGTTGACCGCGTCCTGCCTCTCTGGGTGTGAGAATAGGTCTGAGAGGGTGTATCTGGGTGTTAGAGTGGCTGTACGAGTGTCTCCCTGGGTGGAAGAGTGGGTTCATCAGTGCCTTAGTGGGTATGTCAGTGTCCATGTCGGTCTCTGAGTAGGTGCATGAGAATTTCTGTGGGTCTGTGTGTGGGTGGGTGAGAGTGTGAGTGGGTCTGCGAGTAGGTATGTGTGCTGGGTATGAAAGTGGGTGCATCAGTGTCTTAGTGGGTGCATGAGTGTCTGTGCTGGTCTGTAAGTGGGTGCATCAGGGTGAGAGGGGCTGTGAGTGGGTGCACGAGGGTCTGTGACTGGGTGTGTGAAAGTCTGAGTGGGTCTGTGAGTGGGTGTATGACTGTCTGAGTGGGTCTGTGAGTGGGTGCATGAAAGTGAGTGGGGCTGCAAGTGTGGTGAAACAGGGTTTGTGCTGGTCTGTAAGCGGGTGCGTGAGGGTGAGTGGGGCTGTGAGTGGGTGCACGAGGGTCTGTGTGGGTCTGTGAGTGCGTGTGTGAGAGTCTGTGTGGGTCTGTGAGTGGGTGCATGACTGTCTGAGTGGGTCTGTGAGTGGATGTGTGAGGGTGAGTGGGGCTGCAAGTGTGGTGCAAGAGGGTCCGAGTGGGTCTGTGAGCGGGTGCATGAGTGTCTGAGTGGGTCTGTGAGTGGGTGCATAAGGGTCTGAGTGGGTGTGTGAGTGGGAGAAAGATTGGAAAGAAGAAATTGAGAGAGAGCAAAAGAGAGAAAGAAAGTGAGAGGGAGAGAGATAGTAATATTTTAACGCTTTAGTGAATGATATACTTAGAATGAAATATTTCTGGACAAATTGAAAATAATAATGTATTTGTCAATTAAAAGAAGAGGGTGTCAAACTTTCCTGGTCTATGATAAAAAAGGAAGGATGGTTACTACCTCACATGCACTATTCTAATTCTCTCCATCAGTCTAGGGCTTAGTTTAGAGGTTGTTGGCTTTTTAGGTGGTAGTGGAAATGTAGAGCACAATCCACCAGTCGAATTTCCTTCATCAGAGGGATGAAATAGCAGAGGAAATTCCCGTCTGTGGATTCTGCGCTGGTTTAAATGCTGCCCCATGCAGAGTAGGACTCTGTTACTGTCTAGAGGAAAACAATAAAAGGGACACATGAGAATATAACATTGGCTATAGTACAAAGGAATTCAAGGGGCAGAGGGAGTAAGAGAGGCTGACAAGAGAGAACGAGACAGGAGAAAAAGAGCTTTGCAAGACAGAAAAATGAAATTAAACTTCAATGACAGATACAAAATGACAAGAGGAATAACAGTAAGAGAGAGAGAAAAATAACTTTAGAAACAGTAGACAGGAGTAAGGGATTGAGGGAGATTTGTAGACAGAGAGAACGATCGGAAAAGAGAAAGGGGAAATGAAGAGTGAAGGACATTGGCTGAAAGAGAGACACCAACGAGAGTAAAAGAAGTAAACATTTGAGAGAAAGAACTAGAGAGAGGGGCAAAAAGGTGATAAGTAGACCAAGAGAGGAGCAAACAGGTGATAGCAAGAACTAGAGAAGTGTATAGGGCAAACAAGAAATGGTTATAGAGACAGAGAAAGAAAGGTATTTGGAGTGAATTCCTGTAGCCTTTCCAGATTCAAAACAAGTCTCTAACCACAATACACAAGGCATCATGAACGAAGCTGTATGCAACTGCCAAAGATATTGCTTGCAGAGAAATACAGCCAAAAGACGAAAATCCCTGGTTCCTTGGGAGTGGATAGAAGCTTCCATACGCAAAAGATGCAGATGGTTCTCTGTATTATAGCCTGATATAATCAGACCTGCCAATTATATGGTGCCACTGTGTGTCCATGATTTTTGGCTCTCTTCACACAGTCACCCAGTGAGGAGTCCAAATCACACATGGCATGCAAAAGATGCTGGAAACCACTGAAAAGTGTGAATTTCCAGCATCTTTTTGGCAGCTGAAAGCAGCCGATGCCCATTAAGAGGGGTGAAAACACCCCAGGACATCGGCTGCAGCCCCGGCAACCTTTGTTTTTTTGTTTTATGGGAGAGTGAGGAGGTCAATGGAGGCAAGGCAAGGGGGAGGGGAGGGGTTGTGGGGGGTGGGGCAGACGGCACAGGAGCAGAAGTGCCTCAAAAAGTAGCTGACAGCAAAAAAGCGCTGCTCCTAGAAGGCCGCGACCCCTTTCTCAAGGCAAATTTTATCTTCAAGTTGCATAGCTGCCAAGGTTTGAGATTGCTACGTGTGACTGAATTACATTTCAGTGTGATTATAAGTGACATTTCAACAACTATGAGTGACACTTTCTCGCAAGCAAAATCAAGCAATGAAGAGGAAGGAAACCTATAAATATCAGAAATTACACCCACTTGGGAAGCAAGAAACTCTAGGAAGATCTTAAAACTGCAGCAAAGCACCAGAAATTGAAGGACACTTCACTAACCTAGTTCCCTTGCAATCTGATCGTACTGTTAAACAAATCTGTAACCATCTAAGCAATTACCATTACAGCATTGTGATGAGACAAAAGTGCTTATAATACCGGCGCTCATTAAGGCACTCACTTGATGCACCATGTAGACTCATCATGGCAGCTGAGTCATGTCCCTCCCGCTTGCTGGATCATGCAGGCGGATGTGCAGTCAGTGATGCCACCACTGCTGTGGGCAACTGCCGTGCGAGCGACCTGCAACTGAGCTGAAAGCCTGCACTCCACTGTAGTCTGTTCACTATGATTCTGGACTCACTTTCCTGCCTCAGGAGTCAACCGGCGCTGGTGGGCCTCAAGGGTCGAGTTGAGCGGGCCCAGGCAGGATCCCAGCACACGATGCAGCATTATTGTACTAAAATAATTACCGTCAGCCACTGCAGCAGTGAGCAGCTGGCTCTCAGCCTTCCTGCAGCCCAACACTGCAGGTCAGATGATGAGGTCCAGGAGGCGACAGTCACCCACTGGTAATCCTCCTCTGTGTGTGCTTTCTCTTTGAAATGGGTGAACATTTTAGTCGTAGCCTGCCCACATCTAAGGTTACTACGGAGTCCGCAGATGCGATTCAACCTTGCGGGTCGTCATCCCCACATAATTTAGGTTGCATGGACAAGTGATCATGTACACTGCTCGCTGAGTGTTACAATTGGAGAAGTCTCTAATGTCCCATGTTGTACTGTCGTTAAAGGTGACCTGTTTAGTGACCTTTGTTAGATGGCACACACTACAGTTCCCACATGGATAATGTCCATTGAATAGTGGTCAGTAGTTGACATCTTTTGGTTTACTAAGAAGATGGTGTCTCTAAGACTCTTTCCCCGTTTATGTGAAAACATGAGTTTGGGAATATTTAATGAGTCACTATTGATGATGAGCCAATGTTTGTTGATGATCTTGCTTACTTGATTGGACGCTATGTTAAATGTTGTGATACATATCGGTCTTTCCTCCTTCTCTTTTTGGGGAGTGGTGTCCAGAAGGGTATCTCTGTTGTTATTGCGAGCTCGCTTCATGGCTCAGTTGATTATTCTTGGGGGGTATTTCCTAGCCTCCAGTCTAGATGCAAGACTCTGGGCTTGTTTTTTGTAATCTGATATCTCTGAGCAATTCCTTTTCAATCTGAGAAATTGTCCAAATGGTAGGTTCTCTCTCAAATGTTGGGGGTGAGCACTATCAAACAGGGGTAAACAGTTTTTGGCTGTTGGTTTTTTATGGGTGGTTGCTTTAAGAGCACCGTTGGTTGCTATAATGTTTAAATCCAGGAAGACCAAATGTTCCTTGCTCATTATGTGAGTGAATTTCAAGAACTGGTCCTGTCTGTTTAATCACTCAAAAAATGTCACCACTTGTGCCTCGTCCCCTTTCCAGATAACCAATATGTCATCAATATATCTTTTCCACAATACTATGTTGTCTCTATATGAATTGGTGGGGTTTAGGATTCTCTCTTTCTCTAGATAATGGGCAAAGAGACAGGCCAGACTCGGAGTGAAGGTGCTTCCCATGCTGGTCCCATGTTTCTGAAGGTGCAAATGTTTCTCAAATTCAAAAACATTTTTGGTTAGGGCCTAGAAACAGCATTCCATAACCACATTCCTTGGTGTTTGGTAGTGCCAATCTAAGCCAAAGATAACCTCCTCAATTAAGTGTAATGTGTTAGGGTGAAGAAGACTTGTGTATAAGCTTTCCACATCCAGTCTGTTGGACCTGGCCCTTTCTGCAGGGTCATCCCCAAACGTTTTGCCTCCTCACTCCTATTTTTCCTGACCAGTTTTTGTTGGCTTTTGAACTCTGAGCACTTTACCACTGCTAACCAGTGCTAAAGTGCATATGCTCTCTGTGTAAATTGTACTGTTAATTGGTTTATTCATGATTGTCATATTTGATTTACTGGTAAGACCACAGTAAAGTGCACTAGAGGTGCCCAGGGTCTGTAAATCCAATGGTACTTGTGGGCCTGCAGCACTGATTGTGCCACCCACAGTAGTAGCCCTTTAAACATGGCTCAGACCTGCCACTGCAGTGTCTGTGTGTGCAGTTTTAAACAGCCAATTCGACTTGGCAAGTGTAACCACTTGCCAGGCCTAACCCTTCCCTTTTCCTACATGTAAGACACCGCTAAGGTAGGCCCTAGGTATCCCTATGGACAGGGTGCAGTGTATGGTTAAGGTAGGACATATACTATTGTGTTTTATATGTCGTGACAGTGAAATACTGCCAAATTCGGTTTTCACTGTTGCAAGGCTTATCTCTCCCATAGGTTAACCTGGGCGCTGCCTTTAAACATAATTAAAGCGTAGCTTCCCTTTGGGAGCAGATAGACATGTGGAGTTTGGGACCTCTGAATTCACAATTTAAAAATACATCTTTTAGGAAAGTTGATTTTAAGATTGTGTGTTTGAAAATGCCACTTTTAGAAAGTGGGCATTTTCTTGCCTGAACCATTTTTGTAACTCTGCCTGTTTGTGGATTCCCTGTCTGGGTTAGTTTGACAGTTGGGCTGTTTGCACCTCTCTCCAGACAGTGACACAAAGGGGGCTGGGGTGTAGCCTGTATATTCTGATGAGCCATCTGTGCTAGGAGGGAGAGGAGGAGTGGTCACTAATACCTGACAGGGCTGTGCCTGCCCTCACACAATGCAGACTCCAACCCCCTTGTGTGTGTCTGAGGCCTTGCCTGGGCAAGGTAGGATTTCACAATCAAGTGAGACTTTCCTTTGAAGTAAGCCTACTTCAAAGGCAAAAATGGATATAAGAAGAGGACCCAAAACCACAGACTTCAGACACTTCTTGGGGTAGACACTCTACCTCACAGACACTTCTGGACAAGGAACCTGCTGGTGAAGAATCCCTGAACCAGACCTGCCAAGAGGAACTGCCTGGCTGCCCAAAGGACTCACTGGGACTACTTTTCTGACAAGGACTGCTGCCTTGCTGTTGCCCTGCTGCTCCCTGGCTGTGCTGAGAAGTGCTCTCCAAGGGCTTGGATGGAGCTTGCCTCCTGTTCCCTGAAGTCTCAGGACCAAAAAGATTTTACTCCTGCAACTGTACTCCTTGTAGTAAAAATGTGACGCACAGCCTGCTAAAAATGACGCAGAGCCTGCCCTGCGGTGAGAAATTCACTGCACGCTGAACCAGAATGATGCAGCCCGGCATCGCAAGGAGAAGATCTACGTAGCACCTGCATAGCGACCGGAACTTCGATACACGGCCCAACGGATCAACGCGCAGCCGACCTGGGATGACGCATCCCGACTTCCAGAGAGGAATCGAGGCAGCACCTGTCATGCGGGAGAAATTTCCACACAACGCCCACTGGATCGACGCAGCACTTGAGACTTCGCTCCGCAAGACCAGGATTCCACGCACTGTCCCCGGGGCGCTAGAAAACCCAGCAACCTGAAGAGGAACCAAGTCTGCACGCCGGAAATCACCGCAAAGTCTTCCCCTACGTCGAAAATAATGATGCAAGTAGTTGTGTGAAGGGGCAAAACCGACGCACACCTCCCCGTCTTCCACGCATCGCCTCCTCTGCAGTCCCTTGCAGAGATTTTGAATGCGAACCAGGTACTTTGTGCTTGCAAGAGACCTTCATTGTTTTTAAGAGACATTTACTTGTTGTGCGAACACTTAAGACACTTTGGATCACTTTTATAGTTATATCTCAACATCTACTTATTGCATTTTAATCATTTTGACCTGCATCTTATCAGATAAATATTAAATATTTTCCTAAACACTGTGTGGTGTATTTTTAAGGTGCTATAAGGTGTCATTGTATGATTTATTGCACAAATACTTTACACATTGCCTTCTAAGTTAAGCCTGACTGCTCAGTGCCAAGCTACCAGAGGGTGGGCACAGGATAATGTGGATTGTGTGTGACTTACCCTGACTAGAGTGAGGGTCCTTGCTTGGACAGGGGGTAACCTGACTGCCAACCAAAGACCCCATTTCTAACACAGTCCTATTAGTATCTCATTTGCTGGATCAAAAGGTCTGTCTTTCAAAAGACACAGTATGTCCTTTGTGTCTTTAAGGTAGGCATCTGTGTTTTGGACTATGGGTCTTAAAAATGCATCTGCAAAGTGGGACGGAGGTTCCAAAATAGAATTTGTACCTGATACGATGCGTCTACCAGGAGGTGATTCAAGGGTTTTGTGAATTTTGGGGATAGTGTAGAAATAAGGAGTTACTGCATTTTTATTAATTAGGAAATCTCCTTCATTCTGGGAAACCCAGTTGTGTGCTAAAGCTTGCTCAAATATGCTGTGGATCTTCAGTTTTTCATGGGATCTTCAGTTTTTCATATTTACGTATGTCACCCAATAGTCTTAAACATTCTTTAAAATAGTTTTCTAAAGTCTGGATTACAATAGTGCCTCCCTTATCTGCTGGTTTTATCACTATCTTGTTGTTGTTAACTAGTTCCTGTAAGGCTATCTTCTCATTCTTGGTTGTGTTATGGAATACCTTCAAAGTGTTAGGATTAATCTCACTGATCTCCTTCTGAACCGCTTTTTAAAAGGTGAGGATTTCTATTCGAATAGAAGTGTTGGGAAATGTGAAGGATGTTTTTTTGCGTATACCTGTGTCCCCCAGTGCTAAATTGTCTGCTGGTGGTTGACCTTCAAAAAAGGATCTTAGCTTGATCTTCCTAATGAAATCATTTACTTCAATACACAATCTGAATTTGTCCAGTGGGGTCCTTGGGACAAAACCCAAACAATTCTCAAGGACGCCTATCGGTGCGTCAATCAATGGCATGTCACTGAGATTTACTACCAGACTGTGCGACTGCTTGGGCCTGCTTGATTGTCCAGACACGGTGTACTCTCTGTTGTCATGCTCAATGTCGTCATCCTCCCTGTGTCAACATCAGGACAGTGCGCGCTCTACGGGCGACAAAAATGCAAAAACCCAGTCTTTCTGCAAGAGCATAATTCATGCATTGTGTTTATTTGCAGTATGTTAACCTTTTGCATTGCAGACTTTAACCTTGAAAAACACTATAATGATGTTTGCAATAACTGTTCATTTGCAAGGTATTGCTGCAGCCTTACTGAGTGTGTTAGGGTGTGGTCCCTTTCTAGGACCTTCTAGAAGCTTTCCCTGCAGCACGACTGGGTGTGGTTCGAGGGCTGGGTCTGACTCTATACAAGGGAGCCAGCCCAGCTCCACGTGCTCACTATTCAGAGATCCCGGTGCAGAGCAGCAGCAACTTCCTGAGCTCCTGTTCCGGAGGCCTACCATGATGTCCCAGGCCTGCCCTCATTATATTGATGATCCTTGAGCAGCGCGGTAAGGCGGAGGTCGGGCTGGGCCCCCGACCCTGTTCTCAAAGATTTTCGAGTTTTGGGCCTAGTTGTGAAATTTCCAGTGTGTGCAATTGTTTCATGGCATTTGCATATTCTTGTTGGAATCAGCAGTGTGAGCGATTCATTCCCAGCATGTAAACCTTGAAGTTCAGATCGGCAACAGTGTGCGCGATCATTTCATGGCATATGCATATTCTTGTTCGAATCGGCAGTGTGCGCGAATCATTCCCAGCATGTAAACCTTGACATTCAGATCTGCAGCAGTGCGCGTGATCATTTCATGGCATTTGCATATTCTTGTTCGAATCGGCAGTGTGCGCGATTCATTACCAGCATGTAAACCTTGACGTTCAGATCGGCAAATTGGCAGTGTGCGCGATTCATTCCCAGCATGTAAACCTTGACATTCAGATCGGCAGCAGTGTGCGCGATCATTTCATGGCATTTGCATATTCTTGTTTGAATCGGCAGTGTGCGCGATTCATTTGCAGCATGTAAACCTTGACATTCAGATCGCCAACAGTGTGCGCGATCATTTCATGGCATTTGCATATTCTTTTTCAAATCGACAGTGTGCGCGATTCATTCCCAGTATGTAAACTTTGACGTTCAGATCGGCAACAGTGTGCGCGATCATTTCATGGCATTTACATATTCTTGTTGGAATCTGCAACAGTGTGGCGATTCAACCCTGGCATAAAGCGCTTGGCTCTTACATTGGTTCAACAGTGTGTGCGATCATTTCATGGCATTGAAAACTTTGGTGTGTTGTGTTTGTTGAGGTGCACACATTTATCCTGAGCCTTTGGATTTCCTGTGAAGATGCTTAATTCAAAGTGCGACATTCATTGTGCATATTAAGTCCCTAGTACAATTCCTGTTGTTTCCAGGGAATGTTTCAGATAGCCTTTGTCCTCATGTAAAAATGCAATGTTTGTTCTGAAGCATTATTCTAGAAGGTTCTTGTATTCTAGACAGTATGTGATATTTCATGAAAAGCTCATATGAAACATTGTATCAACCCATCCTTGATTTTTTTTCCAGGTACCTAGATTTCTTGAGGTCTAGTTATAGTCATTTCTTAGGTTATCCATGGTTACAGTATGAGAACTCTTAGAACCATAGTCTATTGAAAGTCATTGTGATTATATCGTGATATTGTGTTGTTTAACCTCTTGCTTCCTACAGGTCTCCTTCCCAGCTGTTCCCTACCTAATCCCCTTTTCCCCCACTTGGACTCTCTCAGGCTCTGTGGTATTTCTATCGGAGCTTTGGAGCTGTCTAGTGGTGGACATGTTGGGAACGTGCACAGGCCCGAGGATCTGGTCTCCCTGACACCCTGGATCCTGGTCGAATGCCCATTGGACCTGGGGTTGTCTCTTTGATTTGCCCCCTGGGCATCTCAGGCCTCTTCCTAAAAAAGGAGGGTGGTACTGTGGAAATTGGTCACCCTGGGGTTCCCAATGTTCAAAATGAGAAGGATACAGTGGGTGGTGGGGGGCCTAATGCACAGAGGGCTGGGTACATAGAGTAGGTGTTCCACCCTCTACCTGTTCTAAAGCCAGCTCTCCTGTTTCGTCTGTTATTCCACCTCCCTTGAAACTGTCTTTTCATGTTGTAGTCAGAATTGCTGGAGTCTGATGAGTCAGAGTCAGTATTGTACCCTGGATTCCTTCCTGAGGGGATGTTGTCTTCTCTGATACAGGGGTATACTTTTTCATGCGAAAACTTGCTTACGTCCTTCTTATGTTTTTTTATATTTTGTTTGTTTAAGGTACACCTCATAATCACTTATCGTTTGATTTAATTCCTCAAGGTGTTTCTTAAGGGCCCCTGTGGATAGGTATCATTTTAGGCGAACCTCTATGGTGAGAATCTCACCCTTTAGTTACTTTCGATTGTGTTGCGTTTTAATGATGAGAATCAACCAGTCCCGGGTACAATGCCAAGATATAAGTGACCAGTCTTTTTTAAAAGTCTTGTCATGTTGGAAAAGGAAAGGTTCATTTCTTAGTATGAGATCTTGTGGGGCTGCATGTGCTCTGAAGTACTTTGTCATCATGAGCCCATGGATCATGGTTTTGACTCGATTCCTTTTCGGGGTGTTGAGTTTGTCCCAGTCCTTACTGTCTCCCACATTCTCCGATAGTGTTGTGTCACCAAATGGGGACACTGATGCAAAAATTCTCTCTACTTTAGCTGAGAAAGTGAGCCCTGTGATTTCTGCCATATGTGCTGAATGTCCTTCACGTGTTTGTGTAGTAAATCTACTCGCAAAAAAAACTCCTGCAGCTCTGGCTGCCTAGATATACAAAAGCAAAGAGGGAGAAGCAGGTTGTGGGGCTGGGGCTGTCCTCCTTGTAGCCTTTATACCATTACAAAAGACTCCCAGCTAAAAGAAATACCACAGGATGGATCAGAAAAAAGATTTTCCTGTTAGAAAAACCCTCATGCACTAGGGTTGCCCCTTGGTAGCATGCTTCATCATCGGGTGTCTTTCTGATCCGTTATGGAGCAGGGAGTGCTATGACCTGGTGTGTATGTCAATAAAAATGCCAATATCCTATTTTGGCACTAATGCAGTCAGTAGATAGGCTATCGATAATAGAGGAAAAAGCAATGGCTAAAATCAAACCCCGACAGGTCAAAAGCAAAAATCGCCCGAGATTACTAAACATGCTGTGAATAGGTAGAATCTAAAAATTAGAGTCCAGTACCTAATCCAACCTGAAGGTGTCAGGATTTCCCAAAATTTGTGAGGTCAAAAGCGGACCGTCCACGAACGTACAACGTGAACATAATTTTCTGCGATTCTGCCTTCGTTCGTTCCAGGTGCACTGAAGGGATACTGAAGCCTGTGAATAAAGGGGACCGTTGTAATGCAGAGAAGGGAAACACGTGGGTCGGTTGTGCTGGTGCGCTGCTGAGTCTTTACAAAACTGTGTGAAGGCTTGCAGATGTGTGCATGAAGGTGAGGCCGTTTGAGGATGTGTGTGTGAGTCAGAAGCTGGGTGCAGGTGGATACCTCTGGGTGTAGGTGCTGTAGGGTGCGGCTGGGTGAAGCGCTGAGTGTAAACAGATGTCTGAGGGTGAGGCTCGGATGTGTGGGGGTGTGTATGCAAACGTATATCTGCTTAGAGTGCAAAGAAATAGAGTAACTACCTGAGACGAATTATTCATATTGTAACCAACATATGCCCAAAAATATCCGAGATTACTACGAGACGGAGAGGAGGTCGGGCCAAAACAAAGACAGGAGGATGAGTGACGACTTCTTTTGTAATTGAGTACTTTGAAGGAGCAAGGGCAACAACAATTAAAAAAACAGGTTGTACTTTGGTAGGTTTAGACAATAACTTTGAGTAACAAGTCAAACATGGACAAGGCGCAATTTAAGTTTTGCTCGGGAGTTGCCGTGGATAGACCTTAACGAATGTTGTGAGGGAATGGGGAAAAACGACAGCGTTACTGCGTGGCTTCGAAACTTGCATACATTGTTAATTACAGTGTTTTTGACTGTTCATACGTAAACTGACTATGGCTCCACTTATAGATTTTATAGATTTTCCCCGCATCTTCTGCCAGAGGCTAAACTGTAGTCTACAACACGGCATAGGCTCGTTCGTTGAGATACTGGAGACAGTTAGACCTTGACATCCTTGGGTGGTAGTGGCCCAAACGTTTTGTTTTTACTGAAATCGTTTTTGTTGGCTTTAGGACTCTGCACTTTATCACTGCTAACCAGTGCTAAATAAAGTGCCTGTTTTCTGCCTTTTTAGGAAGTTGGTATTTTCTTGTCTTAAGCATTTAGTGCCTACAGCCTGTCCTGGATCACATAACTAGGTGGCAGTTGACATTTGTGTATTCCTCCCAGACAGTATCACAAAAGTGAGACTGGGATTTGGTGGAAGGGCCATCCTGACTTGATGTTAGGGGCGAAGCTGTCACTTACCAAACTTGCATCTCAAAGGAGCTGCTCGGCACACACGCATAGCATTTCACATTAGCCTATTGTGCCACAGACATCCTGGGACCAGGGCAGGGAGGCAAGAAATTCCTGACAATTCTGTGGGAGAAAGCCTCCAGAAGGTTTTCTGATTTCAAAGCTGGCATAAATATTGGACCCTCAGACCTTCAGTACCTTGCTGGACGCGTGGATACCACAGAACGGCTGCCCTGCTACTAGAGCACTGCCATGCTGCTTGAGGCCTGCCCTGCTGCCTGGAAAGGAAGGCTCACCTGCTCCTTGCATCCCAGCCTCCCTTGTTCCTCAAGGGCTAGTTATATAGCCTTCTCTTCTGAGCTGCAGGGACACAGAAGCTCCAGAGGCCTCCCTCCAGGTGCCCAGGTGACCGGCTGTTCCTGATCCCAAAGAGGTGCCTCTTAGATCCTGGACTGTTGGTTTGGCATCCTTTGAGCTCCTCCTAGAGGAAAGAGAGAAACTTGGACTTTTGCGATTGCTAACGGGTCCGTCACTTTGTTGGCATGAAGCTGGGCAGTGAGGGGTTCCCAAGAACTTTAAAGTGTACCCCTTGCTTATTAATCTGATGACTCAACGATCTAATGTTGGAGAAGTCAAAATGTCCTGAAGAGCTTGAAGGTAGTCACCCACAGGTAGATGGCGCCTGAAATAGTCATGTACACTACAGAGCTTTTAGTGTTTGAACTGAACAACATTTACCAGTATTCTTCCTACATGGCTGGCACAGCACCAGCTTACTAGCGTCCGCCAGCATAATCACTGCCGGATTTCCACCCTTCTTGTGGCAGAAGTCCGACAGTAATCATAATATGGCAGATGGATGGTAGCCACGGTGGCGGTATTTTGGCGGCGTCACTGCAGCGGTAGGTGGGTATTACCGCCAATGTCAAAATGACCACCTATGTAATGTTTAGCCCATCTAGATTTAGACTTAAGCCTTTTCTAGCCACACTTTCCAGATGGTTGAGGTCTACTATTTCCAGAGCATATAGCCAGGTTACCCCCCGCCACTTAGGTGTATTGGAATCTTTTGCCAGAGGCAATGGTGCTCACTGGGCAGAAGCAAATGGAGTTTTTTTTACAGGATATCCATGCAGCCACTATGTGATCTTCTCTCAATACATTTATTTCTCACTATTGGTTAGGTTTAGATGTTGGGAGTAAACATTTTGCTAAATTGTGTGTTGCGTTCTCTTGTGCCATAGGACTCAGTAAGCTTGTTTAAGTTGGTTATTCACTTTCGCATTAAACCTTTACATTCTGTGCTTGCTGGGTTTTGATTGTTTTCAATGACAGCCCATAAGGACTGAGATAATGAAGTGGTTGAGGTGGTAATGCTTTATTATTTATCAGTACTTCCATGTCGCACATTTCATTTTCCTTGTCCCAGTCCTTTCCTCCCACTCCCAGTGTACTCATTAGTATCGTCAAGCTTCAGTATTACTTAGGAGTAGGAGATTTATATAGAACATTTTGGTAAGCTTGGCAGAGTTCTTTTTAGATATGTTTCTTTTACCATCCTTCGTTCATACCTGTTGGTTTTCCCTTCAGGCTCTTTAGATCGCCTCCCAAATACTCCAGGAATCCGGGGCTCACTGTGCCAAGAACTCCAGACGAAGCACCCCTCAAGTTCAAGGAAAAGCTGCCTATGGAAGTAATGTACCAATGCAGAGGAGCAAACCAAAGCCATACACCAGAAAAGAACAGACACAAGCAGGGTAAAGCACAGGAGCAGTCTAAAGAAGGCAAAGCAACATTAATGTGAACAAACAGGGAATGGAACAAATAATGGACAAACACACTGGGTTACCACTACTGCTGTACACAGGTACGACTTGAACTTCCCAAAGCAACAGGGAATGTCAGAACCTCTGTGAAGATTTATTTTCCTGCAAGATACCCTTCAAACCCCATAGAAAAGAGGCAGCCGAAGTGATTCTGTATCTGAACCCTAGACACAAACAAGGATTTTACTTACATACATGAGACAAGCCTTTTTGGGTCCAACAGGATACACAGCAAAGCTTCCTGAGAAAATAGAACTATCCAACTGTCACAGTCAAGGCACTTAGGGCCATATTTATACTTTTTGACGCAAACCAGCGCCGCCGCTCGTTGCGTCAACATTTTTACCGCCGTCTAACGCCATTCCTACGCGCCATGCGGGCTCCTTATTTAAGGAATGATGTTAGCCGGCGCTGCGGACAGGTCTGAGTAAAAAAAAATGACTCAAACCAGGCAGCGCCGGCGTAGGGGAAAATGGGGGTTGTGCATCAAAAAATGGTGCAAGTCAGGTTTGAGGCAAAAATCATGCCTCAAACCGGACTTGTGCCATTATTTGACGCACAACCCCCATTAAATGACTCCTGTCTTAGCAAAGACAGGAGTCATGACCCCTTGCCCAATGGCCATGCCCAGGGGACTTCTGTCCCCTGGGCATGGTCATTGGGCACTGTGGCATGTAGGGGGGCCCAAAATAGGCCCCCCTATGCCACTTAAAAAAAAGAAAAAACAATACTTACCTCAACTTACCTGTACTTACCTGGGATGGGTCCCCCCATCCATGGGTGTCCTCCAGGGGTGGGCGAGGGTGGCAGGGGTTGTCCCTGGGGTAAGAGAAGGGCACCTCTGGACTCCTTCCATGGTCAGAGATCATGGAAGTGAGCCCACAAGTCCCTTAACGCCTGCCCTGACCGAGGCGTTAAAAAACGGCGCACATCAGGCTGTGCGACGTTTTTTAAGGTCTGCCCCCTCCTGTGCGTCAAAATGACGCAGGAGTATAAATAAGGCGCACAGGCCTTAAAGTCATTTTTTGGGTGGGAACGCCTACCTTGCATGTCATTAACGCAAAGCAGTTTCCCGCATCCAAAAAATGACGCACACAGAGGAATTTTGACGTCCGAGGGCTCGGGTGTAAAAGTTTAAATATGGTGCACGGTTTGCGCCGAATGTGCGTCAAAATGTTTGATGCACATTCAGCACAAACAGAGTATAAATATGCCCCTTAATATTACATTCAACACAAGACAAAGGATGGGGCAGGAACTGTGTCCTGGAAACCAGGAGCCAAACCCTGTACAAAGGAATACACCTATGGCCAGGTGAGGACAAAATAGCACATCTACCCAACACAAGAGCCGAAGAAGAGAACTTGGAGCAAGTACTATAAAAGAACCTAAGGCCCATATTTATACTTTTACACCGCATTTGTGTCATTTTTTTACGCAATGGCAGTGCAAACTTACAAACTACAATTGTATTTTGTAAGTTTGCACTGCTTTTGCATCAAAAAGCAGCACAAGTGCGGTGCTAAAAAAGTAAAAATATGGGCCTAAGAGCTGTAGCAAACTGGAGCAGGGAATTCAAGTTAAAACTGGAGAACAAATGGGTAAGTCAAGCACAAGGATTCTAGCAATGATAGCATGCAAGAGACTGGAACTTCAAGGGGACTAGAAACTGCAAGAGAATCACTGAGAAAGGGAACATAAACAAGAGGCAAAAAAATAGAAGATGTTTGAGAAAATTCGAGAGGTATGGCAGCAGCAACAGGAATAAGTAAAGCAAATAATAGCAATAACTGAAGGAGCAATTTAGGAACAATTAGAAATGAAGTGGCTGGAGGGCTGCACAAGACTGTAGAAAAAAGGCACAGGGGGGAGTAAAGCAGAAGCAATGTGGGACTGGGAAAATATGCAGCAAGAAAGAAAGGTAGCACAATGATACGTATGAATACACATGATTTATACATATATTAAGCAAGACCAGTGTTTCATGGCCTACCAAATTCCAGGGCGGATGCACAACTGATGATCTCTTGCGAAACCAGGGACTGACTGAGAACCCCAGGAGCGTTAAGGTTGGAACACGCTACCATCAATAGGAATCACAAAGAAACAAAGAGACAACGAGAGAACCCAAAGTGTCTAATCAACAAGACCAGAGTAAACAGAAAACAAAACAAAACAACAAAGTGGAGGGACAGGAAACATAATGACAAACTAAATTGCAAGCGCATATGCCATGCAACAAACTGATTCATTGCCAGGCAGCTTCATACAGGGCTGATGGGTTTACATACATACATTTATTTTGTCAGAAGTGTACACCTAACCCAGAAGTGAATATCTCCAAGCTGGTAAGTGGTCTAGTCTATCCTCTCCATCTTCCACTATTCAGTCTTACAATGTCTCTAATGTTTTCCCTTTTTAATAATTTGTATGTGTTTGAATCAATAAGAGAAGTTTGACAAAGACAACATCTTGTTCCTGGATGCATAAGCCGTACCCCAAGCCCTGTTTAAACAATGGAAATAAGTGGCACATGCTGAGACATAAACTGCAGGATTGAGGGCATCCATTCAAGGGTGGCTTCCCCTTTATCAGTGACATATACAGGTGACTGCAATAATAACCCATTATTGATAATATTGAAGTCCTCTAACAAGTCAAACTCTTCAAGTGATGAAACAGTCCATGTAGAATATCATCCAGTACACAAATACGGGTTAACACTACACTTTGCCAGTGCATGAGTCCTGACTATGTAAAAAGAAGAGGCCTCTAAATTGTTCTAGCACTATTGTATTACTGCCTTTTCCCAAACTGTCCCCAAACTGCGAGATTACAGATTATCTGATGGGTCAACGTCCAAGCTATTTCTATAGAAGCTGTTTACCAGGTGTACGTTGGTTATCTATTAATGGTTTCTTGAGAAGCAATCTACTTAATGTGCATTTTAATATTTAACTTTTTATTTGCTGTACATATTGTGGATACTTAAATGTGTATGAATATTTAATTATGCGGTATCTTTTATTCTTGCTACCCTATCCATATGACAGCATGATCTCTAATATTATGGTTTATAAAAGGCATGGGTGGCCTTTGAAATTATTATGAATGTTTGGCTCTGAAGAAGACTAGCCAAGGTAATTTTGGTCACAGTCAAAACACGGCATTGACAACCATAAAAGTTGTAACTGGTTTACTGTTCATAGGACACTGACAGAGAGTTGAGTGCAGTCAACCATTTGAATAAGGTTTAGAAGTGATTTGTAGGTTGTTTTGATATTTAACCAAATAGATATCTACAACATGTATGGTCAGATTTAAGGAGATAGTGTAATATTGTGTGTAATTGTTATTTTTTATGTTTGTCGTGTATATTGTCTAGAGACAAATTCTTAAGTATGTTATGTTGTTTTCTGTAATTTTGCTTTGTAAAGAGCAACAGCTACCCAAAAAAGGTGTCTTGGTACTAAGACAAAGGTATTTTCCAGTTCAAGGGAAAGGGAGGATTTAGGCTTGATTGTCGAACAACATGGTTTTAAGTTTCAAGAGTGAAAAAAAGCTGTTGTCCAGGTCTGAGGTGGTCTGATTAGTCTAGTGATTTATCTGTTTGAACCAGCAGCCATTCTTCATAACCCCTCAGATCAACCACATGGCTTCTACCTGCTTCTCAATGTTTGAAATGTTCCAGAACATTCTGCCCTGGTTTTCCACTAGATTTCACAAAATGGTGATCTAGGCCCTTGTCACCTTCCATCTAGATTATGGGAAGTCCTCGTACTTAGGCATTGCATCATCATCACTGTTACACAGACTGCAGGTCATTCAAAACTCAGCCAACATTAGAAGTTACACACATTGAATGTGGTCAATCAAAAGCCTTCACCTTGTTTGATAGAGGTTTCAAGCGATAAAAATACTTAATAATAAGACTGACATATGCACCCTGCGGTGCCTGTAGAGGTCGAGTCAGGAAGGCCTTTGCCCAGTATGTCAAAGTCAGGGCATCAGGTGTTTTCCCAGGAGGCTGGAAGGGTGGGGCCTGATTTTGCAGCTGTGCTGCAATATAAGCTGCCAGTAACAAAAGCAGCAGTGCTTCACTTTTGCATAGCCACTCTCCTCCGGTTACTAGTCTGACAAAATTGCCAGGGCTGATTTGGGGTTCCCAGTCCGGCCCTGGTCAAAGTCATATAATAATGTTACCTGCATCACTTACTCTCCATGAATGCAAATTGATACACTGCTTAGTCTCTGTAGGCAAGGGTCTAAATTAATTGATTGAGTGACAAAGTCAGTCAAAGATGTCACTAAAGATGTTTCTAATTGATAATGAGCAGATAAAATAAACGCCTGCGTCTGACATGAGACTGCTGCCTAAAGTTAGTTTATTTCCAAAACAACCAAAATGATTCCACTCTGAGGAATGTTAATTATTTACCCACTGATCTGTCTATCATGCATTGTTTCAAATTGCCTTTCTGTAATGATAAAGGTCCTTTAAAAGACCAACAATAAATCCCCTTTACTAAATTATTCTTTGTATTTTTTTTATTTACTTTTTACATGCCTCTCCTGCACCTTAAAGAGGATAAATCGGTGTTAATTGTTTATTGTACATGTCTCCTTGGAGTCTGCTGCCGGCAGTCCTGGTGCTCCATCCGGATTATGGTGCCATTGATATTGTTCATGGACATGCCATGCAAAGCTGGGACTGACTCAAGGTCCAAGGACAGAAAAACGGATCTTTTCCAGTGTATGGGTAAGTTTTGGCCACACTACACTCTGGACCTCATTACGACTTCCGAAGCCGCTGCAGCCAGCATACCTCCAGTTCTGGCGGCATGCTGGCTGCCCTATAAGGAGCTTTCCGCTGGGCCAGGGGGCGAAAACAGCGTTCCCACCCACTGGCCCAGTGAAAAACTCACCACAACATTAGTCGAGCCGGCGGCAATATTGTGGTCAGCGGCCATCGCGCATTTCACTGCCCATAATTCGGGCAGTGAAAAGCACGACAGGGCTGTCCATGATGGGGCCCCTGCACTGCCAATGCCACCCCCTTTCTGCAAAGGCTGGTGTAAAGAGGACTCAATGGATTGCGACTGCCGAGACCGCAGGCTGTCAACAGGCGACAACCTGGTGGTGCCAGCGGTCCGACCGTGGTGGTTTCGCCACAGTCGTAATGTTGCAGCCGGACCCTGACCCTCACGGTCTGGTGACCACCAGGGTCCAAATGAGGGCCTCTATGTACCCGGGTTCTTCATTTTTATTTTTAAATGTTTGTACAGTGTGATTGTTTGTGATTATTTGGATTCATTTCCATGCACTGATTCAGGGCTCTGGTCAAATTCTCATTGAACTAATTAAAACTGCCAAAAACTTAAAAATGAATGTGTAACTTACACCACACTTATATAGTGGAAGTGGTAGCCAATTCTGTTAAATTGCTCCAAGTTATTTATACATAGACACGGCATCAAAGTAAGACTTTAAATGGCCCAAAATACTGCAATATGCTTCATTTAAGGTCTGGGGGGAAATTCAAAACATGACTCACCATTGCAAGAAACTAGACTGGTGTTTAGGGACAAGGTCCTAATGTACAAAAACATAATTTTGCCATTTCCAATTTGTGACAAATAGGGAATCATAATAAGACATCGAAAAATGCTATTACTGAAGCCATATCTGGACTTCTAGATATTTCCCACAGCATCTAGCTTTTTGTCAATCACCATTTAGGCTCACCTTCTGTTTACTTCTTCTTATGTTTTTGCATCACTGATGACAGGCATCTATTAGCAGAAAATTACTGTCCTTAGTGGCCCTGAATGTGCAAATCTAGCCTGATGCTTTATCACCCAGGAAGCATAAACACAATTTTCATAAATCACACTGTGTCAATGTCCCGCCTATTTTTAATGGCTTACAGAGCACAATGTAGATTTTCCAAATAAATTATGTAGGAAAGTCTTAATTTATTAAAGACACAGATGTGAGTATTATGCTATATTTTCTTGCTTTTAATCAAATAGCAGCCACAGTCAAGAAATATAGAACCAATTCCAAGGGCAAGCGAACAAGCAGCCAATGGGAAAAAAACAGAATATATCACACACCAATCAAACACAGGCAGCTACGTAAGGTATACCAATCTTGACCGCAAGCAGCCCTCTTTTCTTGTGCGAGAATATGTCAAGAGAAAGTAATAAACATTGGTAAAATACATGCAATAATGCCAACAGCCAAAACTAGAGAGAAAAAGTCTTGAATCCAGTCCAAATGGAAGTCTGTAACAGTTTTGTCTGGAACATGAGGAGAAGGGTCATTGAAAGAAACAGCCGCCGTTAGAAAACTTGAGCCTTGAGAAACATTGTAATGAAGATGATTAGGTGGAAGATGATGTTGCGTTTTCTGACACTAAGGGAGGGAAAGAGAGAAATAAACACAGTTAATGAAATCCTGAGGCTGGATAATACTCACCTCTGTGCCTTTAATAAAATTAAGACATTTTCCTACATAATTTATTTGGAAAATCTACATTTTATGACAGGACCGGGGGCTAATATTATTCTTTTTTAAAGCATATCAATAAGCACTTAGGATTCTGTATAAATAGGTTTGCAATAGAAAGTACGAAATATACAATCATTAGACCATTCGGACGATCTCAGAATGTCCTCTAAACGGTAACCTGCCCAAAAGGCTTTAGAAGCCATGGCACCCCAGGAAGAATGGGCTCCAAATTTAGAGGTGTCAATACCCGCTAAGGACATGACCCATTTAACCCATCGAGCTACAGTGGGAGACACAACAGGTTTGTGGGGTTTCCTGAAGGATATGAGGAGTGGGTAACAGAGGACGTTCTGAGATGGAAAGTTCTACTTTCATAAGATTTTACGCAATTTCCAACACACACTTTCGGTTGATTGGGAAAAAAAGGATAAAAGACAGTAGAAATGTTAGTTTTAGTACGTCTTGTAACATTGAAAAGAATACCATTAGGAGTGAAATGACTGGCTGAAATATCTAAAGCCTTTACATCTGAAAGTCGCTTTATCGAAACCAAACATAATAACATTGTTAATCTAGCTAAAAGCATTTTGAGAGATAATGAATCATTACCAGGCCAGGACAAAAACAACTGTAAAACGAGATTAACATCCCATAATTCACTGTATTTAGGAATAGGAGGATTAGAGAATTTTACTCCCTTTAACAGACGGCATATTAGATGGTATTCACCAACAGACTTGCCATTAATGAAAGGATGATTTATCAAAATGGCTGAACGATAGAGGTTGATTGTTCTATGAGATTTGCTTGAACTGGCTTGAGAAGCCAGAAAGTTAGCAATTAGAGAGTTATCTGCTGAAAAGGGATAGCAAGATTTTCTCTAACACCAACTAGACCAAATGGACCAGGCTGATTTATATGCCTTTGTTGTACCTGGAGCCCACAAGTTGCTGATATAAGCAGTCATTATGAACATGGCGGTAAACAACGCTCTGCTGGCTGTAACTACTGCCAACAGTCAGGTGGTCTGGCCCTCCAAATAATGAACCACCTGAGAAAAGGCAGCGTGAAAACCACTCAATGCCAGCTGAGGAGTGCTGATAACGACGGCAGAGGCCGCCCACAGGCCGACAGAAAGCCCTACCCGCCCAGCAAATAATAAAGCATTAGACAGCCATCAGTTCTGGGGTGGGAACCACCGCCACGCAAAGCCAGGCAGAAACAAACCAAATAAAAGGAAACACTCACCGTAGGATCACACAACACGCCGAAGCAGACATGAATAGAGAGTTGCAAATCACGCCAGCCCTGCTCCTTGCCATATACCTCCACGACCGAGACTGCCGACGAAGATGACAACGGTAAGTACCGTAACCTACTAAACAAGGGAAGAAAGGGCCAGTTACATACCCACCCACTCCACCCACCCCGCAACGCACCCACAACTCCTCACAACAGCACAAGCCATACACCTCACAGCAAGAGGTACTTACCCGACACAAGGCAAATTAAACCTGCCCAAAGTACACACATGTGCTAATACCCCCACACAAAGAAACGATGAACCACGAATCCAGAGTGTGCCAAAACCAACACTGGCCACATGAACTTTAATTAAGCTCCATGAGCAAAAGAAGTCCAACAGAAGGCCAATGGCCAGTCCATATTCCAAAGTCCGAGGGGCCCAAATGGCCCCAACTTGACTCCCACAAGTGCAAAGGTACTCCACCTCAAAGGGGCAACAATGGGGCATCCAGGCACCTCAGGGAACAGGGGCAGGGGGTGTTGGGGGAGGGGACGTACGACATGGAGGGTGGCTTAGCTTTACATTTGGGAGGTGGAGGGGGCTTTTGACTGGTCTTAGAAGGTGGTGGAGCAGCCTTGGGCTTGGGTGCGGCAGATGTTCCTGGGCCAGCACGGGGTCTCTTGCTCCCGGGGAGGTAGCACGGGAATGGGAAGGGCGGACAGGGGCGGGCTGTGACGTGTGAGGAGTGGATAGGGCAAGGAGGTGGGCACGTTTAGGGATGAAACAGGGTGGGCCAGTGGGTTCGAGTAGGTCAACACAGGATAGGAAAAGTTTTTTAGGGGCAATCGGGGTGGACCTGGAGGAAGGAGTGGGAGTGGAGGTAGAGGGAGTGGTCGTGACATATGTAGGTGTGCATGACGTGGGTGCAGGTGACTGTACAGTATGCTGAGGTGTGGTGGATGTGTGTTGGGTGGGTGTTTTGGAACATTTGAGTGTCTTGGGAGAAGGAGGGGTAGACACAATGGATGGGACAAGCCAGGCTGCCAGTATAAATGTATGTTGTCTGTGTGTCTGCAAGTTTAGGGAGCGTGCTGCACTTGTCAACCAAAGCCGTTGTGGTGAGTGCAGGTGTGGTGTGTGGGGTGTATGAATGGATGTCTGATTTTGTGGTGACTGCAAGAATGGGGTCAGCAACAGTGAATGAGGGTGCAGTGCCTGTGAGTGTGCATGTAGAGGTGACAGACAGGGAGACGGAAGAGGTGGACACACTGGGGGAAGTGGATGTTGGTGTGTGTGTCTTTGTATGTTGGCTGTGTGTATGCCTGTGGTGGGAAGTGTGGTGCTTGTGTTTTGCAGTGTGCTTCTTGTGTGTTGTGGTGTGTGCATGGCTGTCAGAATGTGTGCTTGGGACGGGTGAAGGGAGTGGGGTGCTGGAAGGGGTAGAGGTGGTTGGAGGGGGGACGGAATGACCAGGGACACTGGCTTCCGTCAAAGAGGAGGCCAGAGCCTGAAAAGATCTCTGTAGGCCAGACATGGCACCGTGAATGCCATCTAGGTAGGCATTGGTCTGCTGCACCCCTGATGCTAGCCCCTGGATGGCATTGATGATGACCTACAGAGATGGT
Organism: Pleurodeles waltl; assembly: GCF_031143425.1. Lineage (NCBI taxonomy): Eukaryota > Metazoa > Chordata > Amphibia > Caudata > Salamandridae > Pleurodeles > Pleurodeles waltl. The sequence continues at coordinate 1,830,749,842 of NC_090440.1, read as the reverse complement.
TCCTAGGAGGTCAATAGCCTCATCCTTGAGGGCAGCAGGGCTGACTGGGGAAGGGGATGAGGTGCCTGGGGCAAAGAAGACACCCACCCTTCTGGGTGAGCAGGCACGGGCAACTCGGTGGGGAGCAAATGGGAGGGCGGTGATGGTATGAGGGTGGCAGAAGATGACACAGAATGGGTGGGTCCATTAGGGTCCGCCACCGCCAGGGAGCTCCCATCGGAGGAGGTATCAGAACCACTACCTCCAGTGATAGTTGCCTCCCCTGTGGTATTCCTCTCGCCCTCCAACCCACTGGTCCCCTTAGCGTCGCTCGACTCTACCTCAGTTGAACCATGGGCTGCGGCGTCCCTACTCGACTGTGCCTCAGCTCCCTCGCCAGATGATGCTAATGTACACAGACAATACAAGAGAACAGGGATCGGGAGACAAAAACAGAATAGACACTTGTAAATAATTGAATGGAGGTCCATAACTGGTTCACACATGCATCTACCTTGCAAATATTCCACCATGCAGCACCTACCGCCATACACATGGCTATGCCCCTAACTATTGGCCACAACCCTGCTCTACAGCCATTTCCTACATCACTGAAGGACCTGAAGTACTGCAGACCTGACGCTTACAACCCAACTCCCCATGGGGGCCTTTATGTAAAAGGACATCAGCCAGAGTCCCTGCCACTAGACAGCATACATACCACAGCACCCTCACACATCCATCAAGGAGGCATTCAATGGTTTCTGTACTCACCCCCTTGTGTCTGCTGAGCAGCCTTCAAGCGCCCATCCAGGTCCGTATACGCCACCGCCAGAATGCAGCACATTAGCGGGGTCAGTGCCCGACGGGTACCCCTTCCTCATTGGAGGACTTCCCCAGCTGGGCATCGCCGGTCTACATCACCCAGCGCCGCAGGTCCTCCCACCGCTTCCTGCAGTGGGTGCTCTGCCGGTTGTAGACCCCCAGGGTCCTCACCTCCCTGACGATGGCATGCCAGAGTCCCCTCTTCTGATGGGTGCTGACCTTTATGCGACAAACAGAAAAAGGAACACAGAGGCCAGACTATGCCCATTGCATACAACTGGCTATACGTCCCCTATGGGACAGACACTCACAACAGCATAACAGGACCTCACACACGCAGCATGTCATTAATCCCACGACTGTACAGTGTCAAACGTGTACACATGTTTACAGCCATCTAACACCATTACACACATCCATGCCCCCCAATCCACCTACTCACCTGTACCTGTGGTCGACCATAGAGCTTGGCGTACACGGGCAGGACCCCGTCCACAAGTTTGTCCAGTTCTTCTGTGGTGAAGGCCGGGGCCCTTTCCCCTGCCATTTGTGTCATTTCCAGGACTAGAGGCAGGACACAGCAGCACACTCAGTGGTGTACGTGCATGCATGTAATCCGGGAGTCAAGTGAAGTTTGGGTGACGAGATGGCATATGCTCTGCGGCTGTGTGCACCGTCACCCCCGGAGGTGATCATGATACGCTAATAATCCCCATTGACAACCATGTTAACCAATGAATGGTCACACGTCGGTGAACACCGCCTTACGCTATTACGACAACCGCTAGCGGTATGAGGTCACTTCCACTACAACATTTCTGGATTACAGGGAGCAGACATTCTGGCCATTACTACGCAGTTATTAATTTCTCATTTGCCCCATGCAGGCCCTATTGTCCCCAACCCCCATAGGCATGAAATAATATACATTTACTCACCACAACAGTCCTGATGTATCATGAGGACATGTCACTCCAGTTTAACATCCTACCTATGCATATGTGTCATCGACTTGTATGCCAGCAGTGCTGAATATTTAACGTTGTGGGCAGATGTATGTGTGTTCCTCACATGTGTACTCAACTCCTCATAGGTACAGACCCATGTGGCGAGGGAGGGCCCCATCGGTGTACAGACCACTTGTTGATTTGGGGACCATGGTGGAGCGTCACATCATTATCAATTACAGACTCAGCCATGCTACAATTCATGAACTTTGTGCATTACTGGATCCAGAACTTTCACTCAATGAACATTCAATTGGTGTGTACTGCAAAACAGTGCATCTCCCATGTGAATAACATGTTCCCTGGATCAGTCCATGATTCCTTTGTGCTAAGGAACAGCAGTGTGCCACATATGATGGTACAACTACAAGGGGACAGAGGATGGATCGTAGGTAAGTTTGTCTGACACTTTTTGGCACATAGCAGACGGCCAGGCTGTCTGCAACTGAGGGTTGTCAGTGACAGTCCTGTTTTTCCCCCTTTTGCAGGTGATTCTGGCTACCCCAACATGCGTTGGCTCCTGAGACCAGTGAGGAATCCTAGGACAGATGCAGAGAGGAATTACAATGAGGCCCATGGATGTACTAGGAGGGTGATAGAGCGCACAATAGGTCTCCTGAAGGCTAGATTCCATTGCCTCCATATCTCTGGGGGATCCCTGGCCCATGAGCCTGAAAAGGTGTGAAGAATGGTGATGGCCTGCTGCATGCTGCACAACGTGGCTGTGAGGAAATCTTTTCCCCTCTTGGAGGAGGAGGGGGCTGTATATCCAGACCAGCTTCCTCAGAGAGGGGATGAGAGTGATGGTGATGATGAGGAGGGGGAAGGAACCAACTGCTCCAACTGTACTTCCAGTAACCGAGTGGGACTACTTGTTGATGTTGCTGTCTGTGCAGCATACTGTCAGTATGCCTTATCCTCTATTGGGGTTTTGGGTCTATATACATTGTCACTGTGACCAGGTTTGCATAGGACATGTGACATTATGGACAACTGGTTTGACAATTCTGTTGGCACAACCCCATGTTATAGTGGGGTGCCATTCCTGCAATTAAGATATGAATAAATGATTTCAAAGACAATTGCATTCACACTTCCATTTGATTCAGCATAATAACAGGGGGCATTGACATTGGTGAACAGGTGTTTTATTTGGTGTCAGGATGCCATCGTGCACTTTACAGTGATGGGAGTGGGCTACTGGTGGTTGTCCATATTGGCTACATGGTCTCAGCGTTGGTTGGCAGTGGTGATATGTCCATCTGTTATTTCAAGTTTTTGGGGTTGGTTTTGCACTGGGTTGATGGTGGTTCAGTGGCACACTTGGAGGACAGTTCTTGTCAGAGTCACTTCTTAGAGGGGGCCTTGGTCTTGGCAGGTGTTCCAGTGCCATATCTGGGCCTGAGGGGCAGTTTGTGTGCCTGGTGTTGGCCTGTAAGGGTTGAGGTGCAGGTCTCCTGTGTGTCCTCAAATGGTGGCACAAGTCCAGTTGCTGCTGCTGCTGTTGTTGGCCGGTCTGTATCTTGGCCTGTAGTAGGCGCTTCCAGGTCTGTGGGGGTCTCAGGCTGGGTTGTGACAAGGTGCGGCAGCGCACCTGCTATGGTGGCATTTTTCAGTTTCCACTTCTCCCTGGTCTCTTGGTGTTGGGCTCTCTGCAGCCTTTGACTCTGCTCCAGGGTGGGCCCAATCTGGGCCAATCTGTCCTGGGTATGGTGGTATGTTCCCAGGACCTCAGAGGTCAAGTCCTGGGCTGCAGAACCATCCTGTGGCCTCCCCCCGGGCCACTGATGCCCTCCCACTGGGCCTAGCCCTCTTTGCCTGTGTCCCCTGCACAAGTCTGGTGGTACCCCTTGTACTGGGGCCATCGTCTTCCTGCCTGTTGTTAGGTGGTGACTGTGGCTTCTGTCCTTGTGTTCCACCAGTCTGTGGCCTGGATACACATGTGTGTGTCTGGTTGACCTGGCCTGATGTTGGTGGCTGGCTGGTAGGGGTGTCAGTGGTGTCCTGGGTGGGGATACTGGATGGTGACAGTCCAGGACTGTGTGAGGGGCCACGGTATTCCTCACTGTCCAGGGTTCCCTCTCCAGTGTCCTGGGTGGTGCCTCTGTCTCCATGTGGGGCACTGCCACTCCTTGTCCTGTCCATCAGGGTGGCATGGGTGGTGGTGCCTGTAGGGGGGAATGGATATTTCTGTTACAGTTGCATAATCTGATGGGGTGCACATGGCTGGGTTGTTTTGTGCAGGTTTTCCACTTTTGGGCCATGCAGGGTGCCTTTGTGAGGTTACCATTGTATTTTGCTTAGGATGTGAAGGTGCATTGTGGGTGGTATCGTGCCTTTGTGATTCCTTGCAGGGGTGGGTGGCTGTGCACAGGGGGAGGGATGCAGGCCTGTTAGTGGGTTTGTGGGCATGCAGGGTGACTGGATGTAGTGATTGTGGCCTGGGTGGGGTAGTGGTCCTGGTGGATGTTGGAGGGGTGGGGTGGTGCATGCATTACAGGTGTGGTGGATAAGGGGTAATTGGAGACGACTTACCGAGTCCATTCCTCCAGTGAGTCCAGTGGTGCCCTCAGGGTGCAGAATGTCCAGTAACTTTTCCTCCCAGTCAATGTAGTTGGGTAGTGTTGGTAGAGGTCCTCCCCTAGTCTTCTGGACTGCAGTGTTGTGCCGGGATGCCATGGACCTCACCTTCCTGCACAGATCGTTCCATCTCTTGCGGATGTTGTCCCTCATGCGTGGATGGTGTCCCACTACATTGACCTTGTTGACAATGGTCTGCCATAACTCCATCTTCTTGGCAATGGGTGTGTGCTGGACCTGTGCCCCGAATAACTGTGGCTTAACCTTCAGTATCTTATACACCAGGGTCCTTAGCTCTCTTTCTGTGAAGCGTGGGTGTTTGGTGGGTGCCATGGTGTGTGTTGTGAGTGGTGTCTTGTGTGGATCTAGGTGAGGGTGCTGTTGTGTGGTTGGGTGTGTGATTCGTCTGTTGTGGCGTCCAGTGTCTGCTTGTGGAGTTCTCAATCTCAGTTGTCCGAATGGCATTGCAAAGGATTGTGGGATGTGTCTGTGAATGTTTTATAGTGTTGTGGATGTGTGTCCGGTGTGTGGGTTTTAAACTTGCCAATGTGTGCAATTCTTACTGTTGGGTCCCATTGCTGGCTGTGGCGGTCTGTACCGCCAATGGTCGCCCGACTTCCACTGACCGCCGCGGTGATTTGTATATCATTATTTGGAGGGCGGGGAGTTTGTGTGCTCAGCGGTGGCAGGGTGGGATGTCCTGCATTTTCGCCGTCAAAGGTCCTGGCAGTGACTGATGGCTGGGTCATTTTTGACGGATTCTGATTTTTACATCTTTATATGGTGGGTTTCTGTTCACCGCCAATGGCAGGATTCTGTTAAGCGTCACCATGCCGGGGAACGGGGTTTACCGCCATGTTCATAATGACCGCCATAGTTTAAAGCTTCAGCCGAAAATCCTGGATAAAAGAGGGAAGATCCGTGACCTTCCAGGCTCAAAGATGAAGTGTGTTGTTGAGGACAAGGTCGTGAGGAACACCCTGAGGGCTGAGAAGGAGATCGGGAAAGGAGGGGAGGAGAATTGGGAAGTCCATCGCCAGTTCTAGGAGGGAAGGGTACTAAACCTGTGATTGCCAGAAGGGAACCACCAAGATCAGAATGGCTTTTTGTCATCGTATCTGGGCGAGTACCCTGCTGATCATCAGAAATGGAGGGAAAGCGTAGTTTGTTCATGGAGACCAATCCTGCAGAAAGGCGTTTGTTGCTAAGACTAGGTGATCCGGTCTCCAACTGAAGAAGAGAGCAAAGTGGGAAGTTAGACAAGAAGCAAAGAGATCTATTTATAGAGGTCCCCATTTCTGTGAAAGGGCATGGAAGACAGATGGATGGAGCATTCACTCGCGGGCGTCGCTCAAGTGATGGGAATACCAATCCGCAACCGAGTTGAGATCTCCTGTTAAGTATTCAGCTTGAACTGAAATTCTGTTCTGGAGGCAGAACTCCCAGAAACTTTTCGCTAGTTCTGCTAATGGTTTGTATTTGGGCCCGCTCAGATGATTGATGTACTTGACGGCAGAGAGATTGTCCATTCAAAGAACGATAGAACAGTGAATGTTGTTCTTTGCAAAACCTTTGATTACAAAGGAGCCTGCAAGCATCTCTAAACAAGTGATTTGCAATAAAGACTCCTGTGGAGACCATGTACCTCCAGTCAATATAGGTACACATCTTGCGCCCCAACCTGTTAGGCTTGCATCGGATTCTAACACAAGATCTGGGGCTGACCCAAAGATAGTCTTGCCATTCGAAGCGTCTAGAAGATCTAGCCACCATTGAAGTTCTATACGGAATTCTTGATCCAGTGGGATGGATTCTAAGTAAACAAGACCTTTGCGGAGATGGCGAATTTTCAATCTCTAAAGGGCCTGATAGTGGAAAGGTCCTGGAAAAATGGCTTGAATGGAAGAAGAAAGTAGACCTACAATCATTGCAAGAGACCTGAAGGAGAGAGAAGGAAGGTGTAAAGATTGGGTTATCTCAGATTTTATAGCATTTATTTTTTATTGGGGCAGATGAAGAGTAGCTTCTGTGCAGTTTACCAGAAAACCGAGAAACTCCATGACTCGAGAAGGAGCCAGAATAGACTTTTCTCTGTTTATTATAAAGCCAAGGTCCGATAGAAGAGAAGAAGCATAATGGATTGTTTGTGAAGAGTATGAAGATTTTGACTCATTAAGAGGATGTCATCCAGGTAAATAAATTATTAATCTGATGCCCTGAGCTCTGAGATGAGCCACCACGGATTTCATTAATTTGATGAAACACCATGGTACTGATGACAGACCAAAAGGAAGAGAGGAGAATTGGTAAGTTTGATTCTGCCACTGAAATTGTAAGAATTTTCTGTATTGATGATGAATCGGAATAGTGAGGTAAGCGTATTGGAGATCAAGTCGTACCATCCAATCGTTCTGAAGTAAAGCATCCCTTAGATGCAAGATGGTCTCCATTTCGAAGTGTCGATATACCACAAATTGGTTGAACTGTTTTCGATTTATGACTGGCCTCATTTTCTTGTTCTTCTTTGGATCCAGAAAGATAGAACGTAGAAACCCCGTTGGATGTCGATGGCTTGGTTGAATTGAGTGTTTGTGAAGGAGCATTTGAATTTCTTGTGAAATTAGGGAGGACATACTTGAGGAGAAAGTTAGTGGGAAGGGAAGAGACATTTGAAAAGGTTTTTCATAGAGTTCTATGGAATAGCCCTGAACTGTATTTAGAACCCATGAATCCGGGGTGATATTTTTCCATCTGTGGAGAAAAAAATGTAAGTGTCCCCCTACAGAAAGATGGCCAAAAGAAACAATTACTTGCTTGGTGATGGGATCTGAAGTTCTGTTGATTTCAACCCCTGAATCCTCTTGTTCTCTGGGTGCAGAACTGTGGGCGATATTCTTGTTGGGAAGAATTTGAGGGGCCTCTGTAGCCTTGAGATCTGGCAAACTGGCCGGTAAAGCAGCTCCTTCCTCTACCGGCCCTGGCAAAAAACGATTGCTGAAAACCTTCTTAAGTGACTGTTGAGCCTTGTCCAGGGATGTGAACGTAGTGACGTACCTGCTGAATTCCTTGATTAAGGAATCTCCAAACAATAAACCATCAGGTCCTGGATCCTTAACAGCTAGGTTGGCTAATTTGGAATCCAGCTTCAGAAGTAACCCTTTGTGTCTCTTGTGTGTTATGGCCGAGTTTGCATTGCCTAAGAGACAGAAAGCTCTCTGAACCCATAGACATAATTCCTCTGGATTGATAAACATTGTTCTCCAGTCTTGCAATTTCTGCCATGTCAAAAAAACAGGAAACAGGACCAACAATATCCAACATTTTGTCTTGGTAGATGGACCAAGCTCTGTCAACTCCTTTATGAGGGTCTTTTCCAAATTTGGTAAAGAAGGTAATTAGAGAAGGATCAATAACTGGAGTAGAAGTTATGTGAAGGGGTAGAGAAAGTCTGGGGCATTCAGAACGGATTTTAGATCTGACTTGCTCGTCCAATGGCAAACAAAGGTTTGCAGAAATATAATCTCCCACATGGTCTGAGGGTAGCCACTCCGTGGAGTTAGGATGTTGGATCAATTTAGGGTTGAACTTGGGATTGCCATCTGCGTCTAAAATTGTTTTGGAATCAAAAGGATCAGTCAAGAAAGAAAGTTTTTGCTTTTTAGGAAGAGGACCAGAGCAGAAATCTGAACTATGCATGTCGTCTGCATCATCATCTGAATCAGGATCATCCAAATCATCATCTGTGTCTTTTATAGAAGCAATCACAATCTTTTGGGCAGGAGATAAATGTTTAGTTTTTGACTTATGTTTACTCCCCGAAGTTTTCCCCTCCTCATTAGGAGGTCTATGAGGAACATCGTCCTCTATCAATTGTGAGGAAGACTCACCATCCAAAAGCACAGAATTAGAATTAGTTTGGGTATTTTGAGAAGCCACTGTGGCTTTGCGCTTTCTATTTTCCCCCATAGATAGGGTCAGGGTAGATTGTGACATAAAAGATGACACAGTATTCTCCAATTGCTTGGAAACCTTGGTCATTGAGACAGAAGCCACCTTGGCGACAGAGTATTTAATACATTTATTTAAATTACTTTTAAACTCCTCTTCACTGTCATTAGTTTCGTTTAGAAACTATGAAAAACCCATTTTGGTAAGAAAAGGGTTAAAAAATTAAGGGGAGTGTTCTGGGAGGAGATTTCAGTGAGGAAGGGAGGGGCAAACTGTTGGGGCCGATGAAGAGGGGCGTGACCGGCCGAAGGAAAGGCTGCGCCCTCACAGGAAATAACCACAAAGTATTGCCGTTGGAGCTCCGTTATGAAGGGCCCGCGAGAATGACACAGTGCTGATTTTGAGTCATGAGGAAGGAAGAAAGGAGCGCGTAGACGACACGCTCTGACAGACAGAAGCGACGCATCATTAACAAGACACGTGCGGTGACCGGGAGCCGTTAAGGTCGGCACCAAGATGTAACTGGTGGGGAAGAGGGAGCCATAAAACTGTACAATAACGTTGCAAAGCGACGAAGAGCAAAAGGAAACGTCAATAAACCATTAAATACATCTCAAAAGAAACACAGCTAGGCACAATACACAATAAAGGATAACATTTGGCATCTAATGGAAAGTATACTTATCTTGACTGCGAGCAGCATGAAAGAAGAGCTGGTTGTGGTCAAGATTGGTATACCTTACGTAGCTGCCTGTGTCTGATTGATGTATGATATATTCTGTTTTTTTCCCATTGGCTGCTTGTTCGCGTGCCCTTGGGATTGGTTCTATGTTTCTTGACTGTGGCTGCTATTCGATTAAAAGCAAGAAAAGATAGCATAATATGAGCCTCTGGTCTAGTCATAAAATTCATTGACCACAGAAGCAAATCATGCATAAGATGTAAAAAGAACAAATTAATGTTTTGCAGAGAAATATTTGTACCAGATTATTGAAACTGCCCTGTGTGTCATGCGTGCTTCAAGACTGAAATAATTGAAATCATGAATCATATGTTAGAAGAAACCACACTACTTTTATCTGTTATGTGCCTAGCATGAGATATAATGTACATTGTTGTCAACGTGCATGTGAAAATCCCATTTTTGGATGTTCATCTAATTGAGTTCTCTTCTAGATTCTGGGACTTGTAACCCTCTTTTAAATAACATATGCGTACCTACGGTCACTAGAATGAGAATAATAAAAGCAGGACAAGTGAAACTACTTATTCCTGACATGGAACAACGTGCCTTCCAGTTCTCCTTGCCCACGTCCAAAGTGGTCAGCTTTTAGACTTTTAATTGATTTCTAACATTTTCCTTTCCGGAGCAAAAGTTCAGATTAGATTGAGAGATATAATTTTAAACCAAGAGATGGCATGAAGTATAAATAAAAATGCTAAAAACAATAGACTATCCCTTTCTTCTATCTCATCTTTGTGATGCTGTGCGTGGACGTAAGGAGTGCATGATGCACGTAAAAAACGAAAATTGATATCTGAAACTGAGTGAGCAAAACATGTAGGAGATCCATGTAGTTCAGAAATTATACTGAAAAATTATAATGTTAAACAGGAGTCTACTAAACATTACCAGAATACAAATATTGTGACTGAGACTAAACTACATACTCAGACCTGACTTGAGATAACTTGCAATTCCTGGTAACAACACAAAATATATAGTTTACATAAAAACTGAACAACACACAATATGAAATACAAAACATACATGTTATACTCCCTATCAACAAGTAGTGGCCAAGCTAAAAGATCAAAAGCAAGAAAAGATAGCATAATATGAGCCTCCGGTCTTGTCATAAAATTCATTGACCGCAGAAGCAAATCATGCATAATATGTAAAAAGAACAAATTAATGTTTTGCAGAGAAATATTTGTACCAGATTATTGAAACTGCCCTGTGTGTCATGCGTGCTTCAAGACAGAAATAATTGAAATCATGAATCGTATGTTAGAAGAAACCACACTACTATTAACTGTTATGTGCCTAACGTGAGATTTTGGCCCTCATTACAACCCTGGCAGTCGGTGATAAAGGGGCGGTAATACCGCCAACAGGCCAGCGGTAAAAAAAATGGAATATCAACCATGGAGGAAACCGCCAACATAGCCAGCCACTTTAACACTCCGACTGCCACGGCGATAGAAACAAACACCGCAGCAGTAACTGCCAACAGACAGGCAGAGGACAAAGTACCTCCCACCCTACCACAACAGGCCTATCCGGCACCTTTTCCGGGGCGGAACCAACGCTATCAAAAGCACGGCGGAAACAGTACACAGAAGGGAAACCACTCACCTCTCGACACCCAACGAGGAACCAGGATGCCATAGAGCCCGAACTCCACGTCCTGCCTATGCTGCTCTTCCTCCTGCTCTATCAGGAGCAGGACAGACGCCGTTGACGACCACGGTGAGTACTGCACCTACAACACAGGGGAGGGGGGAGGGAGGAGGGAAAAGAGAGTGACACACACACGCAACATGCAATACCCCACTCTCACCCTCAACAACATACACACAAATACATGCAGCAACATTACATATACACCCCTTCCACCCCCCGGAAGAACACAGGGACAAAAGGAAATGATTGTAACAATTGTAATCATGAAAAATCTGATAGTCAAAATTCAAAATTCAGTATATACAAATATGTACACCAACTACACTAGTCCGGATAGTGTACCAATCATTGTCCGTGGACCACTGGTCCCAAAATGCATGGGCGAAGCCCACACAAGATAACTGACTGGAAACGGAGAGAACACTGCTGGGGCATCAGATCAAAAATAAACAGGCACCTCAGGGGTAGGGGGAGGGAGGGCACCTCAGCCAGATGAACGCACAACACCACTGCTGCATGAGGTGGCTCCATGCCCATTGCTGTATCCAGGGGAGTGCAAAGCCACAGTCTTTCAAGTCTCTCCAGTGGGTGGTTTGCCAACTGCTTGGTCCTGGGGAGTGCAAAGCCACAGTCTCTCAAGTCTCTCCAGTGGGTGGTTTGCCCACTTCTTTATCCTGGGGAGTGCAAAGCCACAGTCTCTCAAGTCTTTCCAGTGGGTGGTTTGCCCACTGCTTTATCCTGGGGAGTGCAAAGCCACAGTCTCTCAAGTCTCTCCAGTGGGTGGTTTGCCCACTGCTTGGTCGTGGGGAGTGCAAAGCCAAAGTCTCTCAAGTCTCTCCAGTGGGTGGTTTGCTCACTGCTTTATCCTGGGGAGTGCAAAGCCACAGTCTCTCAAGTGGATGTCATTCTCCATTGGTTCTGGAGGGAGCTTTGTGCCCAGAGTGCTTCATCCTGCCAAGGACTGAGGTGGTGGATGCTTTTCTCCACTGGTTCTGGAGGGGGCATGGTGCCTAGAGTGCTTCATCCTGCCAAGGACTGAGGTAGTGCATGCTTTTCTCCACTGGTTCTGGAGGGGGGTTTGTGCCCCGAGTGCTTCATCCTGCCAAGGACTGAGGTAGTGGATGCTTTTCTCCACTGGTTCTGGAGGGGGCATGGTGCCCAGAGTGCTTCATCCTGCCAAGAACTGAGGTAGTGGATGCTTTTCTTCACTGGTTCTGGAGAGGGCTTTGTGCCCAGAGTGCTTCATCCTGCCAAGGACTGAGGTAGTGGATGCTTTTCTCCACTGGTTTTGGAGGGGGCATGGTGCCCAGAGTGCTCCATGTGCAGTGTGGCTGATACCATTCCCTCACCTGGGTGTGTATGCCACAAGATTGCAGACGAACAGGTAGCATGATACGCCATGGAGGCAGCGACATACCCCACACTGCTGCTGCTTCGCCTTCCACCAGCAGGTGCAAACAGTGATGGAAGGCATGCCTTATGGAAGCTGGCCTGGGTCCAGGAAGTCTCCTCCAGCCTCGGACGACTGACCACTGGGGATGGTAGCCATGTCAGCGGTGGTGCCACTGTCCGAGCATGTCACAGGGCTGGGGGCAGTGCTTGAGGCGGTGTTTGTGGTTGCGGTGCTGGCGGTGGTGCATGGGTGAGCACCTGTTGAGGGACACAGCAGGAAGTCTCCTGCAGCCTCGGACGGCTGCCCACTGGGGAAGATGCTGGGGACTGTCGCTGAGGCTGCAGACGTGCTGGTGGCTGTGCAGGTAGCGGTGCAGGTGGCGGTGCTGGTGGTGGGGAAGGTTGTGGTGTTATCCACCGTACATGTTGGTGTTGTCGTGGACAGAAGGGGTGACACTGGTCCCTCAGTCGGTGCCACCGTGCCCTGTCCTGACCTGCTCTTCTGCTTTTGTCCCTTCCCCACCTTTGATGGTGCTGCTGGTGTCTTGCCACTACCCCCTTTTGTTTTTGTAGAGCCATTGGTGGCTGGTAGGTGCGGCTTTTCCCTCTGGGATGTGGGCACCTTCTTCACCTTGGCAGGTGGCAGAATGTCCTTGCCCTCGCTACGTGGCACACTGGCAGCCCTGATGGGTGGCGCACTCAATGACCCCGCAGTTGCTGGCACCACTGTGCCTGAGGATTTAGTGGCTGCCACAGAGCCTGCCTCACAAGGGACCTTGCCTACCAAGTTCGCCCTGGCCTAGGGGAACCCCCTGCCCACCTCCCCCACCCAGACACCTCATAATGCACGCAGAGTCAGCTTAATGACAGTGTACTCACCCCTTGTGGCTGCTGTGATGTCCTCAAGTGCCCATCCAACTCCGGATAGGCCACCACCAGGAACTGGTACATCAGGGGGGTCATGGTGCGACGGGCACCCCTTCCACATTGGGAGGCCATCCCCAGCTGGGCCTCCGCCGTCTTCTTGCTCCAGCGGCGCAGGTCCTCCCATCTTTTACGGCAGTGGGTACTCCGTCTGTGGTAGACCTCCAAGGTCCAGACGTCCTTGGCGATGGCATGCCAAATACCATTCTTCTTGTGGGCGCTGACTTAGAGGAATGGTACAGGGGGAAAAGGAAATTACTCACCTGTGCGACCATCATACTCATTGTCCACCAGTTCCCACACATGCCCTGACGCACATACACTCAACATCCGCACATGCAGGCCTCAGCCCCCTCCCATGTATCTTCCATCCACACCACTCAAAACAGGCATTGCCCACGCAGCATGATCACAGTGTACTCACCTGTTTGTCTGGAGGACCGTACAGTTGCGTGTACTGGGGGAGGACCCCATCCACTAGTTTCTCCAACTCCTCCGAAGTGAAGGCAGGTGCCCTTTCCCCAGACACTGTAGCCATCGTTGCTTCCAGACACAGGTCACAGCAGCACTTGCTGTGTAGGTCCTCTCCTGTTGAAGGTCAGGTATCAAGTGAGTGAACAGACAGAAAATGGCGGTCACGTCCGCGGCGGTGCGTACCGTCACTGCCGGCGTACATCGTCATTGGCTCCTGGGACCCATAGGGCCCCATGTTGACCAATGCTGAATTGCGCCGCGGTCTTCGACCGCCCACCGCGACGGTGTACAACACCAGCACAGTTACCTCAATTCCCCTTGTCCCACCTTACAGGTCAGGCCGCCGCCATTTCAGTGGGCCACATGGGATGGATACAAACTGTGTCACACCTATCTAGGCAGGGAATACAAACAGATACCGAGACATTGTGAATTACAAATGTTTCTGCAAATAACACACTGTGATACCTCAGTGTTGGATGACTCTCTGCTCGTTGATCTCCATAGGGCATGTCTGCTGGGGCACATGATGAGATGGCGGCATCCTCTGGTGCACAGACCCCTGGTGGACCTGTCGACTATGGAAGAGAGACACATCATAATCACATACAGACTTGATCGTGCAACAATCCAGGAACTGTGTGCCCAGTTGGAGCCAGACCTGATTTCAGCTATCCGCCATCCCACAGGAATCTCACCTCTAGTGCAGGTCCTGTCTGTACTCCATTTCCTGGCCAGTGGGTCTTTTTAAACAACAGTGGCCCTGGCATCAGGGATGCCCCAGCCAATGTTCTCCAACGTGTTGTCTAGAGTTTTATCTGCCCTGCTAAATCACTTGTGCAGCTACATCGTTTTCCCTCAGGTGGAGGGTTTGCCCACAGTGAAAGGTGACTTCTATGCCCTGGGACATATCCCCAACATCATTGGCGCCATTAATGGTACACATGTGGCATTTGTACCCCCCCGCAGGAATGAACATGTGTACAGAAACCGGAAAAGCTACCATTCTATGAATGTGCAGATGGTGTGTTTGGCAGACCAGTACATATCCCATGTGAATGCCAAGTATCCTGACTCTGTGCATGACTCTTACATTTTGAGGAATAGCAGCATCCCTTATGTGATGGGGCAACTCCAGAGGCACCGTGTTTGGCTAATAGGTGAGCCTAAAGTCCCCACACAGTTTCATTTGCTGTCTGGGTATGGGAGATTCACTAATGTTTGGAGGATGTCTAACAGTTGTCCCTCGACATTTGCAGGTGACTCTGGTTACCCCAACCTGTCATGGCTACTGACCCCATTGAGGAATCCCAGGACAAGGGCAGAGGAACGCTACAATGAGGCACATGGGCGAACTAGGAGGATTATAGAATGCACCTTCGGCCTCCTGAAGGCCAGATTCCGGTGCCTCCATCTGATAGGTGGCTCCCAATACTACTCATCGAAGAAGGTGTGCCAGATAATCGTGGCCTGCTGTATGCTGCACAACCTGGCTTTGCGACGCCAGGTGCCTTTTCTGCAGGAGAATGTGCCATATGGTGGTCTTGTGGCAGGTGTGGAGCCTGTGGACAGTGAAGAAGAGGAGGCAGAAGAAGAGGATATAGACAAAAGAAACAACATCATCATGCAATACTTCCAGTGAGACACAGGTAAGAAGATGTAACTGCTTCCCACATCTCATACTATTGTTGGAGATAGAATAAGTCTGTCATTTTCACTCAGTGTATGGACCCTGACTTGTCCCTTTGACTTTCCATTTCACAGATCTGGGTCCCACTTTGTGCCCTCTGCTATGCTTACTGCTGGCCTACAGCTGTGTTACATTGGTATGTGAACAAGTACATTGACATTGCTATATTCCATAGATATTGCAATTCCACATTTATGAAAGCACAGACTGACTCTAGATTGTTTTTTGATTGAAGTGTGTTTATTTCTGTTCAAATAAGTGGAGGTGGTGGTAAAATGGGCTGGGGTGATGGTGGAGGAATGTCCATGGTTTCACAGGTGCATTGTCCAAAGGGGCATAGGAAGAGGAGCAATGGCAGTTTAAGGTAGACAGGGTGACATAGTCGGACAGAAGGGTGACATTCAGGGGGGTCTTATTTCCTGGCCGGGGTCTTGGCAATGTTCTCTGTCTTGTTCCTGGATCTCAGGGACCGTTTGTGGGGTGGTTCTCCATCTGCAGGGGGGCAGGGGGGATGCTGGTGTCCTGTTGTTCCTGTGGCGGTGCCTCCTGTTCACTAGCGCCGGCAGAGGTAGAGGGCTGTTCATTGTCCAGGCTAGTGTCAGGGGCCCGTTGGTGTGCCACTGTGTCCCTCCTGGTGTTGAGAAGGTCTGCCAGCACCCCTGCAATGGTGACCAGGGTGTTGTTGATGGACTTCAAGCCCTCCCTGATCCCTGGTAGTGTTCCTCCTGCAGCCGCTGGGTCTCCTGAAACTTGGCCAGTACTGTGCCCATGGCCTACTGGGAAGGGTGGTAAGCTCCCATGATGTTGGAGAGTGCCTCGTGGAGTGTCAGTCCCCTGGGCCTGTCCTCCCCCTGTCGCACAGCAGTCCTCCCAGCTTCCCTGTTGTCCTGTGCCGCTGTCCCCTGAACCGTGTGCCCACTGCCACTGCCCCCAGGTTCCTGATTGTCTTGTGTTAGTGGGGTTGCCTGGGTTCCCTGAAGTGGTGGACACACTGCTGATTGACGTGTCCTGGGGACAGAGGGATGGGCCCGCTGGGTCGGTGCTGTGCTGGTGTTTCCTGAGGGGGTGGTTCAGTGGTGGTTTGTGACTGTGTCAGGGGAACCGACTGTCCTGAGGTCGCTGATGGGCCGGGCTGGTCATCGTGATCCAGGCGTGCAGAGCTGCTGTCGTCACTGTGGGCCTCTTCTGTTGGGGGACTGGATATGCCTTGCACCTCCTGTCTGGTGACATTGGATAGGGGCCCTGTTGGGTTGTAAATGCATAGTTATTGTATCTGTGTGTGCCATCTTGTGCAATGGATGAGTGACCCTCTACTCCTGAGCTTGCATTACTGCCGTGGCACGTGTGTGATTCGTGATTTTGGGGCATGAGTGAGTCTCTCTACTGGACATGCTTTGGTGATGGGTGTCCATGCATTGATGTTACATACAGGACTTGATTTCGGGATATGTGGGTTGTGTTAGTGGGGTATCTGTGGGTTGTTGGGGTGATGGGTGTGAGGGTGAGGGTGGGAGTATGTGATGACATGCAGGTGGGGTGGGGGGATAAAGTAGTAAGATATGACTTACCAGAGTCCAGTCCTCCTGCTACTCCTGCGAGGCCCTCAGGATGCATAATCGCCAAGACTTGCTCCTCCCATGTTGTTAGTTGTGGGGGAGAAGGTGGGGGTCCATCGCCAGTCCTCTGTACAGCAATCTGCTGTCTGGATACCATGGAATGTACCTTCCCCCGTAGGTCGTTCCACCTCTTCCTGATGTCATCCCGTATTCTTGGATGCTGTCCCACTGTGTTAACCCTGACGACCATTATGCACCATAGCTCCATCTTCCTTGCAATGGATGTCTGCTGCACCTGTGATCTGAATAGCTGTGGCTCTACCCGGACGATTTCCTCCACCATGACCCTGAGCTCCTCCTCAGAGAACCTGGGGTGTCTTTGAGGTGCCATGATGTGGTGTGGGTGATGTGTGAGGTGGTGTCGGTTGTGATGTATGAGGGGATGTGTTGGTGTGTGTTGTTTGAGGTGTGTGGATGTTGTGTAAGTGATGGTGTTGTGTGTCTGTGGATGCTGGTGTTGTTTTAGGTAGTCTCTCTCTCGGGCCTTCTTTCAAAATTTTGGTTTTAAGGGTTTGTTGGTGATGTGGGTGTGTGCTTTATATTGGATTGGGTGTGTGGGTGTGGTGTGTGTATGTGTATCAGGTGTGTGTATTTTGATTTGTCCAATGTGGTTGTGTTTTGTTAGTGTTTGTGTATTTTGAGCGCGGCGGTGTGTACCGCCAATGGTTTACCGCGGTTAAATGACCGCCGCGTTGATTCGTGAGTGGTGATACTGTGGGCGTATTCTTGTTGGCGTGACGGTGGAGGTTTTGGTATCGCCAGTTTTTCACTGACCTTTGGTGTGGCAAACTTGTGTGGGTGTCTGTATTGTGGCAGATTACGAGATGTGGGTTGTGATATCTGTAGTGGAATTCCGCGGCCGCAGCGGTATGTTGGCAGTCTTCTGCACGGCGGTAAGCAGCATTTACCACCAGGGTTGTAATGACGGCCATAATGTACATTGTTGTCAACATGCATGTGAAAATCCCATCTTGGGATGTTCATCTAATCGAGTTCTCTTCTAGATTCTGGGACTTGTAAACCTCTTTTAAATAGCATATGCATACCTACTGTCACTAGAATGAGAATAATAAAAGCAGGGCAAATGAAACTACTTATGCCTGACATGGAACAACGTGCCTTCCATTTCTCCTTGCCCACGTCCAAAGTGGTCAGCTTTTAGACTTTTAATTCATTTCTAACATTTTCCTTTCCCGAGCAAAAATTCAGATGAAATTGAGAGATATAATTTTAAAGCAAGAGATGGCAGGCAGTATAAATAAAAATACTAACAGCAATAGACTATCCCTTTCTTCTATCTCATCTTTGTGATGCTGCGCGTGGACGTAAGGATGCACGTAAAAAACAAAAATTGATATCTGAAACTGAGTGAGAAGAACATGTAGGAGATCCATGTAGTTCAGAAATTATACTGAAAAATTATAATGATAAACGGGAGTCTACTAAACATTACCAGAATACAAATATTGTGACTGAGACTAAACTACATGCTCAGACCTGTCTTGGGATAACTTGCAATTCCTTGTAACAACACAAAATATATAGTTTACATAAAAACTGAACAACACACAATATCAGATACAAAACATACATGTTATACTCCCTATCAACAAAAAACAAGCAGTGGCCAAGCTAAAAGATCTGACCTTAGTGTGCTAACTCTTGCAAACAAAGGCATGCACCAATATTGTTTTCATAAATTACTGCATTAAAGCCAGACCTACTGCCTTTTTCAATGCTTGTGAGTTAAATTATACTACTCCAAGTCAGTGGCGGCTCCTCCGCTATGGTGGAGGAGCGTACCCCCCCTGCCCGCATGAACCGATGCAGATCCTTTAACAATGAAAGGATAAACTAAGTTTATTATCCTTTCAATCTTAAAGAGGTAGGGCATGGGGGGTGCCAAGCAGTGAGAGGAGTGCACTGTGCACTCCCCTCAGCCGCGCATGTGTGTTTGGCCAGCCTTCTCAGGCTGGCCAAACACACATGGGCACTGTGATCTCTCCAGCCCGGCACTGTGTTGCCGGGCTGGAGAGAACAGGCACAGGCTCCCAGTCTGCCTGGGAGCACCCTCTCCCAGCCAATCCTAAGGCTGTCTGAGCAGCGTCAGGATTGTCCACAGGGCAAGCTGGGAGCCTGTGCCTGCCTGCTGCTGACGGAGACGGAGGATCGGTTGCGTGGCGTGCAGGTAAGGTTTTATTTAAAAATATATATTATTAATATTCCCCAAATCCCCCTCCCCACGTGCCACACCACCCCAGTAACCACCACGAGCAGCGACTGCTGCAAGCCCTACAAAATATCCTTCATGATTAGAAGATGAGCCTATGTGCAATGGCTCAATGGTTCCACTGCATGACTCCGAGCTTGGCCTTAATGGTTCAGATTCTCAGCTTTTCATCCTTGATACAATGAGCACCGTTGAGTTGTTAACAATAAACATCTGCTATTCAGCACCAGGATACCTTGAGTTGTGAATGTGTGATTTACAAGTACACATGATTAAAAAATATTGAGAAAATAAAAAAAGTTAACACATACAGTGACGCTGCCATGCGAGAGAGTACCATTCATCAGAGAATGCATTCAAAATGGAGAAAAGGCCCTGTGTTATAGTTACTGCTGCTTACCTCATATATTACAGCACTCATGGCAGCTTTTATAATGTAAATAAAAATATCAGTGAAATATTAGAAGACAAATTATTGCAGATATAATGTGCATTGAAGGGCAACACTTATAGTTACGTTAGGCCGCGAGCTATAGTTACTTGAAATAAGTCTAACGATAACTGATCAATTTCGATGGTCTGTGTGATTAAATTCAGAACCTAACTATAACACCCATGTAACAATTGGTTTTTGAAGTGAATATATATAGCCTAGTTTCCATTGAAAATACATTTTTTGACTTGCCTATATCTTTGGCACAGTTTGACGAATCTTCACGTAATTTTTCAAAAAAAGTGTGCCAGAGAATCTTGTTGTGCATCAGAAGTTCGGGGGTGATCCGTCAAGCAGAGGTCAAGAAAAAGGGTGGGTCAAAAAAGTGCATTTCCCATTTTAGCGATTTTAGACATGGCTACAGCCCAAACATCTGAAGAAAACTACACCAAATTTGTCAAAAAGGTAGCTCTTGGTCCAGAAAGAGTGCTTTTTGTTATTTGATGTAAGTCCATTTAGTAGTTTTTAAAATATTTTTTAAAAAAAATGTTTATCTGGAGGATATGAAGGCTTCCCAAATACTCCCAATCTAGTGCAGAGATCTGATTGGCTGCCAACACTTCAACCAGGATGTGTTGGCAGCCATTTTCAGACTCGGTTTCAGCAGAGTCTCAAAATCAAATGTTAAAAATAGGGGGAAGGGTACTGTTACCCGACCCCTCTAGCCTTGGTGCAGGGGTCTCCCATGGATCACCCAAGGCTTAAAAGCTTTTTTTAAATTGCAGCAAAAAATCGCAGCAAATCAGCGAATTTTGCTGTCATTTAAAAAAAAAAAAACAAGTGCTGTCTGATGCGCTTGCTTATTATTTTGTCGCCGGGTTAGCCCGAAAAATGTGGTAAAGATGCGGGCACTGGGAGGTAAGGGTAAATTTAGGGTTTAGGAGTGGGTGGATGTTGTCACATGGGCAGACAAATGGCTATGTAGATGGATAAATGCAGTTCTCTGCACCTTGTTTGGTTACTTATGCGTCTCTTTATTTTCTCTATGTAAGGCTCATGCTTTGCTCCTTTGTGGTTAGGTTCATAATGGTTGTCTCCGTTCTTCCTCTCCCTACTAGTCTCGACCAGATTGGACCACTATGGTTGTCACGCCCATCAGTCAGAAGAAGAAAGAACCACAGGTAAGTGTATACTCTTTAATTTTGTCTTATTTTTATGGGGGTGGGTGTGAGGGAGATAATCACCGTTTTCCCTATCCTGTCACAGTGTTGTCATACTTGTTTCTGTTACTTGAGAACATAGTATGTGAGTCTCATTCCTATCTTCCAAATAAGAAGAGGAGCATTTCTCTCAGACGGGTGTCCCCTCCTCACAACTACCTGTTTTCAACCCTCCCATTCGTTCAGGCAGATGCCCATGCACCTGGGTTAGCCACACTCCTCTGGGAGCGTGGCGGGATGACACGAGGGGTCGTGGCCTCCGGGCTTACTCCACCAACTCTCATCCGGTTCCCTGGAAATCTCCGACAGGGCGCTGGAGCCGCCCTAGTCATCCTGTGCCGGTCGGTCTGGTCCTTTGCCGGCTTTCCACGGTGTCTCCATTTGGTGCTCCTCTCTTGTCAGCACTCCTTCCTTCCGGGTTTGTCGTCCTTCCAATTTCCAGCCATCATTCATCAGTGGGCTGATCAGCGTCATACTCAAGGCCATGCCCCTCCTCGCATCTCTCTGTAGATTTCTTAAAGGGACAGACATCCCATGTAGTCTGTAAGAAAAATAATTTTGCATCTCGTGTTGCGGAAGGAGAAGGGAAGGGCCAGGACAAAACCTCACCTAAGCAGACATTATCCCTGTCACAGATGTAAAGGGAAGTAAGGATCATTTTCAGGTTTAGAGGTGGGTAAAGTTTACGGAGATAAGGGTACTTTTGGAGTTCAGGGGTGGGTAGAGTTAAATGAACATAAGGGTCATTTCAGTGTTCAGAGGAGTGACAGTGGTAAAGATAGGATAGAGGCAAAGGGAGGTGAGGGCAGTTTTAAGGTTTAGGGTTGAGTAGAGTTCATAAGAGTTTGGGGTAATTTTAGGGTTTAGGGGAATGAAGAGGTAAAGAGGGTTAGGAGTAAAAATAGGGGATGGGATCGGGCGCTTCCCCCCTAAACATATATATATATATATATATATATGTATTACCGACTGCGGTCAACAGTAGGTAGTTATAGTTAGGACCTAGTTTCATAGAAATGGCGTTTTTTGCCTTACCTCTATCTCTGGCGCTGTTTGATAAATTTTCTGAAAACTTTGCCAAAAAAAAGTGTGCCAGAGAATCTTGTTGTGCATGGGAAGTTTTGGGGTGATCTGTCAAGCAGGGACCAAGAAAGAAGGGGGGGGTCAAAAAAGTGCATTTCACATTTTAATTCCCTCTCGGATTTTAAACATGACTACAGCCTGAACAGCTGGACGGAATTATACCAAATGTGGCAGAAACGTAGCTCTTGGCCAGCAGCTGCTTCCACTAGAGGGTGCCAGGGTGCCACCCATCTTTGGGTCTGAGTGAGCGTGTGAGTCTCTGAGTGGGTGTGTGAATCTCTGAGTGAGTCTGTGAGTGGGTGCATGAGTTTCTGAGTGCATCTGTGAGTGAGTGCATGATGTTCAGGTGGGTGTCTATGAGTGAGTGCATGAGTCTATGAGTGTGTGTGTGAATCTGAGGGGCTCTGTGAGTGGGTGCATGAATGTATGAGAAAGTATGTGAGTGGATGTGTGAAGGCCTGTAAGTGGGTGTGTGAATTTCTGAGTGGGACTGAGAGTAGGTGCCTGAGTGTCTGAGTTAGTGTCTAAGTGTGTGGG
This sequence comes from Pleurodeles waltl, assembly GCF_031143425.1. NCBI lineage: Eukaryota > Metazoa > Chordata > Amphibia > Caudata > Salamandridae > Pleurodeles > Pleurodeles waltl. The sequence goes on along the minus strand of NC_090440.1, from coordinate 1,830,727,497 downwards.
TGTGTGAGTGTCTGAGTGGGTGCTCCAGTCCCTGTGTGAGTGACTCAGCTACAAAGGAACCTCTCCTGCCTTTTTATCCAACAAGAGTACACAGTATTGCACAAAATAACTACCCACGTGAAGTTCTTTCTGCCTCCTTGGTAAATGTCCAGGAGGTATTCTACACTACAGCTGCGTGATGGAGCTCAAGGAAATGTTATCAGTCACCTTGTGTGCGTTTTGGCAATATGATTGTTCCAGGTGCGTCTTTATCTAGAAATATGTGATGCCATGAATCCTCCTATAGAGAGGCCAACAAGACCACAAAGACGTAAATCTCCAACAAACCATGGTCCTTCCTTTTATCTATATGACGCAAGTGCTTCTTTGTTTTGAGGTGGTGCTCCCCAGGGCTTGGGGGATCTGCATGACCCCTTCTCTGTATTTCTTACATTGCAGCCCAAGGGAGGTGGTGGGCTCCAGGGCCTGGGCGGTCTGGGAGGTCCCCCGAGCATAATTAACTAAGGCCCCAGGGTAGTGTCCCTGAGGCATAAAAATGCCTATGGAGGGGGGCCACTTGCGCCCCCCCCTCCTTTAATTTAATAAAGGAGGCATTACCCCGGGAATTAAAACACTTGCAGGAGACTGCGCTTTTTTTTCATTTTTGCAACAAGTTTGCGAATTTAATGAATTTGCGGCAAACATTTAAAAAATGCTTTTTTGCCTTGTTGGGGTCCCTCTGGGACCCCAAGAACAAGGCTTGGTGGTCAGGGTAGTCCTAACCTGCCCCCTTTTCCTTCTTTTCACAATTTCTTGTGGGATACAGCTGAAGTCCCACGATGGCTGCCAACACTTCCTGGTTGAAGTAAGTTTTGGCAGCCGGTCAGAGCTCTGCATTTCCCTACACGAACGTGTTATTCTTCGCAAAGTTGTCAGGGAGGAACTGCAATCCAAGATATACAAATTTGGATTTCCTTAAATTTCTCAACAACTACTGAACAGATTTACACCAAATAACAAAAAGCACAATCTGCGGAAAAAAAACTACCTCTCTGCCAAATTTGGTGTAATTCCATCCAGCAGTTCGGGCTGTAGTCATGTTCAAATCTCCTATTAGAATTAACATGGGAAACACCCTTTTTTGATCCCCTTTTTTCTCTGACCCTGCTTGACGGATCACCCCAAAAATTTCCATGTGCAACGAGAATTACTGGCATACTTTTGTGTGCAAACTTTTGTGAAGATTTGTCAAACGGTGCCAAAGAAAAAGGCAAGCCAAAAAATGATTTTAATATGGAAACATGGTCCTAACTATAACTATCTAAGTGGTATCGCCAATAATTAGTTATAGTGAGAACAATTTTTTTTCATGGACACAGCAGTTTTCTTTTGCCAATAACTTTGGCACTGCTTGACGAATCCTCGTAAAGGTTTCAAAGCTCATACTTTAGTCGGTTTGGCTGCTATGTTGAAAGTTTCGGGGTAATCCATCAAAAGGGAGCCAAAAAAAAGGGGTTGGTCCCAAAACACTTTTTCCCCATTTTATGTCAATAGGATTTTTCAAATTTTTAATATGACTATAGTCCAAACTGCTGGAGGGAATTACCCAAAATTCGGCAGAAAGCTAGTGCTTGGTCCAGAAAGCATGCTTTTTGTGATCTGGTGTAAATCCATTCAGTGGTTTTAGAGACAATAAAGGGGTCAGGGTAGGGTCACTCTGAGTCCCTAGCCTTGGTCTAAGGGGTCCCTTACGGATCCCACCGGGGCTAAAAAGCATGTTGTTTTTAAGTTTTGGGAAAATCCATAGATCCGGAACCACGGATTTTCCCAAAATTAAAAAAAGGGTGGTCTCCCACCCTTTTTTTATTTGCTCCTGGGTGGGCCAGGTCCCTAGGGCAATGGGCTCTTTAAAAAAGAGGGGGCACATGGAGCCCCATCCATGGTGCCACCTCTCCGGGGCAATCAGAAACTAATATATGGGGGGGCGCACCCCTTGGAACACCACCTCCCTGGGGAAAAACTATAATTTGATATGGGGGAGGCACGTATGACCTCCCCTAGAGCCCTGGGAACCGCCACCTCCCCAGGGCTGTAGATTAAAAATTAAAACAGGGGCCGCGTGGCCGTCCTGGAGCCCCAGGGACCTCCACCTCCCTGGGCAAATATTAATTGAAATGTGGGACCCACACAACCCCCCTGCAGCTCCAGGGACCACCACCTCCTCAGGGCAAATGTTGATTAAAATGCAGGAGGTGCTGCGCCCCCGTCCGCAGGCCCAGGGACCGCAACTTCCCTGGGCTATTGGTAAATTATATGTTGGGGGGCCATGTAGCCCTCCCGGCAGCTCCAGGAACCACCACCTCCCCGGGGCAAATTCTAATGTTGGAGTGGGGCTGCACGGCTCCCCTTGAGGAGCCAATAATGGCCCTTGGGTCATGTGAAATTATGTGTGGGGGCCATGTGCCCCCCCCAGCCCTGGGGAATGCCACCTCCCTGGGGCAAATGTTGATTGAAATGAGTGGAGGGCGTGTGGCTCCCCCCGCAGCTCCAGGGACCACCACCTCCCGAGGGCAAATTTGAATGTTGGAAGGAAGCTGCACTGCTCCTCTTGAGGAGCCAATAATGGCTCTGGGGAAGCTCCTGCTATGTCCTAGGGAGCCTACCCTTGGAGCATAGCTGTTTGCTCTAACTGGGCGGGAACTGTAACAGCTCCTGACAAGTTGGAGGAAACAATCCAGTTCCAGCAAGTGAGAGCTGTCAAACAGCCCTCACTTGCTGGAAGCAGAGGTTTTCTCCGTTTCCCTGCCTGCAGAGCTGTAGGCAGGGAAACAGAGGGAAAAAGCTGCTCTCACAGAGAGGAAGCTGCATCTTTAGCAGCTCCCTCCCTGTGGCAGCAATGTTGACTCCTGCAGGAGGCTGAGAGCCTGTGGTCCATTGCACATTGGGTGCCCTGGAGGGCACCCAGGAGAGATGGCCAGGCCCCGGGGATGGGGTCTGGGCTGAAATCAGCCCAGGGAGTGGGGCCACGCAGCCCCCTCACCCACCAAAACAAAAGTACATGGTGAGGCTGGGCACCGAAGGATGGGGTCCCATGGGCCAAAATCAGCTGGGGGGGCACACAGTCCCCTTTACCAACGAGGTAGCACTTACTACCTAACCAGTAGAAAGTGATCCAGTAGGATAGACATTTTGTGCAAAACTGTGGACTCTTGTTGGATAAACAAGTAGTTGAGCTTCCGTTCTGGCCATGATGCTCATTTCACAGAAATGAAACCTCAACAGGAAGCACTTACAAATATAAGCGTAACATGTGTCCCAGTTGAAGTTCTACTTCTGGAAAGGACAAATGATCTTAACTCCTGGGCTTAGTGAAGGCAAAGCAAGTGTGCTTACTTGATGATTCCAAATTGAAAAACAATCTGAAATTGTTTGTGGAGGTGAACTCATCTTTCATCTGTTGGAGCACAATCAGACACTCTCACATCCACTCTCACACCCACATAGACCCTCTCACACCCAGATAGACACTCTCTCAGCCACTCTCACACCCAGAGTCACCTCTCACACCTATTCTCACACCCAGAGAGACAGGCCCTACCGGCAACACCCGTTGCGCATAACCAAAGGCAATGTAAATTGCAGGGTTGAGTGGTTTGGGGGGATGGCGCAGGGTCTGTCTGCAGGTCAGGCCCTGTGGCCAGCCCCCGCCGTGCACAACCAAAGGCCGTGTGCAGCATGGGATTGGGTGGTTAGTGGGGTTAGCTGCAGGTCTGGCCGCAGGTTGGATTAACGTATAGTAATGAAAATTACTTTACGTTAAAAAAAAACATAGAAATTCACTGAAAAAAACAAAGGTTAGAGGGTCGTTATAGTTAGGGAATATAATGTAAAAATGCTTAGAAATTCACTTAAGGAACAAAAGCTTCCAGGGATGTTACACTTGGGTTCCCCCGCAGTGCCAGTTAGCCCGTAAAGGCATTGTATTAAAAGAATACAAATCTAAAAAATTTATGGACCGCGGGGTCCCACATAGCCTGTAAAGGGCTTTATTATAAAAATTTAAATAAAAAAAAATAAAAAGTTGGAACCGCAGGAGAGCCCTTGAGGGCTCCCCCCTGCTGTTCCTACTTATTTATTTATTTTTTTGTACTACAAAGCCCATAAAGGGCTAAAAGAAAAGAAAAAAAAAAAGAAACCCCCCATAGCTCAGTCCCCCCCATAGCTCAGTGTGAAGGTCACATTTTAGATGCTATCAGTGATGTCATCAGTGATGTCACTGACCATGTCATGAGTGATGTAATATGTGAGGTCATAAGCAGTGCATTATTGGGGCGCAAGTTATAGTTAGCTCCGTTAACTATAACTGCTGAATTTCACTGGTTTTGTAGGTTTCAAGTGTTAGCCTAGCTATAATGGCCCTATAACCTTTTGGGTTTTTTAAGTGAAAAAAACATGTATATATACATACATGGGGTGTATGTAACCACACTCTCCAGGCACAAAGTTGCAGTCTCAAGCGAAAAAAGTAACCTGCACTCCAGCAGTGTTAAATGTGAATTTATTCAAGAAATGTCATCCCAGAAATATGGCAAAACAACAGGAGGACCAACACCTAACACATTTAGGAGTCTGTTATGCTTCGAACACAGGTGAAGTGTTAACAAACAGACAATGCATATAACACCTTGGAGAGGGGAAATGACACAAACAAAGGACAGATGTATCGCCTGCCTGTTTACAAAAATGTGGCGGCCATATTTGACATAGCATAACGTTACTTTGTATATGTTCCAGGTAAATAGGGATCCATCAAAACAAAGGCAAAAAAAAAGCTCTGGCAAAGACTTTGATAATGAGTGTCCGTTGAAAAGATATGAATACAAATTTTTCTAGCTATCCCGAAAATAATTTTCATTTTTATTAAGTACACATAGGCGAGGACTATGCTTTCTCTCTATTTACTGTAAAAACTCACAGCAGTCAATGAAACATTTAAAGCAGAAAAAAAGTATGTTTCCCAGGATTCCTAGTAGTCCATCACATTGTCCAATCATATACTGTATAACCCTTGCATATAAATGTCACCACCTCCAGAGTCCTTCCTCCTTCTTTGCGAGAGTTGCAATCAAAAGTGTCCTCAACAAACGAACGTTGAACCAAATGAAGGCACCAAGGAACCTCAACCTCTGCAGCATCCAAGACCTATTCTTTGTGTCTCACGCATTTTTATCCACATCTAGGAAAAAGAATATAAAGAATCTCATACTATAGGCCTTTGGCATCAGAAAAAACGGGTGGGAAATAAAACATGACAATTCTTGACATCATGGTAATATTACAGTGGTCAACAACATGGAGTAATCTATTAATCTTATGTAATCCATAAAAGGGTGGGATAATCCTCGCCTCTGTGTCCCTAATAGAATTGAAAATTCTTGACGCAATAGCTAGAAAGTTTTTTATTCTATGTCAGGACCGGAGGCTTCGGATTATGCTAGTTCAAAGCTGATCCAAAATGACTGAAGCCACAGCTACAATAGGTTAATGGTAAAAAACCTTAAAAGAACAATCTGTTCACCAATCTGCCGCTGCCATAATGTCCTCTAAACAAGCCTGTAACAAACGCCTTAGAAACCATAGCTCCTCTGACAGAATGTGCTCCAAAATTAGAGGTATCAATCCCTGCTTCATTCATCAACCATGTAATCCACCTGGCTAAGAAAGCAGAAGATACTGGACCAAAAGGTTTTTGTAGTGAGATAAGCAGTTGACCCTGAAGGTCTCGACGAACCTCCCAAGTAGATTCTTCATACACTTTTAAACATTTAACCACACACAATTTTTGATGATGAGGAAAAACAGGATAAGAAATACATTTAGAATCAGTTTTCTTGTATTAAGAAGCATTAATATTAATACAAGTGCAGCATCCACTGCCATCTTGGGGCACCTCAAACATAGCAGTTTTTTTGAAGAAAAGCAAGGACCCGCTCAGCTTAAGCTCATACCGCCCAATCACTCTTATAAATAGCGATGTGAAGATTTATTCTAAAATACTCGCGACTCGCTTGTCTGTCTAAATTGGTAAGCTGGTAACGGTTTACCAACATAGGTTTGTTCCAGGGAGGGACACAACAGATTATATTAGAAGGGTAATAGCACTGTTCGATGCCACACATGTGGCAGAGGAACCCATGGCTATGGTTCTGTTGGATGCAGAAAAAGCATTCAACAGGGTGAACTGGGGGTATTTGTGGCAAACTCTGCGGATATATGGCCTAGGGGAAAGATTCATCACAGCCATTAAGGCCTTTATTAGAAATGGTGTTTCTGGTTGGCTAGGGTATGCACCTTAGCCAGGCAGAACCTACCCACTCTAGTCAGGGCTTGGGAGTTACACGTCCAAGATAACCCCTGCTCACCCCCTTGGTAGCTTGGGACGAGCAGTCAGGCTTAACCTGGAGGCAATGTGTAAAGCGTTTGCACAACACACAACACACGTGACGCAAAATGTACACCACAAAGTAAACACAACACTGAGCTATATAAAAATAATCTGTATTGCACAAAACATATTTAGAACAACATTACACGTAAATAATACCCTACTACCTTAGCCGTTGTCAGAAGGTTACACAAGTTACTAATAAGCTGCAAGAATATGCAGTTGTCCCATTAGAACATGTGAGTACTCAGGATTCTGAAACATAAGCAGTAGTCAGGAATTATAGTAAAAGGTATATGCACTTGTCATGAACAATTCCTAAATACCCATGAAAGGAACATTAGAGAATATACCACAAGTCATATACATACACATCAGTTAGACATGCCTAGAAAAGGAACATTAGCACATATATGTAAAAAGAACATCAAACACAGGTAGGTAATATATGAACCAAAGAACTTTGGATTATCACTATTACTGGTCCCTTAGAAAAAGTACCTGGTTTGGATGAAGAGGCACTTCCAGTGCCTAAGGAGGAGTATGGGGGCCCCCGGCGCTCCTATGCGTGGAAAACAGGGGCCTCGCCGGTCTCCTGGGAGAGAGGGGTGATCTGCACCCTCCAAGCCATAATAAAAGAAAGAACGGGCCCCTCTGTGGACCCACAATCCTTGTGGGGCCCCCCTGGCCTCGAATGGCCCTCTCTGAAGGGGGGGGGGCCAAAGTACCACAAAGATTAAAGGGAGGGGGCGATCGCGCCCCTAGGGCAGTGACCGGGGAGAATGGAACTCCCGTTTCTCTACATGTGCTGCGTGCAAGGGGGCAGCCGCCCTTGTCCGCGGTGCGGCTGCCCAAAGGAGGTAAAGGAAGCAGGGGCCTCCGTTGAGTCTGGTGCACGAGCCTCTCTGCTGACGTCCCTCGTCCATGAGGGAGGCAGCTCAGGGAGCTGGTGCCGTCATATGCCCCGGGGGCGCTCCGTAAAGTGCCCGTCACCCGGGGGCACAGTAGGAACGGCCCAGCTCCTTTCTTAACTTCAGCAAGTGCCCTGGGGGCGCAACGAACAGTGCGGTCCTCGCGCTAGTCCCAGATGCGGCGCACTGGTCGCGGCGGTGATTTTGCCCAACCACAAAGCGCTTAAGAAGGTGCGAAGGTTCTCCTCTAAGCCCGGGTTGCGGCCGGTGATTTTGCCCAACAACAAAGCGCTTAAGAAGGCGCAAAGATTCTCCTCTAAGCCCGGGTTACGGCGGTGATTTTGCCCAACAACAAAGCGCTTAAGAAGGCGCAAAGGTTCTCCTCTAAGTCCGGGTTGCGGCTGTGATTTTGCCCAACAACAAAGCACTTAAGAAGGCGCAAAGGTTCTCCTCTAAGCCCGGGTTGCGGCGGTGATTCTGGGAACGGAAACCAATAGCTTTTTAAGGCGCTACGGCCAATCTGAAGCCCGGGCTGCGGCGTTGTTCTGTTTCTAGCCACCAGAATAGTGCCCAATGAGAAGCCCTTGAGGCCAAAGTCTGTAGAAGGTTTGGCAGGGGTGAGGGGCCACAGCACCCTGCACCTGGGAGCAACAAGGAGACAAGGGGAGCACAAGCTGGTGGGCCCAGCTACAGGCCAGCACAAGGTTTGCAGAGGGTGACAGTCCTTCTAGTGACCAGGCAGGTCACCGGTCAGCACAGCAGCAGCAGTCCAAGGTGGTTTCCTGGTGAGTCCATTCATCAGCGTTCTGTGTCCAGTTTCAAGTTCCAAGAGTGTTCAAATTGTGGGGAGAATTCCCCTGTACTTATAGTCAGTTATTCACAATGGTAGGGAGAGGAGGTTCCAGCCAGTTACAACTGGTTCTAGGAGTGCCCCCTCTCTCTTTTCAGCACAGGCTCCAAACATCAGTGGGGGGTTAACGACCCTATTGTGTGAGGCCAGGGCACAGTCTTTACAAATGCAGGTGTGCCCCGCCTCTCCCTTCTCTCAGCCCAGGAAGGCTTTACAATATGTAGATGCACCTCTGTGTCACCTCCAACCTCCCTGTGTTCAGGCTGTCTGAGAAGTATGCACAAAGCCCCAACTGTCAGTCTGCCCAGACGTTGATTGGAGACAAGCTGCAAAACAACAAAGTTATAAGCACAGAAAAATGTGCATTTTCTAGAAGTGGCATTTCTGTGATAGTAATAAAAAATACACCTACACCAGTAAGCAGCATTTCTTACCACTGTCTCAACCATACCAAATATGCCTACGCTACCCCTCATAAATCAGACAATACCCCTTACACATAAGGCAGGGCATTTCCAATGCAATCCTATGAGAGGGCAGCACTCTCAGTAGTGAGACACCAAGTTAGGCTGTTTGTCACTACCAGGACAGGCCATGCAACATGGCACATGTCCTGCCTTCTACATACATGGCACCCTGCCCAGAGGGCTAGCTAGGGCGTACCTTAGGGGTGACATACATGTAGTAAAAGGGGAGATCTGGGCCTGGCAAGTAAATCTAGATGCCAGGTCCCTGTGGCAGGAAACTGCGCAAACAGGCTCTGCGCTAGCAGGCCTTAGATAGGTTTGACGGGCTACTTCAGTGGGTGGCGCAAGCAGCGCTGCAGGCCCACTAGTAGCATTTAATTTACAGGCCCTGGGTATAGGGATACCACTTTACAAGGGACTTATATGTAAATTAAATATGCCAATCAGGTATAATCCAATCATACCAAATTTGTAAGAGAGAGCACATGCACTTTAGAACTGGTTAGCAGTGAAAAAGTGCTCAGAGTCAAAACGTCAGCCAACAAAGGTCAGAAAAATACGGAGGCAAAAGCAAAAAGTCTGGGGAATGACCCTGTAAAAGGGCCAGGTCCAACAGCCTTGTACAAAAACCCAAGTACAAATGAGTGGAAGCTATTCAAGAGATTTTGAAATTGAGCGAGGTACCAGGCAGGGATCTCCATGCTCGCCTTAATTATTTGCATTATATCTGGATCCCTTTTTGTGATATTTGGCAAAAAATACAGAAATTCAACCGGTGGTTCGTAATGGGTGGTGCACAAAAATTCTGGCTTATGCAGATGATATTACCGTTATTACTGATAATGTGGATCTGGCTCTAGTGGAAATTGAAAGAGCGGCAGAAAGCTTTGGGATCGTCTCCGGTTATTCACTCAATAAAGATAAGACCCAAATAGTATTAAATGAATATTGCAGATCGACGGACACATGAAGGGTAGATCAGACAGTTTATTTGGGGATCGATATTTATCCACAGGTAGAGCGAATAGTTCGGCATAATCTCATGCTGATAGTTAATAGCGCCAGGGTTAGTTTCTATAGATGGAATAACTTACATATGACGATTATGGGGCGATGTAATTTGGTTAAGATGATTCTCCTTCCAAAAGTGTTATATCTATTTCGTGCCATTCCATTAGAGTTTGAGAAATCCTGGTTTAACATATTAGATCAACTAATAATGAGGTTCATTTGGTCGTACGGCAAGATTAGGAGGGCCAGTAAATATATAACGCTGCCTAGGGAGAAGGGTGGCTGTTCCCTCCCTAACTTCAAGCTTTACCAGTTGGTGGTCGCACTACAGTATATGCACCCCTTGTTTAATAACAATCGACTTATTCAGGGTACAGAGCATGTCCTGAGTATTTACAATTATCAATCGGATCCATCGATAATGGTGCATTGCTAGCATTCTTGGAGCCTAGCTATTTTAAAAAGGTTAGGTTTAAAATTATATCTGCCGCCTTTCGATGCTGGGATCCTCTGCAAAAAAGAATGGGGCTTAGGAGGTATAATTATTATACCCTGATTAGGAATAATTCCTCGCTGCCTGAGATATTTAGAGATAACTATATGGTGCGATGGAACCGGCAGGGAATACAAAGATTAGGCAATTTTTTTGAAGGACCTACAGTTACTACGTTTGAGAACCTCCGGGTGAAATTCGGGTTGGATCATAAGGGCTTCTTTAAGTATTTGCAAGTGAGGGATTTTATACATAGGGAAACTGGAGGGGCGGTAGGGTTTGTCAAGTGCAATCTGCTAGAGACTACGACACACAGCTAGAAGATTACGATAAGCCTAGCCTACGCTTGGTTGAATGAGGAATTATTGAATGACCTGGCAAAGCATAGCAAAAAATGGAGTACGAAGCTAAATGTGGAAGAATCAGTCTTTTATGATTCCCTAGGACTGGGCTGTAGTATTTTGAATTTGGCTTCCCTGCAGGCACAACATTATAAAACGATTTTTGACCTTTACTTCACTCCAGGGAAGCTATTAAAGTGGGGTCGGATAGAGGGGATACATTGCCCAAGATGTCAGCAGCATGGTGCCGACCTCCTCTGTATGTACGCCACCTGTACTAGGTTATTCACCCTACGGGAGAAGGTGGAGCAGTTTATTAAGGAAGTTGTTGGCCATGATGTCGAACTAACCCCGGGGGTAGTAATACTCGGGGTATCTGATTTGATCAAACCTTGTGTGTCTAGGTTGGTTTTTGTAATTATGGTGGTTTATCGACTATGCATATCTGCTGCATGGCTGGATCAATATCCCCCTACATTTCAAACTTGGTTAGACCGCCTCTTTTCAACTTATCAGCTCAAATTTGCCCTTTATGAGCGTAAAGGGAAAGAAGGGAGACAAAAGGGGCAAGCTACGTGGGGAGTACTGGGTAGCTGGTCAGCCAAAAGGTTATGAAGTGCTGGATGCGTGGTTGGTGGAATTAACATGCTCTCTTTGATGTTATTTTCAAATGTACATTGTAAGAAGGATCTCTGTTTGAAATTATGAATTTGTCACTGCACTCTCTTTTGGGTTTATAAATAATAAAGGAAAAAAACAAAAAATAGAATCAGTTTTCGTTCTTCTAGAAATGGTAAAGGATACTCCAGAAGGAGTAAATACTCTACCTGCAAAATCCAAAGTTCTTACATCCGAAACCCTTCAACATGAGATGAGGCAAAGTGAAGTAGTAAGCTTTGCTGCTAATTGTTTGTGCGAAAGGTCTTTGTTACATGGCCAAGCCTTCAAAAATCTTAATACCACATCAACATCCCAAAGAACAGAATATTTTGGCTTGGGAGGATTAGCCAACCTGATACCTCTTAATAGTTTACAAACTATGGGATGTTCTCCCACTGATTTACCATCAATATGAGGGTATCCTGTGGATATCGCTAACCTAAAATTGTTGATTGTTCTATATGCTAAACCTTGTGTTGCTAATTCTGAAAGGAAATTCACAATTAAGCTAATATAAGCCCCCAAGGGATCGACACTCCGTTCACTACACCAACAGGTCCATCTTTGCCAAGAAGATTTGTACCGTTTGTGAGTGGAGGGGGCCCAGGATTGGGATTGGAAAAACAAAGCGTTGTCTGAAACTCCTGCCACCTGCCAACGTTTCCTGAAATTCTCCATGCCATGAGGGACAATTGCCCCGTCATTATTAAGGGATGTGGTAGTCCTGCTGGGTCCAGGAGTAGGGATGGATGATAAGGCACTCATATTTGAGGGGTGGATGATAGTTCCATGACCACTGGGAACCACAGTTGAGCTTTCCAAAGCGGAGTCACCAGGACTAATTCCCCTGATTGCCTCTTCATCTGAGAGAGTACTCTTGGAATCAAGGAAAATGGGGGAAAGGCATATAATATCCCCCTCTCCCACGATTGCAGAAAAGCATCCGATCCCATCGCCAGAGGGCCTGGCCTTGAACTGAAGAAACAAGGAAGTTGCGTGTTCAGACGTGATGCAAAAAGATCGATCAAGCACGGACCCCAAATCTGATTGAGATTAGAGAACCTCTGAGGATCTAGTCACCAGTCGCTGCCGGCCCTCAGGAAACGAGAGTTCCAGTCTGCAACCAGGTTGGACCTGCCTGGAATGTATTCTGGCAAAACTGATATTTGGTGTTGGAGACAATACTCCCACAAGTCTTTGGCTATTGACACCAGCACTTGGGATCTGGTCCCCCCCAGGTGATTTATATATCATACAGCTGAAACATTGTCCATGTGGAGCAGAATGCAACAATTTGCTTTCCGGGGGGATAGCGACCAAATTGCAAATGATCCCGCCAAAAGCTCCAATCGATATCAAGAGCTTTCTCCTGAGGGGTCATCTCGCCATGATCAGGATGTCGTCTAGATAAATAATTAGACAAACACCTCTTTCTCTGAGGGATTGAACCACTGGACGTAATAGTTTGGTAAAACACCAGAGGGCGGATGAAAGGCCGAAAGGAAGGATGGTAAACTTGTAACATTGGTCTCTCCAAAAGAACTGGAGAAACCTTCGATGTGGTTCAAAAATTGGGCTGGCAATGTAAGTGTCCTTTAGGTCTAGCCTCACCATATAATCATTCTCCTGCAATAAGTCTCTGAGAAGATGGATACCTTGTATCTTGAAGTGATGATAGACTATCCAAGAATTGAATTCCCTCAGATCGAGAAATGGGGCTGATAAAACCCCGAGGATGGGGAGTCATCTGGACAATGGCTTGTTTGTGAAGCAAGGCAGATATCTCTACATCTATGAAAGAATTCTCTTCCTGGCAAAAATGTAGAATCTGAGGTACTTTGAGTTGTTGGGGGGTTGCATACAACTCTAGTTTGAACACTTGAACAGTTTGCCAAACCCAAGGATCTGGGGAAACACTATCCCAACATTTTGCACAATTTTTTTTCGGCCCCTCAGGATTACATTTGAGAAAGGACTAACTCTCACCTGTTGTGCTGTTGCCTGACACGGAGGAACCGCCACGGTTTCTGCCTCGAGACCTCCTGCCGTAACCTCTGCGTGTTCTGGAGGGATAGAATTTGATGTGGCATAGGAAGAGCCTCTTCCTCATTGCTCAGATCCTCCTGAAGCCTGTTGGAAACCTCGGCCTGGCGCTTGGCCTCTGAACAGCCCGCCCCAGGCAAAAAGTCCCCCGCTAAACATCTTCTTCATGGATGACTGTGCTTTGACCAAAGCAAAAAAAGTGGCCACGTATTTTCCTAAATCCTTAACTAATTTGTCTCCGAACAGCATCCCATTCGCTAAAGAGCCTGCCTCATTGTGGGCTAATTCCGCTAATTTTGGATCGATTCTAATAAGGAAGGATTGTCGCCTCTCAGTGGAAATAGCGCAGTTTGCATTGCAAAGAAGGCATAAAGCCCTCTGACACCATTGCAAAATGGTGTCTGGGTCCTGTGGAGAGTTTGATTCTTTAGTCTGCAAAACAAGTTCAAGGATTTTGATAATGGGGCCAGAAATGTCCAACAATTTGTCCTGGCACCCTTTCCAGGCTCCATCCAAACCCTTCTTGGGATCCTTTGATTTTTTTTTAATAAAGGTTGCCAGGTTTGGATTCAGTTCAGGAGTATACGCGACCTTCCCTAGGAGGGACGGACGAGGACATTCTGAGCGCAAGGTGTTACGTACATCACGGTCAAAACTTTTACGGATTCTATCCTGGACATAGTGAGCTACTTCAGCACAGGGAACCCACTCAGTGGAGCGCGGGTGAATGATGGCCTCTAGGTCAAAGGATAACATTTTTGGGGTTTGGTTTTCTTCCTCAATGTTGTGGGATTTGCGTTTACGTTTTCCTGTGTGTTTAGGATCTTCTCTGCATTGAGACGCAGAGGAAAGGGAAGAATCTGACTCTGCAGCGACCGAAATGTTGGAGGACATTCTGGGTAGCGACCCAGAAGCTTCCAAGGAAGGAAAAAGATCATATTTGTGGTCCTTAATCACCGAAGCCGCCATCTGCGCAAGAATGTCAGCCGATGAAGATGGACCTACAGAGGTTTTTTGGGCAAAGCCCGCATCAGGTGCCAGATCATCCCTGGACGTATTCACCATAGGAAGTCTTCCCCACAATTTACGTTGGCCATATCTGAATATAGGATGCGTGAAAGGTTTTAAAGCCTTTATTAGAGCCTGATTCACTGAGTCCTGTATGTGGGAGCCCAGAGCCTCAACCAGTCTTTCCTCCATACCATATTCCTCATTGAGATCAATGTGGTCCTGATAGAAATCCTCTTCTTTGGTGTAGGACGCCATATTAGTAATAATAAGAGGACTGGAGGAGTTCAAAGGGGGGGGCACCTAGCAGGTAGAAAAGCAATGTAATCCAAAGTTTGCAGCTCTCACGAGGTAAATAGTGGAGGGAGCTCCTGCGCCCCCTAGGGCAAAGCCCTATCACGTTCCTCACCCCGTCGGGTGTTCAGGGACAGAGAATTCGGGGATTTCCAGCCACACTGCACTCCGAGACGCGTTAAAATCGTAACGTCTTGAAAAGCGCATGCATGACTGGAAATGGAAAGAGGACGGGGTCCTCTAACTTCCGGTTGCCTCCTAGAACGCGCAAAGTGCTCCGAGTGTTCAGAGAAGCCCAGAGGGCTGGAAAATGTTATCAGCTTACCGACCGCATGATCACCATGCAAATAGGTCACACGCGTTCGGATGCAAAGATGGACACAAGGCAAACCGGGTTACGTCCCGCTCACCCTCCACGAGAGCTGCACAGAAAACACAATATGCATGAATATTACAGCTAATTAAATCCACTTATCTTGTGCTGTGAGCAGCAAAGAAAGAGGAAGGACTCTGGAGGTGGTGACATTTATATGCAAGGGTTATATATGATTTGGCAATGTGATGGACTACTGGGAATCCTGGGAAACATAGATTTTTCTGTTTCAAATGTTTCATTTTCTGCTGTGAGGTTTTACAGTAAAGAGAGAGAAAGCATAATCCAAAGCAGCTGGTCATGACGTAGAATCCATAATCAAGGTAATGAGGACCACCCCTAAAGTTACATGCTGCCCGTATCACCATAAAAAACATGACGGGATTAGCTAAATACATTGTGCATGATTACAGACCGTGGCACAAGTGATACCAAGCTCATACAATCAGATATGGATGTTAACTGTAATCAGTTATATCCAAAATCAATTATAACCAGAATCATGCCCAAGTGGGCTAGGAAGAAAACATAAGTACATCAAAATGGTAAAACAACCTAAAGCATATGCAAATATATTACACAGATGTAGTCTAGGATATTATCAGAAACACCTGAAAGGAGCACCACTTCAGAATTCAGCGAAACATATAACATGAAAAAGCAAGGTCTGTAATAAGCTAGAATGTAAAAAATAGTCGGAAATAAACAGATATAAAGAGAAATATAAATTGGCCACACTTGAATGAAGATAATGTAATAGATCCAGATATCAGAATTTCAATAGAGACCCACAGTAGAAAAATAAACAATCTGTGTTACCACATAAATGTTCAAGACGTGATGGCCCATGACCGTAAGGCTCCACCTGGTGTGTTCCATCACAACTGCCATAGAGGAGTCTTTAGGTGAGCGGGTGTTGAGGAGCATCAATGCTATCAGTCTGTGGGAGTTGCATGGATACACTCATGGGTGATTAGCCACACTCTACAAATCCTGATTGATTGACTGATTGATTGATTGAGAGTGTATTTGTTGGTAGGTGTTTCAGTGTGTGTGGGAGTCATTGTAGTAGTTATGTTCTTGGTTGGCATTGCCGGCACGATGGTGCAGGTGAAGCTGCAGAGGGATCAAGTGAAGGCTCCTTCCATGTTGTGTGGCATGATACACCAGCAGAGGTGGGTGGATGTCCAGGGTTCAAAAACTGAAGGAGAATAGCAGGGTAGTGGTGAGTCTGGGGGGGACCAGGGCTTCTGGTTCTGGGTGCAGTCAAGGTGCAGATGGGCCCAGATGGGCTTGACTTTGGTGTGCTAGTGGCACATCTTCTGTGTTTCCGTGTTGCAGCAGCCATTAACTAGGTCCTGGGAGAGGGGTGGTGCTGAGGAAGAGGGTGGCTATGGTGAAGTGAAGGAGAGAGGCACGAGGAGCAGCTAAGTAGTGAGAAGAAGGGAGGAAGGTGCAGAGAGGGCTGCAAGGGGGTGCAGAGAAGCTGGAGAGATGTCAGAGTCAGATAGGGAGTGCTAGAAGTAGCACAAATCAGCAAAAAGAAAAGGAAACAGCACAGAAAAGTCACAGAGAGAGAGAGAAAAGAGTGAGAGAAATGTCAACTATTTTTTTTCTTTCACCACTCCATAAAAATGAATGTGTTGTTGAGCCAAACCCCACATGGTACCCAGTAATGTAGAGGCATTTAGACAACTACCTCAAAATAGCACCTTCACCAATTAAATCCGAAAGATCTACATGTTCAACAACTTGCATTGTCAGCTTTGTTGGTCTTATGCATGGCACACCCACCACACCTTTTCTCCAGTTAGCATCCCTCACACATCTACACACCACCTGCTTGTGACTCTGACAAAGCAGCTTCCACCCCAGTGACTCGTCTGCCCCGATGGCTCTTCAGCAGGGTTGTTTGAGAGCAGGCGATGGTGAAAGAAATGCACAGTCACACAATGAAGCCAGGCTTGTTCAGCTTCCAATAACTGAAAGGCACTTTTCCAGGTCCACACTGACTGTACCAGGCACCAGGTATTTTCCTTGAAGGCTGGAAGTCTGGAGGCCAGTTTTATTGCTGTTTGGGGCTGGTTTTGTTGCTGGGGGCTGGCCAAGTTTCTTGCCTAAGGTGATTCAGCAATTTACAAACAATGCAAAACAAATGTTTTTGAATTTAAAGTGTACTGGTCAGACCACGCTCACCTGAACACTATTTCCTTGCATATGGGGTGTTCCTGTCTCCTGCAGGGTCGAGCGGGGTCTGCTGTTGCTTGGCTCAGAGAGTTCAGTATATACACGATAAAGACTTAAATGCAAAACAGTGTATTTCTTCATTATATGACAGTTGTAAGCATTTCAGTTTACTATGTTAAGTTATAAGATTGCAATGATTAACAGTTGTTAGAAGTGATTCTTTCATGAATGTAGAAACTTTCATGCCCCTCTGCTTCTGCCTTGAACCAAGAGGAAAGTCAATTTTCTTTTGCCCCTATACGTGAACTTGAGTGTTACTATAGATTGAGTGACAAAGGAAAAGGAGGCATTGAGGTAAAAAATAATTGCCTAGGAAAACACACTGTGGTCAAGTGGAAGCCGGGATTGATGCAAGGTTTCCTGCTTTCCCATTGTGCAATTTGGGCACTACATGGTTATCTTTCTCCCATTTTAGACCAAATAATGCTTGGTATTTAATTATTCGAGGCACTAAATCACCACACTGTGTTAAACACATCAAGGCTATGCATTTATCATAAGGACTGGTGGTGGTATTGTTTGGGAGGTTTGGGGAAATAGTGTTAAAGTTAAAATGAAACCCACAGCACCCCCTCTTGGTCAGTGTATTGAGACCATTTGTTCCAGGTAGCTAAACGTTTTTATTCGTTGTCATCCATTCTTGAATTAATTCATCCATCTACACCTTATTCATCCAACTATTTATTTATTAATTCTTTAAGCCATGAAGCACTGTCTCGAACCTCCATACATCCATTCAATGATTGGACAAGGTTCTATATTGAAAAATGTGTTGTAAACACAACAATTCTGCAATTCTTTCAAAAACTTCTTGAGGGTAGAAGCCAGACAACCCCCCCTTGCTGTGGTGAGGCTCACTCGCTGTGTTCGCTCACTAAATGCCGTACCAGGACTGTTCTGAAAGAAAATTGCCAGGGCTGCTTTTAGTTCCTAGTCTGCCCTTTCCCTTTTCAGGTACAATATTTGAAGGAAACACCAGTAGATTTCAAAGAGATATTAAAATATCGCTCATCTTTATTTCTCCCAGTTTCTTAGGGGCCTTTTGGGAAGAAATGTTGTGGGCTCTCCCAAACCTAACTGCAACAGGACTGTGGCAGTCATGGCCAATGCAAGTTCTTATTGCTGAAGCAGGGGGGGAGTAATATTGCTGCCTCACATCTGTACCATTGTCCCATGTTATTATAATTCAAGGTCAAGAAATAAAATGGGAAAATGTGTGCAAAAAAGTAAAATGTTATTTTCAGCACTCCGAATCGTTTCTGTCAAATACACAAGTGGTAGGGTCGCAGTTAGGGTTGACTAGCACAGACATTACTGCCTTATGAGGGACTAACAGCACTGTCTGAGACGACTATTAGGTAACCCAAACCACACCTGCACAGTGTCGGACTGAGACAGAAAATAGTTTCAGGCACTAAACAAAGTCACCGTATTGAATTGGATAGCTAAAAATGTGTCTCAAGATTGCAAGTTGGGCAGTTTTGAACATGTAAAGACAAGCTGAATAGGTGTTTTCTAAAGTATGAAAGACTGTCTGAGTTTTATCTTGCTCCAGGCAAAGCATTTGTGTTAGACCTGACAGCCTTAGGGTGGTCATCCCCCAACTTTTAGATACCTTCTTCTATTTTTCTCACCCTGTTTTTGCTGGTTTACCACTGCTGTCCAGTGCTAAAGTGCATATGCTCTCTGCTCTCAACATGGTAACATTGGGTCCTACCCAACTGTCACATGTAAGTCCCTAGGAAAGTGCACTACATGTGCCCAGGGCCTGTAAATTAAATGCTACGAGTGGGCCTGCAGCACTGATTGTGCCACCCACATGAGTAGCCCCTTAAGCATGTCTCAGGCCTGCCATTGGTAGGCCTGTATGTGCAGTTTCACTGCCACTTCGACTTGGCATTTTAAACTACTTGTCAAGTCTTAAACTCCCCTGTTCTACACATACATCGCCCCTAAGGTAGGCCCTAGGTAACCCATAGGACAGGGTGCTATGTAGGTAAAAGGCAAGACATGTACTATGTATTTTACATGTCCTGGTAGTGGAAAAACTGATAAAGTCAGTTTCCACAACTGTGAGGCCTGATCCTCTCATAGACTAGCATTAAAACTACTCTCATATACTTTTTAGTGTAAGATTCTGATCTGGAAGCAGTGGCCTTGTCATGTTTAGTATTGCCAGAATGGTAATAGAAAATCCTGCTTACTGATGAAGTTGGATTTAATATTACTATTTTAGAAAGGACACTTTTAGAAAGTAGGCATTTCTCTGCACTTACTGCCATCTGTGCCTTACAGCCTGTCTCCAATCCACATCTGGTCTGTGCTGGTTGACAGCTCCTCTTCATTCTACCCAGACAGTCACAAACACAGGACACTCATTCACATCTGCATTTATCTGCAAACTGACTGCTTCTCCCTGAGCAGGAAGGGTGTTGGGGCTACCTCTTACTTTTATGATCCTAAACTTAAGCTCATTACAAACAAAAACAATGCCATTTATTCAAGCTTACACTAATTTGAACATGCGATACGAAGAGAGAATAATGTATGTTTTCTGTGTTGCACATTATGGGGGTCATTCTGACCCGGGGTCGGCGGTAGCACCGCCAACAGGCTGGCGGTGCTCCGCCGGGCATTCTGACCGCGGCGGTACAGCCGCGGCCAGAAACGGAAAGTCGCGGTGTACCGCCGACTTTTCGCTGCCCATGGGAATCCGCCATGGCGGCGCAGCTTGCTGCGCCGCCATGGGGATTCCGACCCCCTCACCGCCATCCTGTTCCTGGCGGTTTCGACCGCCAGGAACAGGATGGCGGTGAGGGGTGTCGTGGGGCCCCTGGGGGCCCCTGCAGTGCCCATGCCAATGGCATGGGCACTGCAGGGGCCCCCGTAAGAGGGCCCCACTTTGAATTTCAGTGTCTGCTCAGCAGACACTGAAATTCGCGACGGGTGCTACTGCACCCGTCGCACACCTTCCACTCCGCCGGCTCCATTCGGAGCCGGCTTCATCGTGGAAGGGTGTTTCCCGCTGGGCTGGCGGGCGGCCTTTTGGCGGTCGCCCGCCAGCCCAGTGGGAAACCCAGAATGACCGCCGCGGTCTTTTGACCGCGGTACGGTCTTCTGGCGGTCCCAGCCAGGCCGGCGGCTACCGCCGCCGGCCGGGGTCAGAATGACCCCCTATACCTTAACATAACCGTGTTTATAGTTCCGGAGAAATTGCAAGTACATACGTTTGGTGCAACATTAATCCATCAGGGGTTGAATTTGTTAAGACTCTTGGAACTTTGCAATAGCGATCATGTCCTTTCTCAGTTTCCATAGTTCTTACCTTAGCCGTCTCAGAGGCTATAAAAGTGACCCTGCCCCTCACGCACATGCAGATTATTTCTGACGGAGAGCGGAGACAACCCTAGTTTCATCGCTAGCACCGTTCTTCAAGGAAAATGCGCACCAGCTTCGGCCTCTGGGGTAAAACAGTAGGCCATTTTGGGTGAGAAGCGAGAATGCGAATTGTGAATGCCATTGTTGTCAGGTAAGAGGATCGACGAGTATACAAAGGGAATAAGCGTCTATTGTCTATAGGATTCACACGCATTAGACTTTTGTTCTGAGAATTGGTTTGCGATAGTGGTCGCTTCTCTTAATTGTTCAGTGACGCTTTGCCAAGCATGAGAGACGTTTGGAACAATATTCCTAACATTGATCTGCATTCTTTTTGATGATATATACATTATCCAGAGTAAAACTAAGAAACCAAATGTAACGTGAAAGATATCTTTAAAATTAATAACGGTAAAATGAAATAATACAAAAAGGGGAAAGTGATTGTAACAAACTCCGAACAAATTGAAAACAGTTTAAAAAAGAAAGGATTCAAGGAAGAATTATCAATCATCTCGTTCATAAATATAGTGTGAAGAGAATACAACAATGAGATAAAGAGTCTTCAAAGTTTTATTATCATGTGACTTGAATCACTAATCACCCTTAGTATGCAAGATGAACATTTTTTTTGCAGGTAATGATAACTACATACTGTAACTTGCTAAGCAAACGTTATTGTGAGAGAAAAGACAGTGCACTAATCCCAATACTCTGTTTCCAAGTCTTCCTCCCCACAGTACCCTCCCAAATTTCCCTTCCCACCGTCTGGCCATTCTGATACTCTGTGTGCACGTAAAAGCAGAGTTAGGGCTGCCAAAAGGTGGACTTCTTGAGGGTACTGCTCCTGAGACCAACCAAACAAACTCTGACACTTACATTTTAAAGACCAGTGGCCTGCCCTCACTCAAAGGACTGACAAGCCCCCACAGTGATCCTGACAGACAGGACTGGGCTGAAAGGGGAACTTGTGCACTCCAAAACCACTCTTTGAAGTTTCCCCTAGTTCAAAGGCACGTTTGGGTATATAAACGGGGTCTATGACCCCGCCAAATCAGACACTTCTGGACCAACACCTGCACTCTGTCAGAGGAACTGCCTGACTGCCCAAAGGAATCATCTGGACTGCTTTGCTGAGAAGGACTGCTGCCCAGCCTGTTGCCATGCTGCCCTGCTGGCCTCTGACTCTGCTGGAAGGACTCACCAAGGGCTTTGATTGAGCTTGTCTACTGTTTCTGAAGTCTCAGGGCCAACAAAGATTTTACCCCTTCAGGAAATCCTTGTGCGTTGGAAAAACCCTGCGCCACCTGCAGAAATCGATGCAACGCCTGCCTGATGGCTGGAAAAACGCTGCCTCGATGACCAGAACGGCGCAGCGCCGGACCCGCAACTGGAAATCAATGCAATACCCACCTTGTGGCTGAAATTTCAACGTATCGCCTACTAGATAGATGCAGTGCCTGCTCCTTCTACCAGCGCATCAAGGATTTTCAACACATCGCATCATCAAAATATCCCTGCTTTGAAGTAAGGAACCAATGCTTTGCTCCTAGAAATCGACCCATCACCTTGCAGGGTGGAAAGAAACAACGCATCGTCTGTGCTGCGTCGGAAAATCCGATGCAACACCTTATTTTGCCATGAATCTCTTCCTCTGCCATCCCCGTCTAATCCCCGTTATTTTTTACACATCCCAGGTACTGTGTGTTTCAAGGATACAACCACTGTTTCTTAAGAACTGAAACTCTTTTAAATCTTTAAAAAGTGATATTTCAACTTGTGCTTATTGGATTTTTGTCCTTCTGTCCTTATTTTATTCAGATAAATATTATCCATTTTACTGAACCTGTGTGGTGTATTTTTGTTGTGTTTTCACTGTGTTACTGTATTAGTTATTGCACAAATACTTTACACATTGCCTTCTAAGTTAA
Source organism: Pleurodeles waltl (assembly GCF_031143425.1). Lineage (NCBI taxonomy): Eukaryota > Metazoa > Chordata > Amphibia > Caudata > Salamandridae > Pleurodeles > Pleurodeles waltl. The sequence goes on along the minus strand of NC_090440.1, from coordinate 1,830,705,066 downwards.
GCCTGACTGGTCTGTGCCAAGCTACCGAGGGTGAGCACAGGATCATTTGGATTGTGTTGTGACTTACCCTGACTAAGATTTTGGTCCCTGCTTGGACAAGGGTGTATACCTCTGCCAACTAGAGACCCGATTTCTAACAATTTGTTAATATAAGAGAAGTCAACATTAAACAAGCATTGGCAAAGCTAGTAGGTCTGACGTTGTCTAAAGCCTTTCGGCAATCCGTGTTTTGTTTTATTATGGCTTTTACAAAACCTTTTTGTTTGGGGAGCTGCCTGGTGTTTTGTCAATCTAAAAAACATTGACCAAGGTAAAAATGCTTTTTAGTCCTAAAAAGCACACATTACCATAGTACTCCCTGTCACTGAAAGGAACTACAATGTGTGTGCAGGTGCTTCTTGTGAAAGAGCAGCATGCCTTAATACATAGTGAAGTCAGCCAATAGCTAAAGTGGGGTTGCAAGTTGCTTCTTGATGCAAGCTCAAGTGGGGTGGAGAAAAATGTGAATGGCACAATCACAGAAAAACTGATGAAGTGTAGTGGAAATCCATACGGGCAATTATGTTATACACATAATTTTAGTTCAATTAAAAGGTTTTGGCTAACACAGATCTCAAAAAGCCAAGCATTATGCCACTGGATGCTAGTCTCTTGCCTTTGAGAAGGAAAAACAGAAAGAAAGAAAGGAGGAAGAAAGAAGGGAAGAAGGAAAGAAAGACAGAAAACAGTAGAGAAGGATGGAAAGAAGGGAAGAAGGAAGGAAAGCAAGAGAGAAGAACAAGTATTTTCAAAGCCAATAAGTCTTGCCTATACAAGAGCTGTTGGCATTGCCAATGTGTTAAGCCATACCCTACACCAGCATGGCTGCTGTTCAACATGGCTAAAAGTTAGTGGCATAGAGGAGAGTGGTGCAGAGTGTTGTAGAGTGAAATGGCAAAGAGTGGAGTAGATTGTCGTAGAATTCAGCATCATAAAAAGCAGTATTGTAGAATGCAGTGGTATAGATTAGAGTGTTATATAGTAAAGTGCAGTGGAGTGGTGTAGAGTAGAGTGGTATAGAACACAGTAGAAAAGAGTACAGTGGTGCAGAGCACAGTAAAGTGGTGTAGAGTGCAGTGGCGCAGAGTGGTGCAGAGTAGGGTATTGTGCCATAGTGTGCAGTGGTTTAGAGTGGAGTTTTGCAGAGTGCAGTGGCACAGAGTGGAGCGATGCAGAGTAGAGTGACATAGAGTGCAGTGGCGTAGAATGCATTGGCAAACAATGCAGCAGTGCAGACTAGAGTGGCTTAGAGTTCAGTGTTGCAGAGTAGAGTGTCGTAGACTGCAGTGGTGTACAGTGTATTGGCATAGAGTGCATTGGCGTAGAATAGAATGGTGTTGAAAAGAGCAGCATGGAGTGCAGTGGTGTTGAGTACAGTGGTGCAGAGTACAGTACAGTGGTGTAAAGTGCAGTCATACAGTGTAGAGTGCAGTTCTATTGGCATAGACTGCAGAGGCATAGAAATCAGAAGTGTACCATGCAGTGTCATAGAATGCAGTGGCGTAAAGTGCAGTGGTATGAAATGGAGCAGAGTAGAGTGTAGTGGTGTAGAGTGGAGTATGCATGGGATGGTTGCACACTGCCTTTACAGAAAACGCTTTTTCTATTCAAGTGACCATTACATTCGCACAGACATACAGTTTTACTTATAAAACTATAACACACACAAACAATAATGTTTGGAAATTGCATCACCTAGTGTATTAGGGTGGTTTGATCATATTAAAGTATTTGTTTGCAACACACTTCATAATTAGCAGAAATGTTTCATTTGTCCTTTCCTAACTCTGATATATTATGAAATACTTGTACAGTTCGTTTGAATGTTGTTATGTGCTAAAATGAAACTCTTTCTTACTCCCAGTATCCAGCACGATTGTCACATAAACCCTCTCACTTTGAAGTCAGAGAAAAATAATTAAACACCAAGCTCCCTCGGAAGACATAGGCCCTCATTACAACCCTGACGGTCGGTGTTAAAGCAACGGTAATACCGCCAACAGGCCGGCGGTAAAAAACATTTAATCACGACCATGGCGGAAACCGCCAACATAGACAGCCACTTTAACACTCTGACCGCCACGGCAGTAGAAACAAACACTGCGGCGGTAACCGCCACCAGACAGGCGGAACACAATGTACAGCCCACCGTATTACAAGGCACCAATCGGCCAGCTTTTCCGGGGCGGTACCAACACCATCAAAAGCAAGATGGAAACAGTACTTGGAATGGAAACCACTCACCTCTCGACACCCAACGAGGAACCAAGACGTCATGGAGCCCGAGTTACAGGTCCTGCCCATGTTGGTTTACCTCCTCTTCTATCAGGAGCAGCAAAGACCACAGTGAGTACAGCACCTAGCACACAGGGGAGGGCAGGAGGGAAAAGAGAGTGACACACACACGCAACACGCAACACCCCCATCCCCACTCTCACCCACAACACCATACACACAAATACATGCAGCAACATTACATTTACACCCCGTCACCCCCTGGAATAATGCAAGGGCCAAAGGAAATGATTGCAACGAGTGTAATCATTGAAAAATCTGATAGGCCAAAATTAAAATCATCAGTATATACAAATATGTACACCAACTACACAAGTCTGGATAGTAATGAAATCATTGTCCGTGGACCAGTGGTCCAGTGGTCCCAAAATGCATGGGCGAAGCCCACACATGATGCCTGACTCGAAACGGAGAGAACACTGCTGGGGCATCAGATCGAAAAAAAAACAGGCACCTCAGAGAGAGGGGGTGGGGGGCACCTCAGCCGGTTGAACGGACAACGGGGGTCCATGCTTTGGTGTTGCATGCAGGGCTTGGTATTGGGATGGGTGGGTTGTGATAGTGGGGCATATGTGAGGTGTTGGAGTGATGGGGTAAGGGGGTAAGTGGGGGTATGTGATGGCATGCAGGTAGGGTGTGGGGGATATAGTAGTAAAGATTTGACTTACCAGAGTCCAGTCCTCCTGCTACACCTGCGAGGCCCTCAGGATGCAGTATTGCCAAGACTTGCTCCTCCCATGTTGTTAGTTGTGGGGGAGGAGGTGGGGGTCCACCGCAAGTCCTCTGTACAGCAATCTGGTGTCTGGATACCACTGAACGTACCTTCCCCCGTAGGTCGTTCCACCTCTTCCTGATGTCATCCCGTGTTCTTGGATGCTGTCCCACTGCATTGACCCTGTCGACGATTCTCCGCCATAGCTCCATCTTCCTAGCAATGGAGGTCTGCTGCACCTGTGATCCAAATAGCTGTGGCTCTACCTGGATACCTGGATGATTTCCTCCACCATGACCCTGAGCTCCTCCTCAGAAAACTTGGGGTGTCTTTGAGGTGCCATATTGTGGTGTGGGTGATGTGTGAGGTGATGTTTGTTGTGCTGTGTAATGCGTTGTGTTGGGGTGTGTTGTTTGAGGTGCGTGGATGTTTTATGAGTGATGTTGTGGTGTGCCTGTGGATGCTGGTGTTGTGTTTGCTATTCTCTCTCTCTCTCTCTCTACTTCTTCCAAAAATGTCATTTTAAGGGGTTGTGGGTAATGTGGGTGGGTGTTTTATAGTGGTATGAGTGTGTGGGTGTGGTGTGTGTATGTGTATCAGGTGTGTGTATTTCAAATTGTCCAATGTAGTTGTGTTTTGTAAGTGTGTGTGTATTTTTAGCGCAGCGGTGTGTACCGCCAATGGATTACCATGGTTGTAAGACCGCTGCGTTGATACGTGGGTCATGATAGTGTGGGCGTATCCATGTTGGCGTCACAGTGTAGGTTTTGGTATCACCAGTTTATCACTGACCTTTGGTGTGGCGGACTTGTGTGGGTGTCTGTATTGTGGCGGATTCTGAGATGTGGGTCGTAATATCTGTAGCAGATTTCCGCCGTCGCCACAGTATGATGGCGGCCTCAGCATGGCGGTAAGCGGGATTTACCACCAGGGTTGTAATGAGGGCCATTGTGTGGGTTTTTCCTATCTTTGAATGCACAGAAAATGTGGCAAGATAAGAACAAGATTTACAGCCTGTTTACAGAAAGGAGCAGTCATACAAGAATACAAGGGGAGATAGAGTGAAAAGCCTTTTCTCCTTAGGAGGGACAAACTCACGTTGAACAGCCTTAAAATAAATAAAGCTGGCAAATAGAAAGCCAGAAAATTTGATTTACAAACCACAAAGACTGCATCCCCACGGAACCTTTCCAAATGACCCCAGGATGTCTGTCTAGCAGGCTGAAATCTAAAAAAGGGAATAAAAGCAAGAAAGAAGGAGTGAGAGAAAGGAAGAAGGCTAGAGAGATAGAAAGTAAGAATGAAGGAAAGAAAGAAAGAATGAAAAAAGAAAGCAAGAAAGGGGGAAGAAGGAATGAAAGACGATATACAAGCAATTGAAAAAGAAGGAAGGAAAACATGAAAGAAAAAGGAAAGCAAGAAAGAAGAGATGGAAGAAAAAAGGAAAGCAATAATGAAGGAAGAAAGAACAAAGGGAAAGAGTGAAGGCATGAAAGACTCAATGAAAAAAAAAAGGAAATGATTGAAAAAATAAAAGAAAAAAGCAGAGCAAGAAAGGAAAGAAGAAATGAAAAAAATGAAAGAAAAAGCAAAGAAGTAATAAAAGAACAAAAGGAAAGCAAGAAAGAAGGAAAGAAGGAATGAAAGAAAAAACAAAAGAAGGAATGAAAGAAAAAATGAAGAAAGGAGGAAAAAAGAATGAAGGAAACAAGGAAGAGGAATGAAAGAAAAAGGAAAGAAAGAGGATTGGAAGAATGAAAGTACGAAAGGTATAGTGAAAGAAAGAAGAAAATAAGAGGGAATAAAGAAATTGTTAGAAGTGCTGCTAACTAACCATGACAAAGGCTTTTTACTGGGCAAAGTTTTCAAAGAAATATTGTCGAAATGGAGTCCGGAATAAACGTGTTCTGAAGAATTGTCTGTTTATGAATTCAAATGTATAATACTGAAGTATCCAATAACTTAAAACAGAACGGTTTCAAATGGACAAAATCTGTTATGCTGTGAAATTCCTTTTGGAGTGTCCTTTGTTTATTTGTGAAAGCCACATAAACAAAGTATTTTGCCAAAAGGAAAAGCATTATCAGAAGGAAGAAGGAATGAAAGAAAAAAGGAAAGCAAGAATTAAGGAATGAAAGAAAAAAATGAAAGAGAAAAGGACTGAAAGAATGAATGAAATAAAAAAAAAAGAGTCAAAAAATCTAAGAAGAAAGGAGAGCAAGAAAGAAGGAATGAAAGAATAAAAAAATAAAAAAAGAACTGATGAAAGAAAAAAGTAAAGCAAAAAGAAGGAAAGAAGGAATGATAGAAAAAAGAAAAGGAAGGAGGAATAAAAGAATGAAGGGAAAAGCAATGAAAGAAAAAAGGAAAGAAAGAAGACTAGAGAAAAGAAAGGAAATAAGGAAGGAAGAAAGAAAGAAAGAAAGAAAGAAAGAAAGAAAGAAAGAAAGAAAGAAAGAAAGAAAGAAAGAAAGAAAGAAAGAAAGTATTAAAAAATTGTTAGAAGTTCTACTAACTAACCATGATGAGGGTTTTTTTTACTGGGCAAAGTTTATCAAACAAATATTCGTGAAATTGAGTCCAGAATAAATGTGTCCTGAAGAATTGCCCACTTATGAATTCAAATTATAACATTGAAGTATCCAATAGCTTAAAATAGAACATTTTCAAATGGACAAAATCTGTTATGCTGTGAAATTCCTTTTGGGGTGTCCTTTGTTTATCTGAGAAATCAAATAAACAAAATAGTTTCCAAAAGGAATTTACAACAGCATTGGCAGAAGATAGAAATTGATTATGCGTGGAAGTGGCCTGTGCTCACATCTATAAAAAAGTGTCCTGCTGTCACATCCCTAAGCACAAAGGCAACATTAAAGTAATAAATGAACAAAAAAAAACATTGGTCCAGAAGGTAACTAGCTTGTGGGTGGATGTGAAAGAACAAAATGCAGTCATGCAAAGTGAAGTTATCCCGTGGCAGAAGTGGGCTGATCCCCTGCCCGATGCTGTATGCTGTAGTGGGAAGAAGCTAAATGTGAATGACACACAGACTAATGGATGATGAAAGCTGTCTGAAAGCCCCTTTAAATAGGTATATTGTGCATATACTTTTTTTTTTTTTAAATCAAAAGATCTTGACTAACGCCAGACCTAAATACAGCCAAGCAGACCATAAAACATGCCCACAAACAGCTGAGGAAGTGCCCACACGCTGACCAGCTCTTCGGGCACTGCCTGATCATCCTGTAGGCCGGTCTGACATTGCATCTGCATGCTTTGAAGCCGGTGCCAACTATCTGAGGGAGTTCTGTCTCTATTAAGTTTATTAAGACGTGGCCTCAGGAGTGTTAAGGTAGAAGCAACACTTTAATCCTACTCTGTCTTTACTGCTCGTGTGTGGGCTGGTGTCACAGTTTAACGATTTGGTGGCAGCAATATTCATGAGTACCCATGCACAGAGGAACCTAGAGGTGGCCTGAATATGTAAGGCAGTCTTCTCCAGCCCTCAGAGTATAGCTGATTTCAATGAGAGGAGGTCACCAATAGTTGCACTATCTCTATCTCTGTGGGACAAACCAGTTAATGGAGTGGAGATTGGGAAGTCTCTTGTGGGTTCTGCCGAGCAGCTAGTCTAGTGTATATTGTCCAGCGAAACACTTGGCAACCTGTTAATGCAGCCCTTTGCTACTGATTCTAGGGCATGAGGCAGATGTGCTGTGTGAGTAGTCTGTGTTGTGATGCTCCTTTCCATACTCTAACAACCCTGTTACTTGGCATCCCAAGAGCCTAAGCAAACTGAGAAATGTCTGTCCTGCCGATTCTCAATATCCACCCAACTGAGAAATGTGTTATCTCCCTGCATGACTCCCCAGTCTTAACTACAGCTAGCTTAAGATCCCTGCAAGGTTCACAAGAAACAAGTCAGTAACCACTTCAAAAAGATGAACCCCATTTGCCAGTGGTTCTTTAAGCAATCTAGACTAACTTGCAATGCACAATCATAAAACCCAGGCCCCTGAAGAACTTTCAACTGCGCTATTGCGGCATTTAATGAAGTTGCACAGATGGGAAAAAGAAAGACATACACAAAATGAGTCTATATTTTGAGAGGCACACCAAATAATTTCACGTTGTTAGACCTGACAGCCTTAGGGTGGTCTTTCCCCGAACTTTTTGCCTACTTCCTCCTTTTTCTGACCTCGTTTTTGTTGGTATTAGGACTATGTGCACTTTACCACTGCCAACCAATGTTAAAGTGCTTGTGCTCTCTCCCCTAAGTATGGTAATATTGGTTTATCCCCAATTGACATACTTAATTTACTTATAAGTCCATAGTAAGATGCATTACATATGTCCAGGGACCGTAAGTTAAATGCTGATGATGGGCCTGCAGCATTGGTCGTGCCGCCCACTTTAGTAGCCCTTCAACAATATCTCAGGCCTGCCATTGCAGAGCCTGTGTGTGCAGTTCTACGCTGCCATGTCGGCCTGGCAAAATAACCTTTTTGTCAGACCCAGACCTTCCCTTTTTATACATATAAGGCATCCCTAAGGTAGGCCCTGGACAAACCAGAGGGCAGGATGGAATGTATTTAAAAGGTAGTACATTTACTTTTAAGTTCTACATGTCCTAGTACTGAAAAACTACCAAAGTTGTTTTTCACTACAGCAAGGCCTATCTCTCCGATAGATAACATTGGCATTACCTTTTTACATCTTATAAGTGTAATTCACTATCTAAAAGAGATGAACTTTACAAGTTTGTTGTCTCTGGAATCATAATTTAAATCACAACAGATGGTGAATCTGGATTTTAAATTGTAATTCTGAAAATGCCACTTTTAGAAAATTGGCCCTTTCTGACTTTGGTCATTTGTTGACTGCTGCCTGCCCCTGATCACTTGTCTAGGGTGGGTTACTCACATCCCCATCAACGGCAGCCTTGATGATGATGTTGAGTCGCCACATTGTAGCCTCTGCATCACCTCAAACGTACAGCAATGCAAGCCCCGGCACCTGGATCTATGATGTTGATGCACTAGTAACTCGCACCCTAACTATGCCGCATCTTGGAACCAATGCATCACTGCTTTTGTGAGGAGAAAATTATACATCACCTTCACTGCGTGGTTTCGAACAGACACAATGTTCTGCAACCAGGATTTAAGGTACTTTGGTTCAGTTGCCCCAACTAGGTCACTGTAGCTGGCCCACGCTACATCGCGTTCAGCCTGAACTTTTGACCTTGTCCTGGTCCGGCGCACCCAGATATCCCCGGTTGGCGCTTATTGCTTCTAAATGCTATTTTACAGCTAAATATTTAAAAAATACATAACTTTAGTTCTATTTATTAGAATTTTGTTGTTTTGGCCGTGTTTTATTTATTGAACTCAGAGTTATTTTTCTAACTTGGTATGCGATCTTTTTTGTGTGGTGTTTTCACTGTTTTGCTGTTTGAAGTTTTGCACAAATACTTTACACATTGCCTCTAAGTTAAGCCTGATTGCTCTGTGCCGAGCTTCCAGAGGGAGAGCACAGGTTAATTTAGAGTTTGCCTGACACTTACTTTAACTAGGATTGTGGGTGATGCTTGACCATGGCTTAGTCAACCAACAACACAATTTCTAACACATGTTATCACTATTACACATAAATCTCTTCTGGTGAAGTATTCAGAAGCAATTTCTAATCTTTGTTTATTTTATTTCCTAAGAGTGTGGTTACCTGAGGCATCATGGCACTGAAAGACAACTCCAAAACACACGTATAAAGGTACTAGAATAAAAGGATGAGGGAACAGGTGTATAAGAACATAAAAAGGTGTGTTTTAAGAGATTTACAAAAAGCATTGTAACCTGAAAGGGATAGGCAAGTGTAAAAATAAAAGAGCATCCCAGACTTGGGGGCACATTTCTTGAATGGACTTGCCACTGCAGTTAGAGGAATTTTTGTGAAAGAGTGGATTAATAGTCGTAGTATGTGGGAAGACTAGTGGACTTAATTTAGGTCCATTTAACTTCATCCAACTTGCAATGTTTTTGCCAACAAGTCAGGTCCATTACATGTTTTGTGGTGTTTCCTCCTTCCTCAAGTGTAAATACATAAAAAGGCACAAAGTATACATGAAAGAGCAAATTAAAGAAAAGAAAGATAGTAAAACCATACTTTTCCAACATATTAAAGTTAAAAGAATTTGATCATGTCACATACTAAAGAACACTATAAGCATTTTTTTGATTGTTGTATCATATATCCTCCAGGTACTGATTATAAGTAGTTTTTCATTTTCCATAAGTCTCATAATCCATTAATATATAGTCATGACAATCATGACATTGTGTGGTATGAACATCTGGTTAATTATAAGCATGCGCTACAGTCTTTTGGATCTAAATAACATATTTACTAGTGCCTTAAAAGCTGCCAATCACTTTTTCATGCTTCAATCATTCATGTCCTCTTCTTTCTTGCTGTCCTGATATCATAACCCCATGCTTCATCTCCAGCACTACGAAGATATAAATGAGATCCTTGCACAGTATCTTTTCCTTCATTCTCAGGGAATGTATCAAGTTTAACCGGTTTCTTTTATCACTGTACATAGGTTCCCTGGCTGGAGCCAGAAATGTGACAGCTGTAAGCGTCCACCCAGCTGTTCTGTGTCCCCAATGCCCAGGGCGACCAAGGCCCCTGCCTGTCTGAGGTCTGTTTCCAGACTGTGATCCACCCCTGCAAGGTTAACCATCTCAAAAGGTTGGAGTGCTGTGGCTGACATCAGCCCCTGACTAAGTTATTGGTATGCTCCATTACCTGCTACTACAGTGGCTACACAGAACTAGTTAACAATGGTAGCTGCACTATAACCTGTTGTGTTTGTTATACACCCTAATACGACACCGTGGTTGCTACTGCCTCAGGCAGCAATGAGGTGGCCTCAAGATCTGCAGCAATGCTTTGGGAATTATTTGGTCAATGTGGTGTTGCACATCCCAAGAGCTGTTTGATCCTCAAGGAATTTGTCTTATGATTGCAGTGGCGGCTGGCCTTGAATCTGTAGACCTGTGTTACCCCTTGTGTGATGCTGCCTTTTCCACAGGACTGCCCATATAACATTTGAGACACTGAGAGTGATTGCAGCCTAAGGGGGCTTACCTCAGAAGAGCCTATCCTCAGGTAGACCTCTCCCCTAATCCATGGCTAAAACTGCCCTACACTTTGTTTTAGGAATAACTGCATGATTCCTTGCAGTAAAAACTGGTTTCCCCTCATTGGTGCTGGCCCACCTGGCTCTATCTCTACTAGTAGACCACATTTGATCTTCCATTGAGAAACCTGAGCAACCCTTTTGTCCATCGCTCTGTGTCCCCACAATAGAAGGCCACATTGCAGTAAGATGTGTTGCAGCATAAGCCCCATCTTAGCAGTGCTAAGGTCTGCGTTACTCCACAGTGCTGTGTGCTTGTTGCCTTAACGTGTTTCATCCAAATGCTGTTGTAAAATCTGCTCCACCACTGCTGAAGTGAAATGCTCACCAAATGGTGTCACTATCTTCTGCAGTGCACATGTGTTGAGTACCAGCCCCAGTCCTGAGGCAGCCGTATAGGCCTATACTCAAGGACAAGGGGGCATGCTCCATTACTCATAGGCACTATTTTTGTGCTATCTTGGGCAGCCAGTGTGGCCACAGACCCATTGCTAGCAGCTCTTTGCAGTGCTGGTGCCTTGTGTGAACTCCGGCTGTGCTTTGCTGGGGGTTCACCTGGCTTATTCATTGTGATAGGCTACTGTATGCTACTGCGAGCCTTAAATTCACCTGTGCTTCGTACTTACACTAGTTTACGAATGGCCTGGTCACCGTAGATTTGTGGCCAAGCCCTGATGCTTTTCAACTGCCCACACGGCTTCACCATGAAACTAACACCTGCCCATTCCCCCGAGACATCTCTGCGCAGGGGGAGTCTCCCGTCCCCCCTCCCCGCACCCCTGACCTGGTTTCTAGGTCCTCAGCAGGTTTAAGTTTTCGTTCTCAATTGTCCCTTTTCACGGACTATACACACGCCATTTTTGCAGCCTCGCCTCTAGTGCACCCCGCCTACAACACTCAGCTCACATTAGCACCTTTCCTTCTTGCAATCATGGCAGAGCAAATCAAACTCGGATCTGATCTGAAGGCGTCTCCACTGAAGGCTTTCTATGCACTAACCTGCCTTTAGTACCGTGCCCTACTTTCTGACAACGCCTGTTTTTTCTTACTTTCCAAGGTTCAAGATTGAGAACAGCAAATAGCTGAATATAAATGATTTTGTGCTGCATGGAACCAGAAGATATTATTAGCTTTCCCGTTGTGTTTTCTTCCTCTCATCTCTTTCCTGAATACGTTCGCCGCTGTTTTGTTTTGACCTTAGTAAACTTCATGTATTCCTGTCTTAGGGATGTTAGCTGATCCCCCTGCCCTGAAAAAAGTTATTATGAGTTTAAGCTGGATCTAGTTCTAGTGGATACTGGGAAATAAATCTTCTCCCAAGTTCATGTCATCATGCCAAGCCTTGAGTTCTGTTTAGGGAAGAGGAGGAGACGCAGACCTGAACAGAGAGCTGAGCAAGAGTGAATTAAATAGAAAACAGCTCTAGGAAATCCTGATTCTAGTAAACTAAAGGGGTCTCTCTTTCAAATGTGGATGCAAGAATGTATCTGTCCTGTGGGCTCCCTGAGAACACGAAGCACCAGGAAGCCCGTCGTTTGCAACTGAGTGTCGTGGAGTTGGTATTGCAATGAACCCTGTTGTGTAGAAAGAAGGATGCCAGACAATTATAAAATGGTGAAATCGTAAATAGCCAAAAAGCTAAATCTGCTCTATTCCCAAACTTCTGTCACACTCTTATTTCATACTATTTAGGAATTCAATTATAACTTTGAATGTGCTGACTCTTTACTCCCCAGCTACTAGTACAACTACTGCAACAAGCATTGACCAAACCGCAGATCTTACTGATAGGTTTATTCTTACATTCACTCACTCATCCATAAAACTCCTAGCTCACACAACACAGATACAAACTCACTAATCAACAAAGAGGCACTTTCACTTACCTGGCTATGTGGCTTTGTTGGTCGAATGGAATGAAGGACGAGAGGCGTTTGGCAAAACAGGAAGAGTTGGTTTAATTAAACGCAGCGGCCGGGTAAACTACAGATTTGGGGTCTGATGACTGTCTTGAGGTACATTGGTTATGAGCGCCATTACATACATTTCTCGAAGCATCATAAATCAATTCTATGCATTCTTTGGAGAAAGGAATCTGGGCCTGGTCATGGAGTCATAAATCCGACTATCTGATAAAGTGCGCAGGTGGGTCTCAACCTTGCGTGGACATTATGCCGGCCAAGAGGTAACACGTCCTGATGTCCGGCATGGGGACCATGTGATCACTGCGTGTTGTGTGTGTGCTCTGTTCTTGAAGGGCTGAGTGTTCCTAACATTCTGTGGTGTCTAATTTTTATGGTGTGTTGAGAACGCACACACCTCTAGCGAAATGTGTTTTATTGGGGGCCAATCTCCTGGGACAATTGTGATGTCGCTGCCTATCTAAGGAATTGATCTGGGTTTTCCTGCTTGCACATGTGTCTGTGGGCTACGTGTCACCCCACCTGTGATCTGTCAATCAGTTGCTTTAGGCCTAGGTTGCAGAGCTTTCCTGACCACGTATTTCTGACTCGGGGTTGATGAGGCGGTCACAATAAGTGGATTTGACAACAGTAATATGAGTTAATTGTTACAAGTATACATAGCATGGCGTAAATTGACATTGTTTGTATCAATACAAACAGCTTTAATAGTGCTTGTTTAATCTGATTTTTAAAGCTGTGGTCAAAATATGCATTCTTCATGCAAACTGTAGGTGCTTTCATCCAAACATTTATCGACCTGGTGGATACATGCTAAGAGACCCTTTGCCATCAGTGACAAATTGGATAGCTTGCCTTCTTAACTAACACAACCTTGATGCTGGGAACTGGTTTTTCATCCCAAAAAAGGTACACATTAAAACTACAGGCCTCTAACTGCAAAGCTCCAGCTTCCAAAACCCTGAGCGACTCAAGGGTTTAAACACTACTTAAGAGCCTACCATTGATGATGGACACATATTGACCATCAACTTATCTTCTCATCTTGGTCTGTCCTTTTTAGGTCACAGCTGTCTGGTTTGCTAAAGGCATCTTTGGGTGTTTCAGAAAGTTGACCTAGGAATGCATTCCGCTCGTTAATTACCATTGGCTTTGTGGTTTGTAACTCACACTTTCTAGCTTTCCATTTGCTGGCTTTATGTGCTTTAGTTTCTCCAGGTTCAGTTCGTCCCTCCTGTTACCTAAACCGAGTGTGTCCCACGAACATGTTTTCTGTTAACAACCCTTTACATCTTCTTGTTATCTTGTCACCTTTGCTGTGCATTCAAAGACTGAGGTCAAATGCCAGGTGCTGTCTTTCAAGTGTGCTTGTTTCCTTTTCTTTCTCTGACTGCAAAGAGAGAAGGTTTATGTAACAATCTTGCTGGATACTGGGGGTAGGAAAGAGTTTTCTTTTAGCACACCACAACATTTAAATGAAGGGTGTAAGTATTTCAGAATATATCAGAATTGTGAACGCACAAATGAAGCACATTTTTTATTTCTGACAAGTGTTAGAAACAAATACTTTAATATGATCTATAACTAATCATTAAACTAGGTGATGCAATTTTCACATATTTTCATTTGTTCACTGTATAGTTTCATTAGTAAAACTGTATGTCTGTGTAAATGTAATGGCCATTTCAATTGAAAATGTGTTGTCTGTAATGGCAGTGTGCTACCCCACCTTGAATTCTCCATTCTACACCACTCCACTCTACTCTACACCACTCCATACCACTCTGCACCACTCCACACCACTCCACACCACTGCACTCTGCACCACTCTACTCTAAGCCATTGCACTTTGCATCACTTCATGCTACGCTTTTCTACCCTACCCGGTACAACTCTACTCTATGCCAATGCTTTCTTCGCCACTCCTCTCTTTGCCATTGCTCTTTACACCACTCCAGACTATGCCACACCAATCTAGTCTGCACAACTCCAAACTGTGCCATCTGGAATACTGCACTCTACCCCACTGTACTCTATGCCAATACACTCTACGCCAATCCTCTTTACTCTGTAACCCTCAACTCTATGCCCCTGCACTCTACGCCAATCCACTGTACACCACTCTAATCTACTCCACACCACTGCACGCTTTACATACCGCTTTACACCACGTCATTACACTAATGCCACGCTACGCAAGTGCACTCTATCCTGCACCATGCACTCTATGCCCCTTCACTCTATTCTGAAATAATGTACTCTACACCACTGCACTCCACTCTATGCCACTGTACTCCAGATCACTCTACTGTTAACCACTACACTCTACACCAATGTACTCTACACAACTGCACCATCACTGCACTCTATGCCAATGCACTCTACTCTGCATCACTGTACTCTACACCACTGCTCCCTAAGCCACTGCCCTCTGACACTCTACTTTGCCACACTGCACTCTGCCACTCAACTCTGCACTATTCCCCTCTACACCACTGCATTCTATGACACTGCACTCTTCAGCACTATCCTCTACTCTGCACCACTCTATGTTACTCTACTCTGCGTGACTCCACAGCATTCTATGACACTCGACTCTACTTTGCACTCTATACCACTTGACTCTACTCTGCACCACTGCTGTCTGCATTACTCACTTCTACACCACTCCACTATGCACCACTCTATGCTGCTCTATGCCATTTCACTCCACATCACTGCACTATCTGCCACTGCACTGTATACCACTGAACTCTACTCTGCATCACTGTACTCTATACCACCTCTGTCTATGCCACTGCACTCTGACAGTCTACTCTGCAACACTACACTCTCCACCACTGAATTCTACGCCACTCTACTCTTCACTACTCCCTGCACTATGTGCCACTCAACTCTACTGTGCACTCTACGGCACTGCACTCTATGCAACTCAACTCTACTCTGCACCACTGCCCACTGCATCACTCAGCTCTATGCCACTCCACTCTGCAACACTCTGTGCCACTCTACTCTACATCACTGCACTCTATGTCAGTACATGCTCTGTATCTGCACTCTATGCCACTCTGTTCTACTCTGCCTCACTCTGCGCCACCCCACTCTGCACCACTGCACTCTATGACCAATCTAGTCCACGAAGCTGCATTGTACGCAGCTCAATTTAATGTCACTGTACTCAATTACACTGCCCTCTACTCCAATGCACTCTACACCAGTCCACTCTACTCTTTGCCACTTCAGTGCATGTCACTCTACGCAACCACGCTATGCCACTCCAATAAACAACACTCACTGCACTCTACAACATTCTACACCACACTTTCCCATTCCACTCTATGACACTCCACACAACTCTCCTCTATGCCACTAACTTTTAGCCACACTGAACAGCAGCTACGGTGGTGAACAACATGGCTAAACACATTGGCAATGCCAATAGCTCTTGTGTAGGCGAGACGTATTGGCTTTGCCAATGCTTGTCTTTTTAGTCATCCTTGAGTCACCTCCTATTGATCCTGCAGCACCTTCCTTATAACTCTGTAAAGACAAATACCAGACCCACAAACAGGGCTTTCTTGATATTATCAAATGAGCTTCCAGCCCTAGAAATACGTCATAGCCATAGCTCATCTATAGGAGGTCATTGTGATTGTTCAAACCACTGTCAACATCCGGCGCCCGGTAAATAAAAATTAAGTGATAGACTTCCTAATTTCTTGACGAAAACATGGCGGCTGTAGAAAAACCAAGAGATCTTGGGGAACAACGGCAGCTGCAAAACACCACCATTAAAATCATGCACATGTAAGATCATGTATATGTAGTGTATCTTTAAATATTACACAATCAAATAAATGACCTACTTTTCAACTACTCAAATAATAACGTATTTTTGGTTTACAGTAAAAATATCAGAAATGCTTAGCAAGTACAAGAGCGAGCTGTATTATTCATCAGAGATTTTTATTTAAATGCTACTTTGAAACGAGATTAGAAGGATCATGTGGCTACCCAGTTTATAAGCAGTCTGGAACGCTTAGCAGCCCAAATAAATCTTTCCACTTACACCCATGTAGGGGTGTCGTCTTTTAGATCATGCTGCTAGTATCTTAAACAATGCAAATGGGTTTCAAAGACGTGGTCCAGGTATCTTGAGTGAGAAAATCAAATCTTGGGAGATGAGAGGGCCTGGGCAGATTACAACGCTGAAATCAGCCAGGCTGGTACGGGCAGAGTGGGTGGGGGTTGGCAGCAACAATGAAGAGCAGAAGGAGGATGTGTGGGCAGTTGGGACTTTCCTCTCAGTTCATGAA
This sequence comes from Pleurodeles waltl, assembly GCF_031143425.1. NCBI lineage: Eukaryota > Metazoa > Chordata > Amphibia > Caudata > Salamandridae > Pleurodeles > Pleurodeles waltl. The sequence goes on along the minus strand of NC_090440.1, from coordinate 1,830,688,578 downwards.
AGTATGTTTGCATCTGTTATTTGAATAGGTCAAACCTAACTAAAAGGCAGTGGAGCACCCGAGCACCAGCGCCAGCAGCCGGAGCACAGGAGCCAGGCAGGGCTGTGGCGGGAGGGTGAGCAGCTCCACAATTGTGTAGGATAGAGGGCAGGAATACAGTAGGTGGCAGGGCATAATGCTGGCACCAGTCGGGTGAGCAGTGAACAGAGTGGGATGTGGCAGGGTGAAACACTAAAACTGCGAGAAGGAGGAGGTTGCTGGGCAGTGTAAGGGGACACTAGGCTCTCTGCTTTTAACATGAGCGACCAGCAGCACAGTCACGAAAAGGGCTGTCTTTCTGCACTGCCAGATAGTGTGAAAATCTGCAAAATGCTCTAGGCTGGCCCAAAACATGCCAGACACTCTAACCAATTTATACCTGAAGGGAACTCACTCAAGCAAGCCAGTGGCTTATTGGGCCTGAGCCAAAGCCCTCTCACTATATTGTATCATGTATATTGTGTATTGTGCTTAGAGATGGGCAAAATTCTGCAGCGCTACATACAAATGCCTCAAAATTCCACGGGCAGAAAATATGCACGTCGAGCTGCTTGTGCTGAAATTTAGGGTGAGTATGAGCAGCACTGAAAAATCAGCATGAACTGCACCACGCGGTGCATGAGAACACGCAGCCATTCAATTATTTTTGCTGCCACTCAAGAAGAAAATCTACTCAAGCTGTAATAAATGTATTCGAGAAGCAGCCCTCTGACCGTGAGCGCCTATATTAGAAAATCCCGCTAGAGAAAGACAACCTCACACGAGAAAATTCCGTCACATGTTGACTGACAGAATTTGGACAGAACTCTGTGTTACAAGAGTAATGCAGAGTCGCCACACTGCCAATTCAGCAGGTGGAATGAAACATTCCGCCCAGCCTAACTGCGGTACCATGAGAGCTACTACACCGGGAAAACTACCTACATCCATATCTAACATAAACTCCTCGGACCAAAAGTGCAGGAGACACACTTTTGCTGTGGATTAATCCGAAGCTCCAAATACAGTTATTCAGAATCAAATGTTACAAGTTAATTAATTTCTCCATCAGCAATAATATAATTCCTACAACCACTTTTATCATGAATAACTTAACAAACTATTTTTGGCTTTCTTGATTGAAGGAGTGATTTCCCTCTATTTCAAATTTTTTAAAAGTGCAGTGTTGTTGGGTCTCGTGGAACCCCATGACATATTTTGAGAAATCAACCCTCTTATTGTACAGATTTGACTGAAATAGTGTTTAACATCAGGGGTATCCTGAACCGTTCGCTTTAGCAGCTTCAGCAGGGGTGGGGTTATTTATGGGCCTCTTCTGTCTGCAACTCAGCTTACCGAAGCTGATAAGTACCACTATAAAGGAATGCACCGTCAATAGACGAATAAGCAGTAAGCGGAACGAAAGATGGGGAAAATAGAAGCGGGAAAGATCGAACAAATATTGAATGGATGGAAGGGTGAATGGATGTATGGGTGAGAGTAAGTGAATGAATAAGTGGGTAGATGGATGAGTGGATGAAAAGATGAGTTAATGGATAGGTGGATGGACAGGTGAAAGGATGGCAAAGTAAAGGGATGGATGGTTGGGTGGATGGACAGGTGAACAGATGGCAGAATAAAATGATGGATGGATGGATGAGTGGGTAAAAAGACAAGGCAGAGTGGATGAATGTATGATGGGCGGATGGGTGAATGGCAGAATGGATGTATGGATGGTAGAGTGATGGATGGATTGATGGATGGGTGCATGGATGGATAAAAGAGTGGATGGATGGATGAGGGATGTATGGATGACAGAGGGGATAGATATATGGATGGATGGATGGCAGAGTGTATGTATGGATGTATGGAGAGCAGATTGGGTGGCAGAGTGGATGAATGATTGAATATAAGACAGAGTGGATGGATGGATGCCATAACGGATGGATGGGCAGAGGGGTAGATCAATGAGATCAGTGGGTGCATGGGTGGATGGATGGCATAGTGGATGGGTGGAAGGGTGGATGGACAGATGGCAAAGTGTTTGGATTGCAGAGTGGATGGATGGATGAAATAGGGAGATAAAGAAAGACTGAATGATAGATGAAAGCATTAATGGATGACAGAATGTAAAGGTAAAACAGTGGATATCAGCGAGTGGATGAAAAGGTGAAAGGATGAATGGGTAGATGCTTGGATGTAAGAGACAAGGGAGCTCTTCAAGCGAGGGTTGACCTCCCTTGCTTCTCGTGCTTGATACCACCAGAGGTTTGATTCAAGGTGAGGGGTATTTTGATTTCCTGTACTTCCTTGTTTCACATCTTTCGCTTTTCATCTCAGAGTTTTGCAACCTGTACACCCTACATTGCAGGTCGGCCTTTACAGTCCTGATCGAAACAAAGACAGAAATGAAAATCGTTGTCATCATTTATTTTATTGTTTCTACATTATATCCACATCATGGTGGTACAACCTCCTAATATCTATTTATCATAGTAATACGTGTCTTGTGTTCAACGTTGCACTGCACATAGTTGCATGGAATAAGGTATATGTGTTTTTTTGTAATTAATATAAATAACTTTTACACTCAGCACTTAAAAGAACACTTGAGTTTAGAGCTCCACATACGTTGTACAAAACGAAGGAGGAGAGCTGCTCCTTCTCATGAAGGGCATTTACAAAACAACACTGTGAATCTGCCAACCACAAATATCTGTTTTCCTAGCAAACTTTTAAGCATATTTTTTTTTAATTGAATTTATTAGTAAATACAGCCAAACAGAACATTCACCAACATGGCAATCACAAGACATAATTGACACATCAGATTGAAGAACCCAGTAACAATACGATGCCAATAGTTTATGTCCAGCAACACCCATCCTCTTTCCCAAAAGGTAACTCCCACGAGGAGAGGACCAACGGGCAGCTCCACAAACAATGGGGTGACAGGTCTCAGTCTTGTGCGTTGTCCTTCATGGCGGTGAACATATAAACAGTAAGAGCAAAACAGGAGGAGAGGGAAGTACAGGGAAGAGAGGGAGAAGAGAGGGAAGGGTATAAGAAGCAGCCACATCTCCCCCACACAAGGGGAGCAGTATCTCCTCCCCCAATGGGGTTGGGATCGACTATTCCAGGACAAGAGCTATGCGTTAGTGTCCTTTTACCACCTTATGGCCTAGACTCAAGGAACAATCGCAGGGGGGCCCAGATGTCTCGAGGCCGGGAATTTATCGGCATCAACTCCCAATAGACCATTAATTGTTCTTGGCAGTGCGCAGCATCATTCTCTGCATCGGGGTGTCTGTTTTCTCACCCAGTACATCGCCACCCTACGCTTAGCCAGCAGCAACAGCAGCCCCCCCAGCTTCCTATGTTCTAGAGGTACCTCCTTAACATATCGCAGGAGGCCAACCTTGGGGGAACACGATCCCCTTACCACCTTATGGCCTAGACTCAAGGAACAATCGCAGGGGGGCCCAGATGTCTCGAGGCCGGGAATTTATCGGCATCAACTCCCAATAGACCATTAATTGTTCTTGGCAGTGCGCAGCATCATTCTCTGCATCGGGGTGTCTGTTTTCTCACCCAGTACATCGCCACCCTACGCTTAGCCAGCAGCAACAGCAGCCCCCCCAGCTTCCTATGTTCTAGAGGTACCTCCTTAACATATCGCAGGAGGCCAACCTTGGGGGAACACGATCCCCTATAGCCCCCAGCACCTCTGTCCAGTAAGCCTGCAGTGCCCCGCAGCTCCACGCCAGGTGTAGAAAATCTGCCTAAGGAGCCGAGCATTTTTCACATCTAGCATCCATTCTAACGCCCATTCTTCTCAGTCTACTCGGTGTATAGTACAAGCGGTGCAAGAAATTAAAGTGGATGAGGTGCAGCATGTAATTTGGGGAAAGTTTGCGCATTTAGCCACAGCAGTACTGCCACACTTTGTCCAAAAAGGCCTCAGCGATATCCACCTCCCAATGAGTTTGGACCTAGACTTAACAGGGGTTGCAGCCATCTGCACGCAGACATAGAGGCCTGTAATGAGTCAGTGCAGAGACGGCGCTCTGTACATAAGCTCCAGTGCGCGGCACACCAGGGGCATAGCAGGGGTACCGCACTCGCAAAATAGCCTTGATTCTGAGGAAGAATAAACAATATAGTGCTGTATCATGTGTATCGCCAAGCACGGCCTCCGCCGAGATAAACAACCCCCCCTCGGAAACCAAGACCCCAAGTTAGTCATATTCAAGTCTTGCAAGCGTTCACAAAACTGTCCTTCCTGTGATATCCACAGGTCCACGATGTCCCGTACAGGCATCGAAGGCGCAAAAGCCTCCCCAATCTCCACCCGCCTCAGGAGCACCTTCCAAAGCCATGCCTTGCACACCACAGTAATGACCCTTCCCGACCTAGGCCTGTGCGGTCCCCAAATCACTCCAGACAGCCCCCAGGCCAGACTGAATGATATTCCAGTGCCAGATGCTGTATGTACTTTATAGGGTGCAACCAGAAATGAGCAAAATGGGCCTGCACACAATTATAGTAAAGTTCCAGATCAGGGCCGCCAGGCTGCCCATTTCAAACGGCAACGTCAATTGTTCCCGTGAGATCTTGGGCTGTCTACCTGCCGAGACATGAGCTATGAGTAACGATCTGAGTCTTTTCAAGAAGCTAGATGTGAAGACGATTGGTATATTAATGAATAGGTAAAGAAATGTAGGCAAAATCACCATCTTGGCTATGGCTATGGCTATGTGACCCATCAGCGAAAGCGGCAGGGAGCGCCATGCCGACAACTTATCTTCCAGCCACGTAATGGCCTTACCATAATTGGCCGACCACAGCTCATCCGTCTCCCTACTAAGCCATAAGCCCAAATAACACACCGGTCCATCAGCCCAACAAAGGGGGTATCTCGAGCGGCATCGCACCGTTGCAGCCAACAGAGGGAACACCAACAACTTCGACCAGTGAAACGTAATCTCAGAAATCCGGCCAAACCAGACTATCTCATCTATCAACGTAACAAGGTTCAACTGCGGGTCACGAACATATAGCGCAACATCATCCGCATACATGGAAACCAGTATTGGGAGCTGTCTGAATGCAAATCCCCTGTGATTATGGTGTTGCCACAAGCGTGCCGCCAGCGGCTCCATCGCCACCGCAAATAGCATAGGCGAAAGAAGACACTCTTGTCGAGAACCTGGCTTTTGGAGCTAAATACAAGCGAACCAATTTAATGAACTTAGGACTGAGCCCCACTCTAGTCAGCAGTCCGAACATGTAAGACCATGCAAGGGAGTCAAACGCCTTAGTGGTGTCCAAGAACACCACAACCGCGTGCTCATCGGGCTCTACCATACGGGACACCACAAAAAAAGTGCAGAGGTTATAAAAGTTTAAGCAGCCTGGCACAAATCCAGAATGATCTGTCAACGCCAAAGAAGGGAGCAGAGGCTGCAGCCTGGACGCAGTGAGTTTCGCCAGGATCTTATTATCTATATTGATTAATGATAATGGCCTATAGGAGTTGCAGCTACATGGATTCTTCCCTGGTTACAAGATTGTCACGACGAGGGCCTCACGCAACGAGGGTGGGAGAACACTGTTCTCAAGCGCCTCCGCATAAACCTCTAGCAAATGCGGCGCTAATAGGTCTGCATATTCCTTATAGAAAGCCGACGGCAGGCCGTCCAGCCCTGGGGCCTTATCACCCGGCAAACTGCAAATAGCCTGAATATAATCTTTGACCAAAAAGGGAGCGTCCAAATATTGCCTGTGTGAGTTCTCAAGCCAGAGCAGGCTAATGTCCTCAAAATATTCAGCAAACGCCATGTTGTGCGTTACAGACCGTTCGGCATACAAATCGGAGTATAAATCAGACAAGACCCGTCTGACCTCCTCCGTGCCAATATGGCGTATTCCAGCCGCATCCACCAACTCAACATTATAATTCCCTGCCCACGGCCGATAAAGCATTGCAGCCAGCATTTTAACCGCCCTCTCGCCCTCACCGTATCTCCTCGCCTTAGCTTCTTTTCCCAGAAAGCCAACCTTGTGGGTTGTTGCCTCCTCATATTGCGACAACTTCTCTCTGAGGTCAGCCAGGAGGGCGCTGGATCCCTCCATACAAATTTGTTTCTCCAGATCAGCCAGCTGGACCTCTAAACCCACTAACTCACGCTGAAGCGCTCTCAGCACTATGCTGCTTGGCGAGGCAAATCCCGCAAATGACTACCTTGAATGCCTCCCACAGAGTGCTCGCCGAAGACACCGACCTCTGATTGACTGTGAAATATTCCATGATAGCGGTATGAATCTCCTCCCTAAAGGCCTGATCTGTTAACCCGCCATGGATCAGCCTCTGCGAAAATCCGCGGCGAGGGGCCCCAGGGATCTGCAATTGCAATATAACTAGAGAATGGTCTGACAAAGTGCAGGACGTGTTCGAAAGACTCCGTCCAAAGTCCTATGTCTCAGGTACCGAGCCACCGGTCAATACAAAGCCAGCTATTATACACGGTGTTTAGGAATGTACCTTCCCTGTCCACACCATGTTTCACCCTCCATAGATCCACCAAGGCACCCTCACCCATAATAAGGGACAGGGCCTTCGCGACCAACACATGCTGTGGCCAAGCCCGGCTCTCTCTATCTGCCTCAAAGTCCAGCACAACATTAAAATCTCCACCCCATAAAAGGGACCTGGAGCTTAAGGAGTTGATCAGTCGCCACACCTCCCCGAAGAACTCTGGGTCATCAACATTGGGACCATAAACTGAAACGGCCTATCCTGTAATGTACCCTGCAGCATAATATATCGACCCTGTTCGTAAGCGCTTTTTCGGTATGCCACTGCAAACCTTTTCAAAGCAGAATGGCCACCCCCTGGGCGTAGCTCGATTACACCGCCATGTGACTCTCACCAATCCAGCCAGCCCGCACCCTAGACCTCGTAGCCTCAGTCAGGTGAGTTTCCTGAAGCATGCAGAAACCTGTCGTGTGGTGCTGCATATAAGCTGACAGCAGTCTCATCTTACGCCTATCATTCAACCCCGAACATTTCATGTCAGGCATCTCACAGGAGTCGCATTGTTAGAAGCCATCTCATTATCCTACGCAATTGCTCCGTCCTCCTCCCCCCCACACTTGAAGTGAATCAGCTGCAGGAGAGGGTTGGAACAGGGGAAAGGAATGAGAACAGAAACAGCAAATTGAGTGACTCCCAATACAGGAACCACCCCCCAACTACTCAGGGCCCCCAATTGGGCCCGTCCCCCCCCTTGCTCCACCACTCACAAAGAGAACCCATCTCAAAACCACAACTGTATGCTTTGGACTCATCCATCGGGGTGCTGTCATGGCCGTCAAACTTCCCACCCAATATGGGTAGGTGAGCAGGCGCCGCCAGGTAGTTCAAAACTCAATGGTTCAGTCATCACTGAGGTGCAATCCGCTTACAGGCCCATAAATGCCAAGGGGCGCCAACCAATCACGCTGCTGCCCCCCATGCGAGACCGGCCTCAGTCATTGTCACTTAAGTGATTCCCGTCCTTGCCATCTGTCGGAGAGCAAGCCGGGGCCACCTTTCTGGGGATACTTTTGGCAAACTTTGCAGCCAACTTCGGATCTGAGAAAAAATGTAATTTGCCTTTGTGCTGTATACGCAGCTTAGCCGGGTAGATGAGTGAGTATTTGGCCTCTGTTTGGCTCAGGGTGCGCTTGATCCGGGGGAACGCCCTGCGGGCCGCCTGCACCCCAGGAGTATAGTCTGGAAAGATGGTTAATGTGTTATTATTGGATATAACGGGAAGACGGTCTCAGGGAAGGCGCAAAACCGCATCTCTGTCTCTATAGTTAGGCATGCACGCTATAACAGGCCTTGCTGGCGCCCCAGGTGGTGGTCGCGACCCCAGCCACCTGTGTGCCCTCTGCACCTATATCACCGGGGAGAGCTCACCAGGGAAGAGCGTCTACATAGTCCTCCATGCGCCCCATATCTGTCGACTCCGGAAGGCCTGAAATGCAAATGTTACTGCATCTGGAACGAGCTTCAAGGTCCTCATGTTTGTTTCGGATGACCTCCAGCACCCGTTTCATTTGAAGAAGTCGTTCACTCTTCCGGCTCCGGCCATTCTCCATGTCCAAAACTCTGGCTTCCGATTGCTCCAGGCGGGTGTCGTGATCATCCACCCTTTCTTTCAGACGATCCATGTGATCAGTTAAATGATCCAACTTAGTATCAATAAACCCCAGACTGTGCTTAAAGTCCATAAACATAGCCTTGACTAAGGGCAACTGCGGGTCATCTTCTTGGGGCAGCTCCTCCATTGATCTGCCCACATGGCAACTACTTTTATTACCCTCAAAAGCCAGTTTTAATTGTTTGGGGTCCATCTTCCCCATCGTGATCAGGTACAGTTTCAGGTGGTGGCATTCTGTCTTGTCTATGTGGGGCACCGGCGCACAGTCCAGCCACTGGTACCCTCAGCCGACTCCACACTGTGCGGCAATACTCCGCTCACCCAAATGGTCGCCGACAACCTGCCAGGCAGGCCGCACGCCTCACACCTCTGCTCAATGTCAAGGCCTGCAGCCCAGGCCACTCGTCCCACCACCGGTGCAGTGCACCCAGCGAGATGAGACCTCTCACAGCTGGAGTCCCTCCTTCACTGCCACCTGTCCCTAGGCAGGCCCCGTCGACCAGGACCTGGTGCTCCAGCACCACTCCAGGAGCGGCGGCCCGGCCCCCTCACACAGCTGCACGGCACCACAAGCCACAGCCACCTCCCCACAGCCTGTCGGGACCGCAAGGCCGGCCTCCCTTCGCGGCGCCAATCCTCAAGCACCTGCCACGTCACAAGCGCCCAGGCCAACCACCAAATGTGGCAGAAATGGCCCCTCTTCTTACCGGCTCAGCCCCAGAGCCTCCAGGTCTGCTCCACCACCAGCTGGTCCGCAGGCCCGGTCCTCGCCCGCCGCCCCCGGGACCCCACCGGCCGCACTCCTTCGAGCCAGCAGGCCCCAAGAAATATCCAGAGAGGGAAGGGGGGAGAAAACAGTTTCGGCGCCCCTCCACGCCACTCCTGGCCCATGCCAGGCCCGACTCTTCCGTAAAGGCCCCGTCACACCCCGAGGCCCTGCCAGCAGCCACGCAGCCAGCTCTTGCCACCAAGCTGGTCTGCTTTGCTTCTCCGCTGTTCCACCAGCGTCCAGCGCCCAACTGCCAGCAGGTTAGGCACCTCGAAGACCGATCCGCTCGGATTAATAGCAGATTAATACTCCCGCCCTCCAGAACCTTACAAGTCGGTGACCATTTTGCAGGACGGCCAAGCCATGCCCCCTCCCCAACTTTTAAGCATACTTGAACATGGCAATTTAGACTCCATCCTTTACATGTCATGCTTGTGCAAATAGGCATTTACATATGGCATTGTATTTATTATTTGTCTTAAATAATATTAAAGAGTGTGAACACTTAAATGCATTAATGAAATGTAACTATCGAAAGTATAAACATGCGCACTAATGTTCATTTAAAATGCTTACATGTGTTCATTATTCATGTTTTATATTTACATTTCACAAATAAACTTGCATTCTTTTATTTGTGTTCTGCATTTATTTTGGAAGTTATATGTCTACATGTATAACCAAAATGTATTTTGCCTCGTTAGCATGTTCTTTCTTTTGCAGGTATGTTTCAAGGTTTTATTAGTTAGAGAAAACGGGTATTGTTATATGTATTAGTTTTGTTAATAGTAAGGCTTGAGAAGAGAAATCTTGACAAGGGATATGAAGACCTAATGAGCAGCTGAAGTCTGCTATTCATTGTGTACCATGAACTGAGGAAGTTCAAGGTCACAGTAACTGTCCAAATTTCTGTGGGATGAGAAATGCAGGTGATTTTGCAAATGCACACCACAGATGAAGAGACTATTGTTTCTAGAGGGGTGGGAAGAGATACATTAATGCTGAAGGTTTTCTTTGATTTAATTAATGCTAATGCTGTTAGAAGTTAAGGCAGATTCCCTTTGACTTGAGGGGTGCCGACCTCTCTGCTCTTTTTATTCGTGCAAGTGTGACGCTTCATGCTAAATACATGTGCTTTGCTGGAAGACTGGAGTCTTCACTATGCTGACACCTTCTCCCATTTCCAAATTTCCATAAGACTTTGTTCAAACTATCTTCATTCCTTATTTATTTAGAAATCTGATTAGATTATTTTAGAATAATTTCATGGTAGAGAGAGCAGGGGTTTCTGTAGGGAACACCTATTCCTAATTCTCAGTTTCTGTATTGCCGTGGCTGTTATTGCTTGGTATCTTAATCTATTGAAACTGAACCAATTGCGATATATCAGCCTTCCAGCTGTGATCCTGTATCGCTTTAATATTTTCATGACATGGGTATATATTGGATTGATTATTGAGAGGAAATAAAACTACTTAGCTTCAATCACCAATTCCTGGTCCTCATTTTTTGGCCAAACTGGCTTCACAAAATTTGAATTGTTTCTCAACGTTAATTTCCTAAGTGTCTCAGTCAACTTAAAAAGATCCATTAAATGAGAGATTGTAAATCACGCTCCTGTGCATTCTGAAATGGTAGCGGAGGATGGTTCAGTTACTGAGACAGAGGGAGTTACTGTATCCATGTGAGAGCTCAGTCTTGTTCAAGCCTATTCCCGATCCTGAAGCCCATGTGCCGATTCGGAGGAGCAGTGGAATTCCAGAAATTCGGACTGAAGTTGTAACAGCAGAGGAGTGAGAATCAATAGGGCTGCACATTGCAATTGCTTATATTTAGCTTGTGGTGTTTTGCTGAGATTGCAAGGTATTCTGCGGTGATGTTTTAAGTTGTTGTGTAGTTGCAGCAGTGCTTATTGTAAAGAAGTTGAAGTAGTTATCGGGCTCAAATTAGCCTAGGATCCCGGATAGTAACAAATTATCAGTGTAGAAGAGACTGTATTGTAATTGTCCGCCAAGGTTGGTGCTGTTAGTCATGGGGTACTGTTGGCTACACAATCAAAATAGGGACAAATACCTTTGTGTGAGAGTAAGGTGTGGTTATTATAGTGGATCCTTTTGGACAGGGGTGAAGCTATACTGATCTGGGTGATTTAATGCTGGCCGAGGTTTTACTCAAGTGTGAATCAGAGTAGTCTGGAAACTGTCACTCCTGACCATTTCTTGTGAGATTGAATACCATTGATTCTTCAGTACAGCAGACAAAGTTGTTGAATTTGCTTGTCGTTGTTGTGCTTGTACTGCAGTGTTCGCGAAGAATTGTAAAAGAGGGCGAGCTGCTGCGAGGAGTGAGAAGGACGTCACATTTGTGCTGGGCTAAGGTTGCATGGTTTGCGTCTGTGACGCGCTGTAATTGGTTGACTACGTCATAGAGTGTTGCACTGTTATTGGTTGTTAACAATAGAAACAATTTGTGAGTAAAAAGAATATATTCCTTGTTTGAAATTCTATCCTATATGTGATTATTGACATTATTGCTGAAAAAATGAAATTATTTAAGGCTCCATGAAATTTGATTAGGGGAGATGTAAGAGTACCTGTTTGAGAGGGAGAAGAGGCACCACCGGAAGATACGCCAGGTCATTATATGGCCATAAATGTGGGCCTTCACACATGTATTTGGCTGAGTCAGTGGCATAAGGGCACAAAGAAAAAAGCACATTGAAGTCTCTATGCTATGGCACATTTAACTTCAAAGCACTTAGGCGGTCATTCCTAGATTAGCGGGCGGCGGTTGCCGCCCGCCAAGCGGGAAACGCCAGAAGACCGTACCGCGGTCAAAAGACCACGGCGGTCATTCTGAGTTTCCCGCTGGGCTGGCGGGCGACCGCCAGAAGGCCGCCCGCCCGCCCAGCGGGAAACCCCCTACCACGAGGATGCCGGCGGAGTCGAAGGGGTGCGACGGGTGCAGTTGCACCCATCGCGATTTTCAGTGTCTGCCACGCAGACACTGAAAATCTATGTGGGGCCCTGTTAGGGGGCCCCTGCAGTGCCCATGCCAGTGGCATGGGCACTGCAGGGGCCCCCAGGGGCCCCACGACACCTGTTCCCGCCAGCCAGGTTCTGGCGGTGAAAACCGCCAGAACCAGGCTGGCGGGAAGGGGGTCAGAATCCCCATGGCGGCGCTGCTTGCAGCGTCGCCGTGGAGGATTCCCTGGGGCAGCGGGAAGCCGGCGGGAAACCGCCGGCTTCCCTTTTCTGACCGCGGCTTTACCGCCGTGGTCAGAATGCCCCCGGAAGCACCGCCAGCCTGTTGGCGGTGCTTCCTCCGGGTAGGAATGACCCCCTTAATGCTTGGGAGCACAAGGTTCACATTAGGGAAAGGGAAAAATATCAGGGAAGGGTCCGAAAGATAGTGTGTACCTGTGCAGATGCTAGATGGGGTGCAGAACGCTAGCTTTGACAAGTCTCTCAAGGCAGCAATATCTTTCCCTGTAATTTCCAGGGTGTCACCCTCAGGATCAACCTCTTTTTGGACCGTGGGAATTTCCCAGGTGAGTGTTCTATGTATCTTACCCTTCCTTGGCACACACTTTGGACTTTGCCCACTCTGAGCTTTCCCATATTCATCAGTGAGTTCCCTGGGACCCTGCTGTTCAGCATCCCGCCATCGTTGAGCCTCGATTAGGATCAGGCTTGAAGCTTGCTCCAGCAATGACTTGTCAACAACAATTTTTTCACCATGAAAGTTTCAGAAGTCAGAAGGTAAAATTTCCATTGGGGCACACCTGGACTCCATATCGGACAGTGATCTATTGCAGGTAGCCTTCACTTTTGACTTTGTCTTGGTCTAGCACGATCAAATGCCCCCAGTTGGCACTTTGGGGGTCATTATGAACATGGCGGTAAACACCTTCGACCACCGTGGCGATGGCGAACAGAAGCCCGCCATTGGCGGTGAACAGAAACCCGCCATATAATGATGCAAAAATCTGAAACCACCAAAATTCTCCATGCCACCAGTCATCGCCAGGACCTTGTCGGTGGAAATGCTGAACCTTCCACCCTGCCACTGCCGAGCACACAAACAACCCGCCCTCCGAATAATGAAGCACAAATCACTGCGGCGGCTAGTGGAAGCTGAACAACCATTGGCGGTACAGACCGCCACGGGTGGCATAGTGGACCCAACAGTAAGAAATGCATACATTGGTAAGTTTGAAACCCACACATCTGACACACATCCACAACACTATAAAACACACACAGACACACCCCACAAACCTTTGCAATGAAATTAGGCCAACCAATACAGAGAACTCCAGAAGCAGACACCGAACGCCACAATACAGACACCCAACCACACAAGAGCACCCACACCTAGATCCACAAAAGGCACCATTCACAACACTTACCATGCCACTCCCAAAACACCCACGCTTCACAGAAAGGGGTCTAAGGACCATGGTGGACGAGATCCTGAAGGTGGAGCCACAATTATTCGGGGCACAAGTCCATCACACACCCATCACCAGGAAGATGGAGCTATGGCAGCAGATAGTCAACAGGGTAAATGCAGTGGGACACCATCCATGGACCAGGGACGACATCCGCGTGAGGTACTGGGTTTTTCAGAACCGGTACTGATCCGGTAACCCAGCGGTGCCAGGGTACACCCAAAGACCTCGGGTACTTTCCTGATTCAGACTACAGAAACTCAGAGTCTTCTAGGTGAAGTCAAAGATCGAATTTATTGGCTGCAACCAAGTGACAAGCGTCCTAGAAGTACAACAGCACGATTTGTATGTTCTCAGGAGACTGTGTGTCAATGCAAAATCAGCGTTCCTTATATACAGTTTTTTAAGCTTCAGGCAAACATTCTTGACATTTTGGTTGGTCATTCACATGCTTTCACTACAAAGGAAAAAAACAGTGTCATGATGAAACCTCATATTTCATGTCATCCAACCCATAATAAATTACCCGGCAAGGCCTAGAATTTCACATCAGATAAGTGTGGACCCCCAATAAAAACGGGCACCTCCCCCTCGTAAAGTAAGGAGAAGAAAAGAGCAGGTGCAGGTGTGAGCAAGATTAGGCAGGGTGTGTGAGCGATAATAAAGGTTTTATGGCATGGTGTGCCTTGATGCTATCTGATTCGGCCACTGGGAGAGAGACTGACCAAACAGGTTTGGCCTGAGGCAATGGTTCCAGCTTGCCCAGGTCAGAGAAAAGTCAATCAAGGTGTACGTGTCCTTGGAATCAAATCCGACTGTATTATAAGCCTATGTGAGGGCAACTTTTAAAATGGCTGCCGTGTATAAAATGGGAGCCACGAGTGCAGGACGAAAATGGCGATTTCGAGGTGAAAACGCTGCTGGAATTGAGCGAAAATGTTCATGCTTAGTGTACTAGTCATTATCGGTCTTTTGATACTAAAATCGTACTGCTGTGGCAAAGTAGATTACATGGGTCCAGAATTTTTAGAACCACACGCGAGAGCTGGAACGATCTGCGTGGGAAGGTCAGGTACATGGCATCCAGGCACCACATTGCAGTCCAGAAGGCCTCCACCAACACCACCTGACGACACTGGCTAGGAGGAAAAGGTACTGGCGATCCTGCACCCTGAGGGACTCACAGGACTCAGTGGAGGAATGGACTTGGGTAAGTCATCTACAATTACCCCATATCCATCACACCTGGAATGCATGCACCACCTCACCCCTCCAACTACCACCAGGACCACTACCCCACCAAGGCCACAATCACTACAGCCAGTCCCCCTGCATGCCCACAAACCCACCAACAGGCCCACATCCCTCTCTCTGTGCACAGCCACCCACCCCTGCAAGGAATCACAATGGCCTACAGCACCCACAATGCACCTCCGCATCCTAAGCTAAAAAGCAATGCTAACCTCACAAAAGCAACCTGCATAGCCCCAAAGTGTGAAACCTGCACAAGCACGCCCAGTCCTGTGCACCCTATCCAATCCTGCTAATGTAACAGACATGTCCATTGCTCCCAACAGACAACACCACCCATGCCACCCTGACGGACAGGACAGGACAAGGAGTGGCAGTGGCCCACAGGGAGACAGAGGCACCTCCCAGGACACTGGGGATGGAACCCTGGACACTGATGATCACCCTGGCCCCTCACACAGTCCTGGACTGTCACCATCCATTAGCCCCACCCAGGATACCACTGACACCCTTACCACCCAGCCAACAACATCAGCCGTGCCCAACCGTCCCCACACCAGTGTATCCAGGCCACAGACTGGTGGAACACAAGTACAGAGGCTACAGTCACCTCCTACCAACAGACAGGAAGACGATGACCCCAGTATAAGTGAAACTGGCAGACCTGTGCAGGGGACACAGGCACAGGGCCTAGGCCCAGTGGGAGGGAATCAGTGGCCCAGGGGGGAGGCCACAGGATGGATGCTGCAGCCCATGACGTGATCTCTGAGGTCCTGGGAGCATATTACCATACACAGGACAGATTGGCAGAGTCAAAGGATGCAGCTAGCACACCACCAAGAGGCCATGGAGCAGTGGAAACTGCACAATGCCACAATGGGCAGCATAGCAGGCGCACTGCTGCACCTTGTCCCAACACAGCCTTAGGCCCACACAGACCAGGAAGCCCCTACTACAGACCAGGATACAGACCGGACAACAACAGCATCAGCAGCAACTGCACATGTACCACCCTCTCAGGACACACAGGGGGCATCCATCTCAACCTGTACCGGCCAACACCAGGTGCCCAAACTGACCCTCAGGCCCAGATATGGCACAGGAACACCTGCCAAAAAGAAGGCCCCCTCAAAGAAGTGACTCTGGGAAGAACTGTCCTCCAAGTGTCCCACTGAATCAGCCACCAAACCGTGTGAAAACAACAACAAACTCCTGTAAACTTTGATGAACCTACCACTACTGCCAACATTGCTGCAACCATGTTGCCATATTGTTCAACCACCAGTAGGCCACTCCCATCACTGTAATCTGCAAATAAAACACCTTTTCACCTCTTACAATGTCCCCTGTCATTAAGCTGAAACAAAGTGAAGTATGGATGCAATTGTATGATAACTCTTTTATTGTTATCTTATTAGCAGGAAATGCACCACACGCCTTACATGTTGTTGTGCCTACAGATGTGTTGAAATGTTATACTATATTGTAATCTGGCCTATGCAGACCTGGTCACAGTGGCAATGAGTATTGACCCAACACCCCCATAGATGACAAGGCACACTGACAGTATGATGCACAGACAGCAATCTCACACAAGTGTCCCACAAAGTTACTGGAAGTAGAGTTGAATCAATTGGGATCTGGTCTGTACATCTTCTCCCTCCTCATCATCACCATCACTCTCATCCCCTCTCTGAGGAATCTGGTCTGGATATACAGCACCCACCTCCTCCAAGAGGGGGATAGGATTTCTCACAGCCACGTTGTGCAGTATGCAGAAGGCCACCACTATTCTACACACCTTTTCAGGCCCATAGGCCAGGGAACTGCCAGAGATATGTAGGCAACAAAATCTAGCCTTCAGGAGACCTATTGTGCGCTCTATCACCGTCCTAGTACGTCCATGGGCCTCATTGTAATTCCTCTCTGCATCTGTTCCAGGATTCCTCACTGGTGTCAAGAGCCAACGCAAGTTGGGATAGCCAGAATCACCTAGAAAAAGTGGGAAAACAGGACATTCATTGACAACCCTCAGAGGCAGACAGCCTGGCTGTCTGCTATGTGGCAATAAGTGTCAGAAACACCTACCTATGATCCACCCTCTGTCCTCTTCTAGTTATTCCATCTTGTGTGGCACACTACTATTCCTCAGCACAAAGGAATCATTGACTGATCCAGGGAACATGGCATTCACATGTGAGATGTATTGGTCTGCAGTACACACCAATTGAATGTCCATTGAATTAAAGTTTTCCTGTTTCTATACACCTGTTCACTGACTCTTGGGGGTATGATAGCTATGTGGGTGCAATCGATGGCACCTATCACATGGGGTATATTGGCAAAGGCATAGAAGTCTGACTTCATGGCAGGGAGGTCAGCACTTTGGGGAAACCTCACATAGGGCTGTAGGTGTCGTACACATGCATTCAGGAATCTGGAAAGTATTATGCTAAACATTGGCTGTGAAAAACTTGTACCCATGCCCACTGTCACTTGAAATGATCCCGTGGCCAGGAAATGGAGTGCAGAGAGCACCTGCACTTCAGTAGGGATGGCATGCTGATTACAATTTGCTGGTCTCAGTGCTAGATCCAGTAATACACAAAGTTCATGAATAGTTGCACAAATGAGTTTGTAATTGATAGTGATGTGACGCTCCACCATGGTCTGCAAATCAACAAGTGGTCTGTACACCAATGGGGCCCTTCCTCACCACAAGGGTCTGTACCTAGGAGGAGTTTAAAACACGTGTAAGGAACACACATAGATCTGCACACATTGTTTTTTATTCAGTACAGCTGGCATGATTGTAGACGAGACTAATGCTTAGTGTGTGTGATATTACAGTAACATGACCAGAATGATATATCAGGAATGGTCAGGTGAGGTAATGTATAATGTTACATGCCTATGGGTGTTTAGGGGACAATAGGGCCTGCATTGTGCAGATGAGGGTTTTATAACTACGTAGTTAATGCCAAAATGTCTGCCTCCTGTAAACCACAAGTGTTGTGGTGGAAGTGACCTCATACCACTAGCGGTTGATGTAATAGCGTAAGGCGGTATTTACCGCTGTGCTCAAATTCATTGGTTAACATGGTTGTCAATGGGCAATCTTAGCGTCTCATGATCGCCGCCGGCGGTGACGGTGCACACCGCCGCGGTGCGTATGGAAACACGTCACCCCAACTTCACTTGACTCCCTGATCTCATGCATGCAGGTACTCCACTGAGTGTACTGCTGTGTCCTGCCTCTGGTCATGGAAATGGCACGTGTTGCAGGGGAAAGGGCCCCGGCCTTCACCAACGAGGAATTGGAGAAGCTCGTAGACGGGGTCCTGCCCCTGTACGCCAAGCTCTACGGACGGCCAGAGGTAGAGGTGAGTAGGAGGATTGGGGGGCATGGATGTGTGTGTGTGGTGAGTGTTGGCTGCATACATGTGTACACCTGTGACACTGTATGGTCCAGGGTTCCTGACATGCTTCGTGTGTGTGCTGTTAGGCTGTTTGAAATGTCTGTCCCATAGTGGACGTATAGCCAGCTGTATATGATTGGCCAGTGTCTGACCTCAGTGTTATTTTTCTGTGTGTCCCTTATAGGTCAGCGCCTACCAGAAGAGGGCACTTTGGCATGCCATCGCCAAGGAAGTGTGGACCCTGGGAGTCTACAACCGGCGTCGCTCCACTGCAGGAAGAGGTGGGAGGACCTGCGATGCTGGGCGAGGAAGATCTGTGAGGCCCAGCTGGGGAAGTCCTCCCAACGAGGAAGGGGTGCCCGTTGGGCACTGACCCCCCTTATGCAACACATCCTGGTGGTGGCATACCCGGACCTTGATGGATGCTTGAAGGCTGCACAGCAGTCACAAGGGTGGTGAGTACATATACCATGTTTTGGCCCCTTGATAGATGTGTGTGTGTGCATTCGTATTTAGGCTGTCTAGTGGCAGGGACTCTGACTGATGTCCATCTACATAATGGCCCCCGTGGGGAGTAGGGATGTTTTGGGTCAAGTCTGCAGTACATCAGGTCCTTAAGTTAGTTGGGGAGTGGCTGCAGATCAGGGTGCTGGGCACTGGTAAGGGGCATAGCCATGTGTATAGCAGTAGGTACTGCTGGTTGAAGGTTTTCTGGTTGGGTGTATGTGTGACCCACTAATGTATCTGCATTCAGCTATTTACAAGTGTATCTCCTGTTTTGTCTCCCCATCCATGTTCTCTTGTGTTGTCTGTGTACATCAGCATCATCTGGCGAGGGAGCTGAGGCACCGGCGAGTGGGGATGCACTGGTCCACGGATCCTCAGAGGCAGAGTCGTCCGATGCCAAGGGGACCAGTGGGTTGGAGGGCGAGGGGAGTACCATGGGGAAGGCAACTACCACTGGAGGTAGTGACTCCGATACCTCCTCCGATGAGAGCTCCCTGTCGGTGGCGGACCCTAGTGGGCCCACCCCTACTGTTTCATCTTCTGCCACCCCCATACTATCACCGCCCTCCCATTTGTTTCCCACTAAGATGCCCGTGCCCGCTCAACCAGAAGGGTGGGCATCTCCATCGCCACAGGCACCTCAGCCACTGCCCCAGTCAGCCCTGCTGCCCTCACGGAGGAGGCTATTGACCTCCTGAGAACCATCTCTGTAGACAACCATCGAAAATGCCATCCAGGGGCTAGCATCAGAGGTGCAGCAGAACAATGCCTATCTGGATGGCATTCACAGTGCTGTGTCTGGCCTACAGAGTTCTTTTCAGGCTCTAGCCTCCTCTTGGACGGCAGCTACTGTCCCTGGTCATTCTGCCCCCCCTCCAACCGGCTCTACCCCTTCCAACACCACACTCCCTTCACCCGTTGAAAGCACACATTCTGACACGCAGGCACACACCTCAACACACAAAAAGCACACTTCAAAACACAAGCATCACACCTCCCACCACAAGCATACACACAGCCAACATACACATGCATATACACCAACATCCACTTCCCCCAGTGTGCCCATTTCTTCCGCCTCCCTGTCTGTCCCCTCTACATGCACACCCACAGTTACTGCACCTTCATTCAATGTTGCTGACCCTGTTCCTGCAGTCACCACATTAGCACACATCCATTCATGCACCCCAGGCACCACACCTGCACTCACCACAAGGAATTTAGTTGACACATGCAGCACACTCACCAGACTAGCAGACACCCATACAACATCCATTTACACTGGCAGCCTGTCTTGTCCCACTGTGTCCACCCCCCTCCTCCTGAGACACTCAAAGGCACCAAAACACACACCCATCACACATCCACCACACCTCAGCATACGGTCCAGTCACCTGCACCCACATCACGCACACCTACCCCTGTGACGACCACTCCCTCTACCTCCACTCCCACGCCTTCCTCCAGGTCCACCCCATTGCACCTAAGAAACTTTTCCTCTCCCGTGTTGACCTATTCCAACCCACTGGCCCACCTAAATTCTCATCCCTAAACATGCCCACATCCTTGCCCTGTCCACTCCTCCCACGTCACTACCCGCCCCTGTCTGCCCTTCCCATTCCCGTGTCCCTTCCCCAGAGAAGAAGAAGCCCCTTGCTGAACCAGGTCCATCTGCCACCCCCCGGTCCAAGCCCACTCCCTCACCTGCCACAGGAAAGTCTAAGCCCCCCGTCGTAAATCCCCACCCACACCACCCCCTGACCCTGTTCCCTGAGGTGGCTGGGTGCCCCATTGTTGCCCCTATGAGGTGTAGTACCTTAGCACTTGTGGGAGTCAAGTTGGGGCCATTGTGGCCCAGTGGACAATATCACAGACATCAATAAATGGCTCAGTCCTGGGTGGGGGAAAGCCACTACAGGGAACCCAGGGAAACCCACCAACCCAAGACAATCAAGGACCTGGGGTCAGTGGCAGTGGGCACACGGTTCAGGGGACAGAGGCACACAGGGAAGCTGGGAGGACTGCTGTGCGACAGGGAGAGGACAGGCCCAGAGAACCGACACTCCACGAGGCACTCTCCAACATCATGGGAGCTTACCACCATTCCCAGGAGACTATGGGCATGGTACTGGCCAAGTTTCAGGAGACCCAGCGGCTGCAGGAGGAACACTACCTGGGGATCATGGGTGATGTAATGGAGTCTGAAGGCACCAGTGGGACCGAGGGCGAGGGGAGCTCCACGACAGGGACAGGAGCAAACACCAGGGACAGCGACTCCTCCTCTGATGGGAGCTCCCTTGCGGTGACGGGCACCCCTGTGCCCACCACATCAACAGGTACAGCCACCACCCCCCCTACCAGCACCGCCCTCAAAGCAGCCCCTCAGCGTGTTTCCCGTGCCTGCTCACCCAGGAGGGTGGGCATCTCCTTCGCCCAAGGCACCTCAGGCCCTGACCCAGTCAGCCCTGCTGCCCTCTTTGAGGAGGCTAATGACCTCCTGAGATTCCTCACTGTTGGGCAATCTAACATTTTGAATACCATCCAGGGTGTAGAGAGGCATTTGCAGCAAACAAATGCATACCTGGAGGGCATTAATTCTGGGCAGACGGCCCAACAGAGAGCATTTCAGGCTCTGGCCTCAGCACTGATGGCAGCCATTGTCCCTGTGTCCAGCCTCCCCCCTCCAACTTCCTCCACCCAGACCCAATCCCCTGTACCTCAGCCTATCCCAAGCACACCATCAGACCAGCATGCACACTCATCAACACACAAGAGTGGACATGGCAAACATAATCAACACACATCCCACTGGCACTCACACAAGCACCATCCCCATGCAGACAGCAACATCCACTGCCTCCACTGTGTCCCCCTCCTCAACGTCCTCCTCCTCCATCCCTGTCTCATCTCCACTCAAACCTGCATACACTACATCCTCAGCCACTACCTCCATCACCAGCACGCCCATCACCACACACCGCTCATGTGCACTCACCGCCCCCACTACCATTCACACATCCCCTCTGTCCTCTCCCAGTGTGTCTGTGAGCCTTCCTCCCAAACTGCAGAAACGCAGGCACACACCCACCCAACAGCCATCCATCTCACAACAGCCTCCGGCCCATGAACCTTCACCCAAATTCAGCAAACGTACACCTCCTACAACCACTACCTCTTCCTCCACTCCCAAACCCCCTCCATCTTCCCACCCCAGTGTGTCTAAGAAACTTTTCCTGGCTAACATTGACCTCTTCCCTACACTTCCCACCCCCGTCCTTCCCCTAGGGCAAGGCTGTCCATGACCCAGCCCAGCACCTCAGCCACCAAATCCCCAAGCACAATGGTCACAGCAACTCCGGTATCATCGCGGGCGCCACCCATCAGGGCTGCCAGTGTGCCACCTAGCGAGGCCAAGGAGCAGGCCGTTTCGCCACCTGCCAAGGTGAAGAAGGTGCCCACATGCCGGAGGGAGAAGCCGCACCTACCAGCAAGCAAGGGCTTCTCCAAACCAAAAGGGGACAGTGGCAAGACACCAGCAGCAACATCAAAGGTGGGAAAGG
This sequence comes from Pleurodeles waltl, assembly GCF_031143425.1. NCBI lineage: Eukaryota > Metazoa > Chordata > Amphibia > Caudata > Salamandridae > Pleurodeles > Pleurodeles waltl. The sequence goes on along the minus strand of NC_090440.1, from coordinate 1,830,666,391 downwards.
GACAAAAGCCGAAGAGCAGGTCAGTACAGGGCATGGTGGCTCCGGCTGAGGGATCAGAGTCACCCCTTCTGTCAACCAGTACAACAACCTGTATGGTGGTGGACACCCCCACCTGCACCACCACCTGCACCGCCACAAGCACTACCACCTGCACGTCTGCTGCCTCACTAACAGTCCCCAGCATGATCCCCACTGGGCAGCTGTCCGAGGCTGCAGGAGACGTCCTGCTGTGTCCCTCAACAGGTGCAGACACATGCACCAGCACCTCTGCCACAGACACCGCCGCAACCACTGCCACCAGCCCCGCGATGTGCTCAGACAGTGCCGCCACTGCTGACATGGCACTCATCCCCAGTGGACAGCCGTCCGAGGCTGCAGGAGACGTCCTGGACCCTGTCCAGCATCCATGAGGCATGACTCCCAGCACTGTTTGAACCAGCAGGCGAAGTTGCAGCAGGGTGGAGTGTGTCTCTGCCTCCATGGCGTATCATTCTACCTGTTACCAGGCAATCTTGTGGCACACACATGCAGGTGAGGGAATGGGACCTGCCACACTGCATGTGAAGCACTGTGTGCACAAAGCCACCTCCAGAACCAGTGGAGAAAAGCATCCACTACCCCAGACCTTGGCAGGATGAAGCACTCTGCGCACAATGCCCCCTCCAGAACCAGTGGAGAGATACATCCACTTCCTCAGTTCTTGGCAGGATGAAGCACTCTGGGCACAATACCCACTCCAGAACAAGTGGGGAAATGCATCCACTACCCCAGTCCTTGGCAGGATGAAGCACTCTGGGCACCAAGCCCCCTCCAGAACCAGTGGAGAGATACATCCACTTCCTCAGTCCTTGGCAGGATGAAGCACTCTGGGCACAATGGCCCCTCCAGAACCAGTGGAGAGATACATCCACTCCAAGATGAAGCACTATGGGCACAATGGCCCCTCCAGGTCCAGTGGAGAGATACATCCACTTCCTCAGTCCTTGGCAGGATGAAGCACTCTGGGCACAATGCCCCCTCCAGAACCAGTGGAGAAATGCATCCACTACCCCAGTCCTTGGCAGGATGAAGCACTCTGGGCACCAAGCCCCCTCCAGAACCAGTGGAGAGATACATCCACTTCCTCAGTCCTTGGCAGGATGAAGCACTCTGGGCACAATGGCCCCTCCAGAACCAGTGGAGAAATGCATCCACTTCCTCAGTCCTTGGCAGGATGAAGCACTCTGGGCACAAACCCCCTCCAAACCAGTGGAGAGTGACATCCACTTGAGAGACTGTGGCCTTGCACTCCCCAGGATAGAGCAGTGGACAAACCACCCACTGGAGAGACTTGTGAGACTGTGGCTTTGCACTCCCCAGGATAGAGCAGTGGGCAAACCAGCCACTGGAAAGATTTGTGAGACTGTGGCTTTGCACTCCCCAGGATAGAGCAGTGGGCAAACCACCCACTGGAAAGACGTGTGTGACTGTGGCTTTGCACTCCCCAGGATAGAGCAGTGGGCAGACCACCCACTGAAAAGACTTGTGAGACTGTGGCTTTGCACTCCCCAGGATAGAGCAGTGGGCAAACCACCCACTGGAAAGACTTGTGAGACTGTGGCTTTGCACTCCCCAGGATACAGCAGTGGGCATGGAGCCCCCTCGTGGAGCAGTGGCGCCATGCGTTCATCCAGCTGAGGTGCCCCTGCTCCCACTCCCCCTGAGGTGCCTGTTTCATTTCGATCTGATGCCCCTGCAGTGTTCTCTCCGTTTTGAGTCAGGTACCTTGTGTGGGCTTCGCCCATGCATTTTGGGGCACTGATCCATGGACGATGTTTGATTAATATCCGGACTTGTGTAGTTGGTGTACATATCTGTATTTACTGATTTTTTAAATTACCCTATCTGATTTTTATTGATTACACTCGTTACAACCATTTCCTTTTGTCCTCGCGTTCTTCCAGGGGGTGAGGGGGCGTATATGTAATGTTGCTGCATGTATTTGTGTGTATGGTGTTGTGGGTGAGGGTGGGGGTATTGCATGTTGTGTGAGTGTGTCACTCTCTTTTCCCTCCCACCCTCCCCTGTGTTGTAGGTGCAGTACTCACCGTGGTCGTCGACGGCGTCTTTCCTGCTCCTGATACAAGAGGAGGAAGACCAGCATGGCAGGACCTGTAGTTCGGGCTCCATGGGGGCCTGGTTCCTGGTTGGGTGTCAAGAGGTGAGTGGTTTCCGTTCCAATTCCTGTTTCCGCCGTGCTTTTGATAGCCTTGGTACCGCCCCAGAAAAGTTGGCGGATAGGCCTCTTGTAATAGTGTGGGCGGTACATTGTCTCCCGCCTGTCTGTTGGCGGTTACCGCTGCAGTGTTTGTTTCTACCGCTGTGGCGGTCGGAGTGTTAACGTGGCTGTCTATGTTGGCAGTTTCCACCATGGTCGTGATTCCTTTTTTTTTCCGCCGAGCTGTTGGCGGTATTACTGCTGCTTTAACACCGACCGCCAGGGTTGTAATGAGGGCCTAAGTGGGAATATAACATTTTTGCCATGTAAATTGCCTCATTTTGTGGTGCGGCTAGCTGGGGTATTTAGGTCTGGGCTCAGCCCCACAGAGGGAAAACATTTCCCAAAACTAGATGCCCCAGTGAGTTCTGGGTGGTGCATGGATCCCATAACATATTCTTACCCTTAATACCCTTCAAACCGCAAATTTTCCGTAAAATCTTGCATTTTCCCATATTTCTATGAGGGAAAGCTCCGGAACCTTCTGGGATCCAGAAACCTGCTGAAACCAAGTGTTCTCACACTTCTCTGAAAAAATCTGTACCCCATTTGTGTGGTCTGGCCTATCACCTGCGACACAATAAGCTCTCATATGCAATATGAAGACATGAACATTTACTCATATTGGTGATGTTAGTAGCTGCGGTATTTGGGGCTTAGCTTGGCCACAACCCTGAGAAACCCACCAAGCATAGGCCTTTCTGAATACTAGACATTCAAGTGAGTCCACGGTGGTAAGGTGGATCCCACAACGTTTTCTTACAAAGAATGCCCTGCAAACTTCAAACCTTGGTTAAAATGAACATTTTCCTTGCATTTTTGTAAAGAAAATTTCTGGAATTTGCAGAGATCCACAAAATCCCTGTCACCCAGTGTCCCTACACTTCTCCCAATAAAAACAGTACTCCATGTGTGTGACTCAACCCATCACTTGCAACATGTTACCATCCAAAACGCAGTTTGGGGACATCAAATTTCGCCATAAAAAGTGACCCAGTTTAACAATGTGGGTAGCTGTGTTATTTGGTCCTGGGCCCAGCCAACACCCAGGGAAATCTACTAACCCTAGAGACCCAATAAAGTCCATGGTGTTTACCTTGTGTGGATCCCCAAACATATTCTTATCCAGAATGCCCGCAAAATCTCTAACATTGTCTAAAATCGGGGAGTTCACTCATATTTGTGTATGAAAAGTTCTTGAATCTGGAGGTATCCCCACGCTTTCTAACACCCAGTGATCCCACTCTACTCCTGATAAAAACTGTACTCTGCTTGTGTGGCTGGACTTATCGCCCATACCAAGAATGGATGAAAACTGTGATTATGTGAAGTCAATGTGGGCTTCGCATGGTCCCTAGTTTGGTCTAATCTTGTTTCAGGTAATCGGCCCAACCACACAAATGGGGTTCTGTTTTTCTCAGGAGAAGAGTGGGAGCAGTGGGTGGTAAGAATTTTATGAATTCTCACAAATTCCCTCACAGAAATGTGAGGAAATGGCATAGGATTAGCCAATGTTTTACATTTGCAGGGTATTCCGAATACAAAATCGGAGCAAGATCCACACAAGCCACAGCATCCTAGATTGATCTGGGTTTGTAGGTTTCATAAACACCCAAGGTTTGTAGGCTTCCAAGGTTGCCGGTTGAACTGGAGCCCGAAAAGTGCAACAATTTACTATGACAAGTGAGAGGAAATTGGGATTTACCCCCTCTTTCCTGGCCCATATGTCAAACTACTGTCAAAGGGACCTACATTTCCTCGTTTACATTGGGGATGGGGATTCCCTCAGGTGGGCTGAAAGAAAGACTGAACGGCTTTTTAGGGGTGTGGGTGCAGCCTGATGCCGGTCCACTCCCACCCCATTCTAATTTCTAACCATTCATGGGTGTTATGTGCTTTCTGCTCTCAGAGGTGGTGGGACATATTGGGAGAAAACTCCCCAATCTCTCCCAGGGGGGAGCTATAGCTTGGGTGTATAGGCAGTTGTCTGGATGGACCAGTCCCACCCCTTATTTTTCTTTTTTTTAAATAATGTCCTTAGGGGGCTTTCTGCCTTCAGGATGGGGGAGTTTGGGAGGAAATGTCCCCAATCTGCTTCCTCTTTCAGAAAAACAGGTTGGCCTTCTTTTTTAGGGTCGAGCCTGCACTAGCATGCGTTTGCGCATGCGTATCGCTTGCGAGGCGCTTTAGTAGTTAGAAAAGGGCTCGGAGCCCCGTCTATGTCACGTCATTGTCTTTCATTGGTTCGTGAGCTTGCCTTTTAAAATCTGCTTGCTTTCATTAGTGGAAGGCATGCATACGTCATGCCTTTTCCAGTGGTTAACCCTCCTCGAGCGCAGCGACCGAGTACTGAAAACATGCGAGGCTTGCTGTTTTCCGTCCGGTTTGTGGACTACTTTTTATCTTTTTTTGCAGCGCGATCTTGCTCGGCAAAAGTCGAGCGTTTTGCATGAAATCGACCCTGTTACATAGTTATTGCACTTTTGCCAGTTACGTAGATAATTCCACTTTTCATAATAGGTTTAACTACGAGTGAACTGTAGCAGTGCAATTGCGCTCTTTTTTCCATTTAATGTGGCAAGAAAAGTCCGGTTGGGAATTTACAACTGCTAATAGCTCTAACTCGGAGAAATGCGAGACCCATTGCATTGCAAATGCTTGTTTTAAATACTCCCTGGTGTCTAGCAGGCTTAAAGAGTGTTTCTTTTTTCTAGGAGGGGAGGACTTGCCCATTCCTTGAGGTGTTGCTTCCTTCATTCATGGTGTTTAGTGGTGGATTCCTGCTTTGGGATTGCAGTTCTGTAGTGTCCCCCAACCAGTACTACACTAGGGGAATACACCACTGGAAAGGGGACCTTGTGCTGTTTTTAGTGGCACCTTTAACGCTAAGATCAATTCTCAGCAGGCTGAGCGATGCCTCTCATGCACGATCATAGTGAAACCAATCAGCACTGATGTGACATCACAGTGCTGCTCATCACACACAACAAAAATAATGCTGGGATGTGATGGAAGCTCTTCTCTTATGCCCCAACCTTATTCTTTAAAAACAAAATCCATCTTGTACTCGCAGGAGAAGGGTTTCCTCGCTGAATTTGGAAGATGAGACATTCATATCCTTCGCATTCCGGAAGTAATGCTGAGGGCATGATTGTCTTATTCTCTGCATACAATCGGCTAAAGTTATGTTTAAACAAAAAACCTTGAAAGGAACTAATTATGCTTAGCTACACAAACCATATCTCTCCCCCCAAACATGCACTGCTCATGACCTCAAACATGACATCACTGATGACATAGCTGAGTGTTCAGACTGAAATTTCACATGCATGACTCTAAGAGCATACATCAATACCTTTATTATCCAAGGAACGAACCTCTGTTTTTTTTATTGTCTGGTTTGACAGCACAGCTGTCGCCAGATGATCATGTGAGAATCACCAGCAGAGAGGCTTTGGCTTCACCCATATGTTGGAAGCCAGGAGTACATGTTTCCATTGGGCAGAAGTTGTGTGCTTCCACAAAGTGCTTGCCCTCCACACAGCTGTGATCATTTTGTTTATTTATCCCGCTTCCTGAGGTTCATCTTATAAAGGCACAAACAACATTGTAATACTATTAAACTGTCTTGGATAACTAGACAATTTACAGTGTTTTGCTCTGGAGCTGCACAGGTGGGAGGAGAGCAGTCATTAACCTACATGGATTTTAGGTCTGGATTGCAGTACAACTGTCACTTGACCTTTTAACCCACATCAATATTAGGCTACAGTTCTTTGCTTCCAAACAAATACATATCCATTCCCAGGGTATCTAGTTGTAATGCTTTACTTCTCATATAACGTTCATTTAAAGGCAGATCTATCGGCATTGGCAAATCTTGTTTGACTCTTGGTCATTTGTGGCAGAACACATGGCGATCATACCTGTGTACTGAGAGCCGATCATACAATGAATTGTGACCCAGAGGGATGGTCTCTGGTCCCTAATCATGAATGATTACCATCAGCTCATTGGGCCGCAGCTGACAGACAGTGGTAGTAGTGATGTCTTAATAGGGCAGGGCATGCCTTTATAACTGCCAAATGCACAGGCAGGGTTACCTATTCGTCTCCTCCCTTTAAACGTGTCTGTCTGTGCCCTGCAACCAAGTCCTTTTTACTGGTCAGTTGTGGGTAGATGTTGCTGGTGTGTATACAATGTTTGTGTGTGTAGCATGGAGTTACGATTGTGTTTGTCATGGTGTAATGGTTGACAGTGGATGCAGCAGAATCAATTTCTTATTCCCTCTATGTGAAGGTAAACTCCAGGTAGCCTCCTAGATGAGCAATGTATATCGCTGAGCTGGTTCCTGGAGTCATTGTGATGCATCTGACTCTAGAGTGTAGGAGAACAGAAGACAGAGTCTTCCTATGAAGTGCAAAAGGCCTTTGCCCAGGGATTGACATTTTGATCCACCTGAGGTATTACCTTTGTCCGGTTGCAAGAGAGTGAAGATGACTCCTCCTTTCATTTCGTATTTTGGATTTCTTTGATGAAGAGACTTCCAGCCTCATTCATCCTCCTTGCTGATACTAGAGAAAAAGATTGTGCTGTGGTTGGCCTACCCGGATGGAATACGCACAAGGAGCAGAACTGCCTGAAACCAGTCCCAGAACTGTGTCTGTAGAATCTGCCAACTCTTTTCGGAACTACAATGAAACAAGCATTGGCAAAGCCAGTGGGTCTTGCTTTTGTGACCTATTGGCTTTGCCAATGTTTTTGGGTGAAGCTCTGTAGCATCCTTAAAAAATAGAATATTTTTGCAGTTGCTGCAAAAAAAGAAAAATGTGCAATGATGCTTTATGGTTAGCATATATGTGTCATTCATTAGGCATGAGTGTGCATGATGCTATGCGTCCTCCTACTGATTGGTGTGAGTGACAATTACTATGTTCTTTCTATTTTTTTTTGTTTACTGATCAAAAAGTACAATGCCACTTGGAGCAGGTAAAAATGATTTCAGCAAACGACAGCTACTAAGCCAACCAGAAAAATAAAAAAGGAATGTGTGTGTATTTGTATACATGTATATTTTTAATTAATGTCTATCAATGAAGGAGTGAGTGGGAGGGAAGCAATGGAGAGTGAATGGTGGATTAATGGACAGGAAGGAAGAATAAACAGGAAAAAATGCAATGGACAGGGTCAGGAAATGAGACAGCAACACAGAACATGAAGGGTGGGATGTGGGTATAGAACAAAGAGCAGCACATGTGGAAGAGAGTAAGAAGAAGGCAGAGGGAGCAATGCAATGTGTACAGGGAGGGGTGCAGGATGACAGTGAAGCAGCACGCTAGGGAGACAGCCTGAAAACGCAAGCACTCTCACGGAGTACTTAGAGAAAAAGAAAAAAACTGTTCCCTAAATATGACAATTGGAAGGCTACAAGTCAGCCAGTCAAAAGGATGTTAAAGACGGGAGCGAAAATGACAAGAACAGGGAGGTAAACTAAGAAATAAGAAGCAAGCTAATAAGAATGACAACGAAGTCTGGCAATGATCGGCAAATGGGCAGGTTCTTAGCCCACTCCAAGTTTTTGGTCTGATCAACAAAAGGTTTTTCAGAACCAGACACTTAAGGGCTTTTAGGTAGGCAAAAAATAAAAATAAAGCGGAACCCACATAAAAGTGTTTAAGGAATCCTTACTGACTGGTGCCGAGGCAACACCCTATTGGGGGAACATCTGTGCTCTAGGGCTACTGATTCTAAAAGCTAGCATTCCAGCCAAGCCAGATGAGGGGGAATCTTCTGGGGGGCCATGACTTTTTGCTGGAAGCACTGAGGATGAACTATGAGAAGAGGAGACTGCCCTTGCTGCTCAGAGAGAAACATCAGGTGTGTTTCTGAAGGAAAAGCCTAGTCCAACTGCCTGGAAGAAGAGGAGCTGAAAAGAGGAAGGAGTGAACAAATTGTTGGAGCGTAAATTTTAGTCATGCTTTTAGTGACCCAGACATAGGCAGAAGGTGACGATTTATGTCTCATGTTTGACAGCCTAACATAGAAAGCAGCACTGACGCACATTTTAAATGTGCTTATGTTTTCATTTGTTGGTGGTCACAATTGTGCCCTCCTTATTGAAAAATATGTTAGTGAAATAAAAAATGATCTTAAAGCATGTTTTAGACTTTAGGCTAATTGCTAGTATCAAAACAAGTTTAGTTTTTAATGTTTAATGTGTGATTTGTGACTTTAAAGAGATGTGCAGAAACAAAATAATTGAACTTCTCTGCCACATCTTTTGCAATGTACTGAAAAAGTTATCATTCAAATTAAATTGTGCTGTTCATACTAATGAAGTATTATTATTGACGGGTTTATAGATTTATATTTTACATGTTTTACTGAATTGCAATGATTAATTGTAATGCAAGTAATTTTTCTTAGGTTAGCTTAAATGGGGCATGCAAAGCTCAAATTTTCCGGCACATAAGAGAGATGAATACTGTTCTTTATAACATGAGTTTTTCTTTAGGTTCCGTTCTCATGAGAAGCTTTGCAAGTAGCAATAGATTCATTGTTCAATTGCATAGAGACTTTTAGTTTAGTGACATTGGAGAGAAACTTACAGACATGTGGACTTCACACTAAAAAAAAACTTCTACCAGTATATGGATTCACACGGAACTGCGATGATCCCATAGTAAAACCTGGGAACGAAACAAACTGTTGGAAAGGAATACTTTTATTTCGACTGTTTGGAATTACACGAAAAGAGTAGATGTTTTCATGACAGATGTAAAAGAGTATAGCACTGTTACAAAGTGAAGTTATCAATTTATTCATATTGGATGAGGCCTTTTTGCATGACACAATGCTGAGAAACCGACATCTCAACATGATTTATGTGTTTTATATTAGGGATGGACTTTGAAAGTTTAGGACAGATCCCCAGACCCTCATCTGACTTTTAATGAGATTTTCTCTTTGCTCCTTGCCTAATGACATGCCTGACTGGACTTTGCTGCTGATTTAATTGCTTTGCTGATGAAGAACCCTTGAATGCTGTCCTTTGCAAAGATATGCATATCTAAGCTGTTTGAGATTGCCCCTTGACATTTCCCTTTTTCTAGAATAGAATCTATCATGCTGACACTCACTCTTTTTATTTTTCTAGCTAGTATTCTGTAGCCCGAGATGTATTTTTTGTCCTCTTTTGTATTTTGTCCGCATATGCATGTCCCCACACATGCATTTCCTAATTTGGTTAGCTATAGGAACCGGTCCCAAAATTTCATACTCTGCTTAACTGAACTTGACAAATGTTGATACAATCTGACCTGAGATATATTTCTGTATCTCAGATAATTTAATTAATGATATGCATGATTCTTCTTAAATGCCTAATTGAGTTAATGCCGATTAGTTTGAACTTGTTTTGCTGCATTGGGCTGCCTACGGTGATCATATATCTTTACAATTTAAATTTACGCATTGTCTTTATGACACTAATGTTGTAGTTGTAAAATAATGCTTTTAACTTTTTCCTGATTGGAGTTTTCCTTTCATTGCCACACTGGTCATGGTGTCTAAATTGTTGGTGTGGTGTTGATGTAGCTTTGTGTATGTTTCACCACACTTCTTTCTGGGCCAAAAGGTCCATACAACCTTGTTAAAGCGTTTGATTACTGCAAAGGAAGAAAATGCAAAGGAAGAAAAGCTCAGTGTGTGTCCCCAGCTGCCCCGACGCCCCAACCTGGAGCTTGAGATTGGCTTGGTGCTTCTCCCTAACCTGGGAGAGGGGTTGCTAGTGGGGACTGAAGTTGCATATGCCCAAAGAAGGGAGCCCTGCTACTGTCTGATCAGCACATAACCTTTTGTGCTGTAAAGACTGAAAATGCCACCCACGGTACCTGCTCTAATGCCAAGACGGTGCATGGTAATTTGAAAGGTGCCGGTGGCCATTCCGCCCTATACATCAGGGACAAACAGTAATGCCTGATTGGACTCCCTCCTCATTTGCTTGTGGAGCTTCTCGTCTGTTCCAGTGACATCTGGGGCAGGCACTCTTCTTGTTTGGTTGGGGGGTCATTGTTGTTATGCCCTGTGACTGCCGCTAATGGGACGGTGATTGCACCCTACCTCACTGCGCCCACTCTGTTAGACTGGAGAAGCCTTGAGAAGAAGGCAGGGCAGGGTGGATGAAGGAGCTGCGATCTGGCAGCTGCAGTGGTGGCATACTCCACTACAAACTTCGCCCGTCACAAAGCAACCAAGGTAAATGGTCCAGCTGAGAACTAAAGTCGTTTAAGACAATGATTTGATGGTTAGCCTCCTAACAGTGATAGAAGGTGCACCATAAAGGCACTGACATGGACAGAAAACAAATCACATGAAGCAATGTGAAATATTATCTATTCCCATAGATGTTTTCATTGTTCCCCGATCATAGCAGATTTGTGCATTGTTGTAAGTAGAATAAAGTACTTTTTCTTATTCAAAATACAACACTGGCTGAATAATCTATTTTTAAGAATTTCTTGAGCTCTGGGTCTCTAACACCCCACCAAGTAACTAAGCAGGCCTTGGGTTACTCACTTCGAGTTTTATGTGGATGTCTTTGGTCCTCCATTTGTGGATCACATAGTAGATCAGACCTAGGATGGCAGAGAAAAAAAAGACTCAGTGCCTACAGTTGGGATCCAGTAATCCCTGTGTGATTACCAGCATGTGTACTAATTCCAACACTGATGACCTCACAAATGACATAACTGATGATACCATATATGACATCACTGTTGTGGACACTTAGGATTTCACAAAATGGCCCCAAGATACAGTCAGTACATTCATGAGTAACAAGTTTTTGAGTCACACTTTCAGAGCTTTTATTCTCTTGCACCACTGAATAGTACAAGAATATGTGCAAACTATGTTTTTGACATGCACACAATATTGTCTACATTGTTAGCATACATCATTTGACTAGCTCACAACTAACCTTCAATACTACTGTCAGAAACCCTTTCAGAGGGCCAAGGGGCATGCAGGGGCTAATGAGCCAAGTACCCCTTCTGCACTTCAATCTCAGTGGTAGCTATGGCGAGCAGCCAAATACTCCCTTATGGGGCAGGGGTGTTGGCGGGGTGTAGATACAGGTAAGTAAACATGACTCATACCCCAAAGTGCAAACAGTAGAAGAAAATGAATGTGCAACCAAATACTTGCTTTTATAAGAAAATTAAGTATTTTATTTCTTTCTCTACACATGAAAAGGAATAACGACATTCAGAAGCAATAACACAATCCCCTTAAGGTTGGGGCTCTAGTAGTTGTCAGGCATATACTTGTTCCACCCTCTTCCTTGTAATTATTATTCCCCATTCACTGGTGGCCAGGGAATGCTGACTAATAGGTCATGCTTAAGAGTTCCTTTTTGACTCTTCAGGAGTTAGTCAAAAGTGTCTAGGGTACCACCACATCATTAGTAGCAAGTCCCCCGAGGTCCAACAGGGTCAGTTCAAGTCTTACCAGCTCTTGCAGCACAGAAACGTTCAGTGTTGTAACTAGTTCCCTCAGTACAAGCACCTGTGAGTTCTGATCTTTCTCAGAGAAGTAGGGCTGCTTGCAGCCCATGCACCAGCACCCAGCGAGGCATCCTGTCACCCTCTAGCGACGCTGCCGAACTTCTTCAGTTGTCAGAACAGCTTGTATCTCATGGAGAGGCAGTAGGCTGATCTTCCTCTGTCTTGGGAATCCTTCAGCTCCTGACTGGAGCCGAGCAAGGGTGTGACGTCGTCCATAGCCCTTCATGGCTGTCCTTTGCAGTCTTTGGGAGTCCAAATAGTGTAGTTCTCTTTCTGTGGGGACCAGACCTGCAGAATTCAGCCTCCGTGCTTCCCCAGGCGATGGCCCAAATTTCTTGGCAACGCTGGTACCAACAGGCCCTTCTGGCATTTGGTGTTGCCAAATTACATTACAGCATGGGCTGTAATTTACCTTCACCCATCAGGGAGACAAGCAGGCCTTTGGCCTCAGTCCTGACAACAGGCAGAAGTCTTACAAAGCTTCCCCTCCTCACACAGCCCATCTGGATGCTTGGAACATGGTAAAGTTTGAGGTTTTAAACTCCACTTATACTCCATTTCCATGTGATTTAGGGTCTGAGTCTTTGAAGATTTATGTTGGGGGTCTTTTGAAGTGTCCACTTTCCTCTTCCCCTTGGAAAGATGTCTGTCATAGCAGGCAAGACTCTGAAGCTGATCGACCGACAACACAATTCATGGAAGTGACCAGAGTTCACATCTGGATGTCAGCCTTAGCGTTATGTGCATCAAAAGGTTCATCCCAGGTTCCCAGCCCTACTCTTTATGATTCCCATATCTGCCCCATCTCCTTCCTGGGATGTTTCCAGGCCCCTTACTTGTGATGGATCACTGAATCAAAGAGCAATTTTTCGAATTGAAAAGAGGGGGTCCCTTTCTTCCTTCTTCCAGTGTATGTCCTACCCAGCTCACAGGAATACAATATTAGTAATATACAAATCTGTCTCAGGGGATTCCTCTCTTCCTCATGTCTTTACCAAGCGGGCCTGGTCTTCCAAAAACTGAACTCATTGCAAGCACACTGGCACTCAGTGTACATCCACAGCACACTTATTCTCCAGTACTGTTATCTCCATGCAGTGTGTCACTACAGACACACATGCATCGAGCACACACATTCAGTCTGCGCTCACTGCTCAGTACTGTAACTTCTCTGTATTAATCCAGGGTGTGCTATTTAGAAACACACACTGACAGCACACGCACTCACCATGTGTGTGCTGCACACTTCACCCTTCATGTATTTGTACTTCCTGCAAGCACACATACACCCAGCAAATGCTTTCACTGTGCACGCATTACACAGCACAACATCATCCCAGGCACACATACCTTTAGTGCATAGTCACTTCTCCTAAGTTGCTCAGTACTCAACATCTAACTGATGAAGGCAAAGGGTGACTGAAGCGCACAGCAGTGCAACTTTTAAAAGGTGAGTGAGCCTGTAGGCCTCACACTAGTGACACAGGGTGAAAAGGACCTGTTAACTACTACTGATCATCGAACAGTATGCTGCCACTACTGCGTTTGGGATGCTTGACTCCTGGTGGAGGCGGTAGCCTTCCACCACTATTGGGGTAGCGCTTTGGGCATTCCACCTGGTCCAACGTGACCGCAGTCCATGAAAAAGGCCTATTTCATGGTGCATACGCATGATCCGTGTTTACCTAAGACACAAAAATCAGCATTAGGGTTCCAGACAACAGTACAGTTGGGCACTCAGGGCAGAGTTAAACGTCTCTTACCATGCAGAGGACGTTTCTGTTGGAACAAATGCATGATTCTCTTCAACAATAATCTTAATTAACATTTCAATGATTCAAAGACTGAATACTAAGTAGATGTAGCCTTTAGGCACAACTGACACTCCATACCCTGTATGCAACCTCCAGATCACACTACATACAGTCTTTCCTAGCATCCAGCAGATATTGTACTTAGCATTTGAAAGAAACACTAAGTGCCAGGAGCAGCTTGCCATGCTTCTTAATTGGGGTGGGGTAGCGCACGGGAGGGATATTAAGTAAAAAAATAAAAACTTACTTCATCGTCACCGCCACTGCTGCCACAGCCGACATCACTGCGCCGCTCCTTTGCTGCAGGCAGGCTGCAGGCACACGCTCCCAGTCTGCCCTGTGGCCAATCCTGACGCTGCCCAGAGCAGCATTAGGATTGCCTGAGAGCGCCCAACAGGGCACTCCCAGGCAGACTGGGAGCCTGTGCCTGCTCTCTCCAGCCCGGCAACACAGTGCTAGGCTGGAGAGAGCACAGTGCAAATGTGTGTTTGGCCGGCCCAAGGCGGCTGGCCAAACATACATGTGCAATGAGGGGGACAGCGCAACACTCCCCCTCAGTGCTTGTCACAGCCCGTGGCCCCACCCCTTTTACTACAAAATGATAATAAACACAGTTTATTATTTTTTTGTAGTGAAAGGTTTGCAGCTGCTGGCGGGGGAGTGACACTCCTCCACCCTACGGTAGGAGCCGCCCCTGCTAAGGGCTAGATTTAGATCTTGCACTATTACTGCCGATACACTGCGGTGTTCCTCCCACCATGGCTATAGAATAGAAGTAAGTCACACACACCTACTATACCTTAGCCATATGTGTCCACCTGTACAACACATAACACACAACACACCACATACACACAATTATCCATTGCCTCTTCAACACCACAACACGTACATGCTAAAATCACACACTGACATACATACCTTAAATAATATACACACTATTGATACTACACCCACACTCCCCACAACCACAACAACCAACACAAACTACACACTTATCTACACAAAACACTCACACAAAGGTACAACTACACACATCACAACAACGACCCCCACACAACACTCACCTGAATGTTGCAAAAAGAAACACAACACACAACAGACACAACATCAGACCCATATACAAGCAGCACACATACTGACACAATCACACCACCCACTCCATCTCCATCCACTTCAGTGAGCCAATCCAATTTCACACACACCTACACGCACTGACTCACATACACAACTGGTAGCACAACATTACAGGTTCAGGTCCCCTTGCAATGTGCACATGCGGACATAGTGGACAAATGTGATTGCAACCTCATTATGGTGCCAGCATTCATTTGCCCATGAATACTGACACCAGAATGACAGCTGTGTATGTGTGTGATATGTGTCTTCTACCAGTGTGTCCCCATTCATGTCCGGCACCATTAAGTCCCCAACATATGCATATCATAATAATTTTTAAAAATGACTGTGACATGTATATGACCGCAGTGGTCCAGAGCTCATGTGCAGTGACCACACAATGGACACATGTAATGCGGGTCCCCTACATTCAAGTCCAGTGATGGGAAGGGTTGTGTTTTCTCCGTGGTCCAGTATCAGCAGCGAGGAAAGGTCTTGTCCACTTGTGTCCAGTCGAAAATGGAAGTGGAATTTGGTTTTTAATTAATTTCTCCCCAATCCATCAACTCGGTGTGGAGGTCGGACTGCCACAGCTGGCGGTAAGGCACCTCCAAATCTGCACGGTGGAATGGGTGGCTGGAGTCCCTCCGCCAGCCACTATTCTCAATGGAGCTGTTGTTGTGGACGAGAATTCTTGGTGGAGTCGGCGGGACTCGGGCAGTCTTTCATCTATGGGACAGGCAACATCTAAATTTGGCAGGCGGACCGCCAGGCCATCGTAAATGTGGTGGCGGACGTGTTAGCGCCAAGATCTAAATCAGGTCCAAAGATCCCAGACTTTCCTAGCTCCCGAGACAGTTAACAGCAGCCTTGAATGCAATTGTAAACAGAGTAATGGGCCAGCTGTCAATGCACTCCTTCACCCCCAAAAACATAACAATGAAGAATTGAGATAGCTGATAACTGTCCTACAGTCCCCTTCACAATAGTGAAGAAGGTACAAAGGCATGTATAAGATGTCCCACTCTTATATGGCCAGCAAAATTTTTCAGCACAAGGAAACCTGGGATAGGATAGGTGGCAGCTAGCACTGAGTCTTTTTGCAACTGCAAACATGGCCCTGTCTTTGCAGCCATCTGTTCCAGCCTATCATCATCTTCCTCCAAAAACTGGCAGGTGATAAAAATGAAAGATAGTTGGCCCAGCACAATGTTTGCAACAGCAAATAAGCTGTAGTGGAAATTTTTTCACAGCTAAAAGTTTCCGAAAGCTATATATTTCTTTAAAAACGGCTAAGCTCCTTATAAAAACAAAATTTGCAGCAATGTTGCTGCTGATGGCATAAACAGTCGCTACAGAACAAAATCTATAAAGTCACAACTTAAGATATACCTATCACCTAATATCTCATCCCTGCCATATTATCCTAACCTTAATTGCCACTCCTACTTTCTTTTACCAGTGTCATACAAATGTTGACACACCAAAACACAGTATGAAATGTACAAATTAAAGATTTATATCCTTAAAAAATAGACAGAGAAGGAACTCATATTTCAAAGGAAAACAACATGAAACACTACAACACAATCCTCAAACTACCATCTCCAGCATCTAAGGAGTATGCTATAATATCACACAGATAACTCCCACTTACGACATACGCAATGTCAGACATATTTTCACACAATAAACATTACAAAATCTGTAGACTATAGAATTCAATTTATACTAATATTGCCACAAAATCATGTTACACAAGGTATTATAGTAGGCTGTTGTATATTATAACATACAATACAAGCTCTTGATCATAATAACACAACAAACAAGAATTTCCTCAATGTTAGATATTATAACAAATCTAACAGAGTCTGTGAGGCCTGTTCTTGGTGGGTCCAGGGCTATTTAGAGATGATCATTTTGTCAATTGAAGTCATTTACCCAGTGGCGGCTATTCCACTATGCGTCACCCCTCCCCCCAAGCAGCTGCAAAACCTGAAAAATAAAACGATTATAAACCATGTTTATTATTGTATTATTTTTCAAGGGGGCGGTACATGGGGATAACAGGCAGGGAGGGGGAGTGGTGTGCACTCCCCTCAGTGCGCATGTGGGTTTGGCTGGCCATCTTAAGACGGCCAAGCCCACATGCGCAGAGCTCTCTCCAACCCGAGCTATGTTGTGGGGTTGGAGACAGCAGGCACAGGCTCCCAGACTGGCTGGGAGTACAAAACCAGGACGCTAAGGCCAATGATGATGCCGCTCTCATGCTGCTAACAGCCTGAGAGCAACTTAAACTTTGGCTTGCAAGCCTGTGCCACCGCCACCTAGCGACTTTTAACCTAATGAGCCTGCTCTGTTGTATTTCATTTATTTTATTATTTCTTCTAAGGTGGCAGCCATTTTTTATATTTTATAAAAATGTTTTAATTTGCATTATCAGTGTCACTCTGAGAAGGTGTCATTATTAGCATCATGATCAGTGATGTACGTAGGTATTGTCATCATGTCACTTTTTCACTCACATATCATAGGAACATAATGAGCACTTGGGGTTTGTTTATATAATTGCTGCCAAAAGTCTACCTCCTTATGAGTTGTTTGGGAACATACCTATGTCAGGGATCCTACATGATCTGTATAAATACATCTCACACAGGCAAGGTCATTAGAGTGGTTCCTTCCAGATGCCATTTATGCCGCACTTCACCTTGCTGCAGAACTCAGCCTTTGTGTCACCACGGAGCCTGACCTAAAGACCTCATTACAAGGTAACGAGGGCTGGGGAGCGCTTCTCATGGACATGGTACTGTCAGACTGGGTTTATCATACTTAGCTCTCACTAGGGTAGAGATTAGGCTTTCAATGCTAAAAATTGTATATCTCATGTTAAGATGATAGGGTTTTTTTCTTCACAACTCTCATCTTCGCAAATCTGCTTCTTTTACTGTTTATTATCCTGGTCATTGAAGCTCATACATTTTATCGCAGATTGCAGTCTTTTCAATAAATATATTGAAATATCTCCTGTATCTCCTTCATTACATGTGTGTGACTAAAATTTGTTGCTTACTAGTGAGAGAGTGAGCCAGTCAGAGCAATGTACTGACTACATGAAACAGAAGAAAGACACACAGCGGTCTTTAGACAAGAAATGAGACAAATCCCCACAACAAATGCCCAATTTAAAAAGAAAAAGGTGGCCGTGATTTCAATAAAACATGCCAGCAAACTTGAGAACACTGCTGAGGAACAAGATGTAGGCAGTGACCCTTCTGGACAGTGCGGCAGAAGTTACAATATGTCACCAGAGTCTGTAACATCATCTGGATGTCACAGCAACTATGACTTTTTTGTAGTTGAGACTGCGGACAGGCGCGTTCTCCCACCCGACCAGATTTAAGATTTAAATATCCAAATTGGGGGAGACATAGAGAGCACTATTAGTGTAATTTTTTGGGAAGAACTTAATTGTGATATCCTATTGGCAGAAAGAGATTGGCCACCTGAGTACGTCTGCAAGCTCCCACATGGGAAGATGTCATTTTGCCTTCTTTTTCAGATATTGTTCCGGATGCGGTAAAAGAAGCCTACGCTGTTGACTGGGTTTTGGTACAGGCACCTGCACTATACCGCAACCACATATGGTGGGATAAGGATTCTCTCTACCATGTATTACCTATTAGGTCTATACCCCAGCCTCAGCCCCAATAACCTGTTAAACATGAGGCTAAAGCTCCAGTGAGAGAGATCCACACTCAGCTCGAGTACCAAGGGAGTAATAGAACCATGTGTCTCTTCAATGAATAACCCTTTATTCTCCTTTGCAAAAACAGACCATTCATATAGAATAGTCTTAAATTACAGACACCTAAACAATTACACAGGCACATATGCAATACAAAATTCACACAGCACCTCACTAATTAACAACATAGTGTGTAAAAACTACAAAACAACCTTGGATATGTCCAATGTTTTTTTCTGCCAAAACTTAATGCCTGAAAGTGAGGACCTGAGTGCATTCTTATTTGGCTCACAAACATGTTTTTGCTGTTTGCCCCAGGGCTATAAGAACCGCCCAGAGCTATTGATCCAGAGGTGTTGTCCTATGTGGGTAACATCTATCTCACAGATGACGACCACAACATTCATCTAGCCAGGGTCGATTGGATCATTTTAGCGATCACAGCCCTTGGCTCCAAATTAAATTTTAAGAAAACTAAAGTAGCTTTTCTCAGTGTATGGTTCCTGGGATACAAGCTATCAGATGAGGACAAGAACATGGCCCCGCACTTTTTAGAAAAATGTGCTCAACTTCAACCACCAAATACCATCAAGAAATTACAGTCACTACTTGGTTTCTTTAACTTTGGTAGAATTTACATTCCAGATTATGCACAACGCATATAACCAATCTATGATTTAATTCGCCCAGATTTCTCAAGCAGACACTGGGCAGTTGAACACACGTGCATCCTTAGACGATTGCTGCAAGACATGCTAGAAGCAAAACACTTACACACATGTGACAACAAAACAAATTTGGTCATCAGAATAATTGCTGGTGCCATCGGGTTCACCTTTGTCACCTTTAATGAGGGTGACACAGTGCCCATAGCATACAAATTACATTTATACCACAATGCAGAACAACGCTTTGCACCTTCAGTAAACATTCTCACTGCGGTACAGATGTCTGTAATTAAGGAGAGGCCACTTGCCCAAGAGAAATGCATTATTGTTGTTACCCCGGTGCCAGCCTTAGAGGCTGTCGTCAAAGCTTCAATGGGCAACCTCCCAGACTGCCACTGATATTGACTACATCTTTGACCCAAAACTTCAAAAACAAGGATTTCTCCAATATGAATAGGAGTACCCCTCACCTCTTAACATTTTGCCACTTGACAGATATCAAACTGTCATCTATACTGATGGTTCAGCACAACCAGCTGTTGGTACAAAACATTATTACTCAGTCGCTTGCGCAGCCGTGAGACGAGTGATGAAGGATGGTCTATTCCCCCCTAAACATACCTACAAGCAGACCCTGAGGGATTGCACCACTTAGATGGCTGAGATTAAAGTTCTTATCTTAGCACTAGAACATACGGATCCAGAACAGCTCACATTGATTGTGTTTGATCTGTACTACTGTGTCCAGGCATATAATGATTATCTCAATCATTGGTGGTTGAATGGGTTTGGAGTCTCAAAGGAGAACACCATAAAACACAGAACTCTCTGGGCGAGGGTGGCTGATCTTAAGAATTAGCTACCAGATGCTCATGTAGTATATACTCTGGGACATCAATGTGTAGGAGTAAACATTATTGGAAACACGTTGGCTGATAAAGCAGCCAAATCAGCAGTAGCTTTGGCTTCTGTTGCTGCAGTGACTCGTTCTCACATAAGATTGGATACTGAAATTCAGGCTGTGGGGAAAGCTTCAGTTGAAGGCAAGCCTCTTCCAAAAGCATACCCTTTAAAATATTCCTACTATATCAGTGCACAGAATGTTGCCTTTGTGACAATTCCTGGGGTGGGAAATCGAGTGATCCCCAACCAAGATCAGAGATTAGATCTCATCAAAGCAGCACATGAGGGTGTTGCATCTGCTCATGCTGGTGTTGCAGCCACAATATCACTCACAAAATTGCTTCTGGTGGTCGGGTCTATACAAACAGACCAAGCAATATGTCCTTTGCTGTGACATTTCCCAGCAAATAAAGGGCTCCAACATCAAACACCCACCGCAGACATCCCTCTTAGTGTCAAATAGGCCACTAAAATGTGTGTACCTTGACCATTGTGGTCCCTTACAACCTGATGGTACATACAAATACATCTTAGTCGCTGATGATTCTTGATCTAGATCCTGGTCGGCTGACACTCGAACTGTTATAAAAGTCTTGGTGGTCTTTATCAGTAGATATGCGGTTGCAGCATTCCACTCGGACAAGGGCCCTGCTTTTGCATCTAGGGCATTGAGGGACACCATGAGGAAGATGGGTGTTGAACTCCATTACTCTTCCCCATATCATCCCGAGGGAAATTCTTTTGTGGAGAAGAGTAATTGTGACCTAAAGCAGTCCTTAACAGCAAGAGTATTAGGTTCAAGCCACAATTGGCTTCATCACCTATATGGGGTCCGGATTAATCTACAAAAGTCAGTCCTTGGGGGGACGCACTACTTATGAGGTTCTCTTTGAGATACCTATGTATGTCCCAGATCTAGATGGCCCTGGTATGGTGGCGGAAGACATACCCTTTGACATAAATAAATGTCTCACTGTCTTACAGGAGCTTCAACAATTTTGTAATGGTAACTCATCCGCCAGTGCTGCAACCCTAGGAATAAGGGATTTACCAACAGCATCCACAGGCTGGATTCCTAAAGTTGAGGATCTGGTTCGTGAGAAGATTGCTGTGAAGAAGGAATTTGGCCCATCTTACAGAGCACTGGTTCCAGTCCTGGGGATCCAAGGCACGAGAACTGTCAGTATACATCCACTGCCAGCCTACAAAGAGAACAGATTTGTCTACATTGACAACATCAAATTGCACCATGTGGTCAATCCTGCACAGCAGACCCCAAGACCCCTTGGGTAGTTCCTGGATCCCTCTCACTACCCAACAGGATATAACTCTTCAAAGAAGAAACAACAATGCTTCTAAATATACCAGCATGTGCAACAATGCTACAAATGCCCCCTTGAGCACGGGAATGGCGGAGAATGAGCTTTTGCTGATTCTTGTTACCACTTCATGGTCAAGAACTGTCCAAGATGTGGCTGTCTATTACTCCAATGTAACGCAAACTGATTACATTGTCTGCTATGAACCTCCACGAAAAGTGGATCCATCCACCAACAATGCACCGGCTCCTGTGTTTGCAGAGACTGCTTCCGGTTACTTCATCGACCCTGATGATTTTTCTTCAACTTCCTCTGCCCCTGCAACTGAAACTGTTTCAAAGACATATAAATTGTATGCATGGCTTAAAAAATAACTATTTGGTTTATCCATGGAATTATCTGTGTATAATACTGACATTGCTTGCCTTTTTTTATGGATTGGTTTTGTGACTGTTTTCTTTCTCTTGATAAATGGTCATTATCTTCCTGAACGCTCTGATGTTGAGCAAGTGGATGAAGTTTTAACACCATACCTTTCCTCACATAAGGTCCGTAGAGACTTGCCCATTGTGAACATTTCAGCAGTACCAATTCTGGGTGGGATTGTTTAGGATAAAGTTCCATTTGATATATGTGGGTCTAGTGAGGTTACCCAAATTCCTTATGTATTCAAAATTTCATTGACTGAAGTAATTACACCTGTTGTTGTTTATGATGACTGGGATGTTAAAACAGTTGATTCTATGCTTGCTAAATTGCAGGATTACACTGTATTTGAAAGTGAAGATGTGTGCATGAACACAGAGAATTATGGGGAAATGTTCTGTTATCATCATTACTTTCTGCACCGAGCAACTAAACATAGATCAGTATTTAATTACACTCAGTAGGAACATGGTTCATCTCCACCTGTGGGGAGCCCCAAAACATATATAGACAAATTTGCTTATTTCTCTGGGCATGACACTACAAATGGAGATTCATATTATTTTAAATTACCACCTTCTAAAATGAGGATGATTTTGCTAACCAACACCAAATTAATGTATTCAAATTCCCTTGTTTCCTGACTTGCTGTTGAAGATTATGAATACCGGAAGAGCACTATTGATGTGACAAGTGTATGGGGAACACAAGATCTGCAAATTCAGGGTAGGGAAGCTTTGTTTAGAGCATTCCCTATTCTTGTCCAAATTATATTTTTAAATTAAATGCCACAGTTGAACTAACATCCTGTTTAGGGTTAGCAAAAATAAAAGAAATGAATGTACCCAGTATCCCCACACCAGCCAATTTCACCAATTGGCAAACATTTCTAAATGTCACTGAGGAAGAATTAAATGCTTGGGTTCAGAATGGTTTCTATAATTCCCCACTTTCAAGTCCCGGCGGGTGGTTATTGTGGCCTTTGGACACAAATTGATGTCAGGCACGTTTTGTTAATTCCTCATGGGGTTTCAAGATTAGCTGGTCAGATTCTCGCTATGTCTCGAGTCAACACTCTGGTATTGTTACTACATACAGTATGGGGAAACTGTGCCAACAATGGTTAAATACTAACACCTTAGCAGCAGTTAAAGAACATCTAAGTATCCTATCAGAGGAAGGAAACATTCAGGATTTCTTGCTAGGTCCAAGAAAGCATCACTATAAATGATTCCTGTATGCCATATGTAATGAGATCTGAAAACTTTCTCAAATGATGGCAGCTGCACTTTTAAGGCAGATAGATAAGCAAAATATGGAAAAGGCTTTAGCTATTGTTGAAAATGGCATGAACATTCTGTCCAACAGAATATATGCTTAATAATATTGTGTCACCTGTGATTGATATCATTAAGAATTACGTCTCTTTTACAACATGGGCAAAGGCAGCTGTGTTCCATCATGCAGTTGGGTTGGATTTGCAGATTCTGAAAAATGGCCATGTCCCATGGAAACACATCAACTTGTTTGCTACTTTTAATTTTTCCAAGGAGCAACAGATAATGGCTAAAAAGGAAGCGGGTTAAACTATGCTTAACATTGAGAAGTTAGAAAAGCTGCCTTTCACCGTAGCACAGACACCATCAACAGTATGGGTAGTACATGGGGTTATAAATATGCCAATTTCCATGTTTTGCTTGACAAAATGTTTGAAACATTTTGCTGTGGGAATATATGAGCAACTAGGAGATAGCTATATAAAGGAAGAGTGGGAGTTGTCTTTAGAGTTCAAGTGTCTGAATGGTGAACCAGAATTCTTTCTGAGCGGAGGCAAAGGTGAGACTACTATTAGTCATTCAATGATCTGCAACCAGATGCCATTCATAGCTTTTGCATCCAGAGGTTGTGAACTTGGCATGCTTTCTGAAGGGTACTCCTGACCCTTTGATTCATCCAGCATTTCATATGCTTTAGAATGGAAGTTATGTGGTCCTGAACGATCAGAGTTGCTGCGGAATGAGACCAGGAATTGCCTGCGCAATTTCAGTCTCTCAAATTGGAACTTGTTGTGGACATGGTTTATTACCCCCACACAAGAGTAGCAGAAATGTGGCCTCACATTGATACTACTAATGTAAATTTTGACAAGTTGAGCAGACTAAAGGTGGTATTATTAAAAAAACAAGTGGCGTTGACATCAGACAAGGAGATGTATGCTCTTCAGATAGTGAGA
Organism: Pleurodeles waltl; assembly: GCF_031143425.1. Classification (NCBI taxonomy): domain Eukaryota; kingdom Metazoa; phylum Chordata; class Amphibia; order Caudata; family Salamandridae; genus Pleurodeles; species Pleurodeles waltl. Next base: position 1,830,642,335 of record NC_090440.1, on the reverse strand, counting down.
TCATCAGCCGAAATAGAATCTTTATTAAATACCAAATTTCCAAAGCACTTTGGAGAGCTAGTCTGCAGAATTTTCAATGCCTCGAGCACTGCAGGGATTGTACACTTCTTTAAGGCTGCTGGGTCTGGATTTGCTTCCACCTTCCAGAACAGCTTCGGAGTCATTCCTTCTGCTATACACTAACGCTTTTCGAGATTTTTGGTGTATTTCCTGTGACTTTAGCACTGATTGACGGAATAGTGCTACTGCTATTCCTAATACGTAGTGATTGTGGTTTCTTAGCTAAGCAGAGGGGATGGAGCTACCACCAGCCCAGCTGTGTTGTGACTGCATGGTACAGTTCTTTGGTACTCCGTTGTTGGAAGAACTGGAGCATGATTGATCATTGTCATTCTGACCAGTCCTGTGATGCGTGCAACCTGTCTTTCATTGCACCTGGCACCTCTTCGAGTGTCTGCCATTGGTGTGTCTTGCTGTTCAGCCAGTGTCTCCTGTGGACAAGAACTGCTGATGTTGCAGATGAGTGTTCATTCACGGTCATGCCTGGTAAGACTGATGTTGATTCGCAAGGGCACTTATGAGCCACTGCTTGTGAACTATTTGGCACCAACGACGTCTGGCATTATAAATGGTGCTGCCTACGCGGGTGGTCCTGCATCTACGGCATCTGTGCACTTCTGTTCCGTGGGTCCGTCTGCCAATCCTGTGATGAATCTAACATCTGACAATGTGGAGTCCTTCCTTGACACACTCCCATTTGATGACTTCGGAGACATTCTTCAAGACCATGATTATTGTTGAATGATTTGACCATTGGCCTTGTTAAAAATTTTACACTTTTGCACCAAATTGCCTTTCTAATTCAGCTCGCATTTGGCCTGCTGTGCTTGTCATGGTTGACATTTTGGCCCTCATTACAACATTGGCGGTAAAAGCCGCCTACCGCCGTGCAGAAGACCGCCATCACACCGCCGCGGCAGCGGAATTCCGCCACGGTCATTATGACCCACTGCTCGTAATCCGCCAAAATTGAGACACCCACAGAAGTCCGCCACACCAAAGGTCAGTGATAAACTGGCGAAAACAAAACCTCTACTGTCACGCCAACAGAAATACGCCCACACTATCACGACCCACGAATCCACGCGGCGGTCTTTAACCGCAGTATTCCATTGGCGGTACACACAGCCGTGCTCCAAATACACACACATTTACAAAACACTGCTACATTGGACAATTCAAAATACAAACACCTGATACACATACACACACCAATCCCACACACCCATTACAATATAAAACACACACCCACATCACCCACAAACCCCTACGACCAAAATACCGAAAGGCCAGAGAGAGACACTACAAACTACTAACAAGCATCCACAGGCACACAATACCATCACCCACATAACTTCCACGCACCTCACTCAACACACCACTAAATATCACCCCACTTATCACTACACACACCACCCCACACATCACCCACACCACCCCATGGCACGGCAAAGACACCCCAGGTTCTCTGAGGAGGAGCTCAGGGTCATGGTGGAGGAAATCGTCCGGGTAGAGCCACAGCTATTCGGATCACAGGTGCAGCACACCTCCATAGCTAGGAAGATGAAGCTATGGCGAAGAATAGTGGACAGGGTTAACGAAGTGGGACAGCACCCAAGAAATAGGGATGACATCAGGAAGAGGTGGAACGACCTATGGGGGAAGGTGCGTTCCGTGGTATCAAGACACCACCTTGCAGTTCAGCAGACTGGCGGTGGACCCCCACCTACTCCCCCACAACTAACAACATGGGAGGAGCAAGTCTTGGCGATTCTGCATCCTGAGGGCCTCACAGGAGTAGATGGAGGAATGGACTCTGGTAAGGCAATGCGTTACTACTATATCCCCAACCCTACCTGCATGCCATCACATACCCCCACCCTCCCCCTCACCCCTATCACTCCAACTCCTCACAAATGTCCCAATATCACAAACCACACATCCCAACACCAAGCCCTGCATGTAACAACAAACCATGGACACCCATCACCAAAGCATGGCCACTGCACATACCCATACACCCCCCTAAACCACCATCACACAAGGTCCCACACAGGAATGTAAGCACGGGGTACACGGTCACCCACCCATTGCACACCATGGCACACACAGATGCAATAAACATCCTTTTATATCCCTGCAGGATCCCTACCCAACGTCACCGGACAGGAGGGTCCGCACATGTCCACACCACCAACGGAAGAGGCCCACAGTGATGACAGCAGCTCTGTCCAACTGGATCTAGATGACCAGCCCGGCCCATCTGGGACCTCGGGACAGTCGGTTCCCCTGACACAATCACAGGCCACCACAGAGCTTCCCCCTTTGGAAACATCAGCACAGCACACACCCAGCGGGCCCATACCTCTGTCCCCATGACACGTCAATCAGCAGTGTGTCCACCACTACAGGGAACCCAGGCTAACCCACCACCCCAACAACAACAGGGACCTGGGGGCAGTGGTAGTGGGCACACGGTCCAGGGGACAGAGGCCCAGGAACACAGGGGAACTGGGATGGCTGCTGGGCGACAGGGGGAGGACAGACCCAGGGAACCTACTCTCCACGAGGCCCTCTCCAACATCATGGGAGCCTACCACCATTCCCAGGAGACGATGGCAAAAGTACTGGCCAAGTTTCAGGAGACCCAGCAGCTGCAGGAGGAACAGTATTTGGGCTTCAGGGAGGAACTCAGATCCATCAATTCCACCCTCGGCACCATCGTAGGGGTGCTGAAGGAAGTCCTCAACACCAGGAGGGACACTGTGGCACAACAAGGGGCCCCTGACACTAGCCTGGACGATGAACTGCCCACCACCTCCGCTGGCACTAGTGGACAGGAGGCACCGCCACAGGACCACCACACCAGCACCCCGCCCCCTGCAGAGGGAGAACCACCCCGCGAACGGTCCGTGAGATCCAGGACAAAGACAGAGAACGATGCCAAGACCCCCGCCAAGAAATGAGACAACCCTGATTGTCATCCTTCTGTCCCACCTTGTCACCCTGTCCATCCTCAAACTGCCCCAGCTACACTTCATATGCTCGTTTGAGCAATGCACCTGTGAGACTAATAGACTGGACTCTGCCATGGACATACCTCCACCATAACCCCTCACCATTTTACAGCACCCTCCAATATTTAGCACTTAAATAAACACCCTTAAAGCACAAAACAATCTGGAGTCTGTCTGTGATTTCGAAATAGTGTATTAGTGTTAGAAATGGGGTCTTTGGTTGACAGTCTGGTTACCCCCTGTTCAAGCAAGGACCCTCACTCTAGTTAGGATAAAAGAGAATCACCCTCAGCTAACCCCTGCTTACCCCCTTGGTAGCTTGGCCGAGCAGTAGGCTTAACCTCAGAGTGCTAGGTGTAACGTATTTGTACCAACACACACAGTAACTTAATGAAAACACTACAAAATGACACAACACCAGTTTAGAAAAATAGGAAATATTTATCTAGACAAAACAATACCAAAACGACAAAAATCCAACATACACAAGTCAAGTTATGATTTTTTAAAGGTTTAAAATAAAAAGAGTCTTTAGGTAGTTGTAACACCACACTAGCGCTGCTAGCGTGAAAATGTACCTGGTTTGCGTCAAAAATAACCCCGCACGGGCGGTGTGCGTCGAAAGTAACCCTGCACGGCTGTGTGCGTCGAAAACAACTCGGCACGGCGGTGCGCGTTGAAAAAGCCAGCCACACGACGATCCGAAAGTCCCGCGGCGCAGGGTGCGATCTCTCAGCCTCCGTCAGCGATGCTGCGCGTCGTTTCTCCTGCTCCGGGCGTCGGTTTTTCGGTCGCGTTTCCTGCGGCGTCGTTTCTCAGCTGCGGAACCGGCGTCGCGTCGTTTTCTCAGCCGCGATCGGATTCGCGTCGATCTTTTCTCCGCACGGCGCTCGGTGCGTGTATTTTTGTCCTTAGGCTGCCAGCCTCTCCTTTCAGGGTCCCAGGAACTGGAAGGGCACCACAGAGCAGAGTAGGGGTCTCTCCAGAGACTCCAGGTGCTGGCAGGAAGAAGTCTTTGCTATCCCTGAGACTTCAACAACAGGAGGCAAGCTCTACATCAAGCCCTTGGAGATTTCTTCTTCAAGATGGAAGGCACACAAAGTCCAGTCTTTGCCCTCTTACTCTGGCAGAAGCAGCACTGCAGGAAAGCTCCACAAAGCACAGTCACAGGCAGGGCAGCACGTTTTCCTCAGCTATCAGCTCTTCTCCAGGCAGAGGTTCCTCTTGGTTCCAGAAGTGTTTCTAAAGTTTGTAAGTTTGGGTGCCCTTCTTATACCCATTTTAGTCTTTGAAGTCACCTTTCTTCAAAGGGGACTCACACCTTCTTGTGAAATCCTGCCTTGCCCAGGCAAGGCCTCAGACACACACCAGGGGGCTGGAGACAGCATTGTCAGAGGCAGGCACAGTCCTTTCAGATGAGAGTGACCACTCCACCCCTCCCTCCTAGCAGAGATGGCTAATCAGGAAATGCAGATCACACCCCAGCTCCCTTTGTGTCACTGTCTGGTGTGAGGTGAAAAACAACCCAACTGTCAGACTGACCCAGACAGGGAATCCACAAACCAGGCAGAGTCACAGAATGGTTTAAGCAAGAAAATGCTCACTTTCTAAAAGTGGCATTTCCAAACGCACAATCTTAAAATCAACTTTACTAAAAGATGTATTTTTAAATTGTGAGTTCAGGGATCCCAAACTCCACATGTCCATCTACTCTCTAGGGGAATCTACACTTTAATCATATTTAAAGGTAGCCCCCATATTATCCTATGAGAGAGAGACAGACCTTGCAACAGTGAAAACGAAATTGGCAGTATTTCACTGTCAGGACATATAAACCACATTACTATATGTCCTACCTTATCCATACACTGCACCCTGCCCTTGGGGCTACCTAGGGCCTACCTTAGGGGTGCCTTACATGTAAGGAAAGGGAAGGTTTAGGCCTGGCAGGTGGGTACACTTGCCAAGTCGAATTTACAGTGTAAAAATACACATACAGACACTGCAGGGGCAGGTCTGAGACATGATTACAGAGCTACTTATGTGGGTGGCACAACCAGTGCTGCAGGCCCACTAGTAGCATTTGATTTACAGGCCCTGGCACCTCTAGTGCACCTTACTAGGGACTTACTAGTAATTCAAATATGCCAATCATGGATAAACCACTTACATACAATTTAAACAGGAGAGCATATGCACTTTAGCACTGGTTAGCAGTGGTAAAGTGCTCAGAGTTGAAAAGCCAACAGCAACAGGTCAGAAAAAAATAGGAGGCAGGAGGCAAAAAAGACTGGGGATGACCCTGCATAAGCAAAAGTCCAACAATTAGCAATTACAGTGTCAAAATGCTCTTTCAATTGTAATGTCACCATACCTATGTCACACAGCTCTAGTCCATGAGGAAGCAAAGCAGATGTCACACAGTGGGACCCACATCTGTGAAATCGTAAGGGAAAGTGACAACTCAGTGACCATACACTGGGTGAAAACGACAGACAGCAGAGAGGTAGTAGTGTTAAAGTACATGTAGTAGGCAGGTTTGTATTCTTACCTGTGTCTCACTGGAAGTATTGCAGGATCACCGAGTTCCTGTTGTCGATGTCCTCTTCTTCTTCTGCTTCCTCGTCTTCACTGTGCACAGGCTCCACAGCTGCCAAAAAACCTCCATCTGGACCATTTTCCTGCAGAAAAGGCACCTGTCATTGCAAAGCTAAGTTGTGAAGCATACAGCAGGCCACGATGATCTGGCACACCTTCTTTGGTGAGTAGAATAGGGATCCACCTGTCATATGGAGGCCGAAAGTCCGCTCTATAATCCTCCGAGTTCACCCATGGGCCTCATTGTAGCGTTCCTCTGCCCTTTTCCTGGGATTCCTCACTGGGGTCAGTAGCCATGACAGGTTGGGGTAACCAGAGTCACCTGCAAATGGCGAGGGACAACTGTTAGACACACACTAACCTGTAGGGATATCCCCAGACCCAGAAAACCATTCCCACTGACTTGCTTCCAGGTGCTCACCTAATAGCCACACACGGTGCCTCTGGAGTTGCCCCATCACATAAGGGATGCTGCTATTCCGCAGGATGTAAGCGTCATGCACTGAGCCAGGGAATTTGGCATTCATATGGGAGATGTACTGTTCTGCTAAACACACCATCTGCACATTAATCGAATGATAACTCTTCCGGTTTCTGTACACCTGTTCACTCCTGCGGTGGGGGTACCAAAGCCAAATGTGTCCCATCAATGGCACCTATGAGGTTGGGGATATGTCCCAGGGCATAGAAATCATCTTTCACTGTAGGCATATCCTCCACCTGAGGGAAAATGATGTAGCTCCGCATGTGTTTCAGCAGGGCAGACAACACTCTGGACAACACGTTGGAAAACATAGGCTGGAACATCCCTGATGCTATGGCCACTGTTGTTTGAAAAGACCCACTTGCCAGGAAATGGAGTACTGACAGCACCTGCACTAGAGGGGGGATTCCTGTGGGATGGCAGATAGTTGACATCAGGTCTGGCTCCAACTGGGCACACAGTTCCAGGATTGTGGCACGATCAAGCCTGTAGGTGATGATCACATATCTTTCCTCAATTATCGACAGGTCCACCAGCGGTCTGTACACCGGAGGATGCCGCCATCTCCTCACATGTCCCAGCGGACGGTGCCTATGAAGGACAACAGCGAACACAGAGTCAACCAACTCAGAGGTACGTACCCACAGCTTACGCAGAACACGATTCATAATCCGAAATTTGCATGTATGAGTGTTGAGGCAAGGCCTAGGTATGTGTGACGCAGTTAAAAATTAAGCCATGTGGGCCCCTGAAATGGCAGCTGCCTGACCTGTAAAGTGGGACAATGGGATGTGAGGTAACTGCGCTGGTGTTGTACACCGTCGCGGTAGGCAGTCGAAGACGGCGGTGCAATTCTGCATTGGTTAACATTGGACCCTATGGGTCCCAGGAGCCAATGACGATGTACGCCAGCGGTGACGGTACGCACCGGCGCGGACATGCCCGCCATTTTCTATCTTTTCAATCACTCGATACCTGATCATCGACAGGAGAGGACCTACACTGCAAGTGCTGCTGTGACCTCAGTCTGGAAGAGACAATGGCTAGTGCGTCTGGGGAAAGGGCCCCTGCCTTCACATCGGAGGATTTGGACAAACTAGTGGATGGGGTCCTCCCCCAGTACACGCCCCTCTACGGTCCTCCAGACAAACAGGTAAGTACACTGGAAGCATGCTGTATGGGCTATGCCTGTGTGGAGTAGGGTGGATGAAAGATGGGGAGGGGGAGATTGAGGCGTGCATGAAATGACGGTGAGTGCATGTGCCACATGGCAAGGGTAGAGATGGGGGCCAACGACTGTGACAGTGCAGTTGGTAATAACTTTTCTTTCTCCCCTGTACAATTCATGTAGGTCAGCACCCACCAGGAGAAGGAGGACATCTGGCGTGCCATCGCCAAGGACGTCCTGACCCTGGGGATCTATCACAGACGGAGCACCCACTGCCGTAAGAGATGGGAGGAAATTCGCCGCTGGAGCAAGAAGACGGCGGAGGCCCAGCTGGGGATGGCCTCCCAAAGTGGGAGGGGTGCCCGTCGCACCATGACCCCCCTGATGTTCAGGATCCTGGTGGTGGCGTACACAGAGATGGATGGGCGCTTGAGGGCATCGCAGCAGCCACAAGGGGGTGAGTACACTCTCATTCAGCCGATTCTTCGCGCAGTGGAGGTGTCTGGGTGGGGGAGGTGGGCTCTGAGTTTCCCTAGGCCAGGGAGAGTGTGCTAGTTAGGTCCCCTTCTTCTGGCAGACCCTGTGGCACCCCACCCCACCTGTGTACAGTGCCAACTACACCTAGTCAGGCTCCTGTGACATCCATGTGTGCAGATGTCGGCCATAGCCTTGTAGGCCATGTCCCAGGGATTGAACAGTGGACCCCAAGTGCGTGGCGTAGTGCAGGGGGCTTCTGTGTCAGTTGTGTCCACCAACGGTAGCGGTAATGCATGCACTCAACATGTCTTTCTTCTGTCGTTCCCCCCCCTTTTTGTGGTCTCCCTGTTCTTGTGTGCATTAGCATCATCAGGTGGAGGAGCAGTGGCACCGGAGCAGGAGGGAGCTGCATCCCACATGGCCCTGGAGGGCGAGACTACAGACTCGGAATTCACCAGTGGGACGGAGGGCGAGGGGAGCTCCACGGCGGGGACAGGAGCTGACACCAGTGATACGGACTCGTCCTCTGATGGGAGCTCCCTTGTGGTGGTGGCCACATCTGTGCCCCCTGCATCTACAGGTACAGCCGCCACCTGCCCTACCAGCACCGCCCTCCCAGCAGCCCCTCAGCCTTTGCCCCTTGCCCTCTCACCCACGAGGGTGGGCATCACCTTCGCCCCAGGCACCTCAGGCCCTGCCCCAGTCATCCCTGCTGCCCTCAGTGAGGAGGCCATTGACCTCCTCAGGTCCCTCACTGTTGGGCAGTCTACCATTTTGAATGCCATCCAGGGTGTAGAGAGGCAGTTGCAACAAACAAATGCATTCCTGAAGGGCATTCATTCTTTTCAGACAGCCCTTCAGCGAGCTTTTCAGACTGTGGCCTTAGCACTGATGGCAGCTATTGTCCCTGTCTCTAGCCTCCCCCCCCTACTTCCTCCACCCAGACCCACACCCCTGTACCTCAGCCTACCCCAAGAACACCAGCAGACCAGCATGCACACACCTCAACACACAAGGGAAGCTCTGGCAAACATAAGCACCACATATCCCACAGGCACTCATGCAAGCATCACACACATGCAGACACACCAACATCCACTGCCTCCACTGTGTCCCGCTCCTCCTCGTCTCCCTCCTCCCTCCCAGTCTCATCTCCACTCACACCTGCATGCACTACATCTACAGCCACTACTTCCATCACCAGCACACACACCACCACACCCCGCTCATGTGCAGTCACCACCCTCACCACCATTCACACGTCCCCTGTGTCCTCTCCCAGTGTGTCTGTGACGCCACCTCCCAAGGTACACAAACGCAGGCACACACCCACCCAACAGCCATCCACCTCACGACAGCCTCCAGCGCATGCACCTTCACCCAAAGTCACCAAACGTACACCTCTTACAACCACAACCTCTTCCTCCACTCCCAAACCCCCTCCAGCTACCCGTCCCAGTGTTCCCAAGAAACTTTTCCTGTCCACCCTTGACCTCTTTCCCTCACCTCCTGCACCCCGTCAGTCTCCTAGGGCCCGACTCTCCAGGTCCCAACCTAGCACCTCAGCCACAACATCTCCGGAACTAGTGGTGCCAGTAGTCACCGGATTCTGGAGTGCACCATGCAGCAGGGCAGCCAGTGTGGCAAGGAGCCACAGCACGGACAGTCCCCCACCTGTCAAGCGTCAAAAGTTGGCCAGTGCCCGGCGGGAGCGGGGGAAGACTCCAGCCACCAAAGCCGCTCCCAGGGGTACAGGTGGGAGTGTGGAGTCAGCTGCGACACCTTCCAAGGTGGGGAAGGGACACAAGAAACCCGGCAAGTCTGGGAAGAGCATCACGGCGGAGAAGACCGACATCATCCCCGCTACCCAGGAGGCCACTGCCATCATCCCCGCTGCCTAGGAGGCCACCGCCATCAGCCCCGCAGGCCAGGAGGCCACCGCCATCAGCCCCACTGGCAGAGGCCACCACCATCATCCCCACTGCCCAGGAGGCCACCGCCATCAGCCATCAGCCCCGCTGGCCAGGAGGCCACCGCCATCAGCCCCGCAGTGCCAGACAGGACCGCCAGCACCATCCCTGCTGGACAACACAGCACCGCCAGCACCAGCCCCGCTGAGCCAGAGAGCACCCCAGCACCATCCCCTATGGGCCAGACAGGACCGCCAGCCCCAGCCCCGCTGGGCCACACAGCACCGCCAGCACCAGCCCCGCTGGGCTAGACAGGACCGCCAGCAACAGCCCTGCTGGGCCACACAGCACCGCCAGCACCAGCCCCGCTGGCCCAGACAGGACCACTAGCAGCAGAGTCACTGCCAAGGTCCCCGCCGCAACAAGCACTGCTGAACAGGACACCGCCGCCACAAGCACCGCTGAACAGGACACCGCCGCCACAAGCACCGCTGAACAGGACACCGCTGCCACAAGCACCGCTGCCAAGGACACCCCGCCACAAGCACCGCTGAACAGGACACCGCCGCCACAAGCACCGCTGAACAGGACACCGCCGCCACAAGCACCGCTGCCCAGGAGGCCACCGCCATCAGCCCCGCTGGCCAGGAGGCCACCGCCATCAGCCCCACTGGGCCAGACAGGACTGCCAGCACCAGCCCCGCTGGACCACACAGCACCGCCAGCACCAGACCCTCTGGGCCACAGAGCACCGCCAGCACCAGCCCCGCTGGGCCAGACAGGACCGCCAGCACCAGCCCCGCTGGGCCACACAGCACCGCCAGCACCAGCCCCGCTGTGCCAGACAGGACCGTCTGCACCAGCCCTGCTGGGCCACACAGCACCACCAGCACCAGCCCCGCTGGCCCAGACAGGACCGCCAGCAGCTGAGTCACTGCCAAGGACCCCGCCGCAACAAGCACCACTGAACAGGACACCTCCGCCACAAGCACCGCTGAACAGGACACCACCGCCACAAGCACCGCTGCCAATGACACCCCCGCCACAAGCACTGCTGAACAGGACACCGCCGCCAGAAGCACCGTTGAACAGGATACCGCCGCCACAAGCACCGCTGCCAAGGACACCGCCGCCACAAGCACCGCTGCCAAGGACACCCCCGCCACAAGCACCGCTGAACGGGACACCGCTGCCACAAGCACCGCTGAACAGGACACCACCGCCACAAGCACCGCTGGCCCATGAGCGCCAAGGGCACTGACGCTACTGAGTCCGCCACGAGCAGGATGAAGCACTATGGGCACAAAGCCCCCTCTAGAACCAGTGGAGAGATACATCCACTACCTCTGTCCTTGGCAGGATGAAGCACTCTGGTCACAAAGCCCCCTCCAGAACCAGTGGAGAGATACATACACTCACACAGTCCTTGGCAGGATGAAGCACTCTGGGCACAAAGCCCCCTCCAGAACCAGTGGAGAAAGGCATTAACTACCTCTGTCCTTGGCAGGATGAAGCACTCTGGGCACAAAGCCCCCTCCAGAACCAGTGGAGAGATACATCCACTACCTCTGTCCTTGGCAGGATGAAACACTCTGGGCACAAAGCCCCCTCCAGAACCAGTGGAGAGATACATCCACGACCTCTGTCCTTGGCAGGATGAAGCACTCTGGGCACAAAGCCCCCTCCAGAACCAGTGGAGACTGTTATCCACTACCTCTGTCCTTGGCAGGATGAAGCACTCTGGGCACAAAGCCCCCTCCAGAACCAGTGGAGACTGTTATCCACTTGTGAGACTGTGGCATTGCACTCCCCAGGATTGAACAGTGGGCAAACCACCCACTGTAGAGACTTGAGAGACTGTGGCTTTGCACTCCCCAGGATTGAACAGTGGGCAAACCACCCACTGTAGAGGCTTGAGAGACTTTGGCTTTGCACTCCCCAGGATTGAACAGTGGGCATGGGGCCCCCTCGTGGATTTGGCGTCGTGCACTCAACCGGCTGAGGTGCCCCCCTTTCCCTTCCCCCTGAGGTGCCTGCTATCTGATGCCCCTGCAGTGTTCTCTCCTTCATGTTTGGGTATTGAGTGTGGGCCTCGCCCATGCCGTGTGGGCCCAGTGTTCCACGGACTTCAATGGAGCAATACCTGGACTACTATTCTTGGTGTATATATTTGTTTATAGTGTATATATATTTTTGCGTACTGGATTTTAATATATTACAATGGTTACACTTATTTCCTTTTGTCTTTGCATTCTTCCGGGGGATTTGGGGGGTGTAACTGTAATGTATCAACATGTATTAGTGTGTGTGTTGTAGAGGGTGGGGGTGGGAGTGTTGCATGTTGCGTGTGTGTGTCCCTGTTTTTTCCCTCCCCCCTCCCCTGTGTCGTAGGTGCAGTACTCACCGTGGTCTTCGCCGCCGGCGTTCATGCTCCTGGTAGAGGAGCAAGAAGATAAGGGCAGAGAAAATGAGAAGCTCTGGTTCCATGGCGTCCTGGTTCCTCGTGGGGTGTGTAGAGGTGATCGTTTTCCCTTTGAAGTCCTGTTTCTACCGTGTTTTTGTTCGCGGTGAATCCGCCCCGGAAAAGGTGGCGGATTGGTAGGTTGTGATACTGTGGGCAGTACATTGTCCTCCGCCTGTCTATTGGCGGTGACCGCCATGCTGTTTGTTTGTATCACCGTGGCGGTCGGAGTGTTAAAGTGGATGTCTTTGTTGGCGGTTTCCGCCACTGTCGTAATTCAATTTTTTTCCGCCGGCCTGTTGGCGGTCTTACCGCCGCTTTAACACCGTCCGCCAGGGTTGTAATGACCACCTTTATCTCTTAGTATGTTGTTAGTGTAGTTTTTAATTCCATTTTAGACATTTTAGCTCAGAGTATTTTAGTTCGGACTCATGCACCCTCGCTAGTGAGTTAGCATTCTTGCTTTGACAATGGGGAGGGTGTAGTTTTAGTTTTTATTAGGACTCAGGAGGCTAGCTTAGACTTTGGCTTGCAAGCCCATGCCCCCGTCACCTAGTGACTTTTAACCTACTTAGCTTGCTCTGTTTTATTTCATTTATTTTATTTTTTCTTCAGAGATGGCAGTGAGTGTTTCTATTTTATAAAAAATATTTTGATTTGCATTATCAGTGCCACTCTAAGAATTTTTCATTATCAGTGTCATAATCAGTGATGTTCGTAGGTATTGTTATCATGTCCCTTTCTCACTCACGTGTGATAAGAAAATAATGTGCACTTGTTGGGGTTTGCTTATATAATTGACATCACCAAGTCTGTCTCCTTGTCAGTTGTTTAGGAACATACCTTTGTCCGGGATCCTACATGATCGGTATAAATACATCTCACACGGACAAGGTCATTAGAGGGGTTCTTTCCAGATGCCATCTGTGCTGCACGTCACCTTGCTGCAGAACTCAGCCTTTGTGTCACCACGGAGTCTGACCTAGAAACCTCATTCCAAGGTAACGAGGGTTGAGGGGCACTTCTTGTGGGCATGGTACTGGCAGATTAGGTTTATCATACCTAGTTCTCACTAGGGTAGAGATTAGGCTTTCTATGCTAAGAATTGCATATCTCATGTTTATTGTAAGATGGTTGGGGGTTTATACTTACAACTCTCATCTTCACAGTTCTGCTTCTTTTACTGTTCATTATCCTAATCACTGCAGCACATGCATTTTATTGCAGTCTTTTCAATAAATATTTTGAAAACTCTCCTGCATCTCCTTCATTGCCCGTGTGTGACTGAGACTTGTTGCTAATAAGAGAAAAAGGTAACTTCCGTTCCACCACGAATTCCCTGAAAGGTCTTCTCTAGAGTCCATACGTAAGGCTGCCAGAAATCACCTTTGCTGTATGAGTTTTGGGTAGGTACTGCTTGTGAGCCGGTAGGGTTAGGCCAACAGTTGCAACTTGTTGTAGGAGTGGCTTAGTCACCTACAAACAAAGGTGCTGTCATCCCTAAACCAGCAGTCTCGTCTTGGAGCAAGAGTCCAAATGCGCCATTACCACCTTCAATAAAAATGTTACTAAAATTCCCATTCAAGTAACATCTCCTGGTCCTTCTAGAATCTCACATTCTGAACAAATTATCAATATTTTTCTCTGAGAAATGTGTAAATCCTGTGCCATATTAGATGCTACCCTGGCATACCCACAAAAATCTTTACTGTATACAGAACCCTGCTATGTTTTGGAACACTGGCACAATGGGTGTCACCCTAGGCTATAGAGCAACCCCCATCTGCCAAACTAATAGGTACTTCCTGTGTTACCAGAGTATCTTTAATAGAACACTGATCAGCAACACTAGCTTCTTGAACAGCAACCAAATATTACTGCTCAATTGGCAACAGTCTGTCATGCTGAGTAATGCTGTAGCACGTGATGCTTTTCTGACCTTCACTTTTCTTTCCCATCTTTCGCTTTCCTGCACTTATTTTTCTCTTTCACACTCTCATCATTTCTTCACTGGAACCCTTCGGCTTGCTTGACACCACCATTCATCTAGCTTTCCCCTCCAGTTCTCATCCCAATTTCCCTCTGCCCACTCACACCGCGAATTGTGTCCTTTCCTTCAGCTTACCACTCTGTCCTTCCCTGCCACCACTCCTTCCTCCCACTGCGCGATAATGTTACTTTCATAACCTACTTCACCTTGTTTTGCATTTTCCTCCCTCACATCATTTTTTCTGTTAATTCTTGTAGTAGTCCGTCATCTCTCTCACCCTCATCTTTCTTCCAGTGTTCAGATTAGGCTATTTACTGCACAAAAAAACACTGGCTGGTGTTTAAATTGTGGGCTTGACTGGAGCCTTTTTTTGATGTGATTAGGTCCCCTCTTAATGTGCACACTTGAGTCGGACCGTGCCAGTTAGTCAGAGATCACGTGGCCTGTCCCACTTAACTATATGCTGCCTACCTCTCTTAATGTCTGGCTCGGGCCCACCTGAGCCTGCAGGCTAGCCCCCCCATCTTCAGCCTTGAGGCGGCATCAGCATAGTCGAGAATAGTGACACAGGCTCACACGAGGTGCAGACGCGCGCCTCATAGTATATTATTCACACTGTCCACATGGCCTTCAATTTAATTTAACACGTGAAGGTGCTACCAATGATGGTTCTGTTTTAAGCGAGCTTCCCCCCCCCGCCCTCTGCTTTTAAAAAGTGCTCTTTAAAGTACTGTCTTTGAGGACAGCCAAGCTCAGCTAGTTGGTCTGCACAGCTTGATGCTGAGCCTGAGTTCGCCTGTACCCAGACGTTTTCAAGGGATGACAAAGGTAAGGTAAAACTGGTGGTTAATGGCGTGTTTTGTATAGCTGCAGTTCTGACTCATCAGAAAGTAGGACAGAGGATTAATGTACCTGCTGCAAAGCACAACATGCAGACCACAGCTTTGTATTTTATGTGGCTAGCTCAGTTTGTTACTGCTGGTGTACAGAGATTGTTTCGTTACTTTAAACTCCTAAAATGTCGCACATTGAGTGATGAACCAGCATCAAGGAGCTGCATCTAAACTGCGAGGCACAAGTTTAGAACCTTAATGTTTTTCTCAATCTGTCACTAGAAGTGTTTTTGGGTGGTAATAAAGTGTTATTATCATAGACAACCCCAATCACTCTGGGATGTTTTCAATCCTGACGTTGTGTTCCTCCAGCCCAAGTGCTCCCACTACTAGATAATGCCCACCAGTATGGATGATGTGTTACTTGTAAATTTTGTAATCCTCACAATTTTATGTAACATTCTCTGTACATTGATTTGCACACTTGCATGACTCATTCTGAAGTGATAACAAACTGAGAACCTTTTTTCTCCCTACTGCATTGGCATCTGTGCGTTAGGCCCTAGATCGCTCTCAGTCAGGGTTAGACTCCACCAAAGGGAGAGATGATTGCCCTTTAAGTGAGGACTTTGTGTTACACCCAGCTGGAAGTAAAAATAACAGAAAGCCGCATCCCCCGTCACCCGCGGAGGTTGCTGCTTTGAAAGGAAAGCGGAAAACATACTCATGTTACTGAATACGTCCTGATATTGGCAAATTACACCGGGACAAATTTAGCAGATTTCGCTGATGCAGATTTGGCTCAGTAATACCTGCTGGATCCAAGATCCGACTGGATCCCCTCATTTCCTGCACTGATGAAAAAAATGCGTACTGAAGGAGGGAGTGAAAATCTGGTGTTGAACAGGAAAGAGGACAAGTGAGATAATGCAGATGGAGAATTTCAGAAAGCTGTGGAGAGAATAGGAAAATTATAACTCTACCATCAACTGGCTGTGACTCAGTCTTCGGCTGCACGCACACAGTGCTGCCTTTCCCTCTGTGAGGTCTGCAGTGAGACCAAGGGTTGGCTATGCATGTAGTTTAAATATCTTAATGATCCCCTGGCAGACACTGTGAGAAACTTGCACTACCTTTAGCCTTATGTTTCTCTATTCTGCCATGTTGTGCATACCCATCCATAACCTGAACTCACTCAGACACGTAGCTGCCGCTTGGCTAACAATATGAAAGAGTCATATGTTGCATGACAGTAAAACTTCAGAAGAACAATATCTGGGAAAACCAAATACTCCTAAGGAGAGTCAGTGAATGAATCAATCATTCAAGGAATTTGTAAAGCGCACTACTCACCTGTGAGAGTCTCAAGGCGCTGAGGTGGGGCGGGGGGGGCTTTCTGCTACTGCTCGAGCAGCCAGGTCTTGAGAAGTCTTCTGAAGTAAGGTCTTTGGTTTGACGCAGGTGGGTGGGAAGAGAGTTACACGTCTTAGCGGCGAGGTGCGAGAATAATCTTCCGCCGGTTGTAGTTCTGCAGATGCGTGGGACGGTTGCGAGGGCGAGGTGGGCGGAGCGGAGTTGTTGGGTAGGGGTGTAGAAGGAGAGCCATCTGTTGAGGTATTCTGGTCCGGTGTTGTGCAGTGCCTTGTAAGCATGGGTGAGGAGTTTGAAGGTGATTCTCTTGTTGACGGGGAGCCAGTGCAGATCTCTCCAATGGCCTGTGATGTGGCGGGGGATGTCCAGGATGAGGCGTGCAGAGACGTTCTGGATGCGTTGCAGCCTTTTCTGGAGTTTGGTTGTGGTTCCTGCGTAAAGGGCATTGCCGTATTCCAGTTTGCTGCTTACGAGGCCTGGGGTGACTGTTCTTCTGGTTTTGGTGGGGATCCATTTGTAGATCTTTCGGAGCATGCAGAAGGTGTTGAAGCAGGAGGAGGGGATGGCATTGACTTGCTGGGTCAAGGATAATGAGGAGTCCAGGATGAATCCTAGGTTGCATGCGTGGTCGGTGGGAGTCGGAGCAGATCCGAGAGTGGCAGGCCACCAGGAGTCATCCCATGCGGAGGGTATGGAGCCGAAGATGAGGACTTTCATCTTGTCAGAATTGAGTTTGAGGCAGCTGTTCTTCATCCATTCGGCGATAGCCTTCATTCCTTCGTGGAGGTTGGTCTTGGCGGAGTGCTTGGTGAGGGAGAGGATCAGCTGAGTGTTGTCAGCGTATGAGATGATGTTGAGGTTGTGAGATCGGGCGATGTTAGCAAGTGGGCCATGTAGATGTTGAAGAGGGTCGGGCTGAGGGACGAACACTGGGGTACGCCGAAGATGATTTTGGTGGCTTTGGAGCAGAATGGGTGGAGGCGGACTCTCTGGGTTCTGCCGGTGAGAAAGGAGGTGACCCAGTCCAGGGCTCTGTTGCGGATTCCTGCATTGCTGAGACGTGTGCGTAGAGTAGAATGAAGTAAAACTGTCAGGGAGTCCGGATCCTCTGGGTTTGCGCCTGTTCCCAATATGTCCATCTCTTGGCAGCTCCAAACTCTACTAGCCGTTATAGCACAGAGTTAAAGAATGGCCAAGTGGGGGAAAGGGTTTTAGGTTGGGAACAGCGTGGAAGGAGACCTGTGGAAGGAAAAGTTAAGAACACAATAATCAGATTATACACTTTGGCTTTCATAAGCTTTGTTCAGGATAGCTATGGACTGATAACATGAATGATCAAGAGTCTTTATATATCATAACCTTATTAGATCTGAGTACCTGGAAAATAAATAAGGATTATGCAAGCTTTCATAAGAGCGTTTCTTTAGAGTACAATCAGAGGTTCTGAACCTTGAACTAACTCAAGTTATTCTTTGAATAGAAACTACTTAATAAAAGTGATCAGTAAACACATTAGTTTTCAGGAATAATATGCGTTAGGTTGATGAATGATACTGCAAAGGCACACTATAACAGTAATCAATGCACACATTGGTTTTTAGGAATAAACTGTGATAAACTCATGAATGATACTGCAAGGACACACTTTTGTCTAGATCTTCAGGATTCAATTGCTTAAGAATTATTATACACTTTAAATAACAAAACTGTGCATCAAAATTTCAATGTCTAGAAATGATCGCGCTTTCTGCCGATCTGAAACACAAGGGTTAAACGCACTCTGCCATTGATTCAACCATCAGGATCCAAATGTCAAAATATGATTGCGCACTCTGCTGATCTGAGTTGCAAGTTTTAATTGCCAAAAATGAATCGCGCACACTGCGGCCGATTCAACCACCAAGGTTTCAATGCCAAGATATGATCGCGCACTCTGCTGATCTGAACTGTGAAAGTTAAATGCCAAGAATGAATTGCGCACACTGCTGCTGATTCAACCACCAAGGTTTAAATGCCAGGATACGATCGCGCACTCTGCCGATCTGAACTGTGAAAGTTAAATGCCAAGAATGAATCGTGCACACTGCTGCCGATTCAACCATCAAGGTTTAAATGCCAGGATACGATCGTGCACTCTGCCGATCCGAACTGTGAAAGTTAAACGCCAAGAATGAATCGTGCACACTGTTGCCGATTCAACCACCAAGGCTTAAATGCCAGAATACGATTGCGCACACTGCCGATCCAAACTGCAAGAGCTAAATGCCAAGAATGAATCGAGCACTCTGTTGTTGATTCAACCATCAAGAGTTAAATGCCAAGATACAATCGCGCACACTGCCGATCCGAACTGCAAGAGTTAAATGGCAAGAAAAACATCACTCACTCGATGTAACCAAAATGCCCAAAACTCAAGTATTTCTGAAAACTGAGTCGGGGCCTAACCCGACCTCCGCCTTACCCCCCTGCTTGAAGATCACCAAAGGAAATGAAGACAGGGCCTGGAAATCCTAGGTAGGCCTTCGGAACAGGAGCTCAGGAAAATGCTGCTGCTCTGCACTGGGACCTCTGAATAGTGAGCACGTGGAGCTGGGCTGGGTCCCTTAAAGAGGCCCAGGCCCCGCCCACGTGCCACACCCAGCCAGGCTGCAGGAAGAGATTCTAGAAAGGCTTAGAATAGGGACCACACCCTAACCCCTGTAATACTGCAGCAAAGCCTTGAAAATGCGCAATACATTGCAAACAGCATTAAAGATATTTCAACATAAATCTCTGCAATGCAAAAGGTTAACATACTGCATAAATACATAATGCATGAATTATTACATTTCATAAGAGTTAGTTTATTGCCTTACGTCGCCCGTAGAGCGCTCACTGTCCTGATGTTGACAGTACTTCCCCCTCCCGAACGCGCTCAAGGGCCTGGTTTGTCTGGGTTTAGGCGATGAAAACGTCGCACTAGTCTTGGAGCATGAATGTCAGATGCAGCGACCCATGAATTGTCTTCAGGACCGTAACCTTTCCAAGATATTAAATACCAGAGATTACGACCTCTAAGTTTTGAATCTAGAACCTGTTTTACTTCGTATTCCAATTCTCCCTGTACTAGAACTGGAGCTGGTTGTGAGCAGGTTTTTTGGACTGCTCTTTTCAGGAGAGAAGTATGAAATACTGGATGAATACATAGTGATTTTGGTAACTGCAGCTTATATGTTACTGGATTGATCTGCTGAATGACTGTGTAAGGACCTATATATTTGGGATTAAACATATGTTTTTTCTTGAAATCAATATGGCGTGTGGAAAGCCACACTCTGTCTCCTGGCTTATATTGTGGTCCTTTACAATGTTTTTTGTCATAATATTTTTTATACGTTTGTTTTGCTTTATCTAGGTGTTGATGGATTTGTTTCTGGGTTTGATGGAGTTGTCGTATTGTTTCTGACACCGCTGGTGTAAGTGAGCTTTCTTGTGGAATTGTGATTGGCAATGTAGCCGAATGGTAGCCAAATAGGCCAAAAAAGGGCGTTGCACCAGTAGAAGTATGATACGAGTTGTTATAGGCCAGTTCGGCTAACCAAAGCATTGATTTCCGAGAATGAAGAGCTTTCTCAGCGTAAGCACGCAGATATTGTTTCAATGTCTGATTGAGTCTCTCAGTTTGGCCATCTGTTTGAGGATGATGACTAGTAGATAGTGTGGATGTAACTTGTAGTGTTTTGCACCATGTCTTCCAGAAGTTAGAGGCAAATTGTGATCCTCGATCGGAGAGGATCACTTTTGGTAATCCGTGATAACAGACCACTTGATTCAAAAGTACTGTTGCCAATTCACTGGAGGTAGGCAATTTCCTGCAAGCAATGAAAAGTGTATACTTAGTGAGACTATCTACTACCACCAGGATTACTGAGTTAGATTAAACAACTGGCAGTCCTGTAATAAAGTCTAATGATATGTGTTCCCAAGGTCAGAGTGGAGTTGGGAGAGGATGTAACAACCCTTTTGGTTTTGAGTGACTTGTCTTGATACGAGCACAAACTTCGCAATTATCTACCATTTGCTTGACGTCTTTAGTCAAAGTAGGCCACCAAAAGTATTGTTGTATTGGTTCAAGAGTCTTAGGAATACCTGGATGACCTGCCATAGGTATAACATGTAAACAGTGAAACACTAGTTTGCGTAACTTGGTAGTTGGAACAAATAAACATGCATCATGAAAAGGTAGGCCTTGTTTGATTGATCTTTTGGGATCTGCTTGAGCCCAGTTCTGCCATTTCTCAATGGTGAAAGAGTTACGAATCTCTTTGAAAAAGTCTTCGGGTTTGATGGTACAGAGGATTTTGTCTGGGGCAATGATAGCTCATGGAGACTGAATTGCGGGTAACATGGTGGAATCTTGTCTGGACAAGGCATCCGCTTTACGATTGTCTTTACCGGACGGAAGGTTACCACAAAATCAAACTCAGCAAAAAATAACATCCAACGCAATTGTCGAGGAGTCAAAAGTCTAGCTGAGCTCATGAACTGAAGATTGCGATGATCTGTGTATACTGTGATAGTGCACTTGGCACCTAGTAAATAGTGTCTCCACTCTTTAAAGGCATCACGGATTGCTAAAAGCTCTTTCTCAGCGATGACATAGTTTCGTTCAGCTTCGTTTAGTTTTCGAGACATGTAGGCTACGGGGTGTAGCTGACCAGTATCTTTACTGCGTCGTGATAGCACGGCGCCAATTGCCACATCTGAAGCATCTGCTTCCACTACAAACGGACGTTCAGCGTCTGGGTGAGTCAAGACTGGGGCAGTGGAGAAAGCTTCCTTTAAGGTGGAAAAAGCTTTGTCAGCTTATGGGCACCATACAAATGGTTCTTTCATAATAGCTTGGTTATTGGTGCCACCGTCTGTGAGAAATGATCTATGAACCCGTGATAGAAGTTCCCAAAGCCTAGGAAGCATTGAACATCTTGCACAGTCTTTGGAATTGGCCAATCAGATACTGGCTGTACTTTTCTTTCTGCCATGACTGTGTCTTTAGGGGTAAACATGACCCCTAAAAATTCAACAGTGGTAACATGAAATTCACATTTACTTAATTTGCAATATAGATGATGTTTTCGAAGAACAGTGAGAATCTTCTTGACATGTTGTACATGCTCGACTTCGTTATCTGAATAGATTAGAATATCATCGATATAGACTATTGCAAATATATCTAGAAATTCTCTGAGGACATCATTAAAAAAAAAAAATGGAACGCTGCTGGTGCATTACAAAGTCCAAAGGGCATGACTGTGTATTCAAATAGACCATATTGAGTTTTAAAAGCAGTCTTCCATTCGTCGCCTTCTCTCATTCTGACTAAGTGGTAAGCACCTCTTAGGTGTAACTTGGTGTAGATTTTGGCCTTTTTAACTTGATCCAACAACACAGGAATCAAGGATAATGGGTATTTGTTTTTTACTGTGATTTTATTCAATCCTCTGTAGTCTATACAGGTTCGAAGATCCCCATTAACCTTTGGCACAAAAAAAAGAGGAGATGCTGCAGGAGACTTAGAGGGACGAATGAATCCATTAGCTAGAAATTGGTCTAAGTATTTTCTTAGGTGTTGGTTTTCGTGTTCTGACAGGGTGTACACACGACAACTAGGGAGTATAGCACCAGGAGTCAGATCAATTTGACAGTCATAGGGTCTATGAGGTGGCAAGGTTTCTGCTTCTTTTTCATCAAAGACGTCTAAAAAAGATGAATACTGCCTGGGGAACGTTACATTTTTTTCAGCGGCTGTGGCTATGTGAGTTTTGTGAGGAACTGTGACTCTCATTGTCTGTAGACACTTTTCTTTGCACATGAGTGTCGAGAACATGATTTTTCTCTCTTGCCAGTCTATCACAGGGTTATGGTGATTTAACCACGGCATGCCAAGGATGATCCCATACTGAGGCGCATGGATGATGTCAAAGATACATTTTTCTATGTGTTTGGTATCTTGATTCCCCCCTTTGCAGATCACAGATAAGGGGAGGGTCTGTAGAGTCACTGGACCTCCATCTAGGAGCTTTCCATCTACGGCTTGTACTAGTTCTGGTGTTTTCTTTTTCTTACATGGGATCCCCCATGTTTGAACCAGTTGTGCATTGATAAAGTTGCCGGTAGCCCCTGAGTCGACTAGGGCTTTCTTTAGATAACTCTTCTTTTTTACTAGCACTTCTAAGTCTAGTTTGAGATGTTTTGACTGTGAAGTGTCCATAGTTACACCCAAGAGCAACCCTTCTTTACACCTTGGGTGTTCTAGTTTTCCGGCTCCATTTGTACGTTAGCTGCCACTTTCTTGGTGGAGATTTGTTTGCCTTTTGGTGTTACTGTACATTCTCTAATGAAGTGACCTTTTCTACCACAGTATAGGCATTGACCGTTCTTTCTACGTAGATCTTTTTCTTCTTTGGTCAAGGGCCGCCTGATGGTTCCAATTTCCATTGGTTCATGATTATGCTCTTTCTGAACTTGTGATTCTCTGCGTTCATGAACACGCCAGGAATGTTTCTCAGTCTTTTTGGGTGTTCCTTGTTGTTCAGAAAGCCGATGGTCTAGTCTTAAAACAAGATTTATCAAGTCTTGACAATCCATGGGTTGAGGATCGATCTGAGCAAGAATGTCTTTTAACTCATCTTTGAGTCCTTGATAAAACAGGGCTGCTTGTTTTTCTTCAGGCCAAGATGTTTCTGCTATCAAACGATTAAAGCTAGCCAAGTACGAAACCAAGTCTTTATTGCCTTGTCGCAATTCTAGCAGTTCTCTGTCTGCGGATAAAGTGACAGTTCTTCGATCAAACACTCCTTCAAATTCCCGGACAAAGTTTCTTCAGTTATAAAGCCGTGGACTGTCTTTACGCACAAGAGGAATTGCCCAAGTGGCCGCGTCTCCAGTCAAATAGGATAGCAGGAAGGCCACCCGGGATTGGGCATCAGGGAAGGTGTTTGGTCGACAGGTGAAATGCAATTCTACTTGAGTCAAAAAGGATTGTGCTTTCTGAGGATCACCTGAAAATCTTTCTGGAGGAGCCAAAGGGATGGCTGAGGGAACTGTGAGGGAAATGTCACTTGGAGGATTTCCTCCTGAACCTTGAGTAGGAGGACCGAACTAACCCGCACCCAGAGGACCTTGCTCCTTCTTTTCTACTCTGTCTTGAAACTGACTCACTCTCTCAACTAGACTAGTTGCTATATCTTTAGATGCTACTACATCCGATTGGAGCTGCGTAATTACTTTGACTAGCTCATCCAATGTGGCCATATTGACAACCTAGCGCAAACCAGGAGGATTACAAATTTGTGGGCTCACTATTCTGTCAGGGAGTCCGGATCCTCGGGGTTTGCGCCTGTTCCCAATATGTCCACCTCTTGGCAGCTCCAAACTCCACTAGCCGTTATAGCACAGTGTTAAAGAATGGCCAAGTGGGGGAAGGGGTTTTAGGTTGGGTACAGCGTGGAAGCAGACCTGTGGAAGGAAAAGTTAAGAACACAATAATCAGATTATACACTTTGACTTTCATAAGCTTTGTTCAGGATAGCTATGGACTGATAACATGAATGATCAAGAGTCTTTATATATCATAACCTTATTAGCTCTGAGTACCTGGAAAATAAATAAGGATTATGCAAGTTTTCATAACAGCGTTTCTTTAGAATACAGTCTGAGGCTCTGAACCTTGAACTAACTCAAGTTATTCTTTGAATAGAAACTACTTAATAACAGTGATCAATAAACACACTAGTTTTCAGGAATAATATGCGTTAGGTTGATGAATGATACTGCAAAGGCACACTATAACAGTAATCAATGCACACATTGGTTTTTAGGAATAAACTGTGATAAACTCATGAATGATACTGCAAGGACACACTTTTGTCTAGATCTTCAGGATTCAATTGCTTAAGAATTATTATGCATTTTAAATATCCAAACTGTGCATCAAGATTTCAATGTCTAGAAATGATCGTGCTTTCTGCCGATCTGAAACACAAGGGTTGAATGCCAAGAATGACTTTCGCACTCTGCCATTGATTCAACCATCAGGATCCAAATGTCAAAATACGATCGCGCACTCTGCCGATCTGAGTTGCAAGTTTTAATTGCCAAAAATGAATCTCGCACACTGCGGCCGATTCAACCACAAAGGTTTCAATGCCAGGATATGATCGTGCACTCTGCCGATCCGAACTGTGAAAGTTAAATGCCAAGAATGAATTGTGCACACTGTTGCCGATTCAACCATCAAGGTTTAAATGCCAGAATATGATTGCGCACACTGCCGATCCGAACTGTGAAAGTTAAATGCCAAGAATGAATTGTGCACACTGTTGCCGATTCAACCATCAAGGTTTAAATGCCAAAATACGATCGCGCACACTGCCGATCCGAACTGCAAGAGTTAAATGCCAAGAATGAATCGAGCACTCTGTTGCTGATTCAACCAACAAGAGTTAAATGCCAAGATACGATCGCCCACACTGTCGATCCGAACTGCAAGAGTTAAATGCCAAGAAAAACATTGCTCATGCGATGTAACCAAAAGGCCCAAAACTCGAGTATTTCTGAAAACGGAGTTGGGGTCCTAACCCGACCTCTGGCTTACTGCCCTGCTTGAAGATCACCAAAGGAAATGAAGACAGGGCCTGGAAATCCTAGGTAGGCCTTCGGAACAGGAGCTCAGGAAAATGCTGCTGTTCTGCACCGGGACCTCTGAATAGTGATCACGTGGAGCTGGGCTGGGTCCCTTAAATAGACCCAGACCCCGCCCACGTGCCACACCCAGCCAGGTTGCAGGAAGGGATTCTAGAAAGGCTTAGAATAGGGACCACACCCTAACCACATCCTGTAATACTGCAGCAAAGCCTTGAAAATGCGCAATACATTTGAAACAGTATTAAAGATGTTTCAACATGAATCTCTGCAATGCAAAAGGTTAACATACTGCATTAATACATAATGAATGAATTATTACATTTCATAAGAGTTAGTTTATTGCATTACGTCGCCCGTAGAGATCGCACTGTCCTGATGTTGACAAAAACTTGAAAGATAAAAAGAGACTGCTTTGCTGACATGGATTACCTAAAGCTTTTTACAATAACTTCTAAGAACTTTATATAAGCTTTTGCATATATAAACTTACAACTTAAGTATCAGATGCAATAGGGACACATTTCTAAGCTTGTTTTAGCACCTGTCTCACTTAAAGCCCTGGGTGGGTGACAAGTGTAAAGGACACGTAGTCGGATGAGAATGCTCCGGTCAGGGCTGGTATGAGAGAAGGTGGAACTAATAAAGCAAGGTATGGAGTGTTTTGGGACAAGAAGAATGAAAACAGTTACAGCAGAGTTGAGTGAGTGTTACTGTTGCAGTGTTGGTGAAGGATATCGCTGAAAATATTAGGAAAGAGTTCTTTTTCCTTTCTGCTACAAATATCTTTACATTAATTTAGACCTAAAACAAATCCATTTACTTCTTTCAAGAGTGGGATGACTAGTCAAATCTTTGCTAGGAAGGCAGAAACACAAGTCCTGCGTAACTTTTACTTTCAGAATAAGTGGTTATGTTGTAGAACTGGAGGGAAGGGGATTAGTTAGCGCAAATGACTGGCCTTTGCAATACATTTTAAGTGCAGAGGTGTGGGCCTTTCCTCTTACTGCAGCGAACCTTGCAGCTGCCGGGCAGGTGCTTTTACTACTTGCAGTCTTTTACAGTTTTCACACATTCTTTCACATTTAGACACACTTGTTTTGCATGAAAACTGCTTTTCAAATTGCCTGCCACAATGTTTTTTTGTACTGCTGTTCCATACTGTCATAAATACCATGTAGAAGAAGTTTCTAATGTCACATATAAAATTTGAGACTTGCCAAACAAGTCATGCTTATTCTCTATAAGTGTATCATTGTATGCCATTAATCATGAAAGATTCCTTCAAAGCCCTGTTTTTGGCGCTACACTGCTTAAAGAGTTTTTACGTTCCCACCCTTAGTCTTTATTTGGGGAGTACAATCATGAATGCCAAGTTCAGGTTTGGCTTTGTGGTGACAGACTGCCACTTAGGAGATGACAATGGGGACTATTCTTAAACATGAGTAGTTGTAGATTTTGTACACGATTGCATAAGTGCATATTTGCCCACTGAACCTCCTCCCATGATACGCAGTTTGATCAGAAATTAGAATTATGCTTAACCTCTTAGCTGCTGGGCCTTCCCCCCCCCAGTGCTGAGCCCTTTTTTGGCTATTTGGGGTAGTTTGCGCTTAGGCCTTTGTAACTTTTTGTCCACATAAGCTATCCATGCCAACTTTGCGTCCTTTTTTTCCAACATCCTAGGGATTCTAATGGTACCCAGAGTTTGTGGTTTCCCCTGGAGGAGACCAAGAAATTAGCCAAAATACAGTGAAAATTTTGTTTTTTTTCAAAAAAGGGCTGCTGAAGAAGGCTTGTAGTTTTTTCCCTGAAAATGGCATCAACAAAGGGTTTCTGGTGCTAAAATCACCATCTTCCCACCTTTCAGGAACAGGCAGATTAGAATCAGAAAACCACATTTTTCAACACAGTTTTGGCATTTTACTGGGACATACCCCATTTTTACTATTTTTGGTGCTTTCAGCCTCCTTCCATTTAGTGACAGGAATGGGTGTGAAACCAATGCTGGATCCCGGACAGCTAAACACTTCTGAAAAGTAGACAAAATTCTGAATTCAGAAAGGGGTCATTTGTGTAGATCCTACAAGGTTTTCCTACAGAAAATAACAGTTGAAATAAAAAAATACTGAAAGTGAGCTGAAAAAAACAGCCATTTTTCTCCACGTTTTACTCTGTAACTTTTTCCTGCAATGTCAGATTTTTCAAAGCAATATACCGTTACGTGTGCTGGACTCTTCCGGTTGCGAGGATATATAGGGCTTGTAGGTCATCAAGATCCCTAGGTACCCAGAGCCAATAAATGAGGTGCACCTTGCAATGGGTTTTCATTCTATACCGGGTATACAGCAATTAATTTGCTGAAATATAAAGAGTGAAAAATAGGTATAAAAAAAACCTTTGTATTTCCAAAATGGGCATAAGATAAGGTGTTGAGAAGTAGTGGTTATTTGCACATCTCTGAATTCCGGGGTGCCCATACTAGCATGTGAATTACAGGCCATTTCTCAAATAGATGTCTTTTTTACACACTGTCTTACATTTGGAAGGACAAAATGTAGAGAAAGACAAGGGGCAATAACACTTGTTTTGCTATTCTGTGTTCCCCCAAGTCTCCCGATAAAAATGGTACCTCACTTGCGTGGGTAGGCCTAATGCTCGCGACAGGAAATGCAACATGGACACATCACATTTTTACATTGAAATCTGACGTGTTTTTTGCAAAGTGCCTAGCTGTAGATTTTGGCCTCTAGCTCAGCCGGCACCTAGGGAAACCTAGCAAACCTTGGCATTTTTGAAAACTAGACACCTAGGGGAATCCAATATGGGGTGACTTGTGGGACTCTGACCAGGTTCTGTTACCCAGAATCCTTTGCAAACCTCAAAATTTGGCGAAAAAAACAAATTTTCCTCACATTTCGTTGACAGAAAATTCTGGAATCTGAGAGGAGCCACAAATGTCCTTCCACCCAGCGTTCCCCCAAGTCTCCCGATAAACCTGATACCTCACTTGTGTGGGTAGGCCTAGCGCCCGCGACAGGATATGCCCCAAAACACAACGTGGACACATCCCATTTTTTGACAGAAAACAGAGGTGTTTTTTGCAGAGTGCCTACCTGTAGATTTTGGCCTCTAGCTCAGCCTGCACCTAGGGAAACCTACCAAACCTGTGCATTTTTTAAAACTAGAGACCTAGGGGAATCCAAGATGGGGTGACTTGTGGGGCTCTGACCAGGTTCTGTTACCCAGAATCCTTTGCAAACCTCAAAATGTGGCTAAAAAAACACATTTTCCTCACATTTTGGTGACAGAAAGTTCTGGAATCAGAGAGGAGCCACAAATTTCCTTCCACCCAGCGTTCCCCCAAGTCGCCCGATAAAAATGGTACCTCACTTGTGTGGGTAGGCCTGGTGCCCGCGACAGGAATAGATCACACAACGGTCAATGTTGGTCCTTACATGAGGCAGCTGTTGACCCTGGGGTGATCCATTCCTGACGCAGGCACTAGGTGTAGGCACTCAAGTGGGGTAGTGTTTTTATCAGGACAGGTGAGGAATAACTGGGTGGTAGGAATTTTGTGGATCCCAGCATATTCCTGTAGTTTGTGTGACAGAAATGCGAGAAAAATAGAGTTTTTATTCAACATTTCAGCTTTGCAGGGTATTCTGAGTAAGAAAACTTTGGGGAATCCACACAAGTCACACCTCTGTGGACTCCCCCGAATGTCTAGTTTCCAGAAATGTTTGGGTTTAGTGTGTTTCTCTATATGGCCGCCGAACCCAGGACCAAAAACACAGGTGCCTACCTTACAAAACCAGTTTGTTTTGCAAATAGATAATTTTGATGTCTCCACAATACGATTTGGGCGGTGGAATTTGGGGCTGAACTAAATTGGGGAGCTCCCAAGAGAGCACTCTCTCTTTCTGCTTGCCACAGCATTCACCTGCTCTCTGGGTTGGGCTAACCCACTATTACCCCGTTGCACAGACTGTGCTTGCGAAGGGACAGCAGGACTGTCCTCATCACCTCCCTCATAATTTACTGGAAGAGGAGTTATCGAATGGGACTCCTCCGAATGAAAAATCACTCCCAGAGTCTGCGCCAATGTCCTATCTCTCAGATGCTGTCTCAGTATCTGATGTCTCAGTCTCTGATCCTATGTCAGAGCTGTCCTCTATAACCCGAGTGACGGCAGCAGTCATCCATCAAGATGCCATCTCTGCTATTGGCTAAACTGTTGTTCTAAAACACTAGCCTACGTAGACAGTCACAAAATCAATGGTATGTGTGAGATACGTGCAACAGTAGAGGCCACCTTACCTGCGCTTTTTCCCTCAATCAGCACGTTCTTTCAAGACACTCAAAAAACATTTTGTCACATACCATTCGTCACAGTCTTTAGCACCTCCTGCGCCCAGTCCAACAATCATTATTGGTGCTCCCACTTCCTCCTCCTCGGATTCCCTCATTACCACCCAGCAAAAGTGCCCTTCATCTCTCCATAGCCGCCCTCCACCCCGCACATACATTTCATTTGTATTATAGCGCAGGTAATGGCTGACTTTACTAATGTACTCAGCTATTTACATAAAATACAGATTTGCTCTTTGCAGTAGGCATTTAAACCTTCTGCGCTTCTTTATGGCACTAAAACTGCCACTAGACAAGTCTGACCCTTTTGTAGCAGAAACATAATCACAATACTTACTTGACTTTTTTATTGCTGCCTAAAAGCTACAGCTGAAATGCGTCAGTTGAAGTATGTGCATTGCTTTGAAGACGCAAGCTGCAACTGCAAGACAACTGGTGGCAAATATATATATATATATATATATATAACTTTTATATGTGGGTCTGGTTTTCCTGGGTGCCGATCGCAGCCCCCATGGAAACCACACACGTATTGACAAAAGTGATATATATATATATATATATATATATATATATATATATAGATCTATCTCTATATATATATCTATCTACATAGCTATATCTATAGATAGATCTATCTATATATATATATATATATATATATATATAGATCTATATTTTTTTTTGTTGTTGTATGGTTTCCTTGGGGCCAAAATGCCCCCCAGGTAAACCCTACAACAACTTTTAACAAAATTGCCCCCTGTCCATTTTTAGCCCCTGGGGGGCACGATCGCGCACCCCCCCCCCCCCCCCCGCCCCGGGACACCTACCTTTTTTTAAAACAAAAACATGCCCCGGGGGTGGGGGGGTGGGTGGGGGGTGTTTTCTGAGGGGCTTCCGTGTCTCCCGGGGAGAGAAAAAAAAAATCCTCAGGTGTGACGCACCCGAGGATTTATTAACCCCCTCCTTGGTGTCGGCCACTGGTCGTGACCCGCACCAGGGAGGTAGTTTCCTGATGAGGGTGCTTAGGCTGTGGCATCCCCCAAATAAATACATTCTTGGATTAGTAGTTGGTCTGGGGACCCTGAATATGGTCTGCTATCTCAGTGTCAGTTTTCCTCATTGTGAGCCAAGCATGAAAGATAAAACAGTCACCCTTGATGTAAACGAGAGAGAGACACTCATTTGGTAGCTGAATTTCAAATGTGAAATCAGATAACCTGGAATCAATACAGCTTTCTCTGTATGTTCAAATTATGGATCCTAAGCACATACTTTATTTCACAGAACCTCTTTCTGCTTTGCATATATGAGCACCGTTGTAAACACTTGAGTTCAGGATGTGCAGTGTACAAGCAGCTTTTAACTTTAATTAAATAAACTGTAATGTTGCTCCATAAGAATCTAGGCCGCGTTAAGGTTTACATAACTACTGAATTGCCTTTTAGTTCACTAATGGCATTGCTGTTGCATAATGAGACATGAATGTTCCTAAAACCTATCACTTTTATTAAATGTCTGTCTATGCTGTACTATAAAGCATGAATAAAAGAGTATACTGTTCTGAGATAAATGACTCCACACTGCCAACGAGGTAGGGAGTCACTAGGGGCTAGATGTATCAAAGGGTTTTACCCATTGTGTGTCTATGGGAAAATGCTTTAGTACATATGGCCCTAGGT
This sequence comes from Pleurodeles waltl, assembly GCF_031143425.1. Lineage (NCBI taxonomy): Eukaryota > Metazoa > Chordata > Amphibia > Caudata > Salamandridae > Pleurodeles > Pleurodeles waltl. Next base: position 1,830,611,231 of record NC_090440.1, on the reverse strand, counting down.
CATCAAAAGTCCTGGTTGATTTGGAACAAGTGGCCTCATTCAACAATCGGTGACATGCTTCATCATCGGGCATTGCTCCTGGCAGGACGACGTTGTAATGCCTGACAGGCCTGCAAAGGATCTCTTTGCCAGAGACCTTTTGAACGTAAAATGCCAGATGAAAGTGAAGGGTGTGGAGGACTGGAAAACGTAAACTTAAAATTGACTATAGGTGCCAAACTGGTAAATTTTACTTTGAAAATGTGGAATCTATGTCAAGGTTAAAAACAAAGAAGGACTAGCCCAGACATAATGATCTGGTTTCCTTGCAATTAAAGGTGAATGGGTGATCCCTCAACCCACACAATCTGAGAAGGGGCCAAAAGGTCTGTGTGTGGAATTGCCTACACTAGAGAAAGGATGGTCAACATGTTTCTTGCCTCTAAGGATAACGTGGAGATTTGTCTGGACCTAAAGAAACCCTAGTCCTCACAAGAATATGAATGCTCATCTATTTAAAGAGACTATGACCTATCTACATCTAATAGATGATTGTCCATCTAGTAGTGATGACCTGTAGATTTAAAAGAATATATAACAAGTATAAATCAAAATGACTGTGGACATATCATGTATATTTACCAACTTTGTCCACATGCACACACGTTGGTGAATTCAGCGAAAAGTGACATGCCAAACTCATGCCATCAATGTAAGGGGGGGCGTCTAGCTCAGGAAGCCTATTTTTAGAAAGTGTGCAATGCTGGTTAGTGGTTGAGAAGTCTCTTACCCGCCTAGATTCAGGAACCGGCCCCTTGGGATAACATGGATGCTACTGCTTCCAGGCACTAACGCTCTAGGGGAGATTACATTTAGACACCTCACTAAATAAAATTTAAAGTAAGCAGTCTGTTGAGACAATATCACAAAAGACAAAGGGATGGGGGGGAATAAAAGTGGTGTAAGTATGATCTTGCATTCTGGCCCCTCCACAGAGGGTAATCTTATGGAGTGGTGTGGTCAACAGTCTCATAAAGAAGGTTAAACAGTACCTCTATTATCTAGTGGTAAGTGTGGAGCCAACATTCACACAGAACCTCCCTAAGAAAAATGAACCATGAGGAGAGATAAAACAACTTCCGCCAGTGTCCGAAACTGTTGAATAATCAATAACAACATTCATACATGACATTAAAGTCAGGGAGGAAAGTGTCACAGCTCCCGTCAATTATTAGATGCTGTAAGCGTATGTCAACTGATGGGCTCAGTGGAAGAAACAATTATCATTGTTTATGCATATGTCGCCTTCAGGCTACACTATGGATATTATCCATTGTTAAATACCACTATGGATTCAACCATGGACAACATTTAACAAAAAGTAGTGAATCTGGTATTAATTAAATGCAGAGTTATTAGTGATAAAAAATGTCTGCAGAATGTATAAAAGCGGAAGATACTTATGACAGCCCTCGCAAGCGGCATTAGTATATCGCTTTAAGGCAGCTTTTCTAAACTGGTAGCAAAAAAAAACTGCCACATATGGTATGCAAATGCGGGTCATAATAATGACAGCTCCCGCAAGCGGTACAAATGTTTTGCTTCAGATCAACCCTTCATCAAACTTCTCAAAACAAGGTACTTATGACAGCTCCCACAAGCGGCTCAAGTGTTTCTCTTTCAGTCAGCCTCCAAAGATTGGTAGCAATAAAACAGGCCAGAATGGTATACAAATGCAGGTCAAAATTGTGACAGCTCCTTCAAGCGATACAAATATATTGCTTCAAAGTAGACCCCCATCCAAACTCCTCAAAACCTTCTGAGTACTTACTGTGGTCTCGATGGCAGGGGTCCGCTCAACCTACTCGTCATCCATGCACCTGAAGACACTGGAGTGTTATGGATGTCAGGCTTTTAAGCAAAGACCGCAGGAATGGCCATTATCATGAGCGGGCACAGCTGCGTCTAAAGTGAGCTAGACAGAGGACTGTCAGGAGGCTTGCCTGGAGGCCATCTTGAAATGGTAGTTTTTCCATGTTAAGAGTATGAATGAAAAGCCAAGGGGGAATATGTATATACAGACCTGCCCCATCTACTTACTCCACTTTTAGTCCATTCTGGTTTTTGTGATATATTCTCAATAGACTTCTTACTTTAAATTTCATGTAGTGTAGTGTCTAAATTTCATCTCCGCTAGAGTGTTTGTGTTTGGAAGCAGTAGCATCCATGTTATCCCAAGGGGCATGCTCCTGAATCTAGGAGGGCAAGAGATTGCCCAAACCACTAACCAGCATTGCATGCTTTCTAAACATAGCTTACCTGCACTAGGCGCACCCCATACATTAATGGCATGAGTTTGGCATTTCACTTTTCACCGAATTCACCAATGTGTGTTCATGCGGACACAGTTTGTAAGTATACATATGTCCACAATCATTATGATTTATACTTGTATGTTCTTTTGATTTTAAAGGTCATCACCGCTAGACGTACAATCACCATTTAGAATTAGATAGGTCATATTATTCTCTTTAAAGATGAGCACTCATACTCTGTTTAGTGAGGACTAGGGTTTTTTTTAAGGTCCTGACGAATCGCCAAGTGAGCCTTATAACAAAAAGAGGTGAGAGACATGTTGACCATCCTTTCTGTAGTGCAGGTAATTCCCACACACAGACCTTTTTGCCCCTTCCTGGATTATGTGAGTTGAGGGATCACCCATGTACCTTTAATTGCAAGGAAGCCAGATCATTCTGTCTGGGACATTCCTTCTTTGTATTTAACCTTGACACAGGCTCAACTTTTTTCAACGTCAAATTAACAGTCAATTTTAATTTCACGTTTTTCAGTCCTTCACACGCTTCACTTTCATCCAGCATATATGGTCAAAAGATCTTCAGCAAACAGCCCCTTAGCGGGGCACGCAGAAATTGCAGCACCAGCCTGGCGAGGAGCAACACTCGATGATGAAGCACGTCACTTATTGATGAGCAAGGGTGCTTGTTCCCAATCAACCAGGGTGTTTGATGACCTAGTGACTCCCACCTAGTTGGCAGTGTGGAGTCAGTTATCTCGGAACAGTGTAGTCTTGTATTCATGCTCTTGATTACAGTGGGAGACTGTGCACTGGACCGCAACAAACCTTCTTGTCCCTCTTGTGTATGACATATGCAGTACTATAAACTGATGTTAAGATGAAATACTTCCACATGCTAAAGTACACTTTTTACATGTTTTTTAAAGATTGTATCATAATTTTATCTGTTGCAAGATATACATGCCAAATGTGTGAAGCGCTCGGCTTGTGCACACACTCGTAGCGCCAAGCCAGATTAATGGCTTGGCTCCCTTTATTAATTTGCCTACATACCATTTTCTATTTACGAGTTGGGTTTAACAAGTGGGGCCGTCAATCATTTGATCAAATTATTTGTAAAGGCAAGGACTAGAAACATGAGGCTCAGCCCACATGCACGGATTTGACAACTCCACCAATAAGGCTTCTTGTAGTAGAGATGAAAAAGAGTGCTTGAAGTGGAAATACATTTAAAGTAAGTGATCCCATGACAGGGACTCCAGGCTGTTGTGTTGTATGTGTCTGTAATCGTGGCTTTCCAGGGAGAACTACCAGGCCCAGGTGTGACGGGCATGGGTGTGGCTTCAGCTGAGGTGTTTGGGGTGCGACAGCCCTCAAATGGATCCTTGGTTTTGTTTTTGAGACTGGGGGCTCTGAGTCAGGTCTGCTTTGTATGTGCTGGCTTTTCTTGTTGTTCTCATTTCACTCATAAGTTTTAAGTTGTTCATTTTTTGGATCAGGTTCTTAAATATGTATATATATATATCTACCAGTTTACAAAATAAGTAGTAAATCTCCACCCATAGAATCGATAAATATTTACTATGTTTTGGAATTCACAGACATTGGCAGTAGGAGGGTTGGAAAGATCCACTAGCCTCAAGATTCAAGGCATTCTACTGTCTATCAAACACCCAAAAGGTGATGGGATTAATGCCTGCAAGTAGTCTAACCAGCTGCAATTGCTCAGGATAGCATTCAAACCCATCGTTTTTCACCAACTATGCCACCCTAGATAGAGGCCCACCTTTTGCCAATTAATACGGACCTTGCTCCTCATGGGAACAGTCTATCCTGAACATTGGTGATCTCACGCCTCCACTTTGAATCCCACTGTCTTGCCTTTTTTGTTGGGAAATTGTATTCAAACCCCTTTTCCCTACCCCGACCCCGAATGTCACAGACTATCCGACACCACTGCCCTAAAGAGTAATTTGAGTGGCAACTTTGGGCTGGTTTTGGGCACATTAGGCTGAATCTGGACTTGGATAGTTTTGGATTTGAGACGGGTCTTAACATCTAGCAACGCTAAATTCTTCCTTTTTAGGTCGAGCCTAGGCAGCGCGCATGCGCTGTCTGGAAGACCTGTTGTTTTGAATAAAGGACTTTGCTCCCGCCTCCTGCTTATCATAGGTTCGCTGCAGTGTCCCTCCTCTTTGCTGTCTCCTCACAGGTTTGCAAAGCCGATACCTCACTTCCGTTTTTGACAGAGGAGCACCGGCAAAGTACAGTTTGCTTACACTCTGAATTATTTATCTGTAGTTTTCCGGAACTCTTATTAGGGTCGAGCGCATATTCTTTGGCGGATCCCCACATTAGGACAAGCAACTAATGGAGTTTAACAAACTTCCCAAAAGCTCAGAGTGAACGAAAAAGTTGGTGAAGTTCCTCTCTTGATCAAGAGAGTCAGATTTTCAAAGAGACCTGTCTACGTTCTAACATCGCTGGCGTATTTTTTCCAGAGAAATCGAATGTTTTGAGGGACCGACGTCCAGGACGATTATCGGTGAGGTTTTTAAATCGTAACTGCAACATGTGTAACCTTTATAACACTGCTGCCAGTATTATAACTAAAACAGTTCACTAATAAATGATACTCGCATGGTAGAAAAAATGCACAGCACGCACACATGCAACATTAACCATGCACAGCTTTAAAATAAAAACCGTAGTAACTAAAAAAACAACAAAAGTGGTCTAACAATATAAACATATTAGAAATATTATACAATAATATATCCATTGACGTATGTCTTTTTTTAACTTGACTGTTTGAACCAGAGGGAAAAATCCCTTACACTAGACCTAATAATTTCAGTAGCAAATATTCCAATTTCTTAGCAAAATGTTGTCTACGACTTTGGCTTGTTAATAATTTATTTTTTTGCCTTCTTTACCCAAGCGTCCCATCCAGCTGTTCATGCTCTGGACCCCAGTGGTGCTCCCAGCCCCCGTTCACCCACGGGATTTGGGGCCAGGACTGCCATGCCAATCAAAGAATGCACGGCAAAAGGAGCAGGCCAGCTGGATAACACCGTGTGACCGTTTGTATGGCTGAGCTCCCACTAACCCCAAGAGCAAGGGAACCCCATCATCACAGTGTCCTCAAATAATCCAAAACGACCACGATCATTCTGTCTCCCATACTCATTCTTCCACTAAAATGGTACTCCCATACGCCATGTCACCTCACACCGAGCAGTGCTCTCCCTTCACTTCCCCACATGCCACTCTGGTGTCGGGGGGCACCCCTGTCCATCACCACAATCCTCTGAATGGATCTCCCGTCTGTCGTGTGTAGCCTCGTCTAGGCCACACCCGGAGGCGAGCCGGGTCCCCACTACCCCTCTCTCATCCCCGAAAAAGTAATCCCCACTCCAACCCTCGACCTGAATAATCCCCCCAACCCACTGCAGCGAGCTGGGGCTACTGTTTCTCTCCATAGAAGTCGATACTCAGTGTTCACAAACCTGAACCAGAAGTGTGTTTGCAGCAGCCACGCTGAAAACTGTCTTTGTGCGAGCAAATGTTTCACCTCTAAGCTTTTGTGCTTCCCGCAAGAGGCTTTTGCTACAAAGAACCCATGCGTATATTGCGCTTTCCAAAAGATTTTGTGGTTCTGGCTACTACTGTAGTAACGCGAGCGAAAGCTGCTTTTCTTTGAACCACAGCCCATCTGCCCTTGCACGCTGCACCAGAATGGTACACAGAGAATGCGGCTTCGAGTGACACTTTGATTAATGTCTGTGCAAAGGATAAAAGAAGAGAAAACACACGGGCACGTGCGCAAAATTTATATGGGAAAAAATGTTGGCTAAGTAATGGTCAGCCTGAACGAACCTTACAAACTTAACTTAGCCGAATCACTTCTACAGCTTGTATTGCGTTTTCTCCTTTTGTCCAGGTTGTTCTGCCGTCTTTTGCAGCAGAATCCGAAGAACCTGGCAGTGGAATTTGACAGATACAGAGGGACCGCGGGCTGCTCAATATCTGTTCTGCGCCCACTTCTGATGAGCAGGTGGAAATCCTTAGGCCCAGTTAGTTTCTGAAATGCCCCTCTCATGTGGAAGCTTGTTAGGAAACACCAAAAGCACAGGTAGACAGACTCATCAATCGCAAGCTAAAAACAATCTTTATGATTGGCTACAGGCTCCATATTTACCTTGCATTAAACACAACACATGACCAATAGTGGATGCAAACGTACCCATAGCTGTTCTTTTGACATATGCATTGTACCAATGCATCCCCCCTCCTTAGATTGGTAAAACTGGTACAGGTGATCTTCTACATAGGTGCAGATTACTCACAGGAGTGTCCGTGCACACAACCTCCCCCAGAACTAGATGCGGGCACTTACTCGATGTTACAGTTCCATGGAAGCTGAATGAAACCAGGAAACACACATCACAAATCAGACGCCATTCCAAATGACATGAATTTGCATATAACATCAGCACATTATTAGCTTCTCTTACAATACACGGCCCTGAATACCATGGCTGAAGTTACTTAGTAACGGGGCCCTGGGTTCCAAAGCAAGCATGAAAAAAATGGCCTCACTAACACCCCACTCCCACCTTGGACAGATGGATAGTAAATAATTAAATAGTAGCCATACCTAAGTTGCAGTGGGGCCCTTTAAATCATGGTCTTTATTACCACTACACCCGCTGCACTATTGATAACAAGGCTGTAATTTTTAGGGTCGAGCGTGCAAGCGCTCTGGCCTGTTCTAATCTCAGTGTGGGTTTTAACCACAGCAACTCTTGCTATTCATTCTTTGTTGTGCTTGCAAATGCTTCATTTTTATTGGTGCATTTTGTGAAACGTCCCTCCTTTGTGTGCTGAGTTCCCTTCCAGGCGATTTCACTAAGTGAACTTTTTTGTTGGCCATCACACTAAGTCATGCTTCCTCCTGTTACAGTGTGTGATGGCCCCTCCTCCAGTTTGCCTTTGATCCCTGCCACTATACTTTCTAGACTTTCATGCAGGGAGCCAATAACTCTTGCGCTAATGCTCATGGCGGCCGTGGCGCTTTGAATCGGCTTGCTTCTGTCAACTCTTTTACTTTTCATTTTCAATTTATGTGGCAAGAAAAGTCCAGTTAGGAATTTACAACGCTAACAGCTCTAACTCGAGCAAACGCGAGACCCATTGCATTGTAAAAGCTTGTTTAGTCTTCATCCTCTTTTCCTCCTGTCTTTCCCGCTCACCCTCATCTATTAATTCGTCTCCTTTTCTCTCCACTTTACCTCTCAGTCTGTCCTTCCCCACCTCCTTTAATTTGTTTTTCATCTTCTTTAGCATCCACCTAGTTCTTCCCTCCTTCACCTCCTGCAACGTGTTCCCACCCTCTGTTCTTTCTTTCGTCTACCTACTTCTATTTCCCTTCTGTAAACCCGTTCCTCTCCCTCTCATCTGCCGCTCTTCCCTTCCTGTCAGACTCTTACCCGGCCCTCCCTCGCGTCTACCATTCCCTGCCTGTCAGACTCAAGACCAGCAATGTCTCACCCCTGCTCGCTCCCTCCCTTGGTTGCCGGTCCTCCCAGATCTCATCTCCTCCCGCTCCCTCCCCTGGTAGCCTGCCCTGCCCTCGTTCGCCCCCTCCCTCTCCCCGGTGCGCCTGTGAGCGCCGGGCTCGGTATTCCAGGCCGCTGCCTGTCGCCCACGCCCAGCCGCCCTCCCACGCAGGATCTGCGTCACAGGCCTATGTGTGGGAGGGTGGGAGGGAGACAGCCGCGCTCGGAGCGGAAGATCCCAATCCGAGCGGCAGAGGGAGGAGGGCGGGTGGGTGCGGAGGAGGAGGAAGGGAGGGAGAGAAGCTGCCGTCCGCACCCAGCAGTACCACACTCCCACCCACAGCTGCAAGGCTGCCCGGCTCCAGCACAGGCGGGTCCTGGGCCGAAGGGGACAGGAGTTCCTGGCCGCCAAGAGTGCCCACCCCTCTGGGCACCGGATGGGTAGAGTGTCTGCCCTGCTGTCAGGGGGTGCTGTTGGCACTGAGTGAACGAACAAGGCAGCCACCGCCGCTTGGGGTAAGTTGCACCCCCTCAGTGCTGGCCACTTCACGGCTCCGGTATATGGCTCTCACTCATGTTTGGTACTTTAGGGGACTTCTGAACTTTTGTTTTTGTCAATGTATCATTCCTTCAGGCGTAAAAGAAATATTGTACGCTTCACCATAATGCAAAGAAATTATAGGGCATCCTACTGTTCACGGGGCAGCAGAACTGTGCACTCTACAGTTCAATTACGAGTGACTGCATTGTTCTGCTGTGCACTTATGCGTTGGCCTACTCTAAAAGCTTCACCTCACTATCTGGTAACTTCGCACTGTACAACTTAAACTGTATAACGCTCATGTTCTCGCAACTGCACTGCTCTGCAGAGTGCACGTGACAACTGCATGTGTTTTGAATTGTACTTTTCACAACCGGGTGCACCCTCATGTGCAATGCATGATTTCTTTCACAGTTTAATATGTAAGGAGCGTACTGCACACTGTTCATTTAAAACACACTTTATTTGATGTGCTTCACGATTTATCGCACCAGCTTGAATTCTGCGCTGTACACTTCCCAACACGACATACATTCATATTCGACTTAATACTGCTACGTGACTGCATGCGCTCTTCCAGCTCTTGGTTCTGTATACGTTTAGGTCCTTGACATTGCACACTTAATATAACTATTTGTTTTTGCACTGTCCGCTTCACGTCCGTTGCACATCCATTGTTCTGCAGGAAAGGCTTCGTAACACTGTACAGTCGCATGATGCGTACGCTTTATTCCGCTGTCATCATGTACTGTTCCGGCGAAAGCGCTTCACATCAGTTTACACCTGCGTGCAGTCTTTGCTGCGCATTTCAAAGCACTATGCACCTGCATGTACTCTGCAGCGCACACTTCAAAGTACTATTTATATACTTCTGTACTTCACGGTGTTGCATAGCATTGTACAGCGCATTGTACAGTTTCAGTTTGTCATACACATACGTATTTGGATTGTGCACCTGACTACACAATATTGTTTAAAAGTTTACAAGAGATAAGGTACTTTAAACGTAACCATCAGACGCATTACTAAATGGAGCACGCCATTGCGTACAAATAGTAATGTGCCAAGCGTGCAGTACCCTTGACGTGCTGTTGTCACGCGTCTTTTTGGGGTACCACATGACTCCATGTCTCGAAGACATAAGTGTTCCATTCTTGTACTCACCTTTCAATTTTATAAGAAAGACCAGCGAATTCATTTAACTACAAGTACCATCGTGCGCTCTGGCGCGAAATGAAAGGCTAGGACTTGAAAGAGCGATTCCTCATCGGAATGAATAGTGTTGCGCTCCTTTTTTTTAATTCTGACGTACCATACTTCAAATTCACATGTAACCAAGACTGTCCACGTGACTGATGCAGTAACTTAGTAACAGTTCATTTGTTTTTAGTTATTTCCGCTTTTTGTGGTGTGTGAAGTATTGTTGGTATTTCTCTCGATTTTGTGCTGCGAACGTGTCAACGTTAAGGACCTATTCTGGAGGAGTAGGGTGGGGGCTCGGAAGGCAAACTGGAGAGAGCATTCTACACAAAATGCTGCCTCCGTTTTGAATTTGGCGCTGGCACATTTGGGGATGCAGTCATATTCAGATGATACTATGAACGCTGCACGGTAAGTACGGTCAGTATTAAACGCCTCACTATTCTATTAAATTATATGTGATGCTTAATTTTTACAGTTTAACTTTTGTCAGAAGCACTCGACTGACAGTTTAGACATCGGCACAGTTCTTTTTTTTTTTTCTTCTTTATATTTTTGTTGCATGTCTGCAATAACAAATTAACCATTGCACCATATTGGCATGCTCGCACCTATTGGCTTTGTCAGTGCTTGTTCTTAGTGTTTGTTCTCAAGCACTGTGGTAGCTTCCTTACTCTTTGTATTTCACCAAGGACAGGCACTCGCTTAAATTTATCCATAACAGGAAGGTCAGCCCTCCAGTGAAGATTGTTGCTATTTTTGTGCACTACAGACTTCAGTAATAAGCTGCAACATAATCAGGACGTGTCCCCTGATTGTCTAGTTGGAGTTCTGTAATGATGGCCTTATGACTAGCGCTAGAATATGTGGTACCTCTGTAAAAATAGTGCACTGATACTTAAGCAGTCGGATACAGTTGTGCATGGTTGTGTGGAAATCTGATTATTTTTTTAAGTGAGAGGAGTCTAGCTGCTTTGTGTGTGTGTGTTTCTGGACTGATGAGTTTCTTCCTGCCTTTTGCCCTCCGGGAGAGGGTGGTGGATCCGTGCCTGGTGCGTGGGTGATTCCCAGAGAACTCCACAGCAAGAGGGATTTGGGAGTAGGCGTGCTTCAGCTGCAGTTGGAAAGTAACCATACATCATTCCATTGTTTGCTTTGCTTATGAAAATGTTGCACAGAAGTGTGTGTATGATCTTACCCCTGAGTAGAGGTGACCTAGTTTGGGTGCTAGATACACTTTCTGTCTCGAGTATCATAGAATGACTTATTTCAGACCTGATATTGTTTTTTAATTTATTGTATGAGGAACCGTTTTCCTGAAATTAATTTAGTGGGTAGTGTTGAACGTCTGCACTTAAAACCTCTGCAGGCATATGGAAAAATGCACGTGACACTTGCAAGTTTACATTTGATGGAGTTGCACTTCAGAACAACTGTTAAAGGTATATAAACCTGTGTTTAAAGTGGTTAGCCTGAGAAACGGCTCTAGAAAATATATTGTGCACTTCTTTGATTTTTTCATTTTATGTTTGGTTATATTGGTGTCAACGTAGTTATTTCTGTCGTGCACATCTCATTACATTTTATTGACTCATCAGTTAGATGTGTTTTTGTTTTGAGAAACATAAAATACCGGGACCAGAAAAGAGACCAGTGTTTTTGTTTGGTTAATCAAGTCATTACGTTATTTACAAGATTTGGCCTAGCAAGACTTTTGATAAAGTATGTACCCTGATGTATTAATACCAGCAATAATGTGTGCTTTATACTGGCGTGTTTCCACAATTTACCCAGTTACGAGTGCTAATTACACGTTTTCCTATTACTAATTTTAACTTATTTTGTTGACCTTGAAAGGATAGAAATCTGAGAAAATTTGTCAAAATGTAAACTAGGATCTAGGGTTTCACACAAATCTCACAGTGACTCCTTAACTCACTGAATTAACTTAATGGCTTGCCATTGAACCTGTACTAGAGTGAGGTCTTAAGGCAAACCCGTACAGGAAACCTCCAAAGCTGTGTATTTGATGTGATGTGGGTTTTGGTGCTTCCGTCTCAACTGAGGGTGACTTCTCGACCTAGAAATCAAATCAGGTGATTCCTGAGACTGACCCTCTCCTAAAATGTGTCATACTTAGGTCAGCCCATTGGTGTCAGTTATAGCTCTTACTTATGTTGCTTCTCTGAGGGATGGATGGTGAGGGTAGTCTTTTCTCAATGCACCCTTACCTTTTCTAATTTGCCTTAAGAAGAAACAAATGGGCTGATAGTAATGTGCCAAAGAAATGGAGGAGAAGGAAGGAACATTACACAAACAAAATAACAGAAGGCCCCTAGAAGAGGAAAAAGCACAATGTACTAAACCTCTCGAAAATATATACAATCAGAATTAAACTAAACCATAGTTGCTGGCAAGACCAAGAAAGGGCATGACTATATACTTTACTGTTTTGAGATAGTGCTACCATGAGAGAGGACCTCTAGCCTCGTCCGAAAGTATTGAAGAGCTCTATCATGCATGTTACATATACTAAATGTGTGATAAACCTATTACCAGTACAATACGTGATATGGCACTGGTGGGTCTATGGGCACTATGGGTCCCAGTAGCCCCTCTCTGCCTATTGGCTACCTTAACCCCACTCGTTACTTGATCTTGTGGTATCTGGCTTTTGTGCACTTTCCTCTGAAGTAACCATGTGCAAAGTACTTAATATATTCTTTCATGCAGTAGTCTCATCTCAGCATATTACAATTTCTAAGTCTCTTTTCTAGTTTTGAAGACAATGGCACATACGTACATATACGCCCTGCGAAAACCTCATCCGCGCGTCTGTCCCCGCTCCTCACCTACTGCAGCCGTTGGCTGGGACAGCTACTGTATGTTTGGAATCTATCATTTGAGATCATATCTGAGAAAGACTTCTAGTTGCAGATTCCTTACCTTAGAATTTTCCCCCAGGCGTCAGACTGGATCCGGAGATTTTTTCTTCCAGCAATACCCTTGTGTGCCGGTAGGTGGCGTTGGTCGACTCCACAGGCGTCATAGGCGGCATGGTCGCTGTGATGACGTCGGGAGTAGTACATAGACGCCGCCCTCGCGGAGCTCCGAGTGATCAGACTTGCGTTGAAAGCATTCCTTCCTTCTCTCAAAGGGAAAGTGGTACAGGTGTTCACGGACAACACTACCGCCATGTGGTACTCCAACAAACAAGGCGGGGTAGGTTCCTGGACCCTATGTCAGGAGGCACCTGGACCCTATGTCAGGAGGCACTATGCCTCTGGACATGGCTGGAACATCAGGGCATTACCCTGATGGTTCAACATCTGGCGGGCTCTCTCAACGCCAGAGCAGACTAACTTAGCCTCCGACTCACTGTCGATCACGAATGTCGTCTCCATCCGGAGGTGGCGCAAGGTCTCTTTCTCATGTGGGGAGAGCCTTGGTTAGATCTGTTCGCCTCCGCAGAGAACACGCAATGTCAGCTATTTTGCACGTTGGAGTTTCCAAGGCGGTACTCGCTCGGAGACGCTTTTCGTCCTGAGTGGAACTCCGGCCTTGTTTCCGCCTTTCCGCCTATCCCTCTTCTGCCTAGAGTTCTCAAGAAGATCAAGAGTGACTGGGCCCAAGTTATCTTGGTGGCTCCGGACTGGGCTCGAAGAGTGTGGTATCCCGAGCTACTGAGCATGTTCATTGATCCTCCACTCAGACTGCCCCTTCGGGCGGATCTTCTGTCGCAGCAGCAGGGGACGGTCCTCCACCTGAACCTGTCCAACCTCCGCCTTCATGCGTGGAGATTGAGCGGCAACGGTTGTCGGCATTTGCCCTTCCACCCAAAGTACGCAATGCTATCTTGGCAGCCAGGCGTCCCTCGACTAAAACTGTATACACCTGTCGTGGCATGATGCACCAACAAATCTGTTGACCCCCTATCTGCCCCTCTTTCAGAGGTTCTTCTATTCATTCTTTCCTTAGCCCAGCATGGCTCTGCATTGGGCACTCTTAAGGGGTATCTGTCTGCCATTTCCGCCTTTCTTAGGCTTCCTGATCAGCCCTCACTCTTTAAATCTCCTCTTGTGAGTAGGTTCTTAAAGGGGCTCACCCACTTATTTCCTCCCAGTCCCTTCATCATGCCTCAGTGGGATCTTAATCTTGTGCTTACTTTCTTGATGTGTACTCCCTTTGAGCCTATGCATAATTGTCCCTTACGGCTCCTCACATTCAAAACTGTCTTTCTTATTGCCATCACCTCTGCTCGCAGGGTGAGTGAGCTTCAGGCCCTTTCTTCAAAGCCTCCGTACTTGTCCGTACACCCTGACAAAGTGGTGTTACGTACTAGAGCTTCCTTCCTTCCTGAGGTGGTTACACCGTTTCATGTAGGCCAGCCCATCACTTTGCCTACCTTCTATGCACCCCCTCATCCTTCCCATGAGGAGGAGAGACTCCACCGTCTGGACCCAAAAAGAGTGTTTGGGTTCTACCTCAATGGTACTGAAGACTTCCTGGTGGACGATCAACTCTTTGTTGGCTATGTGGGTGCGAAGAAAGGGCAAGTGGTGCAGAAACGTACCATCTCTCGATGGGTGCTTCTGTGCATCAAAATGTGCTATGCTTGGCGAAAAAGCAACCTCCTGAAGGCTTGCAGGCTCATTCTACCAGGGCCACTGCTGCATCCACTGCATTAGCACGCGCAGTTCCTGTCCTGGATATCTGTCAGGCAGCTACGTGGGCATCCCTGCACACGTTTGCTAAACATTACTGCCTGGACAGTCAGGTCCGTCTGGACGGCTACTTTGGTCGTTCGGTCCTGCAGGACTTTCTAGTATGATCTTAGTTCCGAGCCCACCACCGAGGATGGCATTGCTTGTGTATCTATTGTAAGGTAAGGAATCTGCAACTAGAAGTCTCTATCAGATGTACAAGTTACTTACCTTCGGTAACGAAATATCTGGTAGAGACATATTCTAGTTGCAGATTCCTTAACGCCCACCCATCCTCCCCGCTTGCGAACTGATTTCTAGGGACAGGGATTCCCCCTTTCAGGTCCTTAGCTCTGGCGCACCAATAGTAGAAGGTCAATGCGCCATGCTTACACTAACTTGCACTCCTCTATCATTCAACAGGTGGAATCCGTGTTTTGCAGGGCAGGATAGGAAATTGAAGTGTTTCCCTTTCTGCCCTATCCCCACTGTTCTTCCAATATCCGTGTATTATTTCCCACCTAGAAGTTCTAAAACATAATTTTATGAAAACTAAAAATACATTTTTGCTGTACACCTTCAAAAATGAAGGCTAACATATTTATAATCATTACCAGGCACAGAGAAGATGAAGTAGTACTGGTGTGGTAGCATCCAAAAAACGTATTCATTGAAGGATGGCTAATGAGCCTCCTGGCAAAGAATCAGAAGCAATAGGAGCAGTAGATTGACTCACGAGGTTGATCTGATGTATTAAACCCATGCTATGACCAGTCAGATTCAGGAAAATAGTGTTAGCATTACAATAATTGCACATATGACCCAAACAATTTGATCAAGGATAATTGTGTGCCTTACCTAAAGGCGGTGAATGGGTGTGTCTTAGTCGGGAGAGTTATTTTGCCCATCTCCACTCTCCAATGAGAGGGTGAATTAAGTTTGTTCCCCTCCAACCACCTCTGCAACCTTTGCTGCTACGACAGAGAGCGGAAAGAGTTTTTGACACACCTACCTTGTTCAACAGTAATGGGTTTTTGTGGGCCAATACCCTCCAGAGGACCCAGATCATTTGAAGGGGAATTACAAAAAAAATCAGGTACAAACCAGAGTAAAACTGGATTTGCCAAAAATCTCATTTTCAATTCTTTACATATGTTGAAACAAAATGTATTAAACACTGAATCCGAATTTTATGTCAGATACATTTTGGTCGCCACAAGATAATCTATTTTTGTAGTTACAATGCTCATGTTTCTTTCCATAATGTAAAAAAGGATGTATCAGATCAGTTTTTATACAGAACAATGAATGCGTTTCCACGTTTTGAGGATTGTGCACTTAGGCAAGATGTATTAAGGTACTGTTTGCAAAAAATGGCCTTTAGTTATGAGACTTCTTTTTGTGACCAGTATCTTTTTTGTAAACTAACCTGTAATAGGTCGATTTACAAAGTGCTGAATTGTAGTGGGTCACATACGTACCTGTCTAGTACATATTAATTAGGCAGATCACAATTCTATAATCATCAAGCCAGTTGGCTTCAAGGGCCAGCAGACAACCAACATCTCAATTTCTTTAAAAATAGAGCTAATTAAAAAAAAAAAATCAGTAAGAGTTCACAATGAACAATTGTACTACTGCCTATCCCCTCTGAAGCTGCCACCCCAACTCACAAATGCGAAGGGGTCCAAAGAGAGACCTTTCCATTTGCGAACGAGTTGCATCCCCTTACAGCCCCTCTTCCCCCCAAACTTGGGAGTCAGCAACTTATAATTTGTTTTTGCAACCAGAATCCCAGTTGCAAACTATTGATGCCTACAGATCAGAATTTCAATTTGGAAGAGACACCCTTAACATGTTCCTTTCAAATTGTGATTCATTATTTGTTTGTGAGTCAGTAAACGTTTACTGGCCCCATACACTGTCACATCGCTGTGTTAATGGACGTTCTATCTATTTTGTAAAATATTCTCATTTAAATTGACTGTTGAAGTTATGTAAATAAAAAATTGTTGATCATATAACTTTATTCTTCTGCTTTTGAATATAATTCCCCATGAAAACAAAAGTACAGCTGATTAGCTTTGCTGAGGATCCCTACATTTGACAGGAATGCATGAACTTAGATTGGCTCTGGGCTTGCTGTTTCGTGATGAAGCTTTCTTGTTTGGTACTGTATAATAGGTTGCTACTAATAGATCGATTTGTGCAAAGGCAGCTAGTCTTTCCCCTACGTGCAGCACAGCTTTCCCTCCACGCCCACACAATCTGCGTGCGTCAGTTGCTGTTCTGCTTTTATTAGCTGGCATATGTGGCTATGACTCCTCCAGCACAGCACAATTGCCCCACATTTGTAGCTGTCACTTCCGGCTACAGTGAGCTGAATGGAGCGGGAAAGAATAAAATGCAATACTAAGGATGGCGCATCTAGCCAAGATCGGTGTGCAAAGTGTGTGAAAGATGGTTTGTCACAGCATCTTTAATTATGATTTTGTTTTATTGTTTTTGACAACTGAAATTACCTTTTTAAAAGTACACATTATAAATGAAACTTCACCAGGGAAGGTCTACGCCTTGTCTAATAACCCTTTGTAATGTTGTAGTTGGCTTTTGTATAGCACTTCACATCCCTGACAAGGCCCCGAAGTGCTTTGGCAGGTGTGGCACGGCACAAAGTATGGAGTGTTTGGAAGCCTGCTGAATTTGTGTGGCCAATGTGGGTAGTGGTTTGGTGTCGTGCATGATGACCAGTGGTGCTCTTATCCCGACATCTGTTGCTGAGCTTAAGCAGATTTCTCTTACTTTATTTATTTAAGTGATTTGTTCGGCACTGGCCTGTGGTGGTGGCCACTTTGTAGTGCTGTCGTGGTTATTGAGGCTAGGTGTACATTTGAGGTGTAATCAAAACCCCTACTTCCGCACAGGATGAACAGAGCCTGACAGGCCCTGGTGACCTGTGAGGGGCTTTAAAATTTTCGAGGACTTTTTACTTGGATGGGAGTGAAGAAGTTCTGTAAGTTTTGTAGAGGGCTAGAAATGCCTCCTTGATTAGGAAGGTTTTCATTTTGTCTTTGGGCACTGCCAGATGAGTAGAATATGGTCATGGGCGAACAGCAGAACTTCCTGAAATGTTTTGGTAAACTGTAAAATAACAGCAGGGGAAGTTATGCTGAAAGATCCACTGTGATAGGAATCATGGTGATAGAAAAGTGGTTCCTCTACAGGTTTCACGTTTCTTAAAACGTTGCATGTGGTTAATCAATGAGCAATGTGATGCTTGCTCGACTTCACGCAAAATGCGAATTAACTGCAGTTTCCCAAGGCTGTTGAATGCAGTATTTTCCCCTTGAAGTTGGCAAACCTGGCAGACAAGATGGTATTTTCACAAACTTTCCCATTTTGCTTGGAGCAGTGCAGTTAGGAAAGTTAGAGCTGCTAAATGGAGGTCAGCCATATATATCCTTTTTATTCCCACCAGTCGACTCAACCATAACATTCAAAGCCAATGATAGAGGAGTCTCTGGTGCTATTGCCTTTTTCTTGTTAAATGTTTTTCAGGTTGTTACAGCCTATTTATTCATTTTACCCCACTTTCTGAGGCGATCTGAATATTCTTTGTCAATTCAGAAAAATACTTGTTCTCCTATGGCTGGAAAGGACCCATCAACACATCTTCACTATCAGTACAGTTCAGACAGAGTTAAGTGCAAACAAACTATTGCTTGTAATGCTATGGCTGCTGTATTCTCTGAGAAGCAGACATGTATCTATGTTATAACCTTCTTTGGATTAATTATTGTATACCTTGATAAAATACAGTCCGTCCAAGTCTTTTTGAGGTAGATGGTAGGGTAAGAAGACGCATCCCTTGATCATTACCCCACTTAAAAGCTTGACTCATGTTGGAGGCATCATTCCCACTGATGTGACATTATTTTCTTATTCTGGGAAGGGTTCCTTCAAAGCTTCTTAGACAGGTCCAGAGCAACAGGAAGTCACAAGAGAATAGTATTCCTGAATGCCAGCTTCCTTCCTTCCTGACTGTCCAAATAGCTGTTTCTACGGCGAGAAGAACCCAAGTTATCTGTAGGAATACGATCAAATTATGCTAATTTTATGAGTTTCAAAACTGTCTTGCTAACTCCCCCAAAGGAAGAAAATTCTACTTAAGATACTTTTACAGACAGTTACCATTTTTTATGGGAGATGAAAGGGGGGTTTGTAAATGTAAATTCACATTCCTTGACCAAGCAAAGTACAAACACTAACACATTATCAGCTTAGAAATACTTTCATACAGAATAAGGGCCTGATGTAGGTATTGGCAGATGAGTTACTCCATCACAACATTGACGGATTTCTGGTTCGCCAAAATCTAAATCCCATTGTATCCTACAGGACTTAGACTTCAGCAGACAGGATATCCGTCACCGTTGTGACTGAGTAACTTGTCTGCCAATATCTAAATCAGACTTCATGTCTTGCCATACCTTTACAGGTATTCATGGAATAGTGAGCAGATACATTTATATAAACTCTACTTATTGTGTGATTTACAATATACTGTTATTGTAATTCTAATTCAGTGGTTAATTTACATTTTCTTTAGGTCATTGGTTCTTAACCTGGGGTTTGGGACGCCTGCTCAGGGATCCACCACTGTTCAGAAAACTATATAATATTAGCAGATTAATAAAATATGTAAAGAGGTGAAAGCAAAATTAAAATTTTAAAACACTTTGTAAATGTGTTACGATTTGAAATTGCAGGCTGAAAATTAAGTTGGTATCCTTAGCATGAGAGCAGTGCAGGAACAGCATTAGAGAGTGTAGTATGGATAATTGGGGCCTCAAGTAATTCGTTGGAATGCACCAACAAAAAGAGACCATGCATTAGGAGCAACAAAGACAAAGGAGTATGCTGAAGTTTCATCTCATTAATGTGTCTTTTAGATATAAAACTAAAAGCTCCAACTTTGCCATTTAAATTTCTATTTTTTGTATGTTTTTAGTTTGTAAATAAAATATTTAATATTTTGTCTATTTAAAGTATGCTTGTTTCTTTTATTTTTGTGTATTGTTTTGAGGTTCAAATTATGAAAATTACTTTGCTTACACCTGATCCCTATCATCCATTAGTGATTCCATAGGGGTCTACAGAAGTCAAAAGGTTAAGAACCATTATTGCTATGTATGTGTAGTGTAACAATTAAAATTGCAAAAACCCATGTCCATGTAACAATTTTGCCACAAGAAAGGACAACATATAATCATGTAATTGTTACATTTTTACAGGAAACGTCCATACCCGAAAAGACGAGAGACGTTTATACTGTCTCGGAAACAATTTTAGATCCAGTTTATTAAATAATGGTGGCTTGCAGGGTGATCACTATAAGCCATGTGCTCTTATTGGTCTTTAGTTTGCTTTCTTGCACTTTTGACCTACAGACATGGAGCTGTGCACCCACTTTTATTCTCATTTTTGCCATTCATGTAAGTAGATAGGCAGCAAAACTAAGAGTGCAATTCTTGTTTTAATTGGAATTTTATTTAACAAAAGAAATTAAAAAGAGAAGCAGTTTAGAGAGAGTGTTACACTAAAAAATATCATAATGAATAGTTGTATCTGGCATTACACATGTAGTGAATTTGTTGTTTTGACTAGCAGCATTTGTGAAACTGCCATGCCCGGGTGCTAAGAAATTGCACACACATGGAGGTACTCTTATAACAGTGGCTGTAGAGTGTAGTATTGGATTAATTTTTTGGTAAGTTGACTAATGCTGTCCATCGCATTGATTACATGGTTTAACCTTTCTACTCTTGTAATTGCAGTTTGCTTCAGGAGGTCCACAATGGCGTCTTGTCTACCTAGAACCTTAGGTGAGTTGCAGCTCTACCGAATACTACAGCGAGCCAATCTCCTGTCCTACTTTGAAGCCTTCATTCAGCAAGGAGGCGATGATGTCCAACAGCTCTGTGAAGCAGGAGAAGAGGAATTCTTGGAGATAATGGCACTTGTGGGCATGGCCAGCAAGCCTCTGCACGTCCGCAGATTGCAGAAGGCCTTGAGGGACTGGGTTACGAATCCCGGTCTCTTCAACCAGCCTCTCACTTCCCTACCTGTCAGCAGCATTCCAATATATAAACTGCCAGAGACCTCCCCTTCTTTGTTGGGAATACCTTGTAGTAGCTATGAGAGGAACAGCAGTTCCAGAGAACCTCATTTAAAGATGCCGAAGTGTGCTGCCACAACCTGTGTGCAAAGTGTTGGTTCAGGAAAATCTGATGGGGTGGGTAACTCCCCTCTGCAGAGTGGCAGCGAGGGGAGACTTTGGCAAGGGCACCACACAACAGAGAGTGAGCACAGCCTCTCACCCGCCGACCTGGGATCCCCCGCTTCACCCAAAGAAAACAATGAAGCCCTGGATGCCGCTGCTGCCCTTTCAGTTTCAGAATGTGTGGAGCGCTTAGCACCCACCTTACCAAAAAGTGACATGAATGAGGTCAAGGAACTCTTAAAGACCAACAAGAAATTGGCAAAAATGATTGGTCATATCTTTGAGATGAGCGAGGACGACCCTCACAAGGAAGAGGAGATCCGGAAGTACAGTGCAATATATGGACGGTTTGACTCCAAGAGAAAGGATGGAAAACACCTTACCCTTCATGAGGTAAAAATGAGATTTTCTTTCTTTTTCCACTCTTTTAAGTGTTTGACAGAATATCAGAAACAAAAATATTGTTGGACCAAATATTGTGCCAAGAATATTGAGCACGAAAATAGTGTGAATGTAAGCTTCTATAGGTAGTCAAAGTTTTACTGTATATAATTCAACATCTAGATCTTGACAATATATTTATCTTCAAGGTAAGTAGATGTGAAGTTATGAATAGTAAATCTTATACTTACCTATTTGCAATTACCTTCTCGATATTTTGGTTCTCTATATTTTGTCCACACAATATTTTTGTTTCTGATATTCTGTCAGTGATCTGCTCTTTTAGCTGATTCTTGCATGTTAGCTAATACAAATAGTAAAACACTTGTCACACCCCCACTCTCCACTTAGAGCATTGAAGTGGACCATACGATGGACTCTTCCACTGGATGGAGGAGGAGAAGAAACTAAACTTGAAAGGAAAAGTCAAATATGCTAGACCCAGTGATGCATCATAGGTTCAAAAGTGCACTAGATGTGTCTTTTCCCATATTAATTGTCACAGTCTAATGTTTTGTTGACACTCATTTCTATGAATGTGTACAAACTACATTATTGACCATTTCGGCCTGTAAATTGATCATCAGTAGCCCTTATACAAGTTTACTCTAGGGAAGTATTTTGAACTGTGTGTTATTTTATTTTCATGAATGTTGTATTCTCATTTAATGGTAATGTATTTACAGTTTAATTCTTTTTATTATTCAGATAGCACAAAATAGCAGTTTCAATGCACCATAAGAAAGTCACTGATCAGTAATCAGTTAATCTGTTAAAGTATCTTTTTGACAGCAAAGACATAATTATTTTCATGTTAACATTTTGGTAACATAATAGGTAGGTAAACTGCTCCTGTCAAGATGAAATGCCAGATGGTGAGTAAAATGATGAAGGAGGGATCGGTGTGTGTTGTGGGTCAGTGGGGTGTTGCAGGGATGAATGTCACTTATTAATCCCCTGTTATCCTTATGAACGCCACAGTGGGCCTCACTACAGATTCTCTGTCACAGAACAGGTCCCACTATCCTTCCAGATCTACAGTCAGGATTTGAGGTCACAGCAATAAAAGTATTGACCCCTAGACCTGAGGGGAACTTGGAGGGTTACTTCACCCTCTTCATCATGAATGCAAACTGCCTTTTAACACTAGTCATTTATGGCTGTGTAAACCCAAGGACCTACCCTTCTTGGATCCTGAGCTTTGCTGGGAAAAACAAAGAGTCTGGCAAGCACAGCTCAATGAATCCTTTGATTATCAGCTGTTTGTTAGTCTTACTTATTTGGCAGATATCCCAGGTTGAGCTCTGGTACAATGTGCACTTTAGAGTCGTATACTTTTTATTCCTTTTATGCTAGCCATTACCCTTCGTTTTTCCAGACTCCTCACTTCAGCCACTATTGCTTCTAGACCAGTGTTTCCATTTCAAGTGCCACTGGTGTGTAAGCACTTTGACTCCTTCACCTTCGCCAGTGCACGTCTGACATGTATGCACTATCCCAGGATGGCCAGTGTCAGCCTCTTCTGTTCACCTACCTGACAGTCAAGGGCATCCTGGAATCCAGTGCCCACGTCCATCACATACATCCTATGCGTGCTCCTTTTGGAGGCACCCGGCAGCTCTTTCCTGGATACGGATAGGCTACACCTGACAAATGGTTTTGCATCATCTCCATGAACCTTTCTAAAGGTGGAAGACATTGGTGAGGAAAAGTCCAACTTCTTAATATCTTGCTTGATTGGTGAGGAAAAGTGCAACTCAGGATTTTCCAACCTTTTCTATAATTAGAGTATGGGAAATTGGGTTGTTCTTTGACTGGGTTGTGAGATCTGGTCAAGCCATAATCCCTTGAAGGATGAACCACAAAAAGTCACTGATTTACCCTGTGCTTAACCTTGGGTAGCTTCAGGCTAAACCTAGAGGCAATGTCTTAAGTATGTATGCAGCACATAAAAAGCAACACAGTGAAAATGCATTTTAATAAATTATTTGACACCAAAACCATCTAAATCCAATTAGTAGAACCATAGTTATGAATTTTGAAAGTTTTAAGTGTAAAATAGAGCTTAAAGACAAAAAGCACCAACCTGGTATATTTGGTCGCGCAAGACCAGGGCAAAGTCAAAAGTTAAGGCTGACCGTGATGGAGCGCGGGTTGGATACACGGAGTGGATTGGGCCAGCGCTTACCTTCGGACGTAAAATAAAACATTTTTGAAGAAAAAGTCTCTGAGAAGATAGAAGTTCAACTGGACTAGGCTTCAGGAGTGTCTGAGGAGGGGGTGTCATCGTCGGATAGCCATGGAGCGAAGTCGAGGGGAAGATTTTTACCTTCAGACTTAGCTGTCGAGATGGAAGTTGAAAATCTCCAGCTGGACGAAGCAGGAGGCTGTAGCTGAAGACAGTTCCACAAGGTTGGATGCCCCTTTTTTTGCGGAGGACCTCTGAAGAGCATTTGCTGCTGTGGGGAAGAATGTAGTGGGTGAAGCCCTGAAGTCAATTCGACCGGCGATGCACCTCTGACGGATAGGTGAGCAGGATAGTCCTGGTCTCCTACTGGTTCTCAGAGCAATTTTTGGCAAAAGTTAGTCCTCACTTTTGGAAATTGGTCATCTGGGAATCTATAACACCCCAATCAAAGGTCCAGGATTGATTGGAGACCTGTTGGGGGGTTTAGGACTCACAAAGGCTGGGTCCAGGAGGGGGCTAAAGTTAAAGATGGTGGGAGCCTGGTAGATCTCTGTGGCTTTGAGCAGGAGACTGGCTAAACTAGCCCTTGGAGTCATGAAGTCCTGGGTGCAGGTGGAGACGAAGGCTCTGCAGCAGGGCTAGCCTCTGAAGGTTCATACAGGCTCCAGGCAACAAAGCAGTCCTTCCAGATACAACAGCAGGTCACAGCAGCAGGCAGCCCTCTGAGAGTCCTTCTGTAGGTCCAGTAGTGAACTGAGGAGCAGGTTTGAGCGCCCTACTTTTATACCCTGGTGCCCTGCTCCTAGAAGTTGGTAGAAGTTTCCAGAAGGGTTCTCTGACATTCCAGGAGTTTCCTGCCTCCCCTGACCTAGCTTCTAACTGGCTGCACCGATAATACTGGGTTGTTAAGCCTATTGTGTGAAGTCCAGCCTATTCTTGTGTTAGTGGGGATGCGCTTAGCTCTGCACCCCCATCAAATCAGTTAATGGCCCATTCAGACTCTGCTAATCCCACTATTGTGTGACTATCTGGGGTGAAGTCACAAAGTAATGTCAGTTACACCCAGTCATGTGACCTAAGGCAGGCTGCAGGCACAGAGTGCCAACTTTCTAAAAGTGGGATTTTCATACTTGTAAGGATGAATCAGATTTTTCCATTAAAAGGGTTTATCATTACAAGTTCATAGATTCCAAACATGAGATATCTACCTCCTCTGGTTTAGGAATTACAACGTATTAATTTTAATAAGGAATCCTATGGGAGGGGTAGGCCTCACAGTAGTAAGAAAATGAATTTGGGAGTTTTTCACAAAAAAGGTGCATGTCCTCCCTTTTAATTACACAACACCCTGCCCTATGGGCTACCAATGGCCTACCTTAGGGGTGACCTATATGAAATAAAAGGGGAAGTTAAGGCTTGGCAAGGGGTTTTAAATGCCAAGTCAACATGGAAATGAGACACTGACTTCAGGCTGCAGTGGCAGGCCTGAGACAAGTTTTAAGGTCCTACTTAAGTGGGTGGCACAACAAGTGATGCAGGCCCACTGGTAGAATTTAATGTGCAGGCCGTTGGTCTGTGGTTTACCACTCTACAAGGGACTTAACAAATAAATTAAATATGTCAATCGGGTATATGCCAATCAAACAATGTTTAGGAGAATGAGCACATGCACGTTAGCACTGATTAGCAGTGGTTAAGTGCACAGAGTCCTAGGGCCAACACGCAAAGATCCAGCAAAAAGAATGAGGATGAAGTAAAAAAAAGTTTGGGGGTGACCCTGTAGAGAGGACCATTTCCAGCAAAGAGCTACGTATTTTCAATAAAATTCACCCCAGGCTATGAACACAAAATGTCACTCTTAAAAAGATGACCACTTCAGACAAAATGTAATTACTGGCAATTACATGAAGGATTACTAGCAGTGGGCGCTTTGCTGTATCAGGCAAGGTCACCATAAATACATTTTTAGAAAAAAAGTTTATCAAGTTCAATTTTGAAAACCTCTTCTATTCATAGCAGTGATATCTGCAATAAGGTACATAAGAAAGAACATTAGTAATGAGACTCCACAACACAGCATGAATTACTATTTGAATATCCGTCTTAAATATATTTTTTCCTGCAAACATCAGCCTATCAGTTCTGCAGATACACACATTTTACTTTTAAATAGTTATTTTCAATTTTAAAAGCGTACCTAAATTAACCAAACAAGAGCTTTTCATTTACTAGATTGAATTACACATTTGGGAGCTACTCACCAGTAGCTGGGGAGCTATTAGTAGAATCTAAGCTACTCGTTGGAGAACACAGGTCCAACCTCTCCGTAACGTGTTGCTTGTGCTCAGTGGCAAATATCTTCAGTCAATATGTGCTCAGCACCTGTTCTTGTGCCTCTTCAACATGCACACACTTCTTCTTACCGCTCTACATGCTGTTAGGCCTAGATTGCCAGGGTTGTATGCTCAGTGAGCACATTTGCCTAGTTCCCAGTGTTTGGTTCATCTCCACTCTTCGATGCCTTCGTTGCTTCCAGTCACTAGAACTCCCCATAGCATCTTTTCTCCTAGGGATTTCAACCAAGAGCCTCCAGCGCTCTATTCCGTCCGGAGCATCTGCTTTTGTCCCTATGGGCAGCAGCTACGTACTTTACTCACTATAGCATCGTACTTCACCCACTACTGTTTTGAGGTTTGGCCTAATGCATTCCTCTGGTGTTTGGTGTCACTCATGCAGCAGACTGAGACCGGCCAAACTCTCAAAGTGGGAGTTGGGGTAGGGGCTACTTCTCCTGGCTGAGGTCTCTCTTCATTAGACCCGAATCCTGGCATTGGGAAACGGTCCAGAGCTCCCCTGAGGGGCAGCCATCTTGGAGTCTGGAAAGCCCCTCAAATTGGATTTTATAAACAGATTACTTCAGAAGTGAAAATATCGAGTATTAAAAAGAAAAAATCAATTCTAACAGTTTGCATATAATGCAGGGCCTTTAAAACATTTTTGCTTAATATTGCAAGGATAGAATAGTGTGGAACAAAGGCTGAATATGTCCTTTTAGGCGTTCTAAAACTGTGGTGCACCTGTTTTTATTGTTTGGTGTGCTTTTCATCAGTCTTCATTAAACTATATTCAGGTACGTTGCAAAGTACTGGTCTAGTTTAGTCACAGTGTTCACAGAACATGTAATTGTCTGTGTCCTGATGTCTGCAGTGACAAAATACATGTGTAGTATACTATCATTAGGTACGCACAGTTTCCTATGTGAAAGCAGTTTTTTTTTTTAACAACAAACATTTATTTAGTATGTGTGTTTGTGTGTGTGTGTGTGTGTGTAGACTTAGCTCAAATTCATGAATTAATCTAATGAATCTACTGTTGTGCATAAGCACATCAAGGTACCTGACTTTTCTTGCACGTCAGATGAAGTCGAGTTTTCACATCACTAGAAACATTGAAACATCTCTGCAGAGTTGAATGTACTTTTAATTTTTAGTGTCTTAGTCTGAAACTATGCCACCAAACCGCACTATCTAGATAAAAAAGATTTTGAGCGCAATCGCACAGCATGCAGCATAAACTTTATGAAACTGAAGACACCCGCCCCCCCGGGCATTGAATTAAAATACAAGAAAACAAACTTTGTCTGGTTATACATCGATCATAACGAATTGCTTGCTCCTTCATTGGGGACTAGTTACTACTTGAGATACTGTTTGGGGGGAAAACCCTGGGACATCTATTTAATCACAGTTTTGAGTCTGTTTTCCAAGGTACGCTACACAGCTCATACACTGAGATAACCCTGGTGATGACAAAGAGAATGAGATGCACATTTTTATGCCAGTTCTCAGTTGAGAATTACATAGATTTTCTAAATGCCAGCTACTATGATACCTCACCTGAGTTTGAGTTCTCTGTCGAGTAAAATGAGCTTGCTTTGATTGTGACAGTTCATGTGAGGTCAGTGAGCCACAAAATGTTTCTGGGCCTGCTATCCAGTAGAAAGCTGATTGACTCCTTCATATACTTGAGTACGATACAAGGAGGGAGTTATTCCATTTTGTGAAGTACTGTCAAAGTATTGTTGTGCTGTATGGGACAAAGCTCCCTTTCGTGGCAGTCATTGGACACTTAGATGTCCGGACCTACCGCAATAGGGTACCTCCCAATAGAGGATTTAAACCTTTTCCATATTCTTGCCGTGGGATATAAAATCTTGGGTGCTACCAGGCTGGGACCACCAGATACATCCCTGCTTTCAGCCAGGGGAGTCTTGGTGCAAAGTTCACTGTTAGGCACATACACAGGACTAACTTTGACACAGGGGACTCGATTGCTTGCTCTTGGACATTTCAGACAAAATCTAGAGTGAACTGTTAAACTACACTGTTTGATGGGGATCACATGTTTAGAGTAAAATCACTGTATTTGCATTAAGAAATTATAGATCTTTGTGGCCACAGCTAAAGGCTTCAGGCTATCAATTGTAGACAAACCATGACTTCCCAGTTTAAAAGGTCCAAATTTACATGGGAGGCATTCAGCATCACCCACATTGTTTTAAAGCCAACAGGGATGTTCTCTTTCACTGCACTTGTTTAATGTGTTAATGAGTATGCTGCTATGCCTACATAAACATCAAGGCAGTACCTCAATGATTAATGTATGGAGATGATACATCCTTGTTATACTTGATCAGTATGCCTCTAGATCATTAACGAGCAGCTTTTAGTGCCAAACAAATCCTGTTGGCAAGGTTCCATCTGGCCCCCTTTGCTGGGCAGGTCTACATCCTTCCCCCAAAGGTAAGTTGCTGGGAGCTTTGTTGAAATCAAATCTGTCATTGACAGACCAAATCCTGGTGCTTCCTCTTAAAATTCTGAGTAAGGTGCTGCCGTTTTTGTCAGATCCATCCATGCCAGTGTATCTCTCTGTTATCTAGCTCACCTAGATTACTGCAGAGGTCTCTAAGTCTACCACTTACATTGTATTCACAACTCTACAGTTGGGGCTCCCATTAAAAGGTAGGGCCCAGTTGAACATCATTTACCTACATAAGATCTTCCTAGGATGTTCTCTGAGACACATTCTATTATTACAGGCCCACATGCACCCAGCATATTTGCTCTCTACGGCTTCTTCAGATCCCCAAGTACAAACTTGTATGGAGGGCATTCCTTAGATCGCCTAGTCCCTAAGTGCTAAAACAGTCTCTCTTGTCTTCTGGAAAGTAACCGGCCACCACTCTTTTTTAAGACTCTCCTTTTCCATTGATTGATTCTTTACTCTGCTCTTTGCAAGTGGCTTCTCATAGTGCCATAAAAGTCTTGTATGACAGTGGGAGTTATAAATAAATAAATAATTAATTACATAAATAACCAGTGATAACAGGGCCTCCGGAGTTTGCATCACAATTGAGACTGCAATATGTTCTGCAAAACAGGTTCAAAAGCTATTTGATAAGGACTCCTTTCAGTCCACCTCACCTGGAGGCAGGCTCCTGGGATGCCTGCCCCAGGAGGTTCTGGTAATTTTTGGAGGGGTGTTGCCTCCAATTGGATTGTATTGCTTCTACAATCACTCTTCCTCTTCACTCCTCCCTCTTTACACAACACCATTTTGACTAACAAATTGTCAGCGTTCCTTCTGAATGTATCTATAGAGAACGACCATTTATGGGAATAAAGGACATTAAAGTACCCTCTACATTGCTGCTGTCCTGAAGGGCCCATCCATCACATCATCCTGCTCATAAACGTTTTACAGAAGGTAAAATGTTAGTTGGTGATCCTGGTTGAAATTGTGCAAGTACTACTAGAGGAGGATTGTAATCTACCTTCAATAGGTCCTACTGTGTTCTCTTCTCTGGATTCAGATTATTGGAGTGATAGTAGGTCACATACGGGGAGCATATGATTTTCTTGCACTTGCTGAAAGCATTCAACTCGCTAGAGAGGAGACTGGGACATTGAGGGAGTGTTACTTTCAGGCTAGATCCCTATCGACTATCTGTTTCTTTCTTAATGCCTCTGAAGTTCATGAATTCCTGCATCTTCATCATGTCCAGGCCAGATTTGGGTTGCACTCACTACAGTGAGCCCCAAGATCACAGTGGATTTTCTCATGGGGTGGCTGACAGACTGCCACATGGTATTCTCCTGCCTTTGTTCAGACCCTCAGCAGTGATCGAATGAAGACAACGTAGGCCAGATTGGAAGTTCAGGAGATGGTGGGTGCAATTGTCTTGTATTCGTAGTCTCCATTCGTGGAGCACTTTGCGACCAGCTGGTACCAGGAAATCCTGTCTGCTCTCTAATGGTGCTGTATCCACAAGAACTGTTCTTGGATTCACATTGATCATTAATTGGAATTCACTGTTCCGGGTGCCTTTGTTTAGCTAATTTTGATCTTCTTGGGCAAATTGAAGGGTGCAGGGCAACTGTGATTCTCATTGTTCCCAATTGAGTTAGCAGTACATGGCCTCAACCAGATCTTGTGGTGTGATGGCATCTCTGTCTCTTATAGTACGTGTTGCTGCAGAGAAGGCATCTCTCCTCACAGTTTGGGTGGATTCTACACACCCTGCTGTGCTGGCTAGATCTGAACAGAGCGGTAAATGTTTATGGGTCTGGGATGAAAACGGTGTCTAAACTGGTAGGGAAGGAAACTGTATTCCAGCAGACTGTCTAGAAATGGTACATTTTGTATCACAGCCTGCAGTGAACTGATTATTGAGTACGTTCTGAAGGACTCAGACCTCAAACAACCAGTTTGAACTGCCATATTGGTTCTGTGGAGAGATGACTCCACGAGGATGGCTGTTAACAAAGGTAAGCACTAGTTTATTTTTCAATTCAGTTTTGAAGAAGCCAGAATTGGCTTATTGAATGCAAAACCTGTGCCGTCCGTGAGAAACCAGTAAGGTATGTTTTTGTTTAACTTTCAGTTAACAGTTAATGAGGCAGCAGCTCAGCTGTGTGTGAAAGACAATGCGCTGCTGACGAGAAGAGATGAGCTTTTCGCACTAGCGCGGCAGATCTCACGCGATGTCACCTACAAGTACACATACAGGGCTACCAAGTAAGCTGATTTGAAGGGGGGAAAAACAATGTTGTCTTCCCAGCATGTCTGTTATTGTATTTCTAGCTACACCAATAATGTTCTTCGTTCACAGTCAAGTAATCTTTTCTGCCTTCTAGTTGCAAACTGATGCAACAGCAAATATTTGCTGAGAAGTGTGTTGTAACTTATATTCTAATCATTGTGCCACATTGGGGTTGAAATTCAGTCATCTTTGCAGCATTTCAGGTATTTTTCAGTTCGTAGCTACTAATATCTACCCCTTAGTCACACCCTCAGCGTGGATGGCTTATTGATCTGATCTGCAGATCTTGAGCAAACGTCTTTGGCTGGGAGTGAGATGTCATTTTATGCAGGTATGCTGGGTCGTTGTCCACGTATGCTTCAGGTACAGTGCACAAGATCTTGAATTTAATCGTTGCCCTATTTTGGTGCCGGAAAAAGACTGAATGTATGTGTTCCGGCTAACAGAACTGGGGCGGTGCCCGGCTACTTGTTTCTGCAGATTTTAGAGCTTGACAAGGATCTTCTTGGGCAAACAAAGTTGGAGTACTAAACACTCCCAGGGTATGTCCGAAAACATGATAATGGTCAGGTCAAAATTTTAGGTACAGGCTGATTCAGGAGATAGCCTCTACTCCATGGGCAACAATTCAGAAAATCAAGATTTAGAGAAAGAGTCCAGAGGCAGAAGCACAGAGACAAGCCTGCAAAGGCTACTAAAGATTAGTGTGCACTAACCTGGGAACAGGTACTTAACCTGGTAAGCACTATACAGGGGTTCGGAGGCCTCAGGTGGGTCGTTGCAAGAAGTTAAGAAGAGGTGGAATCGTAGCTCATGGAGGAGAGACTCTGAGGGATCTCAAGAGTCAGGATGTTGGCGTTATCAGAATGGATCTGGAAGACTGGAATGTCAGGTGGTTTCTGGAAGACTTGGCAGATGGTGCAGAAACGAAGCGAGGATGATGTGGGCGGCTTGGGAGATGAGTGCCGGGACAAAGCTTGCGCTGAACATGAGCACAGGAGATCCAGGTGACTTGGGAGGTGAGTTGAGCAGGACTTGATGGAGACTCGTGTGGGTCTGGATACAGGTACGAGGCCAAGCCCCATTGCAAATTCAGAGAGGCTATTTATACCGGAAGCTAAGAGTGTTCTAGAAGGGCATGTGTCTCATGTGGAAGCATCCAAAGGAACCTGGGAAGTATCACGTAATGCATACAAACGAGAATGGCTTAACAGACAGCACGTGCAAATGGTAATTGACAACAAGTACAGTGGAACCCAAGTGCATGATGGTACATCCTAATGGTTTACAGAGGAAACATGCCTATCCTAAAAGGGCAGGTAATATCTACAAGTGCAAACTTTATAAATCCTGCATAGCAACACACTCAGGAGGGTCAATGGTTCAGGCCAAAAGGGAGGGGGAGTCATAGAGTTTTCTAGATGGAAAGGTGCCAGAGTGGAAGGAATGACATGAGGCCTAC
The DNA here is from genome assembly GCF_031143425.1 of Pleurodeles waltl. NCBI lineage: Eukaryota > Metazoa > Chordata > Amphibia > Caudata > Salamandridae > Pleurodeles > Pleurodeles waltl. Next base: position 1,830,579,454 of record NC_090440.1, on the reverse strand, counting down.
CAGTAATACCCATATGCATAAGGCACAAGATTGAGTCGTGACATGTAGGACCTCAGTAGTTTTTGGATGTGGTAATAGAGTGAAGGCTGATTGTAGCTGAGAAGGGATATATGTAGTGAGACTCTTCTGGGCTATGAACTCACATACACTACTAGGTCTTCACAGTGTTGCTGAGATGTTCATATGTTGTTTTTGAGGGCATCATGGCTGTTCACTAAAGATTTCTTTCATTTGCCTGGATGCCTGGAAATGTGTTTGGTGAAAAAAGCTCTTTTGATGGCTTTGTGGTAGTTTGCAATGGATCTACTTGTTGGTGAATTTAAGACATGCCTTAAAATAATTCAAGTGGTTGCCTAATGGATTAAGTTTCAGTAATTTGTGAAGATGAAGGGATGGTCAAGCCATGCATATGGTTATAAAGTCCTGTTAGAAGTTTAAAGACTGTATTTGAAAAAGAGATTTAGCCTGTGCCCTGTTTATTGTTTTGAGTCACACAACACATATTTGAGGTTGAGGGGCTGCATGCTGTTAAGGAGGTCTGCAGCCTGTGCAGAACTTGCATAAATGTGTGCCTAAATATCAGAAGGGTTAATAGTGGAGAAATGCCCCATCCCACCTTGTTAAATTGCATTCATATTCCAAAATGTAAGTGCCAATATCACTAGCCAAATGTACTGCAAAATCTATCATTTGTCACTAATTTCTCAAACATCCACAGGGCCAAATCGCCATCTCCCTTGCTGAGTGCTCTTTTAACCCTTGAATTATTAACTAGTTTCTATTTAAACTTCATCATTTGCTGTTATTTGTCAAACATTCCTTGGCGAACCCACACCTGCACTAAATGGATCTTTAAATCCAATCAAGTTTTACTGTTAAACTGTTGATTAGTGCAAATGTGCCTTATCTAGGTGCAGTGAGTTCACCACCGTACTAATTCATGTTTCATTCCTTTTGCTAGCACAGCTAAATGTGCACCCTCTCTTGTTTGTGGCCCCTGTCATATTATATAAAAATTAAAAGCGCCCAATGAAAACAAAAATTAACATTCAGTATAGGGTAGAATATCTCAGTCTGCACACCCGGCTTATGGTCTTGTAGCCATGACATTTTGAAAATAACGGGTAGAGAACATCTCAAACTCTCAGCATCAGTCAGTACATTAAACGGAAAGTATATAGATCAGTGTCAAATGTTAGAGGTGATGCTAATCTCCTTTAGAAAGAGCACATGTATGTTCTGGCTACCGCAGCCATCTGTGTTAGCTAGAATCCTGAAAATGATCACGTGCAAGCGTTCAATCCTCCAATAAGGTTCCGATCCACAGTAGAAAACGATGTGTTGCCTTTCCAGGCAGATGATGTGCAGTAGAGACGTTCACAGGCATCGACTTGTTGACGCCCCACTACTCTTTAATCTAGTCATGCTTGGGTTTACATATAACATTGATTGGGGGTACACATGAAAGGAAGGGAAACAGGATTTCTAACCAGTTTTTGTGTATCTACTGTCTGGTTGCTGGAAACCCCACTTTAGTTCTCCCAGACTTCTGTTTCTGGTTTCATTTGACTTACAGTGGCTCCTCACACATACCCCCAACCCTCTAAGCCCAAGCATATGGTTAGTGTGGCCAAATGTGTTTCCCATCTTAGAAGTGCTTAAAGTGGGTAGGGTTGTCCCCATAACGTTTTCCCATTGGCTAAGGTGTGCCCATCCACTATTTATATCTGACATAAATGTGTAATTTCCAAGCATCCACTACAGAGCACTTCTGGGCCTGAGGAAGAAAAGACTCACGAAAATCCCTGTAGGAATGGGCATGCTCTCTACCCAGGACCAGAGTGGATTCCAAGGTTCATAAGGCTGGTCTACTGTTAAAGATACAGGTACACAACAACGTACAAATATGCCTTTTCCTGCAAGCACCCGGCTGACCAGTGGAAATTGGTCCTGGACTACACCCTGCTGTTGCCCAGTGCCTGATACCTGTGAGTTTCAAAGCGCCTCCCCTGACATATAGGGCTCTTTTGAAGTGTACAGGTGTGGTGGATTGGGATTTAAAGAACTAAAGTCAGAAGGTAAAATCTTAGACCAGGACGAACATGGTTAGTGTATCCACTCCATCATGGTCAGTATCAAATTGCATCTAATTTCTGGTGTACCGTGCCCATTGACTGTCGTTGTCACTTTATGCCTCTTGGCCCTTTTCTACTTTAAACTTAAAAAAAAAAAAATCATATCTCTAGTTCCCCTTATTGATTTTTTTGTATTTCTTGCCCATTTTGTTTATTAACTCTTGCTATAGTTTTATACATCCAGCATTCCATATAATTATGCCTTCAAACAATTCGTCTAAACATTCATCCTATTTCAGGGGTGGGAAATTCCTATAGGCCAATACCCAGGACATGTTGCTTGAGATCAAAAACAACAATTTTTCATATTTATTTTGTCCTTTGGATCCACCCCCCTGTAGCCCAAACCCTTTGTCTGCCAGTTTACAGGGAGGGCAAACTGTTTCCAGTTGAGGTAATATTTGTGTTCCTATGTTAATGCTGTTCAAATTTGTATTTTTTCGGACTACAACCTCTGACAGTGGTTCCAGTAAAAAAAATATCTACAGACACATTTAAAAGGTTTAGTAAAATGAGGCAATGTATAGTGCTCCCAGAATGCTCTGATTAGATAAAAATGTTTGCAGAAGCCTGTACGCAGGACTGATGAATCTTTGCATTCAAAATAAAATGTTCAGAAAAACAATGCAACTAGGAAAAAATGTTTTGCTAAATTACTGTGAAATTTTAGGTACCATTTCTTTGAAGCATCATTTAGTAAATTATGTTAATGCATGCTAGTATTTCAAAACAATATTCATAAAAGAAAATCATTGTAACCAATTTCAACAACATTATGGGAAACATACCATATACCAGCATTGGCAAAGCCAACTGATCTGAAAATGGGGTCACTCTTTTGTTTTTGTCAATATGTGTCTTGTTTTTACTTGGCTTTTGTAAAACTTTATTGTTGTGGGAGCTGCCTGGCTCTCACAATTGTAACAAACATTGGTGAAAAGCTAAAATATTTTTTGGTCTCAAAAAGCACCCACTGCCACAGTAGTTCCTGGCAGTGAACAAAACTACTTTGTGTGTTAATATGCTCCTTGTGAAAGAGCAGAATGCTGTAACTCACAGTAAAGCCAGCCGGTAGATGGACAGAGGGAGAAATAGAAAAACAAAACAAAAGGTCTAGGTTAATGCCATACCTTAATAAAGGCCCAATTCTTAAAGTCACAAAAGTTCACCCACGGTATATGTCTTTGCATTAGTGCAGAATTAAGGCTTTCATGAATTCACAAGAATTTACAGAATTAGACGAGGAAATTGTACTCAGAGAAAATATTTATGAATTGTATTTTAGCAGGAGCAAATATGCATGTATAGATTTGCTCAAACGAAAATCATTTGAGCGCTTAAAAGTTCACTTTCCTTAGAACCACCTTGTTCCCAGCCACACAAAACTTCTACTTCTGTCCTTGTCAGGAGTAAATTTCCAACCTTTCTCAGTATGGGAAAAGATTAGAGAAGAGCTGGTGAAGATCCTTAAAACGTGCAAGTTAGTAGGTTTGAACAAAGTCAAAGACATTGCAACCCTGAAACTATTGCTCACTGCTTCCTCCAGCCCCAGTATCTAGATTTACAGGAAGGTGGGAAAATAAGGAAATTGCTAATATTCAAGCCCTAGTATGGTACTAGGCCTGGTATTGCCAGAGAGGCTATTAGAGCTCTTCTGTAATGAGATTTCTGCCATAATTTGTTGCCGCACTACATGGCACCAAAGGGTCAAGTAGATTTATTCACAGGACAAGTAGATTTACGAAGCAACCTGTCCCATGGACAAGTAGATACTTTATTAAATTCCACACCCCTGCTATTACAACATTACATATGGGCTCTTTTGTATTTGGCGCACCTTATCATTTCATTTCTTGTCCTTTCGGTTGGATTCTCCCAACTGTCATTGTGCGATCAGGGTGAGCAGTCATCCGGTGGAAATGGTTATCGATTACCACATTTCCAAATAGCAGCCATGTTTTCCTCTTTATTAATTTCATTAGAGTTTTTTCAGCCATGCACCATTCCCTCACTTCTCTGAACCAGTTAGCTATACTCAAGGATTTGGGGCTTAAACAGTGTAGTGCCAGTCGCTTCCTTACTAATAACAAAGTGAAATTTCTTAACTTTTATCTTTATTTTGCTGTTGGTGCAGCTGGCATCCATGCCCAGAAAAAACAACTGTGGACTTGTCTGCAATCCTATTCGTATCCCTTCACAGTAGCAACCCACCGCCTGCTCTCACTAAATGTATATTTTGTGGATAATCTCAAGTCAAGTGAATATAAGTGGCCTCCCATTGTTAGCATTTGGGACACCACCGTTTTTTGGACGGTTTTTGTACAACATTGCTGGGGTAGTATGTGTCCTACTTACAAAATGGAATTGTATTAGTCGAAACCAGGCATTGCTGGTAGCTGTGTGTCTAAGTTTAAGTACCTCCTCCCAGCTTTTATCTAAGAAGCCTATTCTACAGTCAACTGTAATATAACTCTCTTGCCCTGGTCTTTTTTTTAGCAGTAACTTGTGTGTGATCTGGGCGGAACCTCTATACCTTTCCCTATAGTTTCTTTGCTATGCTCTGCATAACATTAGAATGTAGGAGATGTCCCACTTCCAGCTGAAAAAACTCCGTAGCCTGCTCTAGTGTAATCAGTATCCCTGTCTTGTACAGGTTCACTGCCTCCTTACGTCCCCCGTCCTTCCATCTGCTCATACCTAAATCTCTTTCACTCCATCTGAAGTCTGCTATGGCTGTCTTTGGGGTAGTGGAGTAGCCTGCCCCATCTAGACAAAAACATCTCCCTGGCACAGTGTCACCTGTATTAGTAGTGGACCTTAGTTTGCCTGCTCTCATACAGGCACTGCTACTATCCATGTCATACCAGTCTACTGTGAATTGTAGCTAAGTTTCCCTGATAATAGGTGCCCTATTCAATAATTTTCTGGCCTCCTATTTCGTAGTGGCGCTGTAGTATTTGCACACACACGCTGCTTCTTTTCTTGCCCCATGTTACATTTATCAGGACTGATTTCATGTTTGTAAGAGTAATATCTGGTATAGAGTACGTTTTTCATTGAAATAGGTACAAGAATCTTGGAAGCACAGGCATTTTTGGTATTGCAGTTCTTACTGTTGTTGACAAGGTCACTGATGACCAGTAAGCTATATTTTGTCTGCATGCCTGCTAGCAACTTATTTGAGTTCAGTTCAAACCATGTATACTTAAAGTTTGTTACCATAATGCCCAATCACCCGAATTAATCTGTTTCTTCTGTAATGTCAACATTCGGTAGCCTATCTTTCGGCACTTGATGCAGTAATAACACAGATTTTTCCTTGTTTATGCATAAACCCGTCTGCTCTCTAAATTGCTCCAGTATGCTCATTAGTATTCTCAAGGTGTTTACTGGTTGGTTCAGTTAGGTCGTCTGCATATCGCAACGCTACGTACTTTTGGGTCCAACTCCTGATCGTCCTAGTATCTAGTGACTGACGTAGTCCACAGACCTAAGCCTCCATGACTAGTGGAAACAAAAGTGACGACCCAGTTGGCACCCCTGTTTTGTGTCCCGCTATAACTCCCACTCTTTCAATACCTAATTGTTAGAAATTGGGTTTTTGGTTGGCAGTCAGGTTACCCTCTGTCCAAGCAAGAACCCCCACTCTAGTCATGGTAAGTCACAGACAATCCAAAATTATCCTGTGCCCACCCTCTGGTAGCTTGGCACGAGCAGTCAGGCTTAACTTAGAAGGCAATGTGTAAAGTATTTGTGCAATAAATCATACAATAACACAATATAGCACCACAAAAATACACCACACAGTGTTTAGAAAAATATATAATATTTATCAGGATAATTGTAGGTCAAAACGAATAAAGATGCAATGTGAAATTGTAGAGATATCACTGAAAAGTGATATGAAGTGTCTTAAGTCTTTAAAAAGCAAACAAAGTCTCTTTCAAGCACAAAGTACCTGGTTTAAAGTGGAAAATCTCTGCAAAGGGCCGCAGAAGTAGAGATACGTGGAAAAATGGTGTGTGCGTCGATTTCTCCTCTGCACACACGGACTTGCGTCGTTATTTTTCACTTGGGGAAGTCGTGCGTCGTTTTCCGGCGCGCGGACAGTCTCTTTCTGTGGGTCGCGGGATTACCAGATGTCCCGGGGTCTGTGCGTGGATTCTTCGGCTTGTTTTCCGGCTGCGAGTCGTTCCGGGAGGCTGTGCGTGGAATTCTCGGTCTCACAGCAGGCGTCGCGTCGATTTCCCCTCTGGAAGTCGGGCGACGTTGTCCTTGCGAGGCCGTGCGTCGAAGTTCCGGTCGCCCTGGAGGTGTCGCGTCGATCAGCATCGGTGTGCGGCGATTTTCTCGCTGCGAAGCAAGCTGTGCGTCGACATTTTCGGCGCACGAAGAGTCCAAATGAAAAAGAGAAGTATTTTTGGTCCTAAGACTTCAAGGAACAGGAGGCAAGCTCTATCCAAGCACCTTTACAGCCAGACAAGAGTTCAGCAAGGCAGCAGGGCAACAGCAAGGCAGCAGTCCTTTGTACAAAGCAGTCAGATGAGTCCTTTAGGCAGCCAGGCAGTTCTTCTTGGCAGGATGCAGGTTCTGGTTCAGGTTTCTTCTCCAGCACGTGTCTGAGGTGGTAGGGCAGAGGCCCTGTTTTATACCCAAATGTGCCTTTGAAGTGGGGGAGACTTCAAAGAGTGGCTAAGAAGAGCACCAGGTCCCCACTCAGTTCAATCCTGTCTGCCATGGTCCCAGTAGGGGGTGTGGCAGTCCTTTGTGTGAGGGCAGGCCCTCCACCCTCCCAGCCCAGGAAGACCCATTCAAAATGCAGATGTATGCAAGTGAGGCTGAGTACCCTGTGTTTGGGGTGAGTCTGAGTGAATGCACAAGGAGCTGTCAACTAAACGTAGCCAGACGTGGATTGTAAGGCACAGTTAGATTTAAGTGCAAAGAAATGCTCACTTTCTAAAAGTGGCCTTTCTAGAATAGTAATATTAAATCCGACTTCACCAGTCAGCTGGATTTTATATTACCATTCTGGCCATACTAAATATGACCTTCCTGCTCCTTTCAGATCAGCAGCTGCCACCTCAACAATGTAGGAGGGCAGCCCCAATGTTAGCCTATGAAGGGAGCAGGCCTCACAGTAGTGTAAAAATGAATTTAACAGGACATATAAACTACACAGGTACATGTCCTGCCTTTTACCCACACAGCACCCTGCTCTAGGGTTTACCTAGGGCACACATTAGGGGTGACTTATGTGTAGAAAAAGGGGAGTTTTAGGCTTGGCAAGTACTTTTAAATGCCAAGTCGAAGTGGCAGTGAAACTGCACACACAGGCCTTGCAGTGGCAGGCCTGAGACAAGGGGAAGTGGCTACTTAAGTGTGTGGCACAACCAGTGCTGCAGGCCCACTAGTAGCATTTAATCTACAGGCCCTAGGCACATACAGTGCACATTACTAGGGACTTATAGGTAAATTAAATAGTCCAATTGGGTATGTTCCAATGTTACCATGTTTAAAGGGAGAGAGCATATGCACTTTAGCACTGGTTAGCAGTGGTAAAGTGCGCAGAGTCTAGAAACCAGCAAAAATTAGGTCAGAAAAAGAAAAGGAGGAAGGCAAAAAGTCTGGGGATAACCCTGCAGAAGGGCCATTTCAAACACTAATCATTAGTCCTAGCCCTGGCGAGTGGCTTTGCATACAGGGATGATATTTATTGAATTTGTCAGGGTTTGAAATTAATTACCTTGAGGGCTTTAAACAGATACCACCACACTACCATAACAAAAATCTTCTCCGTATTTAGTGTCACACGGCCATTCTCTGTCTCACTGCTCTCCACTTCTTCAATCACTTTTGACAGCCGTTTGATATTCACTGTGGTTCTTCTGACTGGTATATAACCGTTTTGATCTACCTACACTAATTCCTTAATTACTATTTTTAGTAGCTGCTCCAAGATCGTTCTCAATATTTTACTTTCCACAGTTTCAAAAGTGCAATAATAGCTTCTCTCGTCGTTTAAGATAGTGCCTCTCTATCAAGCACTTCTTGGTACACTTTTTTGAATACATTTTTATTTGCATTTCGTTATTATATATATCCAGGTGATGCAACGTATCATTGTCCATTATGACGTTATCCAGTGGAGCACTTCTTGGTACACTTGTAGTAATCTATCTGGTAATAATTCTGGGAATGTCTAGTACCATTCCGCTCAGAGATCATCAGGTGCCAGTGTCTTACAGGTGTTGAGTTCCTTTATAGTTGCCTCAATTTTTGCTACGTTAATGGACCCCTCTAATAGCTTTGACTATTCCTCTGTTACTCTGTGTATCTACCTAAATAAGCAGATAACATGCATGTGACCACCATTTGGCCACTTAAGATCAAGCTATTAGATGCCCTGCTGACTGCTTGTCAATGGCATGTTAATTTAGCTAGGAAGGTACATATCTTAAATGTAGCCTAAAGGAGGCTTTGAATTCTTCTCTGCGGGCTAGGGCCTGAAAGATAGGACCCTGACTACAATTCTTTGAGTACAATTTTCACAGTATTAATGTAATTGACACTGAGCATCAGGATGCTTTTTGCAAGAAAAGTTGTAGAGATTAGCTCAAGTTTGGGCCACATAAAATCCTTGCAACAGACGTTCATACTATGCTATGTGTAATGGGCAAGAGCTGTATGGTTAAAAACTTGCTCGTCGCCTGTTTTGTTGGGTTTTGACTTGACTTTATTCTGCTCATGGCAAGGCTGGAGCTGTAGTTGATGACATCACTTTATGTCATCTCATCAGCAGCTATTATATCATCCTGGTCATTACCCTCGACCTGCTATGACTTCAACCTGGCAAATTACTACTATAGCTCTGGTAGTAGCAATTCGGACAGATCAGTGTAATGATTCAATTGATCATGTGACAACAATCAATAGAATTGGTTTTTTGAGGTGACTGAGTGGCACCATTGAGGTCTGTTCCTATTAGGAGGATCTACCTAATTGATCTAGTTCACCCATAGCATGTTCTGTTAGCGCAGCATGCCACCTGCAATGGGAAAAGTCTAGTTACTTGCCAGTCACTATAGTCCTTATGGACAAATATGCATCGGTAGGAGGGAGTGGTTGAAACTGAGACCTCAGGTCCATGTAATGACAGTGGAAACAAATGAGATCTGAGCTTTCACTGTCCAATGAAATTGGGTCCTAGGGTTATGTGGATTAATATAGGTCTGACGGTGAATCCATGTAGTAGGAACTGATGGGTAGAACTACAGACTTGAGTAACGTTGTGGACGGGTAGAACTACCGACTGAGTAACCTGTTGGTGTCTTTTATGAAACTGCATCCTTGGAATTTTTACAATTTTGTAACTTTACGTCCGTAGTCTGAAGGATTTAATGACATGAACCTCTCCACAGATATTCAAATGCAACGATTTAAATGATTGTCTAATTCGATAAACATTGGTTTTATAAAAAAAAACATTCCAGGCTCAATAAATATAATTTGGGTGCATTAAGGCTTGTTTTGTTTCTCTTTCTCGTTATTACAAACTTTATTCGTAAGTTTACACGTTAGTCCTACCTAATTTTATGACTCAATGTATTTTTCAATTGTAGGTCTAAGTGCGGTGAAAGAGAGGAGCTGTCTCCCAAGCGCATTAAAATGGAGGTAATGTGCTATAAAAATTGTTAACTTACGAGTATCTACAGAATACATTAGAGACAAAAATACAGTGCCTAAATCAGTTGCCTATCAAGTTCAACACACCGTTTATAACTGAGTTCTGAGGTTGAAAGCACATTTTGTGTAATTCAGCAGATATTACATATTTTCTTCAGCCTGAAATGCCTAGGAAAAGGAATACATACAAATGTTAGCGCTTTTCTTATAGGCAGTGGCCTTTTTGAGTACAGAAAAAGCCATAAATGTTTAAAAAGTGCGTGCACAAAAAGAGAATGTGAGAGATATGGGGAGGAAGCAAAGTCAACACTAAGGGAGGGACCGAAGGAGAGCTCTCTTACCTTATAAGTCACAAAGACAGCTAACGTACTCTCGCAGTTGCTGTGCAGACATATACGAAATGATGTCGGCTCCGATTTTTTTCTGTAATTCATTGTGAATATACACTTATTCTTTGCACGTTCTATAGTGTGCCTCTCTTTGAGCTCTGCCAATGTGAATCTCCATTAATGCATTTTTCTACCATACTTTTCAGGTCGTTTCCACGTGGCAAAAAATATAAATGGGATTTATTTGTTTAGAGTATACTATTTTAAAAGATTTAGGGCCAGATGTAGGTAGCCTTTTGTGCCTCGCAAACGGCGTTGGCGAAAAACGCCGTTTGCGAGGCGCAAAAGGCCTTCCGCGATGCAGAATCACATTTTGCGAGTCGGTACCGACTCGCAAAATGTGATTCCGACTCGCAAATAGGAAGGGGTGTTCCCTTCCTATTTGCGACCGCATCACGATGTAGAGTTGATTTGTGACCACGAAAGCGGTCGCAAATCAACTCGCAGTTACCATCCACTTGAAGTGGATGGTAACTCATTCACAAAAGGGAAGGGGTCCCCGTGGGACCCCTTCCCCTTTGTGAATGCTCACAAAAATATTTTTTCAGAGCAGGCAGTGGTCCTATGGACCACTGCCTACTCTGAAAAAAACCGAAACAAAAAGGTTTCGGTATTTTTTCTATTTGCAGCTCGTTTTCCTTTAAGGAAAACGGGCTGCAAAGAGAAAAAAAAACTGCTTTATTTAAAAGCAGTCCCGGACATGGTGGTCTGCTGTCTCCAGCAGGCCACCATCCCCGTGAGTGCCCAGACTCGATATGGGGTCGCAAACTGAGACCCACCTCATAAATATTTATGAGGTGGGTCTTTGCGACCCCATAGCGAGTTGCAGAAGGTGTCTGAGACACCTTTCTGCATTTCCTTTTGCGCTTTGCAAATTGCGAGTCGCTGGGACTCGCAATTTGCAACTCGCAAAAGGAAACCTACCTACATCTTGACCTTACTTCGAATTCATTAAAGAAGCGGTTTATGGTGATGTTACCGTGTGGAATGCTTTCAACTACTTAAGAATTTCATCTGCAATCACGAATTTCCATGTGACATAATTTCAGACCTTATATGCCTGTACTTCTTTTTAGACCTGTTAGAGTACATTGACTAATATTGTGTGGTCTGAAGAAAAGTAACTGTCTGCTCTATGTCACTAATTGCCTCTTCACGATTGGCATTTCTAAATGGAATTATTAGCACATTCACAGGTAAGATGGAACCTTTTAAATTGCTATTCACTTTGAGAGGTGCCCTTTCAGAAAGGCTGAAACAGAAAAGCGACTTCTTCTTGAAATAGAATATCTAATTTTATATAGGCTGGAGAGGAAGAAGTAACATCAGGCCTCCTTGCTAGAGTATGTAATTCAATCTCCTATGTTGAGAGGGGACTGCAGATAACTACCCTTTTGTTAGAAACAACGTACTATGCTTATTGCTTCCTCATAAGACTTTTGTTTATTAATTTAGAACTGAGATAATGTCAAAAGAGAACGTAGGTAGGGACTTTCCAATGTGATACTGGAAATAGGATTATAATAAAACACCAGATAGTAACAATTTGATAGGAAAAACGTACATAAGAAGTACTTATTCAATGAACTTGATTAACTCATTAATACCCAAACTAACATGGACATGATGTGTAACTACCCATACATCGCATCGTGGTGAAATCTTCTTTTCAGCGTGTCTCTTAACTCTCTTCTTCAAACTTCAACCAAAAATTTGTTTCGTTTGCCAAAGACTTAAGCTTAAACTCTCAACTCAACCTTCCCATCTAAACTAATGTTGACAGTCTTGACTTTCAATGTCAGGCTCCTCAGAGACATCAATGTATGTATGGATTGGTAGTAATATAATGCCCGTGAAGCAGCGGAATACTGTACATTACAGGAGGGATCGGGAGACGATTTACAAGATCACGTAGGTCAAGTGGGGATAGCACAAATACATTTTACACATATTTTGGTACACGGATATTAAGTGATTTGCCCAGAATCACAGTGTTGAGTCTGGTAATTCAAACCTGGGTCCCCGAGTTCCAAAGGTGGCAGCTCGAGCCCTTAGGCAATCTCCTCCCTCTGTCTGACTCCTTGACTATGGCCCAGTTTCTTTTTCTGCCACGAGTCAATTGAGAAAACTGCCCTAACTCTGACTTTAGCACACCTGCCGTGTAACTTCCTTCAGCTATCCTGCTTTCTTCTGCATGACTTGTGTCCAGAGCACGGAAATAAAATGACAGCTCCAATACGTATTTACTTTCTCTGTAGCCGGATCTGTCTGACTCTAATTCAAAACTTCTGAATTGCTGTTACGTAACTGTCCATAACACCTGATTTCCAGATTTTCCATTGTAGGATATACAGATCCCTCAAAGCAAGCATACCTTTGTACTTTACGTCTTGCAAAAGATACAAAAATACATTCTCGGTAAATATGCCATAAATCAGGATTGCCTTTCCTCTAGATACCTTACTCAAAACAGACTTCCTGTTGCATGTATGAATATATGTATGTTGTGTTTGTATAGCGCAAGGAGTGCTGTACATGGTCAAAGATATAGTCAACGATTGACAAGAGAAACATCTGGGTTCTGGGAGCAGAAGTATTCTTTTACTGCATTTTAACATAGTGCTCTTTAAAAAGGTACATCCTCAGCTTTTTCGGAAATTGAAGTACAGCTGGGGCAGTCCTTAGCGAGATTGGAATGTGGTCCCTGACCATGGATGCATGGATGGAGAAGCATGTTGTATAGTTTTCATTTCATTTTGAAACGTTTGTTCATCCAGTCTGAAACTGTCCTGGCTGCATATATGCACACTTCTTTGCCTCTGTCTGATAGTGACATGGCTACAGGAATGCAAAGAGCCACTGGAGATTATGAACTTTTTAGTCAGATAGGCAGAAGTGCTGGTCGTAATGGCTTTGCAAATGATATAGCTAATTTTGGAGATGCCATGAACCCTCAGAGGGCGTCAGTGGTGTTCACTAAGGATGAATCTGACACAATCATATTTCTTCATGTCATGGATGATATGTGCTGTGGCCTGTATGATGTGTGGATTCTGGTAGACCAAGAATCAGGGCTTTGACATCATCCAGATTCAAGAGTCGAAGGGTTAAAAAGCAGCTCTGAAGCCAACATTACAGATCTGTTTTCTTTAATGATTGTACTGGTAGTAGTGTCAGTATTCCCTCCTCCACTGTTTTGTTTAGGTCAGCTTTGTACTGAATAAATCCCATCACCTCACCAGGATCGTAGCTCAAGATGTACAGCTCTGTAGTCGTGGAAGACAATGTGGGACACCCTACAAAGCTGTTAAATCAGTAAGACTTGAGGTTCCCAAGATGTTCCCTTTTCACCAGTGTCTCCTATGTTCCACACCCTCAACTGATATCAAACTTTCTTTCCAGTCATGAACAAGGCTTTGTGATTATTTTTCTACTTTTATAATTTTAAATATATAAACAGATAAAATGACAGGCAACCTATGGCAATATGGATGACGTTAACGGGGTCTGCTATGCCTGCCCTTACAAATTCTCTCAGAAATTATGTGAAACCATTTTCCTGTGGAAGATCCGATAGCTGTCTCAGGTAGTGAATGGGTAATCTCAGGGCAGCCCAATGTCTGTCTATCCATATATTAATTTGCCAATTATTCAGTTGACTCTAGGAACTGCTGAAGCAAGCAAGACTACTAAATGAAGATTTGTCCCGGAGCGTGTCTCGTTTCTGCAGGGAGAAGATGGGCAGGTGCAGCTAGGATGCAGACAGATCCTGTGCTTTCAACACCACAGGATTTATCTATTTGTTATAAGGGGCATAGTTGGCAACAGCAAACTAATTTATCCTGCAGCAGGGAATGTTTTGACGCAGGACTTCATAGAAGCTGGGTTGGAGTTAGGCACTGGCTTAAGAGGTCTCATCAGCCATTATATCTTGGGCACCAGATCAGTGCAACAACAGAATTGCTTCCATAGCCTGCACCTATATGTTTTCTGGGCGGTGGAATGGTATCTTGCTTTAGCTTTAGCTTAGCAAGAGTACCCTTCTACATTTTTCATCCTCGGAGTTCTATTTGCTACGTGTGCACCTTCAGATACTCAAGAAGTAGAATCATCACACAGCAAACAAAGCCGCAAGCTGGGATAGCCTACAGTCTTCAAGTGTGGGTTGGAAAACAGATTGGTCCTGTTCTGGTAAGCAGTGGTCATTCTGGTGTAGCTTCTGATTACACTGGTGCAGCTTTGAAGGACGAATATTCTGGTCGCTAAACGTGCATGTTGAATGTCTACTAAATCCAGAATGGTAGAAAATGTAACATTTGTGTCCGATTTCTTTTCCTTTGTCACATTGGCTTTTTGCACTTAAAATGAATCCCTGAGAAGTTCAGCCGATTCTAGGTCTGGATCCACCAGACATGGACTGTAGCCAAAGCTGCGAAGAGACTTTGAGAGGTAGGGAATGTAGAGAGTGCCCCAACAGGTTTGATCAATCCTGAGGAAGGATTTAGTATGACCCAGATGTATGGTTATAATTTGGAGACATATTTCTCTGCACTTTGTCATTTTTATGCCATACATTAAACAATTCTATGGAAACGTTGGAGCAATAAATAATATTACTGGAGGACCTGGGGCTGGTACTCAACTCCCAAATTGCATAACACATAAAAGGAAACTCTAGGACCAGTGTTTCTTTTGAACCATTCCAAAGAAATGCCACAGCTCCAGCTCCACTGTGCACGTATGTATGGACATACTGATGAATGAATAAAGAAACCAAATTTGCGTAGTTGATCTCAAAAAAAGGAAAAGTAATACAAAAAAAGAAAGGGAACTTAGATAAATGTAGAGAAGTGTTGAGCTACCTGCGAAGAGCGTTTTTAGCAAAAAACAATGTTTTTTTATTTATTTAAAGGGCTATAGAGGTTGTCGGTTTCCCTAGCGGAACTTGCAGTGTACAGACACAACAACAGGGTGTGCACGCTCATGTTGATCCCTTTGGGTTGCGGTGCTGTTGACACAGAGGCAATCACAAGGTGTGCATGCTCATGTTGACCCCTTAGGGTGGCGGTGCTGTTGACACTTCTGTGATGGTGCAGTTGCAGACTGGTATCTTCTGTCAATGTGAGGTTATTCTTGTGAGCAGAAATGGCAGCAACCAAATGCCAGTATATCTGTTGTCAGTGACTGGCTAAGCAGGTGGTGTGTCTAGGGCTTCATGGTCTACAGAGTTAAGACAGTCAATACTGAACTAGAGGGAATGTTTTTGCATTCCCAAGGAATGCCCAGCCTGGAAGGACCTAGCTTGATTTGGCAGAATTTTAGGATGATCTCACTCGCTAGTTAAGTGAGCACTGGGAGAAGGTCAAGCCTTTGAGTGATTACTCAAAGGGTGAGTGATTACTTGGGCTTACCCCATACTTTTACCATTCTTCAGGGTATAATAGCCTCAATCCAGGCAGGTGGTATTAAAGCTCCCCCGCCGCCCACCCTCCTCCCCCCCAACAGAACTGCGAATAAGTAAAACATGCTGGTGACATTATTGCCACTGTGAGTGGATTGGGCGCGTGGGCGGTGCCCTGCTCTTTATGGTCGGTGCTGTCCCCCCTTAAAGATTTCATACTTCAGACCTACCACACTATCCCAGATACACTGGATGTAGGCATCATAGGTAGGTAATTCTGTCAGAACACTGCAAATTGGACATTAGGGGTGTTAGACTTTTCATCCTTGGAATGGTCTCCCTTAACTTTTTGCCTCTGTTCCCCAGGTTGTAGATGTATGCTGGACTCGGATTTTGCTGTTTTTGTTACTCTGGGCACTTTACCACTGCTAACCAGTGCTAAAGTGCAAGTGCTCCTTTACAAAATGTGTATGTAATTGGCTTATCCATGATTGACATATTTGATTTATTAGTAAATCCCTAGTACAGTGCACCAGAGGTGCCCAGGGCCTGCAGGGCAAATCAAATGCTACTAGTGGGCCTGCAGCACTGGTTGTGCCACCCACACAAGTAGCTCTGTAATCTTGTCTCAGACCTGCCACTGCAGTGTCTGTGTGTGCAGTTTTAACTGTAAATTCGACTTGGCAAGTGTACCCACTTGCCAGGCCTAAACCTTCCCTTTTCATTACATGTCAGACACCCCTAAGGTAGGCCCTAGGTAGCCCCAAGGGCAGGGTGCAGTGTATGGTTAAAGTAGGACATATAGGGGGTCATTACAACCCTCGCGGATGGTGTTAAAGGTGCGGCAATACCGCAAAAAGGCCGGCGGACTAAAAAAGGGAATTATGACCCTGGTGGAAACCGCCAACAAAGACAGCCACTGGAACACACCGCCCGCCACGGCGGTACAGACAAGCAGCGCGGTGGTCACCGCCAACAGACAGGCGGAAGACAATGTACCGCCCATAGTATCACAACCTACCAATCCGCCACCTTTTCCGGAGCGGATTCACCGTGGATAAAAACACGGCAGAAACAGTTACTGCAATGGGAAAACGCTCACCTGAACACATCCCACGAGGAAGGAGGACTCCATGGAGCCGGAATTACACATTCTACCGGCCCTTGTATTCCTACTCATCTACGAAGAGCAACGCCGGCGCGGGTGAAGACAACGGTGAGTACTGCACCTACGACATAGGGGGGGGGGGAGGCAAAAGTTAGGGGGACACACACGAAACACCCCCACCCTCGCATATTTCAACACACACACCAATGCATTTACAAAAATCACAGTAACAACCCACAATCCCCCCGGAAGAATGCAAAGATAAAACAAAATCAGTTCAAACATTGTAATGTATCAATATACATGTTTCAAAAATATACAGATATATTATAAAATCATTCATAAATATATACATTACGAGAAGTAGTGCAGATATGCACATATCAATGTCCGTGCACCACTAGTCCAAAAATGCATGGGCGAGGCCCACAAAAGATACCTGTCCACAATCGGAGAGAACACTGCCGGGGCATCAGATACAAATACTACAGGCACCTCAGGGGGAAGGGAAGGGGGGGCACCTCAGCCGGATGAGTGCAAAGGCAGATCCACGACGGGGCTCCATGCCCATTGATGTATCCTGGGGAGTGCAAAGCCACAGTCTCTCAAGTCTCTACAGTGGGTGGGTTGCCCACTCTTCCATCCTGGGGAGTGCAAAGCCACAGTCTCTCAAGTCTCTACAGTGGGTGGGTTGCCCACTCTTCCATCCTGGGGAGTGCAAAGCCACAGTCTCTCAAGTCTCTACAGTGGGTGGTTTGCCCACTGTTCCATCCTGGGAAGTGCAAAGCCACAGTTTCTCAAGTAGATAACAGCCTCCACTGGCTCTGGAGGGGGACTGGTGCCCAGTCTGGATTAGTCTACCCGTGAAAGTTCCTGTCCCGTCACTGTCCCAGCTGCACATGGGATGACGATGCTTGATGTGGTGGTCTTTTCATTCTTCCCTGGTGCATGCCCTGTTCAGCGGTGCTTTGCCATGGCGGTCTCTGGACTGTTCAACGGTGCTTTGCCATGGCGGTCTCTGGACTGTTCAGCGGTGCTTTGCCATGGCGGTTCAGGACTGTTCAGCCGAGCTTTGCCATGGCGGTCTCTGGACTGTTCAGCGGTGCTTTGCCATGGCGGTTCAGGACTGTTCAGCCGAGCTTTGCCATGGTGGTCTCTGGACTGTTCAGCGGTGCTTTGCCATGGCGGTTCTTGAACGGGCATTGGTGTGTGGCATGACGTTCCCTGGACTGGGCATTGGTGTGTGGCATGACGTTCCGTCATTGCCCAGCGGGGCTGTGGCAGCCGGGGCCCTCCTGGGCACTGACTCCGGCGGTGGTCTCCTGACCAGTGACGATACTTGGGCCCTCCTGGGCCCTGACTCCGGCGGTGGTCTCCTGACCAGTGACGATACTTGGGCCCTCCTGGGCCCTGACTCTGGCGGTGGTCTCCTGACCAGTGACGATTCTTGGGCCCTCCTGGGCACTGACTCCGGCGGTGGCGGTGGTCTCCTGACCAGTGACGATACTTGGGCCCCCCTGGGCACTGACTCTGGCAGTGGTCTCCTGATCAGTGACGATACTTGGGCCCTCCTGGGCACTGACTCCGGCGGTGGTCTCCTGACCAGTGACGATACTTGGGCCCTCCTGGGCACGGACTCCGGCGGTGGTCTCCTGACCAGTGACGATACTTGGGCCCTCCTGGGCAATGACTCTGGCGGTGGTCTCCTGACCAGTGACGATACTTGGGCCCTCCTGGGCAATGACTCCGGCGGTGGTCTCCTGACCAATGACGCTCCTTGGGCCCTCCTGGGCACTGACTCCGGCGGTGGTCTCCTGACCAGTGACGATACTTGGGCCCTCCTGGGCACTGACTCTGGCGGTGGTCTCCGGACCAGTGACGACGGTGCTGGCGGTGGCATCCCGACCGCCGGGAAGGATGCCGCCCTTCTCCGCCGTGATGCTCACAACAGGCTGTGCAGACTTCCTCTGGCCCTTCCCCACCTTTGGAGGAGTCACAGCTGACTCTGCAATCCCCCTGGGACCCCTGTGAGTTGTTTTGCCTCCAGGAGTCTTCACAGGGTCCCGTCGGCCACTTTCCAATTTCAGAGCCTTTACAGGGGGTGGGTTGCCAGTGCCTTGGCTCCGGGTCATACTGCCTGCCCTGGTGGCCGGTGCACTCCACACACCTTGAACAGGCACCACTGGCATTGGAGGCTTTTTGGCTGAGGCGCCACGACGGGACTGATGAATTGGAGTGGGGGGTAAACTTTACAGAGGGACAGTTTCTGACGAACACTGGGATGGGTAGTTTGAGGGGGCCTGGGAGTGGAGGAAGAGGAGGTGGTTGTAGGAGGTGTCACTTTAGGTGTTTTGGGTGCAGGTACTGGAGGCTGTCGTGAGGTGGATGGTGTGTGGGTGCATGCGTTTGTGTACTTTGGGAGGGGGTGTCACAGACACACTGGGAGAGGACACAGGGGACGTGTAAATGGGAGTGGAGGTGGTGAGTGCAGGTGAGCGGGGTGTGGTGCTGGGTGTTCTGTTGCAAGTCCTGGTGCCTGTAGATGTAGTGCATGCAGGTGAGAGTGTAGACGAGACTGGGAGGGAGGAAGGAGAAGAGGAGGGGGGGGACACAGTGGAGGCAGTGGATGTTGCTGTGTCTGCATGTGGGTGATGCTTGTGTGTGTGCCTGTGGGTTGTGTGGTGCCTATGTTTGCCTGAGCTTCCCTTGTTTGTTGACTTGTGTGCATGCTGGTCTATAGGTGTGCTTGGGATGGGCTGGGGTACAGGGGATTGGGTCTGGGTGGAGGAGGTTGGAGGGGGGAGGCTAGACACAGGGACAATGGCTGCCATCAGTGCTGAGGCCAGAGATTGCAGGGGGGTCGCTGAAGGACAGCCTGACCAGAATGAATGCTCTCCAGGAATGCATTACCGTGTTGCAATTCCCTTTCTACACCCTGGATGGCATTCACAATGGTAGACTGCCCAACAGTGAGTGACCTGAGGAGGTCAATGGCGTCCTCACTGAGGGCAGCAGGGGTGACTGGGGCAGGGCCTGAGGTGCCTGGGGCGAAGGTGATGCCCACCCTCCTGGGTGAGCGGGCACAGGGCGAACGCAGAGGGGCTGCTGGGAGGGCGGTGCTGGTAGGGGAGGTGGCGGCTGTACCTGTAGAAGTGGGGCGCACAGATGGTGCCGCCACCACAAGGGAGCTCCCATCGGCGGACGAGTCCGTGTCGCTGGTTGGTGATCCGGTGGCCGACGTGAAGCTCCCCTCGCCCTCCGTCCCACTGGTGCATTCTGATCCGTGGTGTGGCCCTCCATGGCCATGTGGGATGCAGCTCCCTCGTGCTCCGGTGCAACTGTACCTCCGCCTGATGATGCTGATGCACAAAAGAACAGGGAGACCACAATAAGGGGGGGGGAGACAGAAGATAGACAGGTTGAGTGCATGGAATACCACTACCGTTGGCGGAGAATACCGACACAGCAGCCCCCTGCACTACGCTGTGCTCCTGGCCTCTGCAGATGCAATTTCTGGGATCTGGCCTACATGGCCATGGTGGACATCTGCACACATGGATGCCACAGGGGCATCTATACCTGTACTTTGCACTCTACTGCGGTGGGGTGGAGTTGCCACATGGCCTGCATTACGGAGAGGCCTAGTCTACGTTTTTCTGCCTGCCCTAGGTACACCCACAGGCCTCCTCCCCCACCCAGACCCCTCCACTGCGCGCAAAGTCCGCAGCTTTAGAGTGTACTCACCCCCTTGTGTCTGCTGTTATGCCCTCAAGCGCCCATCCAACTCCGGGTATGCCACCGCCAGGATCCTGAACATCAGGGGGGTCATGGTGCGACGGGCACCCCTCCCACGTTGGGAGGTCATCCCCAGCTGAGCCTCCGCCGTCTTCTTGCTCCAGCGGCGAATGTCCGCCCATCTTTTCCGGCAGTGGGTGCTCCGTCTCTGGTGGACCCCCAGGGTCCATACGTCCTTGGCGATGGCACGCCAAATGTCCTTCTTCTGGTGGGCGCTGACCTACATGACATGCACAAGGGAAGACGAGAAGTCATTACCAACTGCTCCGTCGATGTGAGTGGCCCCCCTCCCTACTCTAGCCATGTGGCCCATTCATTCACATGCATTAATGTTCCCTGAACTCTGCCCCCTTCCCTCTTACAACCAGCCCTCTCCTCCCAGGCTTAGCCCATACAACGTGCTCCCTGTGTACTAACCTGTTGGTCTGGAGGACCGTAGAGTAGCGTGTACTGGGGGAGGACCCCGTCTACCAGTTTCTCCAACTCCTGAGCAGTGAAGGCAGGGGCCCTTTCCCCAGACGCAGCAGCCATTGTCTCTTCCAGACCGAGGTCACAGCAGCACTTGCAGTGTAGGTCCTCTCCTGTCGAAGATCAGGTATCTAGTGATTGAACAGATAGAAAATGGCGGTCACGTCTGCGGCAGTGACGTCCGCGGTGGTGCGTATCATCACCTCCGGCGCACCTGTTCATTGGCTCCTGGGACCCATAGGGTCCCATGTTAGCCAATGCAGCATTGCGCCGCGGTCTACGACCGCCTACCGCGACAGTGTGCAACGCCAACGCAGTTACCCCACAATCCCATTGTCCCAGTTTAGAGGTCAGGCAGCCGCCATTTCAGGGGCCCACATGGCTTCATTTACTTCTGCGTCACACATAGCTAGGCCTACACTCAACACACATACAGGAAGGGTTTTGTGTTTGGTGTACTCTTCTGTGTAACTGTGGGTACATACCTGGAAAAAAATTGACGTCGCTGTTGTCCTTCCTAGGCGCCGTCAGCTGGGACATTTGAGAAGATGGCGGAATCCTCCGGTGTACCGACCGCTGGTGGACCTGTTGACAATGGAGGAGCGACATGTAATCGTCACCTACAGTTTTGACCGTGCCACATTCCAGGAACTATGTACCCAGTTGGAGCCAGACCTGATGTCACCAATCCGCCATCCCACTGGAATCCCCCCTGACGTGCAGGTGCTGTCAGTGCTCCATTTCCTTGCAAGTGGGTCATTTCAGACAACAGTGGCAATGGCATCAGGGATGTCCCAGCCTATGTTTTCCAACGTATTGTCCAGAGTGTTGTCTGCCCTGCTGAAACACGTAAGGAGATACATCATTTTCCCTGAGTTGGAAGATTTGGCTACAGTGAAAGGTGACTTCTATGCCCTTGGACATATCCGCAACGTCATAGGTGCCATTGATGGGACCCATGTAGCTCTGGTCCCCCCCCACAGGAGTGAACAGGTGTACAGGAACAGGAAGAGTTCTCATTCGATGAATGTACAGATGGTATGTTTGGCAGACCAGTACATCTCCCAGGTTAATGCTATGTTCCCTGGCTCAGTGCATGACGCCTACATCCTGCAGAATAGCAGCATCCCTGATATGATGGGTCAACTCCAGAGGCACCATGTGTGGCTATTAGGGGACTCTGGTTACCCCAACCTGTCCTAGCTATTGACCCCAGTGAGGAATCCCTGGACCAGGGCAGAGGAACGCTACAATGAGGCCCATGGGCGGACTAGGAGGGTGATCGAACGCATCTTCGGCCTCCTTAAGGCCAGGTTCAGGTGCCTCCATATGACAGGTGGTTCCCTATTCTACTCACCGAAGAAGGTGTGCCAGATCATCATCGCCTGCTCGATGCTTCACAATCTTGCTTTGCGACGCCAGGTGCCTTTTCTGCAGGAGGATGGTCCAGATGACGGTGTTGTGGCAGCTGTGGAGCCTGTGGACAGTGATGAGGAGGAAGCTGAGGAATAAGACAACGACAACAGGGAGTCAGTCATACAGCCATATTTCCAGTGACACACAGGTGAGAACATTTTCATTTTTACCATTACATTCACTGTCACACGTCCTCCTCTATCCTGTGTGTAATTTCATGGGATTATTTGGTAACTGAGTTGTTTCTTTCCATTACTGTTTTACAGGTGTGGTTACCAACATGTGTCATCTGCTTGCATCCTTCAAGGACTTCTGATGTGTGACATTGGTATGTTGTCTTTACATCTAACAACGCATTTTGACACTGTCATAGATATTACATTTTACCAAATCATAGACTGACTCCAGATTGTTTTGTGTTTCAAGGGTGTTTATTGAAGTGCTCAAAAATGGAGGGGGGTTGTAAAACGGTGATGGGTGATGGCGGAGGAATGTCCATGGCAGAGTCCAGTCTATTAGTCTCACAGGTGCACTGCCCATATGGGCATAGGAAGTGGAGCTGGGGCAGTTTAAGTATGGACAGGGTAACAAAGTGGGACAGTGGGGGGACAATCAGGGTGGTCTCATTTCCTGGCGGGGGTCTTGCCATCTTGCTCTGTCCTGTTCCTGGCTCTCAGGGACCGCTTGTGTGGTGGTTGTCCATCTGCAGGGGGTGGGGTGCTGGTGTGGTGGTCCTGTGGCGGGCGTCCTGTCCACTAGCGCCGGCGGAGGTGGTGGGCAGTTCATCGTCCATGCTAGTGTCAGGGGCCCCTTGGAGTGCCACGGTGTCCCTCATGATCTGCTGTATGTCCTTCAGCACCCCTACGATGGTGCCCAAGGTGGAGCTGATGGTCCTGAGCTCCTCCCTGAACCCCAAATACTGGTCCTCCTGCAGGCGCTGGGTCTCCTGAAACTTGACCAGGACCATCGCCATCGTCTCCTGGGAGTGGTGGTATGCTCCCATGATGGAGGATAGGGCCTCGTGGAGAGTAGGTTCCCTTGGCCTGTCCGCCCCCTGTCGCACAGCAGCCCTCCCAGTTCCCCTGTGTTCCTGTGCCTCCGTCCCCTGGACCGTGTGCCCACTACCACTGCCCCCAGGTCCCTGTTGTTGTTGGGGTGGTGGGTTATCCTGGGTTCCCTGTAGTGGTGGACACACCGCTGATTGACCTGTCCTGGGTACGGAGATTTGGGCCCGCTGAGTGGGTGCTGTGCTGGTGTTACCAGAGGGTGGAAGGTCAGTGTTGGGCTGTGCCTGTGCAAGGGGTACCGACTGTCCCGAAGCCCACGATGGTCTGGGCTGGTCATCAGGCTCCAGTAGGCCAGAGCTGCTATCGTCACTGTGGGCCTCCTCTGTGGGTGGAGTGGAGTTGTCTGGACCCTCCGGTGTGGTGACGGTCCTTCGTGATTCTGCAGGGGCATAAGAGCATGATTATTGCATGTGTGTGTGTGATGGTGTGCAATGGGTGGGTGTGCGTGTACCCCAGTGCAAGCATTCCTGTGTGGGGGCTTGTGTGATGATGGTTAGGGGGTTGTATGGGTATGTGCAGTGGCCATGCTTTGGTGATGGGTGTCCATGCTTAGTTGTGTCATGCAGGGCTTGGTGTTGGGATGTGTAGTTTGTGTTATTAGTATATTAGTGAGGAGTTGGGGTGATAGGTGAGGGTGGGGGTGTGTGATAGCATGCAGGTAGGGTGGGGGATCTGATAGTTAATATTTGACTTACCAGTGTCCATTCCTCCACCGACTCCTCCGAGGCCCTCAGGATGCATGATGGTCAAGACTTGCTCCTCCCATGTTGTTAGTTGTGGGGGAGAAAGTGGGGGTCCGCCGCCAGTCCGCTGAACCGCGATGTTGTGCCTGGAGACCGTTGAACGCACCTTCCCCTGAAGGTCGTTCCACCTCTTCCTGATGTCCTCCCGATTTCTTGGGTGCTGTCCCACAGCGTTGACCCTGTCCACTATTCTTCGCCATAGCTCCATCTTCCTGGCTATGGATGTGTGCTGCACCTGTGAGCCAAATAGCTGTGGCTCTACCCGGACAATTTCCTCCACCATGACCCGGAGCTCCTCCTCGGAAAAGCAGGGGTGTCTTTGGCGTGCCATGGGGTGGTGTGTGTGATGTGTGGGGCGGTGTGAGTGTTGATGTGTGTGGTGATGTGTAGTGGTGGGTGGTGTTTTGTGCGTGGATGTTGTGTGGGTGATGGTGTTGTGTGCCTCTGTATGGTGGGGTTGTCTTTGCTGTGCTGTCTCTCTGGCCTTCGTCTAAATTTCTGGTCGTAGGGGTTTGTGGGTGATGTGGGTGTGTGTTTTATATTGTATTGGGTGTGTGTTGTTTGTATGTGTATCAGGTGTGTGTATTTTGAATTGTCCAATGTGGCAGTGTTTTGGAGATGTGTGTGCATTTTGAGCGCGGCGGTGTGTACCGCCAATGGAATACCGCGGTTGAAAGACCGCCGCGTGGATTCGTGGGTCGTAATAGCATGGGCGTGTTTCTGTTGGCGTGGAGGTGGAGGATTTGTTTTCGCCTGTTGAACACTGACCTTTGGTGTGGCGGAGTTGTGTGGGTGTCTGTATTTCGGCGGATTCCGAGATGTGTGTCCTAATAGCTGTGGTGGGATTCCGCAGCCGCGGCAGTGTATTGGCGGTCTTCTGTACGGCGGTAAGCACCTTTTACCGCCAATGTTGTAATGACCCCCATAGTAATGAGTTTTCATGTCCTGACAGTGATATTGCTAAATTCGTTTTTCACTGTTGCAAGGCTTGTCCCTCTCGTAGGTTAACATGGGGGCTACCTTTAAATCTGATTAAAGTGTAGATTCCCTTTGGGAGCAGATGGACATGTGAAGTTTGGGGTCTCTGAGCTCACAATTTAAAAATACATCTTTTAGTAAAGTTGATTTTGAGATTGTGTGTTTTAAAATGGCACTTTTAGAAAATGAGCATTTTCTTGCTTATACCGTCTCTGTGACTCTGCCTGTTTGTGTTTTCCCTGTCTGGGTCAGTTTGATAGTTGGGCTGGTTGCACCTCACACTAGACAGTGACACAAAGGGAGCTGTGGTGTAGTCTGCATTTCCTGATGAGCCATCTGTGCTAGGAGGAAGGGGAGGAGTGGTCACTCACACCTGAAAGGGCTGTGCCTGCCCTCACACAATGCAGTCTCCAACCCCCTGGTGAGTGTCTGGGGCCTGACCTGGGCAAGGCAGGATTTCACATTCAAAGAAGACTTTACTTTGAAGTAGGCCTACTTCAAAGGAGAAATTGGGTAGAAGAAGGGCACCCAAAACCACAGACTTTAGAACCCTTCTGGAACCAAGAAGAGCTTCTGCCTGGAGAAGAGCTGAGGAAGAAGAGCTGCCTTGTCTGTGACTGTGCTTTGTGGAGCTATCCTGCAGTTGCTGCTTGTGCCAGAGTAAGAGGGCAAAGACTGGACTTTGTGTGCCTTTCATCTTGTGAAGATCTCCAAGGGCTTGATTTAGAGCTTGCCTCCTGTTTGAAATCTCAGGGACAGCAAAGACTTCTCTCTGCCAGCACCTGGAGTCTCTGGAGAGACTCCTACTCTGCCCTGTGGTGCCCATCCAGTTTCTGGGACCCTGAAAGGAGAGGCTGGCAACCTAACAGGAAGAAATCCCACGCACAGAGCGCCGTGCTGGGAAAAGATCGACACAACTCCGATCTGCAGCTGAAGAAACGACTCGCCACCAGCTCCGTGGCTGAACATCGACGCTTGCCGGAAACGCGACTGAAGAATCAACGCACAGAGCTGAAGAAACGATGCGCAGCATCGCTGACAGGCTGGGAGATCGCAACCCGCGCTGCGTGGTTTTCAGATCATCGTGCGGCTGGATTTCTGATGCAAACACCGCTGGGCATGTAAAAACAACGCAAGGCCTGCCCGGACCGACAGTGCTGACTGGATCGACGCATCGCTCTCCTGTGGGGAGAAGAACCGACGCGCCCCGACCCGACGAAAGAAGAAACAACGCAAAGTCTTGCTCGTGAGTGAAATCAAAGCATCGCAAGCCCTTTTTGACACACACTCGCCCGTGCTGGGTTATTTTTGAAGCACCCAAGGTACATTTTCATGCTAACAGTGTTAGTGTGTTTTTAAACTACATAAAGACTCTTTTTGCTTTTTAATTGATAACTTGACTTGTGGATTTTTGTCGTTTTGGTCTTGTTTTGTTAAGATAAATATTTTATCTTTTTCTAAACTGGTGTGTCATTTTGTAGTGGTTTCATTAAGTTACTCTGTGTGTTGGTACAAATACTTTACACCTAGCACTCTGAAGTTAAGCCTACTGCTCTGCCAAGCTACCAAGGAGGTAAGCAGGGGTTAGCTGAAGGTGATTCTCTTTTACCCTGACTAGAGTGAGGGTTCTTGCTTGAACAGAGGGTAACCTGACTGTCAACCTAAGACCCCATTTCTAACAAGGGGGAATTGTATTTTGTGATCCTTGGACATGCAAGGTGTGCACTGCTTGCCTCATTTCCTTTGCTGATTGGTGCACCCAGAGTTAAGAATGACACAAGAGCTACAAGGTAAGGCTCCTTCACAAGAGAAACAACCCTAGGGAGCACAGGTAACATTTTTACCATACTATCCCATATCTCTATAATGTTGGAGCCAATAGGCCTATGTTGTCACGACTTACACGCTGCTTTAACCTGGAGTCCGTAGAACGAGTGGCGAGGATCTTGTTCCTGAATGTTCGGCCTTGGCCCAGGTAGGGGCGACTCTTTCTGGTAGCCACGGTGCTACAGGCAATGGAAACGCCAAGAGCAGGCCGTGTCCTTTAGAAGTAGTGCCAGAGGGAAAAAAACCCTGAAAGGGGAAAAAACCTCCAAAAATGTAAGGTTCCTGCAAATGGAGCAAATTAATAGGTAAATACAAGAGCAAAACTACAGGAAAAAACATTGGAACAGACGTTAGCCAGTATCGAATACGAGGAAGCAGGAGCAAAGACACCACCCAAACAGAAAGTGTTGCAGTGCAAGGAGAGAAAGAATCACAGCCCTTAAATACCAACAAACAAGAAGCGACCAACAGGAAGTACAAGGACACCATCTTAAATAGGGAAAAACACATAGTGGAATAGGAGCCATAGAGAGTAGGGAACAAAGGCATGCTGGGAAGAGACGGGTAATATGGGAAAAGGGAAAAAAACATTAAGGAAGGCACAATGAAAGACAGGAAAAGAAGAAGAGAAGAATAACAGGTGAGTGGGGGAGGTCAGACCTGCCTGGAAGCGCGTCGCGCTAAGAAAGAATGAGGCCCCATGCCCAATTTGGGGCCTCGTAATGTGCACAGCAGGCTGGGGATGCGGCGCGTCTTCAGACCACGTGCTGCCGCGGCGCGACATATGTATATGAATGTCTGTCTGAATTACCCTTAAATGTACCTGAAAGATTTGGTATGGGTTAGTTGCCCCGAATAAGTTTACCAATTGAGAAGGCTTTCCACACCAATACCCTGTAACTCCCATAGCAACTCTGAGTTCCTTCCTATGAAGGACAGCGAACTGGCCTTGCCCTGTGGCTTTATGCCTTAAAAGAGGAGCATGAGGGCCAAGGGCCTACCTCGGGGAGACACAGCAGCATTTATGCGGTCTTTATACAGGTTACCCCTTAGGGGCAAGCACTAATGGGAGTCAAGTGACAAGCAGAATCATGCACATAGGAATCTGCCCAAAAGAGCAGCTCCACAAAATCCCGGTAACCAGAACCTTGCAAGTGAAAGCACCAAAAACAAAAGAAACACGAGCTAGATTGCACCTTGACAAAGAGCTTTCAAGACACTCTCTTTGCAAATGTGCATAAAGGTGCTCTTTTATCTTTTATGGTTTTGTAAAACGTTATGCGCAGTGCATCAGCATCTCAGTGGGAGTCAAAGAAGCAGCAATAACAGGGCAGTTGAAAGTTGCTGTTGCTTGTGCTTCACCCACGCGCACAGGAGGCATTGTGTGGATGGAAGGTTTCATGATGCGAGTTTCAAGGCCATTAAGCCAGAGTGCCCACGTTTCCCTAAGCAAGTAAACAGTATTGTCCCTAGCAATTTACCCACATGTAAACGTGCGTGATGTGGATAGGGCAAAGTTTTTTTTCCCCACACTAACTTCTAAAAAGTGTATTTATAATTTATAACAATGGAAGTTGCCCCACTGATCCTATTGAAATAATTTCGCATCGCTTGGCTTCCTGATCATCATCCCAGCACGGAGGAATGATGTGAGCCCTGGGAAGGCAAAAGAGCAGTGATGATATGGGAAAGCATTGATACTCTAGCTTTGTTTTTTTTTGTTTTTTTTCAAAACAGTTGTTTTTAACATTGTGGATCTGTGCCTATAGTGTTCTCCTAGCTGACTATCTTCATCCTAATCGGGGTGCCTAACTGCAAGGAAATTTGGATTAGATAGACTTCATTTCTTGATTAATTTGGGAAATTATTCAAAATCATGGAATAAATATTCACGGATAAATCGGATACTAAAATATTATGCATTATTTTAATTTTCAGTATTTTATTTTTTATTTTTAATGCTAATCTGTTGCATTACATCAGCTGGTATTCTTTTGATAAACAGGAAGGATTTTCCGATTATCAAGAGGCACTGCAAGCATTTCAACAGCGACATGAAGCGCTGCGAGAGCAACTTGCCCTAGCAAAGGCGAAAGGGGAGGATCTTGCAGCTCACAATTATCAGGTAAAAGAAAAAAAAAAAGAAAATATTTACAGTATATATTTCAAGACACTGACTGTGATGTTTGCAAGATTAAGCAGTGTGATTAATACAGGCTCAGTTTTTTGTGACTTCCTTTTCCGTCATTGAAAAGATTAGTTTCACTGCCTTGAAATTTAGTCAAACTCGGCCTAATTCGCAGGGTGTTTTATTCATGCATACACACACAACTTTTAAAATTTCATTTTTTAACTGCAATGAGTAAAATCCACAGCTATGTAGGTAAACAATGCACGTATTCTTCATAAAAGGTATCACATTGTAGCTCTGATTAGAGTGTGCTGAAGATTTTGTACATTTTCAGGACACATCACTGACAGTCTGGTTGCTTGACATTAATGGAGCGATGAAACCCCCCTGGATCATGAGATACTGACGGCGAGAAAGAATGTAGCCTGAATTCAGTTAATAGGTTGTATGACCTTTGCACATACATTGATACCCCACAACAAATTGATCTGCAGAGGAGAAGGATTTGAAACATTCTGAATATGGCAAATGTTACAACCTCGGTTGAAACTTTATATAGAAATATATGCAAAAGATGGTTTCCCTACCTTCACACAGTGACATCAAAACGATTGTAGTATTATAATACCCAAACAATTTCCTTTTTTTTTAAAACAGGTGTGGCAGGGTGGCAACTTTAAAATACAGCACGACAGGAGATAACTTTTTTCATTCTTTTTATTTTGAAAAACTGCTCTGCTATTTAAAGATACTCATTAATTCTTCACTGATCGGTTGTTTTGATTGAGTGCTGTCTGGTATTCATTTGTTCTTCTGCCTTTTCTCGCTGTGGTTTCTTAAAACATTTCCAAATTAGTTAAATAAAGACTATACAGCATTGCTAACTAATGGTTTTCAACTTTGCAAGGCTATTTGGACAAAGAAGAAAGGCTATGCAATGATAAAGAATTTTGGTAAA
Organism: Pleurodeles waltl; assembly: GCF_031143425.1. Taxonomy (NCBI): domain Eukaryota; kingdom Metazoa; phylum Chordata; class Amphibia; order Caudata; family Salamandridae; genus Pleurodeles; species Pleurodeles waltl. Next base: position 1,830,549,355 of record NC_090440.1, on the reverse strand, counting down.
TTGATATTATCAAAAATGACAAGAATCAACTTAAGAAGTTATGTTACAATAAAAAATTATAGCAAATGATTCTGACTCTACTGGGAAATATTTAAAGGGAATGGCCATTGTATCAACCCTACTCTGACATTTCCTTTGTTTGTTGGAGCCTAGTGTCAAAATTGCTTTTTATGTTTGGACAATTTAGTTTATTTTTATGACACGCCCTTCACTTCCGTTGACCACATAGGACCGGGCCTTCAGCAATATTTCTTTTTTTGGGACCACAGTTGTGGTAGTATGAGAGTTGATAGAAGTGAGAGGTTAATGCCAGTTAGAGGATTCTTTGAAAAATCCTTCACTGGATGACAGTAGAGCTCTGAAAGTAGTTCTTTGGAGTCGTCATCTCCCACACCGCCGTCCTTCTTGAAGGGTAAAAGTTTATGGCTTCAAAAAGAAACAGCAGAATATGTTGTGTGCCACCCGACTGGAATCTGAGGTCTGCTGTTCAAGAGTTGATATTCATGTTAATTATGCCTCAGCTCGTCGTTTCTGTCTAGCAATATATTTAACTCAGAAAGAATAGTGTGTCTTTCTTTGCTTGGACTTTGTATGTGATGCTTTTTTACTGCATTGATTGTGAAATAAGCTTTATGCATTCCCTAACTTTTCATTAAACCACAAAGTAATTTTGAAATGAAATCACAACTTAAGCTGCACTCTGAAATGGAGGGACCACGATGGGGCAAAATAGATTTGGATACTCACGTTCTTAGTCGGGGCAGAATACCAGAGTTTGCCGGTGAACCTAAAGTTCTACTTATGTTCTACACTCCTCCCTACAATTTGCAGGAAAGTTTCCCACAAGAAAATTAAGTTGTATTGAAGAGTTCAGACTGTTTCAGTATAACAGTGTCATTCCCTTCACTTTTTCTGTTCCTGCTGTCTGGTTGTCTTTTCCATAGGCAGGTCACAAGCACAAATGCTGCCGAAGCCGACTGGTCAGCCGTGGTGACCTCTAGAATTGATTTCAGAAAAACAATATGTGGCCTTTTTAAAGAGCATTTCCAAAGACCGTACATCTGTGCGGCGCGTCTTATTCTTGACCTCAAAAGTAATAACCGCATCTTTTCCCATATTCTCAAGTCTCTCTGGTGTCTCGTAATTAAACAAAGGGCTTGATACAAAAACGTTTAACCTAGTTCCTGGCGCACCCCATGAACAGGCATCTTCCTACCCTTGCTGTCTCTTGGTTTAATGCTGGCCAATTAGAAACCTAAGGCCGGGCACCCACAACAAACTCTCCATTTCCTTGGTCAAGTAGAAGTACGCCTTTTTCATTGGTACTCACATCCATTATCTACTGAAAGCAGATATAAATCCAGACTTCTGTTGGGGCTCCCGTTGTCTTCCTTCCTACTGGTCTGCCTGTTAACAGTGACTGTGCTTTGAGGCCTGTTACATGCAAACAAAAAAAATGTAAATCTATGCATTTAAAAAAATAGTTTTCCAAAAAGTTAACAATAGACAGTGTGTTTTAGGCAAAAGAACCGTAACAGTCCCTGCATAGCTCACTGTAGCATTACACATCTTTTCCGAGTATGACACGAGCATATTGTCAAATTGCCTCTTTTTCTGATTTCTAGCTGAACGGAAAAAGAGGGAGATGGATGTCCGTGGCTTCCAGCACCAATGGGAGTGCTAATATCGGGCATACAGTCTGGCACCTACCACACAGCTATTGCTTGATGTGGGGTGCGATCATATAGGAGAAGACTTAACGGATTGCAAACTAAATGAATTACTTTGCCCTGAAGAAACCCCATATACAGGACGAAATGATTTTAAGAAAAGGAAATAAAGAGAAATTTCAACAAATTCGTATGCATATGGAACGTTTGGACTGTTATTTTGACGTGGTGCACCTCTCCAATTGATTTTGCATTTGTATCCCCTGTTTCAGGGGTGGCACCTTGGCAGCATGTGCCAGGAGTGAGTACACACAAAAGTAATATCTGATGGTTGAAAAATTACTTATCTTGGATTTTTGGGTCAGGTGCGGTTTTCTATGGCCGTCTGCTTCTTCTGTGTAATATATTCATAAAGTCAAATTGGTTGAGTCTCAATTCCCATATTAGGCTACTTATTTGCAGCGGAACTTAAATGCGGTGTAGTAGTGAACTGGAAAGCAAAGATGATACACCTCAGATCATCAACTCATGTTCAGGGGGGGGGGGGAATTCCAGAACATAAATATTTATCTGTTGTCTCCCACCCAGGCACTAACCAGATGCGACACCGTTACCTTCTGAGAACAGACATCAGGTGCATACAGGGTGAGGCGGCATGATTAAAAAAATCTTGATAGAACTTTAGCATATGTAGAAATGACTGAAGTCAAAAATTTGAATATACTGTGTTTAAATCGAGAAGAAAAGAGGAAGAATATAAAACACGTACTGAAATTGAAAAGGGATTGCATTTTGGCCAACTCCTTTTGCAGCTTAATCCTACAGCTCTAACTTCAAAATCCTTTAAAAAGTAGCCCTTGAACTAAAGATATGCAGTTTCGCTTTCAGCTCCTCCCGACTGCCGCATTGAAAGACGGGTGGAGAGTCGCTGAGTAATGTTGCTGCAGATGCTGTAGATTGCAGAGCAAAATTAGACTCAAAAGCCCACAGAATTTGCATTTGCACCCTCCTAAGCAAGAAAGGTTAACATTTTGCTTCCTTCGCCTTTCTGTAAGGACCATAAAAAGGTGCAGTGTTGCAGCGGTGCTTTGAATGGGTCGATGAACAGCTTGTTAGCTGTTTTGTCGTTTTTTTTTATTTGACACATCACTAGACTCAACAAAGGCTGTTTAGTATGCCGAATATTGTGAACTTAGTTCATAACTATGATAATTAGAAATAGGCTAATTGATTTGTCTCCCGACAGGTATTTTTCCCCATGTTTAAATCACTTCTAGTTTTTGCTCTAATCAGTGGTCTTTCGTGTTTTTATTTTTTGTATTTTTGTTTTCCATTTTACAATGAAATCAGTTTATGTATATTACAAATTTTACTAATCTACAATAAATATGAACTTGGATTTAGTGTCAGTCTATGTTTTTTCTTAACCTCGTATCCAAACCCTTCCCCCCACGCCGCCTCCTCCTCCCCCCCCATCCGCCATTTTTTCGGTCATGAGAATTTACTGATCTCTCCGCACTTGCTTCTTGTTTATGGAGCCTGCCAGCATTTTATGGGAGTCGTTATGCTGTGATCTGTTTGCAAGCACTGTGGACGCCTGCCTGACTTATAGCAAAATCATAGATTCTGTATTTTAGGTCACCTTTAATAATTCAATGAAAAATCAAAGCTTTGCTGAACCCACGCAGCCATTACCTCTTCTGCCTTGCCATGTCTTTGTTGGTATAAATATCTGCAACTGATAGGCTTTATTACCTTGCAACTCTACCCACCTAGAGTAGCACCGAGCTGTCTGATGCTTCTATGTCCCCGGTGGTCTTCTTACTTTCCGGTTCTTGCAAACAAGTGCGTGACAGCATTTTATTTACACCAGAAAACAATAATTATTAACAATCTGTTTAAGTAAAGTTACACTTCAGCCTGGATTTGCATTTTTAAAACAATGTGTTTGTTTTATATGCCCCAATCATGTTATAGTTTTGAAACGTTACAAGATGCAAATGAGTTTGAGCCAACTGCATGTCTGCGATTGAGCAGATAGCAGTTATATATATGTATATATATATATATGTCGTGCATTCCCTTTCATTGTCCCAGTTGACGGTAAAGGAGACTGCAATATTGCGCCTGCACCGGCTGAAATCCCACGATCTCCTAATTGCACAAAACCAATTCTTTAAAGTTTCTCGGTAGTTCGTAAAATGTTTTCTTGTGCTATATGAAAATACGACGTAGAAAATAGAGACCCCCTTAAAACAAATTGTGAAAAATATAGACTGCAGAAATAAAGATAATGCATAAATGTCAACGTTCAAAAAATGTGAACATGCACCTGTTCACCACCGTCAAGGCTGATAGTCCAGGATCGGATCTGAAATAATAATTAATTCCAGGCCTATAATAGGTGAGAATAGTTAGGCTGACACTGAGACATTTTAATAGGCTAATTTTTCTTCCTAGTAGATGAGACAGTAGGTACTCTATATAAATGTTCTTTTGGAGAGGTGGGCAGAAGTAGTTTTGTGTTGTGATGGAAGAGCACATGAGAAACTACATTACTTTATCTCTTCCCATATGACCTAACACCCTCTAGCAACCTTTAATAAACCCTGTGCACCTCAAACAGAAATAAAAACCGCAGCATCCAAAGACATCTCATGTCAAGTCATTTTATTTACACAGAATACAAAATCAGAACACAAAGTAAAAATATAAACAATGTTTATTTCCCGAGCACTTCATTATTCAGTGAGGTTTGACGAATACATCGTTTCAGTTTCTTTTATATTTTAATTTTATGGCATAACTTTCACCACTGCAATCTATAAAGCAATAAAAAGTGCAAAAAAATAAATGTAAAATTGCACACAAAATTTAACACGTATCCTAATATCAACCAAGTCAGCCCTTGTTGGCCAGAATTGTATTCCTTTTGTTACTACATGTTAGTACTCTAGCAAATGCATTTGCTCTTGTTTTCTTTTTTGATGCATCCTTTTAAAATGTCGTGGATGGTGGAGGATGTCGTCTGGGCCAGTGAGTGTTCATATATAAAGGTACATCATGGCTCCTTTCCCAGGCAGCCTCTTTTGGGTAGATAATGTCTGTGGTACAGGAGCAAGTTATATTTCATTGGTGGAAGCAGTCGCACTTGACTTTATTTTCCAACCATTGCGCCCACCCTAATTCACGCCCCTCTTATGTTGTGTATATTTGCAGTGTGATTCATTTGAATGGCAAGTGCAGCAGTGAGATGCTTCCTTCACTTTCTGTGTACATTTTAATGGCGCTGGAAGGGTGCGGGTTGGATCAAGAGTGAAGGACCAGGTCGTTACTGAGGCAGAGAGCTGCAGCAACCTAGAGATTTAAGGAATCAAGTTCCCCATCAATGGCTCCCTGAAAGTGCCAGTAGGGACAGCATAGTAAGAGTGAACCTCGGCAAGGGAACACACCAATCAGGGAAGAGCTGAGCCTGACACCCAGGGTGTGATAGAATGACTGACTCCTACGGATTCAACTGAATTCTACTTTGTGAAAAATTATAAACTAGGAACAGCCTGGACGTTGCCGAGAACCACAATAATTGTTCCGTGCACTCTGCAGGAGGCAGCTGTGGCCTGTTGAATAGTTTTTGAGTAAAGTTTCAGTCATGATTTATTTCGTTGATGTGGCCATAGTATCCCAACCCCGTCCATTCTCCCAGCTTTGGATATTCCCATGGCCAGGCCTTGCGAGACAGAAACATACATCTATTCTCAGATGTTAAAACTGCAACTAACGTCTAGAGTAGAAGTATTGCTCTTCGAGATTCCTACTTTCAACAACTATTATACAGAACATAATTAAACGTCGGAAGCATAACTGTGTAATAAATATCTTTGCATGCTAAGGAGAATTGTGCCATCTACTGGTTAGACCGGGCAATAGTTTGTGTTTTTTACCATTGCATAAGTTCTGCCTCAAGTGTGAACGGACCGTTTTGAGTCCCATGCATTCCTGGATTGTAATTCTACACCCAGGTGAGAAATTTTCTGGGTTAAAACTTACAATTTGCAGGTAGTCACAGTAATGTCCTGCTCTTTTAACAAAAAAGTTATTTGACTGAACGCTCCTCGAGTTTGTTGATCTTTGTCGCTGTAGCTTTTGAGGTGTCTTCCAGATTTAAACAAAATACTTTTAATAGATACATTTCAGGCCTCCTTCTTCCTAACATACACAGAGTAGAAATTAAGATGCACAAATATTATCCTTGGACAAGCTGTTGAATAAACGGGGCAGTTGCATTAAACATGTTATGCATGCATTTGGTAGTTTTTTTTAGGCATTGTCAATGGGCGAGAGTGACAGAGTGTTAAGCTATTTCAGGTGCAAAACTACCTATCTTTATAAACCACTTCTGCTTCAGTAGAAAGGTGGATTTCTCACGGATGTTGTTAGAAATAATATAGAAAGAATTATAACGTGTAACAGGTGTTTATGTTTTTAATTAAATTGGTATTTGCTCATTTGCGCGCACATGTGGGATTCCTTTTTTACTTAGATGTTCCGGTTAAATGGACATTTGCTGTAAAATAGAAATGTTATGATTCACTGAATATTGACGCATCTCAGCGACATACCCCTTGCATTATAATTGTCGTGGAAGACCCACCTTTTCCCAACTAGTTCTGTCCATTCATAGATATAAGACAGAAAATGCATTATTTGTTGGTATATTTTGTTTTTGGAAAACCAATATATTTGTACATTAGACATATCATTTATCACAGTTTTCGTTTGTTCACTCTCATAAACAAGTTTTTTGTCTGTTCCTAGGCACAGCTTGAGAAACTCATGTCCAAGCAGATAGAGTTTTTTCGGAATGCCTCTGTAGTGGAGAAGCTTCAGTTCTCTGAAAGACGCCAGTCCGCAGGGATCTATGGCCAAAACTCAGAAGAGCACAGCCCCAGTGGCCAGACATCCGACGCTTCAGATGGGCAAGGTATTCAAGCAAGCTAGTCACTCAAGTCTAATTATATTTTTTTAAAAGATTCATGATGTCTAGTGGTTGGTTTCAGTAAGACATGAAGGGGTAATCCTTTTTGTAATAAAATCTGACAATGTCGAAAATATCAGATAAGTCGACATGGCCAACAGTACTTTGTAGTTAATTTTCAATTGTGTACCGGACAATAGTTGTTTTTGTTCTAGTGGCTGATTCGATATTGTGGTAGATGGTAAACAACGTCACTATGTAATGTTCTGAATACTGAGCAAAATAGCGTTCTATTTTTTTCTTAAGGTGTTTCTGTTGAAGGAGAGCAATTGTGGAAATGCAATTTAGAGGAACAAGTTCAGAATTTACATAGTCCGTGTGCAAGCCTCCAGTATATTTTTAAATGCAATGTATCCTTTAGTCAAATTCATGTAATATATTCATGCAAAATATTTCCCAGGCCCTGCCCTTAATCAGCCACGGAGGGCCAGCTCCCACTGATCATAGTCTTAAGCCATTCGCCGTAGGTTTGGTCGCAGTACGGGTCCTTGCCTTTGGCTGCTCGTACCACCAGCTAGCCTCAGGGAGTGTATGTCAGACCGGGAGGCCATGCAGGGCCTAGGTTTAATATAGACAAGCTGTTTTATTGAGTTTTTTGGTGCTTCTCAAAGAACCTTTTATGGGAGGATGATGTTATTGTTTATTGGGGGCAGGAGCGAGGGGGAGTTTTGAAGATGTTTTTACTATTTATATAATCTGTAGTAGACAATAGACACATATAAACAAGGAAGCTAAGAAGCATAGGTGGGGATTATTTTCCTCATTGTCCTGCAGAATATCTTGAGGAAAATTTCTGCTCCTCCTGTTTCCAGGGTAGATGTTGTCTGGGTTTACTTTTTGTGGCCATTCGGGAATTTATGGTGCTCCTTTTGTGCTTAGACTTTAAATGTGTATCAAGGTTCCTAAGGAGTAGAGACCACTATGCCTGCGCCTTAAGTTTTAGTTTCAGAGCCTGCCCCAAAAGTTTAATTTCCTTTTTTTTAAATGCATCCTGTTTTCATTTAAGAAAAACGAGCTGCATAAAAAAAATAAAAAAAAGTTAGTGTATTAAAAAGCAGTCACAGTGATGGTGGTCTGTTGAACATCTCTGATGCCATTGATTCCTAATGGGTAGCAAATTGCTACCTACCTCATTAATATTCATGGGCTAGGTCTATGTGCGAACCATTTAGGAATAGCTATTTGGGAAATCTTTATTTTGTACATTGGGAATTGCGATTTTATGACTGAGATTTGGTAAGAATCGCAATTAGGAAATCGCAATTCCTGTAGTTTGTACATATGGCCCTAAATTGTGATCCTTGAACAAACAGGAATTTGTTAAGAAATTGGAACTGTGAATAATGTGGTAGTTATGGCAGGTGCAGTTTTTACTGCACATGATAGTACCTGCACCTTCTTCAGTTTTTCTCTGGCAAATGATGGCAGTTATTGAGGGCAGTGACTGGGAAAGATGTAAATCATGAAGATTATAGTGCAGCAAATGCTACCTCTGCATATTATGCCTCAGTTCCTGGGTTCATAAATTGGAAATTAGATATTCAGCACACCCAATAAATACTGCACACCTGGGTATCATAATTTACTCATGCTCACTATTTAATGTGCCATAAATATTATTGGCGTGCTTTAATTAAAATAAAGTACCGTGTGAAGGTGCCATCTCATCATGGCCAAACTAATTCACTAATGTTCGTTGGTGTACAAAATGCCTATAGATGCTACTTATTTAAAACTATGTGTTAAGAAAATGGGCACATTTGGGGTGGGTTATAATGGAACAGCCACAGTTTGTGATTGCCTCTTCCGCTCACCGTCTGCTTTCCTTGCTTTATGTATAAGCCGAAGTCTGCACTTTTTGTGATGCGGGAGCCTAGCCATACCCTCTCTCTGTTTTCTTGCCTGTTACTGCCAGAAAGATAGTCCTGAGCAGGACAAGTTCTAAAATGCCCTCCATGTATCAGGGGCATTGCCTTTTTATTTTTATTTTTGCAAAGCAACCTTTCCTTCCCACCCATGATTTGAGGATTTGTCCTAAAAAAATAAAATAAATGCTGAGTTGTCCCCTTTTACATGGAGGGCCAACTGTCAATTTTTAATCAGTAAACCAGCAGCAGCTAGGGCGTGGAAACCACTTAGCAAACAAACAAATGCCGGCCAAATGGGACACCTTATAAAATTGTTGAAGAACAGCAGTCAATAGTGTGATCTGACTTTCTTCTCGTACATTGCTTTTAGGTGAAAGGCCACTGAACCTGCGGGTGACAAATCATCACAATAGACAATTGCAACAGATTCCGTCAGATGGCGAGCAGCACTTAGGGAAGCAATTATGCAATGAGTTGACCATGTTTTTTTCCAGCAGTGAGACAAACTCTCAATCCTCAGGTGAGAGTTATTACATGCGATACATATATTGAGTGCATTTGAATTGAGTAGGATCAATACCTTAATAGTTGCTACCTGCCAAACCTTAGTACCGCAGTGAAAGACACAATGTTAAAACAATAGCTATTAATAGTGTTGTTGCTAATAATTGCAGTGATCAATACATAGCATGATCCCCTCTTTCAGTGTGCCCTTCCAGCATGTACCGATGGTCACCTAGAGATTTCCTCTAATAGACTGTTTTTGTTAAAATAGAAACAGAAAACGGTATTGCCCAATTTCCAGTTGCCAAAATCTACTTTCCACTATATTAGCTAGCAGCTCCAGCCCCAGCTAAACCTGTCCCATGAATTTAAGATTATTTATTATTCATATTAAACTAATACACTAAAATGTTGCAGCTCATTACCCCATCAAATCAAATGTTTGTTAATTAATCAAATAATATAAATACTGTTGGTTTATAAATACATACCATTTTTTAAACAAAAATGTAAAATAAATTACCCACACTAACATTTTTGTTTTCCTTTACGTTTAAGGAAACCTGATTAAAAACTAGGTATTTAATGAATTTAAATACTTTTTAATTAACAACATTTTTGTTAAAGTACCATGTATTGGCCATGTGTGGTGCTTAACTTACTGCAAGGCTAGACTGCATTACATATGTGCCTGTTATGACTCTTTTAGGACTGTAGTAACTTTATAAGTGTATTGTGTGAATTATAATAGACTTACTCTCCCATGCATGTGTTCTGTATTAGCATTTCCCTCCCACACAACTCCGTAAAGTTCCATAAATCCCACCTATTTTTTGAGTAATTATTCCACATTTTCTTACCACTCCCTCTGCCTTGCCCATATTTACCAGAAAGTAGTATACTTATATGTGCAGAGATCGCGGCGGAGATCTCTGCATTTAAGCTATGCGATGTTGAGTTTTCCATCTTGGCTTGTGAATTACATTTTGTAGTATGTGAGTAGTACTGCTTTACGAATGACAAAATGCAGTATCTGAATTGGGCCCAGTGAGCCAGGGTATGTTTTCAAAAGCCGTTCCAACAGGGCAGCAGGAACAATGGCATTTATTTTGAAACCTCACAAGTGGATTAATTGTTCTTTTTCTTATCTTTCTGCAGAATGCCTTGGGATTTTAAAAGATTACCCACACTCCGCTTTTAACATCACTGAAAAGACAGTCATAAAGACTGAGCCAGAAGATGGAAGCTAGCCATAAATGCATACTTATGCTTTGATCAATGCCATCAGGCCTCACCACCAAACCGAAAACAAACTTGCAAGCCTTAATGACCAGTGTTGCCTCGTTCAGGTGAAACAGAATTTGTAGCCAAAGCCTCAAGACTGTCCTAGCTATCAGCTGAAAAAAGATGAACAGTGGTGCTGATGGCTATGCATTCCTAATATGTCTTTTTTTAGTGATCTAGGAAGGTTCACAAATTAATATTGTGAGCCTCTAATTATTTGAAGAATGTATTATGTTTTATGTAACTTATATAAACTTTGCTGTTGGGACATGTATTCAGTGGTTGAGCTGATGTGGATACAGTTCACTTTACTTGAAATTTATGTGTCTAATTTAAATGTGTCTAGGGTAGAGGATAATGTCATATTTTTAAGCTAAAAGTCAATGGGACTGTGTGAAAGATGATCTTGATGTGGCAGACTTAACACCCTAGTTTGCAATAGTATTGCAGTGAGCAAAGATTAGTACATATTATGGTAAAATAAACCTGAAAATATAATTTAAAATCTGCTCTTCTCACTTTGAGGGAGCTGTAAAGCACATGTATTTTTTCTGGCCTCTGCTGATGTTTTTTTGCCTCAGGAAATTGTGCAGAAAGAAATTGAACCTAGCACATCCATCTCATTTCTCATTTACAATTTCGGGGTCAATATTATTGAGATTCTGTGTTTATTAACATAATAAGCCTCATCAATGTCGTGTGGAGTCTATATCAGTCTTTATAATTGGACGGATGTAACCACAGATCACTATTCATAGTCAATCTCTTATGTGCATGAAAATAACCTTCTCCCCATGTGCAATATTGACCTGTGATGTTAGTCTTCTTCCAGATAGAAAGGAGACCATATTCTTTACATTCCACCTATGTAAGAATTTAGTGGGGAGTTGGTGTTCTTTGTTGAAGACAGTGCTTTCAGCATATTTTAGAGTCCTGAGATCAGTGCATGAATTGAGCCTTTAAATTTTATTATACCATCTAGAGCAATATTAAATTCATTTGTTGTAGTTGTTATTTTCAAATAATCGCCCCAAACTAACTAAAAACAAAGGCCCACGTGACCTGTTTTACTTCTAATGTGCCTAAACAAATGCTATCAGTTCTGAGCCCCAATGGGCAATGATATCTTGAGCAACCTCATTTATGAAAACTAATTTATTTACTTCATTTTAACATAACCTGATCCAACAATATCCATAACATGTAAACTGAAAATATCTCACATAATTTCACTGAATATGTTTCTCTGTAAAACTATTTACAAACAGACTATGAAGCAACCCACATATAATAGACAACAAACAAAAGAAAAAATCCCTAAATACAATTTCAAATTAATTCACTCCTACAAATACAAAACCATTCCCTCTCATACTCACCATTCATATCCCATTCCAGCCATTCTACGCATACAAAACATCATACAACAGAAAAAAACAATTTTGATTTGTAGCCGCTTCACTGTTGTGAGCTGGAATCCCTCCAAGCATTGGTCAACACACGCTTCGGTGTAAAAGGAATTAATAGTCCAGTCACCTTCTTCAGGACCACACTACAATGTGATTACTTCAAAGCGGTGAAACAAGGGAGGCAAGAATCTCTTATATACTCTGCAAACTTGCACTGGTATATATTAGGTTTATTTAACGTGGCAGGGACGCTCTACCCCTCCTCTACACCCCTCCTATTTCAATATCATCTTCAAGGACAGAATGAATGCAAGAAAAGGAAAATGAAATTAACTCCTCATATCAGGTCATGAGCGGCAATGACTCTTCCCTCCATACAGGTAAATAACTGATGCTACTGAACAATCCAATATGAATTAGTAGACCTGGTACATTCAGCCTTGGACCCAAGTGTTTTAAGTCCTCAGAAGCCCTGTTCCAGACCACATCGTCACTCAACGACGTGACTGCGTACCTTTCTCTGCGTCGTTGCCACTCATGACCTGATGTGAGGCCTAAGACAATGTTTTCTAAATCACTGTGGAAGTTAGTAACAATGGTACCACTGGTGAAGTTCATTTTTAAATTGTCAAGCTGACCAATATGTGTCTTAATTTGTACGCTATGTGAAGCACATTTCCATTACTCTTATTCACACAAAGTCTAGTGCATTTTACCCTTGATGTTACTTATAGATTACACAGTCATCATTGACTTAAGATGTATTCAGTTCCTTGTTTAGCAGTCATAGACTCTTCAAAACCAGACTGTCCATTTTTCATTGCGCCTGAGAAATAAGAGACAAGTTTCCACAGGATCTCACAATCTTTAACCGGCTTCCATTTTTCCTCTTAATTGTCTTGAAACCATTATGCATTGCCTGTTTTCCCAACTAGGGTGCAGGCCTTCTAATCACTGCACATTAATTTAAATACTGTGAACCGAACAGGGCTTTTTCATACTTTAGTACACATTTGCCCGGGACCCCCATATTGTGTCAAGCCACAAATGATCATATCTCTTTCAAAAGGTTCATTAAAATATATCTATTTCCCAGTTAGCAACTTCCATCACTCCAACCATGAACAAAACATCAACTTTGTGAGTACAGTGTTAAAGAAACGTCCGCTGGTGTGCTTGTACTTTACAAAACAACTTTAACATAACCCTAACGTGACATTGTAAGACTCAATAGTTGGGAGTACTTGGGAAAATAACTTTAGTCGTTTCTTCACATCTTCATAATATCTAAGACACATTTCAACACTGCCCTGAAAGTTATCAGATCACAAGGTTTACTATTTAGAATGTGTTGTACTTGTTAATCTGACATTGAATATAATTTGCAAGTGGAATGGCAACAAAGAATGTTCTCTCTTTTTTGGAATTAAGATTACAGTTTGGACGAACATACCTGAAAACTGGGTCGCTATCTTTATAATGGCATTTTTTTGAGTAAAGAGTTAGAGGACGAAACATCAAATTTGAATTATAATCGAAGATATTCAGGGTTTATCATGTTTACCTTGCAGTGACTTGGTACATCTTTCTTTATCCTTCCAGAAACTTGAATCTCACCATAAAAGAGTTATTACCCAGCGCTGACATATTTTTTTGACTACTCTTCCAATTTAATTTCATTACTTTTCAGAGTTCAAGGGTCAAACCTTTTAACACTGGTTTACATTGATTTCCTCGATGTACGTTCAACCAAAAGGTGCAAACAAAACATGGTGCCCTGTGTCTGGTCGAACAAACTTTCAGGGGTATTTCATGTTCATTGTCTTAATTCCACGCCTCCAGTTATTAATGCAGGGGATTTGGCGGACTTGTGTGCAATATCTTTACGTTTTATGAAACTAAAGCAATAATACTAAAGTTCAAACAAAATTGTTGCCATACAATTTATTTCAGCAACTATGTGACTTCCTTTTTTTCTTGTGCTCATTAAGGCTGCGCATTTTATTTTAAAATATATTTTTTCAAGTTTAGATATGTCTTTTCCTTGGCTCAATCTGAAGAAACACTGAAATATTTTAATTTTTTAGGGGGATTTTTAAACTATATGTTCAGTTGCCTAAATCCTAATCATCTGCATTAGTATTACTATTTGTGTATACATTTTCTAGAGATTACATTTTTTGTCTCTTTCCACCTGCATAGTCCAAATATAAAAGAGCACATATTTTTAGGTAAAAGGCAACTTTTGCTACAGCAAGTATTTACCGTTTAAATGATTTTGTGCAGACGGAGGCCCCTGTCGCTAAAGGTCATCAGAATGCGTACTGGTTTAAGAGTCCGGTGATGCTAGTCTTCTGTGGAAACTAAAATGTGATTTTCTTTTCTCCAGTTAGTGTACCACCAGTCTCATCTTGTGCCTAAATTCTGGAGTTAAATCTGGATAAACAGATTAGTGGAGGGTTCTTGAGATTTTCTCAGAGCATACATAATAGTATGGATGTGCTTTTTCCAATTTTTTCTTGCCTTCGTTTTTAGTTGTTGCAGTGTAGTATGGGTGAATGCATACTTTCAGGCTGCAACACCAAGAGCCAGAATAACTACATGAACCAAAAAACAAAACTGAAGGCAACCCGACTGATCTACACGAACCACCAGAACAAAATGTGGAGGGTAACAAGAAAGGGTTTGTACTGCTGAATGGAAAGAATACTTGTGTGGTATATTCTAACAAAATGTAGGCACAGACAGGAATCATTGGTTATTGTTGGAAATACAGGAAACAGATTGGAACGCTGCAAACTGTACATCATAATTTTACAAAGCTATGTAGCCAGGTATTGTTAAAAATGCTCATAAGTACAAAACAGTAAATGCACTTTACTTTGCAAAGTTTTCTGTTTATTCTGTAATAATTAGTATTTAGTTTATGTTCCACACTTGCAGATACCATGTTATCTGAATAAACATTTTGGATAGTAACGTTGGGTAGATTCCTCGGTAGAGTTATATACTAAATATTTTTTTAAGTAAAAATAATATTTGAAGTACGTTTTTCAATGTTCATTTGATGTTAAGGAAAACATGTTTTAAACAGACCATAAATGCCAACTTAGCTTTTTTTTCCTTTTCCGTTTGTGTATAGTGTGTCTGTGGTCTCGTGCCATGTCTGTGTTCACTGACCAGTTGTTCTGACATGGTGTGCATCACCTTTTAATTAAAAGAAGTGTGAATTTTTCACACAGATCATCAATTGTGAAAAATACAACACCACAAAATTCTTTACATAGAATAAACCATACTCCAATATCATTGGATTTCATGCCTATGAAAGAATCCACCCTGCGCCCTTCTATTCACTGTAACTTCATTGTAAATCAGCTTACTGTGTTGGCATGCAGGCTTCCAGTCTTGTCATGTGGCTGTATATATTTTTTGTAATAGTGTGTGAAACACTTCAATTGGTGTCCAAATGTGAGAATAAATGTATACACTGTAGTCTCAGATCACTGTAAACATTTGACAGTTAGTACTGACTTGTGAAAGAAAGCCTTATCGAGGAAATACAATTTTTATACTATTAAATTCCTTTTTGATAGTTAATTCATTGAATTGTTGTGTTGTTCACGAACGATCTAGCTAGTCAGGTTCACGAATCTCTGGTAGTAACAGAGACTGGATGAGCGTGTATGTCTGCTGTGATGTGCTGTCATCATTTCCAGATGAAGGTTAGATCTTTCTTTGACTATAATTGTTTATCACAGTCTATGGATAGCCTCCTATGTCTTTGCATTGAAGACGTTCAGCTTTGTAAAACTATATGTTAGACAGAATCAGAATGTAACCCTCCTAGTACTGTAGATAGTTTGAAACTACATGAGGAGATTAGTCATTGACAATACTGGCACTTCTTTCAATCTGGGATGACCAAATATTCAAAGCATTCACAGAATTGTTATGGGTGTAGAAATATTCAAAGTAATAACTTCACAAATCCAGTCGAATTTATTTTGTAAACACTAATGTATTGCACTTGTTTTACATTAAATTGTACAACATGTATATTTTCGAATAGTGTGTTTTGTGGTCAATATTCTAAACACAAATGGATTTTAAAAATCTTCAACAAGCGGCTTCTCTGATTGCATTTTCTTACATTTCTTTCAGGTCGAGCGCGCAAGCACTCTAGCCCCTATTGTAATCTCTCTGTGGGCTTTTAACCATGCCCATGTCACGACCATCACTTTCATTGGTTCGGGGACTTGCCTTTTAAAATTTGCTTGATTTTATTTGTGAAAGGCATGCATACGTCATGGCTTTTCCGGTGTTTAGCCCTCCTCGAGAGCACCGGTAAACTACTGAAAACATACAAGGCTCCATGTTTTCCGTATGGCTTCTGGACTACTTTTTCTTTTCATTTCCTACGCAACTTGATCTCACTGCGCAGTAGTCGAGCGCTTTGCATAACATCGACCCTGTTACATGGATAATTGCACTTTTGCTGATACGTTTGACTGCAAGCGAACTTCTGTTTCCATTTGTGTGCTCCTTCACGCTCATGCTCATGGTGTGGCACTTTAAATCGGCATGCTTATGTAAAACTGTATTACTTTTCATTTTCAATTTATGTGGCAAGAAAAGTCCGGTTAGGCTAATATCTCCAACTGGAGCAAATGCGAGACCCACTGCATTGCAAATGCTTGTTTTATTTGCTGCGAGGAATTGATTTGCTGAGGCGTGCACTTGTTGGTAATTTCTCTCTTACTCTTTGCACAATTTCTCTTTAATCTTATACATACTCCTTGTAGAATGCATCACTGAATGCTTGCATAAAATAGATAACCTCTGCCTCGATATTCTCTGTGTAGCCTACGTCTCCCCTGTAGTCTGTCAAGATGGCCTGGATTGTGGTACCAGAGTGATGACCATATTCCTCCAGAACAACCTTTAAATCATTTGGTGGTCATTTTTTAATACTAACTGTTAGAAATGGGGTCTTTGGTTGGCAGTCAGGTTACCCCCTGTCCAAGCAAGGACCCTCACTCTAGTCAGGGTAAGTCACACACAATCCAAATTATCATGTGCCCACCCTCTGGTAGCTTGGCACTGAGGAGTCAGGCCTAACTTAGAAGGCAATGTATAAAGTATTTTTGCAATAAATCATACAATAACACAATAAAGCACCACAAAAAAACACCACACAGTGTTTAGAAAAAATATATAATATTTATCTGGATATTTGCAGGTCAAAACGATAAAAGATGCAATATGAATTTGTAGAGATATCACTGAAAAGCGATATAAAGTGTCTTAAGTCTTTAAAAATCAAACAAAGTCTCTTTCAAGCACAAAGTACCTGGGTTGGAGTGGAAAATCTCTGCAAAGGGCCGCAGAGGAGGAGATGCGTGGAAAAATGGTGTGTGTGTCGGTTTCGCCCCTTCACACACGGACTTGCGTCGTTATTTTTCACGCAGGGAAGACGTGCGTCGTCTTCCGGCGCGCAGACAGGTCTCCTCTGTGGGTCGCAGGATTCCCAGATGTCCCTGGGTCTGTGCCTGGAATCCTGGGCTTGTTATCCGGCTGCGCGTCATTCCGGTGGGCTGTGCGTGGAATTTTCTCCCTCACGGCTGGCGTCGAGTCGATTTCCTCTCTGGAAGTCGGGCGGCGTTGTCCAGGCTGGCCGTGCGTCGAAGTTCCGGTCGCACTGCAGGCATTGCGTCGATCTTTTCCTTGCGGGGTCGAGCGGCTTCTTTCCGGATCGGCGTGCAGTGAATTTTTCACCACGGAGCAAGCAGTGCGTCAAATTTTTCGGCGCACAAGGAGTCCAGTTGAAAGATGGAAGTCTTTTTGGTCCTGAGACTTCAGGGAACAGGAAGCAAGCTCTATCCAAGCCCTTGGAGAGCACTTCAGCAGCAAAGCAAGAGTTCAGCACGGCAGCAGGCCAACAGCAAGGCAGCAGTCCTTTGTAGAAAGCAGTCAGGTAAGTCCTTTGGGCAGCCAGGCAGTTCTTCTTGGCAGGATGAAGGTTCTGGTTTAGGTTTCTTCTCCAGCAAGTGTATGAGGTGGTAGGGCAGAGGCCCGGTTTTATACCCAAATGTGCCTTTGAAGTGGGGGAGACGTCAAAGAGTGGCTAAGAAGTGCATCAGGTCCCCTTTCAGTTCAATCCTGTCTGCCAGGGTCCCAGTAGGGGGTGTGGCAGTCCTTTGTTTGAGAGCAGGCCCTCAGCCCTCCCAGCCCAGGAAGACCCATTCAAAATGCAGATGTATGCAAGTGAGGCTGAGTACCCTGTGTTTGGGGTGTGTCTGAGTGAATGCACAAGGAGCTGTCAACTAATACTAGCCAGACGTGGATTGTAAGGCACAGAAAGATTTAAGTG
The DNA here is from genome assembly GCF_031143425.1 of Pleurodeles waltl. Classification (NCBI taxonomy): domain Eukaryota; kingdom Metazoa; phylum Chordata; class Amphibia; order Caudata; family Salamandridae; genus Pleurodeles; species Pleurodeles waltl. Next base: position 1,830,531,212 of record NC_090440.1, on the reverse strand, counting down.
CAAAGAAATGCCCACTTTCTAAAAGTGGCATTTCTAGAATAGTAATATTAAATCCAACTTCACCAGTCAGCAGGATTTTGTATTACCATTCTGGCCATACTAAATATGACCTTCCTACTCCTTTCAGATCAGCAGCTACCACTTCAATAATGTATGAGGGCAGCCCCAATGTTAGCCTATGAAGGGAGCAGGCCTCACAGTAGTATAAAAACGAATTCAGGAGTTTTACACTACCAGGACATGTAAACTACACAGGTACATGTCCTGCCTTTCACCCACACAGCACCCGGCTGTAGGGGTTACCTAGGGCACACATTAGAGGTGACTTATATGTAGAGAAAGGGGAGGTTTAGGCTTGGCAAGTACTTTTAAATGCCAAGTCGAGGTGACAGTGAAACTGCACACACAGGCCTTGTAATGGCAGGCCTGAGACAAGGTAAAGGGGCTACTTAAGTGGGTCGCACAACCAGTGCTGCAGGCCCACTAGTAGCATTTAATCTACAGGCCCTAGGCACATATAGTACATATTACTAGGGACTTATAAGTAAATTAAATAGTCCAATCAGGTATGATCCAAGGTTACCATGTTAAAAGGGAGAGAGCATATGCACTTTAGCACTGGTTAGCAGTGGTATAGTGCGCAGAGTCTAAAAGCCAGCAAAAACAGTGTCCAAAAAGTGGAGGGAGGCAGGCAAAAAGTTAGGGGTGACCACCCTAAGGCATGTCACGTCTAACACTAACGTTGTAAGAACATTGCAGTAATTTGTTTTTTCATGGTATTCTTCCATAATATCGTTCACATATATATAATCCACAATTTTGACTACCAGTATACTTTCACTGTAGGAAACAGGATTATCATTTGAGGTGGATGACTTCCCACCTCAAGGAATATTAGAAGACTGGAATGTTGAGAGCTCCATTAAAGACAAAGGAGCTATATCCTATATAAACTGGTGTAGGCTGCTGCTCTCAACATTACAATGTCCTATTACACAGCCCCTGCCTATCTCTTTCCCTTATCTCTCTGGCTCGGCTGAAAGAAAGCCTGTTAATGTTCAACAACTTGCAGCCATGGCCTTGTGCGCAGCTGTTCTCTGTTTCAAAATCACAGCAGCAGCTGTGAAACAAAGGCTTCAAAACAACGGCTTTTCAGCCCCATCGGACTCCGAGAGGCCTTTGTTGTTTTTTTAATTACAGAATTCTTCCCTCATGAGACCGAATGTTCTTATAGCCTATCATTGCAGGCTATATTGGTCATTAAAGGCCTTCTACCGTGTGTAGCCATTTTAGTTAAAGCTCCATGTACGTTATTTTCGCACACTAGGCCTGTCGGTGTGCACTTTAACCTAGATATATTTTATTCAGCTTTGTTTATTATTTTAACAATAGCCACTTCTGCTGTCTTGTTTCATTTCTCTCTAGCTTTTCTTGCTTAGACCAGCACTACGTTCTCAAACAAGACATTCTTGTTCACTCTGTGCTTCTTTCAAGGCTACAGAAAGATACATTACCGGTGAACGTGGTAAAAGTTTTGTCTCTGGTATTCATAGAAAAACACACATCCTTATGTTGGGACATTTTCTCAGAACATCAGCTGTTTTATTATATAAACACTTCCCTGTCCCTTACATGTTAGAGGGAGATTCCAGCCAGAGGACCACGACTGTATGCTGATTGCTGAACGCCTTGCTACAGCTGCTTATGCAGACTTCAGGCCTTTGCTCAAGTATGGGGGATTATGTCTTCTCAGGGGAACCTGAAGGGCAGAACTAGAGCTTAACATGATGTGCTCTATTATAGCCTAGGTAGGGATTAGTCTATTGCAGAGGTCTTCAAACTGGGGGGCGGGCCCCCCTTGGGGGGCCTCAAGTGATCCCAGGGGGGGCGCCAAACTCTGGCCAAAATAAATATTATACAGATAACATGCCTTTGTTTTGAGCAGAAGCATGTTATTGCAGTTTTAAAAAGGTAACAGTACTTAGCTGCAATGTTTAAATACATTTAGACATATTTAAACATTGGCATCTTTCTAAAATAATTGTGAAAAATTCTGAAGGAGGGCCCAATGATTTTTATTTTTCAACTGGGGGGGGCGCGGCATTAAAAAGTTTGAAGACCACTGGTCTATTGACTCTAGTGACAATATGGTAGCGTTATTTCTATGCTTCACTCTCCTTGTCACAATTCTAATTCTGTCTTGCTGTATCGTCCTGGTTATTGCAGTACATGCTTTGTTATCTAAGGTGCAGACGCTTCATTAAAACTCTATTGAAACGTATACTGCCTCTGTTTGTCATTGTGTATGTGAGACTAATGTAACTGAGAGAAACAGATGAGACCTGAGTAACCACGATTTCCTTGAGAAGTCAATTGTGTCATGCGCTCAGCTGCCCAATCATCCCTGCTCTCGGGTAGAGATGAGGCACTGCTGGTTAGCTGGAGCAAAACCCGGAATGGGGCAACAGGCTTCACCTGTAGTGGGTTAGACTCAGTCTCCCGCAACGCAGGCGATTCTACCACTCAAATCCAGTGGTCTCATTAGAATAATGAGAGCCTACGCGACATGGCGCCGCCAAAGTTTGGTCATGCTCTAATTTTCAGGATCCTCCTGAGTATCTCTGTCTCACTATATACAATGATACCTCAGTACTATATACGGAGACGTCTGTGGTATTGAGGATTTCCTCCTCAGCTAAGTAGGGAACACCTATCTGACGCTGGAGGTTGTTCAAGCTTGAACTCTAAAAGGATAATCTCCATTTGGTGTGCCCTCTCTAAACTAATTGACCATTTAACATGGCAAATCCACAACAGGTAGCAATTACAGTCAATATGAGACCATCCCTTACTGCACATTTACTGGCATATGGCCTAACGGCCCAGGGGGGTCCAGTCACATTTGTTGTTGATGCACATGCAGCTTATAGAACAGAACTGTTTTATTCATTTCCAGCAGTTGATGGGAACACAAATACATTTCATCACTATACACTTGCAAACGTACCTGCACAATACAGAGCATATGCATATTTAGAAATACCATTATCTTACGAAGAACATAATAATTTCCTTGATGGCGCCCTACCCCACACCCGTTAGGTTAGGTCCTACCTGGCTTTTTCTGGCCACTTATTCACCACACCCGGCTGCAGCGAATCTAACAGCAGCCGAAGTCTGTCGCTTATATGCTGAGCTGATGGCAATATACAGATGGTTAGTACAGTTTGTAATACAAACATAAAACACAAACCCAGCATGTGCTGCACCAGCGCAGCCACATGCAGTGACACCTGGCATTAACCCTGCAACTGTACGTTCGATCATGGGTAAGGTACCCGCTAAACGCAAAGAAATTCAGTTTTGGTTAGCTCAAAAAATCAATACGCTGGTAGCAGTATTTCCCCATACGGAACCTCAGGATAATCACAGAATACTAACTATGTGCTTGCCATTTGGGATGGTTCCCACAATAGATAACTGTAATACATGGGGCACAGTATTTGCCATGCTCTATACAACGGCACACGGTACACCGACACTTGCCAATTTACCGGACGTGTTGAAACAAATTCAAGATGAATACGGGGCTGCCCCGGCCCTGGACTTGGGGATGCAATTAAAGGGCAACTTTGCCACGGTATCCTCAATAATATTAAGTAACCTTAAAGGGGAAGCGGTCGCATTAGCTGTGCGCATGAGGCTCCGGGATGTTCCTCCACAGGTTCAAGAACGTGAGCTGCCAAAGATTATCGCAGAGACCTACTCTAGTGTTGGTCGAGATAGTCTGGGGGCCAGGCCAACAACACCACAGTTCCAGGGTAAATCTAATAAAGATTTTACCAAGCAAGCTCCTGAGGGTAATAAGAAACGCTGGGACAAAAAACAACAAACTCCTAAAAAAGAAAGGGAGAATCTCCACATACTGAGACCTCACAGAATGGATATAATCTCAGGAATAGAGATAATATAAAAAAGCCTGACAGATATCAGTATACTGATGCACGCCAATCTCATTCCTGTAGGACTCATCATCGGAAAAACGCAGTGAAAGAGGTGGGCGGTCAGAGTAAAGAACTGAATATGTGAAACTGAGACAGGAATCACAACGCTCAGCAGAGGTTTCTGTTAAAAAGGAAGAGAAACCTCCCCAATTTAAAAAGAAAAAAGTGGCAGCAGTTGCAGTTCGACATGCCACTCAAGAAGAGGGCTCTATTGAAGAACAAGAAGTGGGCATTAGCGCTACTAGACAGTGCGGTAGAGGTCATAATAGTTCGCCGGAATCTTCTAGAGCATCTGGAGGTGAAAGCAACTGATGACTTCCTACAAGTAGAAACTGCGGACATGTGTGTCTCCAAGCCAGACAGGGTGTACAAAGTAACGTTACAGTTAGGAGACAGCAAACATACATTAGACGCAATCATTTGGAACCACGTTGTGAATATATATGATATTTTGTTGGACGAATAGAATTGGCCACCTGAATTTGTCCATACATGCCCATATGGGGAAGATGTCATTAAACCTTCTTTCTTGCCCCTTGTTCCAGAGGAGCTCGCAGAATCCTACACCATTGATTGGGAATTGGCGCAGGCACCCGCGTTATGTCGCAACCACGTAGGATGGGACAAAGATTCCCCCTGCCATGTAATCCCTATTAAAAACCAGCCCCAACCTCAACCTCAGTATCCTATTAAACATGATACTAAAGCACCAGTGAGGGAAATCCTCAAACAACTTGAGTACCAGGGCGTAATCGAACACTGCGCCTCACCAGTGAAAAATACTTCATTCCCAGTAGCTAAACCAGACCATTCATACAGAATAGTCTTAGACTACAGACACCTAAACAGTCATACACGGACATATGTTATACAAAACTCACATAGCACAGCACTCATGAACAACATAGTGCGTAAAAAATATAAAACAACACTGGACATTTCCACTGGTTTCTTCTGCCAAAATATAGCGCCTGAGAGTAGAGACTTAACAAGTTTCAGCGCACTAGGCGCCCCGAAAAAATTCTGTCATTTACCCCAGGGGCACAAGAACAGTCCAGGACTGTTTGTGGCTCTTGTGACTTCTATCCTGCACGACAATGACCCTGAAGCATTGTCCTACGTAGATGATATCGATCTCACGGATGATGAATTACTGCAATATTTAAGATGGGTAACCCGCATTGTTGTGGGATTAGCCAAGTTTGGCTACAAATTCAATAAAAAAAAAAAGAAAGTAGCCTTCCTTAGCCTACTGTTTTTGGGATATGAGCTATCAAGTGAAGGAAAGAGCCTAGCGCCACAATTCTTGAAAAAATGCACACAATTACAACCTCCAAATACCATTAAAAAACTCCAGTTTCTATTGGGTTGCCTAAATCTTGACAGAATTTATATTCCAGATTATGCATCACGCTTAAAACCTTTATATTACTTAATACATCCTGACTTTTCAAGTAACATTTAGATAATTGAACACACACATTCTCAGAGCTTTGCAAACAGACATGCTTGCAGTACAACACTTACACACGAGGGACAACAAAACGCATTTGGTGATCAGAGTAATTGCTGGTGCCATTGGTTTCACCTATGTAACTTTCAATGCGGGTGAGACAGTCCCGATTGCATACAAATCACATTTGTACTCTGCAGCAGAACAACGCTTTGCTCCCACTGAGAAAATCCCAACTTCCAAAGATGGCTGTCATTAAAGAAAGACCTCTGGCCCAAGGCAAACAAATTATTGCTGTCTCCCCAATTCTGGCCCTTGAGGCTGTCACAAAAACCAGCGTTTCAAACGCTAAAGCATTACTTCCACATTGGATTCAATGGGCAACGTCTTTGACAGCCACTGATGTAGACTATATTTTTGACCCAAAAATACAAACTCAAGAATTTTTGCAATATGAACTAGAATACCCTGTTCCAGCAAACACACTGCCTATTGATCAGTATCAAAGAGTCATGTATACCGATGGCTCAGCGCAACCTGCAATTGGCACAAAGCATCAGTACTCCAATGCTTGCGCAGTTGTAAGTGACTACATGGAGGATAGTAAATTCTGTCCCCAACAATACATTCACGCACACCCTAGGGGATTGCACAGCACAATTAGCAGAGCTAACGGCTCTGGTGATGGGACTGGAACATACAGATCTTGCGTAGCTAACACTGATTGTTTGTGATTCGTACTACTGTGTTCAGTCCTTCAATTAATACCTGCATTACTGGCACCAGAATGGTTCAGAGATTCTAAAGGCAACACCATTAAACACAGACTTCTGTGGGGGAAAGTAGCAGATCTGAAGGAAACGCTACCAAATGTCCATGTTGTACATACAGTTGTACACCAGCGCGTTGGAATACACGTTGCTAGAAAAACATTGTCTGATGAAGCCGCAAAGTCAGCAGTAGCCACGGCCACTATTAATGCAGTAACCCGCTTAGGTGCGAAACCGGACGATAACCTATGGGCTGCAGTGAAAGCTGCGGATGAAGGTACGCCCTACCCAAAAGCATTTCCTGCTAAATGTTCCTACCGAATGGGAGGCTGCCTAAACACTGAGGTTAAGATACCACACGTAGGGGTTCGAGAAATTCCCAACAAAGACATAAGATCAGCATTGATTAAAGCAGCGCATGAGGGGGTAGCATCTGCTCATGCTGGTGTGGCAGCTACAATATCATTGTTACAAGCACGTTATTGGTGGCCAGGTCTGTACAAAGAGGCCAAGCAGTATGTCCTGTATTGTGACATCTTCCAACAAATTAAGGTTTCCTCTGCTAAATGCCCACCGCAGACACCCCGTCTAATTTCAAACAAACCATTACAATGTGTGTACTTGGACCACTGTGGTCCCCTAACACCGGATAGTGCATGCAAATACATTTTAGTTGCTGTTGACTCTTGCTCCAGATTTCTATGGGTGAGGCCACAACGCTTGGCCGACGGTCGGACTGTTATTAAAGATTTGCGAGTCTCTATCAGTACTTATGCAGTAGCAGCTTTCCACTTGGACCAGGGCCCTGCTTTCGCCTCAAGGACTTTCAGAAACACTATGGCTTCATTAGGGGTCCAACTCCAGTACTCGCCTCCATTTCATCCAGAGGGAAATAGTGTAGTGGAGTGACTAAACCGTGATTTAAAGCAGTCCTTAACACCTAGAGTTTTAGGTACAGTCGTAGTTGGCTTAATCACCTGTATGGAGTCCAGAGAGCACTTAACAATCTGCCTAAAAGTTCCTTGTTGGGGTCGTACTTCATATGAGTGCCTGTTCAGAACTTGAATGTATGTTCCAGATCTTGATGGTCCTGGCGTGGAGGCTGCAGAAACACCCTTTGACATAAATGAACGTGTCACTGTCTTACAGGAATTGCAACAGTTCCATGACTACAACGCTTCTGCCAGTGCTGCCTCCACAGGAATTAAGGATGTACCTGTAAAGCCTACTGGCTGGATTCCTATAGTTGGGGATCTAGTACGTGAAAAAGTTGCTGTGAAAAAAGAGTTTGGTCCTTATCGTGTACCGGTCCCAGTTTTGGGAACACACGGTACCAGAATTGTCATTCTACCACCGTTGGCTGGTGCTAAAGAAAACCGCTTTGTATCTATCGACAATGTTAAGTTAAACCATGTGGACGATCCTGCGCAACAGACTAAGAGGAACAGCCAGTAGTTCCCGAATCCCTCTCACTACTAGTCAAGATGGTCCTTTACAAGTTGTAAGCAGCAACACTGACATCTCTCTGAGCATGGGGAGGGTGGAAAATGATCTTGCCTTGGTTCCACTGACATCAAACAATAAAGAAATAATTGATCGATTTGACAGAACTTCAACACAGACAAATGGCTTCATTTATTCTGAACCACTGTGGAAAAAACCCACCAGTTCTCCACCCACAAACACGGCTCCAGCCTTTGCAGGAACTGCTTCTGGATACTTTGCTGACATCAACAACACCGTTTCGGACTCATTAGCCTCTACTACATCTGAACTATCAAGCCCACGTAAGCTGATAAACTGGCTTAAAAAAATACTTTATTCTTCCATGGAACTATCTGTGGCTTTCTTTAGCTGTACTAGCTTTCCTCCTTTGGACTGGGTTTGTCATAACATTCTTTTTATTAATACATGGTCATTTTATTCCTGAAAGATCAACAGTTGAACTGGTGGATGAGGTCTTAAAACCACATTTTTCTTCTCATAAGGTCCGCAGAGACTTGTCTTTTGTGAACATTTCCGCTATACCGATTCCTGATGGGATTGTTTGGGATAAAGTAATATTTGATATATAGGCCCGACAAAGGTCATTCAAATACCAAATGTGTTTAAACTTTCAGTGAACAATGTGATAATACCCAGAGTAGTTTCTGATGATTGGGATGTGAAAACAGTTGATTCTATGATGACTGAATTGCAGTATTACACTGAATTTGAAAACAAAGATGTTTACCAATCTAAAGAGAATTATGGTGATATGTTTTGCTATAATTATTATGGGCACCATTTCATTCACAAAGAAAGTACCCCAAAGACTGTTTTTAATTACATACAATGGGAACATTGTCCAACACCACCACAAGGGAGTTCTAAAACATACTCTGAAAAGTTTCCATAATTTTCTGGGCACAATGTTAAAAATGCTGAGTCATATTTTAAATTGCCATCGATAGAAAATCTACGCATATTATTGACAAATACGAAATGTACTTTACTGTGGCTGAAATACCATATGCTGAATGGTTAATACATGAGGTAATTAATCTGCCTATTTCAACATTACAATTCACGTCCTGTCTAAAACACATTCCGGTAGGCAGATATGAAAGGCTGGGAAATAGTTACATCCATGACGTGTGGGAGCTGCCCTTCTCGTATAAATGTCTCAGTGGCATGAAAGAGGTCTTTCTTAGCGGTGGTGAAGGCAAGACTTCTATCAGCCATTCAATGGTTTTTAAACAGCTGTCCTTGCACAGGGCTTGTAAGGCGTCAGCAGCAAACCTGGCTTGTTATCTGAAGGGAGTTCCAGTCCCCTTGATTAGACCTACATTCCAGGTGCTTTCAAATGGTAGCTATGTTCTCCTCAGTGGTGAAGACTTGTGGGATGCGAGCCGGAATAGTTTATGTTGCTTCGGTCTCTAGGATTGTAACATGCTGTGGGAATGTACTTTTTCCTCCCACTAGATTAAAAGAGGTAGCTGACATTCGGCACCATATTGCTACTTATCATGTGAATTTTGACAAGTTGAGCAGACTCAAGGCTTTATTGTTCCAAAAGCATGTGGCGCTCACATCTGCATGTGAGACCTACACACTTCAGGTGGCAAGATCATCCGCTGAGATACAGTCCCTTTTAAGTGGCAACTTTCCGAGACACTTTGGTGAACTCATGGGACGAATATTTAATGCGACCAGTACTACTGGAATCGGAAATTTCCTTAAGGCTGTTGGTTCTGGTTTTGTTCACATCTTCTCCATATTTGGTTTAATACCATCAGCCGTCCACTCAATATTCTCCAGTATTTTCGGGGGATTTCTAATACCTTTTGATATAATAGGTGGCCTTTTGCTATTGCTACTTTTTCTGCGCAATGGCTGTCCCGCCGAAACAGGGAGGAATGAAAGTGCTCCCACCAGCGCAGCTGTGTCGTGAACACATGATGCAGTACTTTAGAGCAACACTCCTGGAGGAATTGGAGTGTGACTGGTCTCTGTCATTCAGACCAGTTTTACATTGTGTGCAGCCTGTGTTTCAATGCCTCTGGTGCTTGTTCGAACATGCACTGAAAGTTTGTCTTTCTACGCAGCGCTTGCTTTCATTGGACTCTGATTTGTTGATGTTCTTGCTGAGGGTTCATTACCGGACATGCGCATTGAGGGTGCGTTTGCTCCGGGAAGCTGCTTATGAGTTGCTCTTCCTGGAGGATGCGGCTCTGAACTCATTACTGGGCACACCACGGAGCGCTGCCGCCTTGGCTGAGGCTCAGGCTATGGAACACGAGTGCTCCTTGGTCCTTCTCGGCGATGCTTTTCCTCCTTTAACTCCTGCCGAAGTGGACTATCTCCTGTTTTCAATTGTCTTGGACTCGATTGGCAACTTTCAACATGACTTTGACTCTTGAAATTCGGCCTCTTTATGCCACATGTTAACATTTTAAATTGTCCTTTTATATATGCTCAAGTGTCCTTTTAACTTGTCAATATTAACATTCTTTATATATATCTAAAGTTGAGTTTTAGTAGCTTTTATATATACTTAGGCTTTGAACCACCTTCGACCGGCAAGGGGAGGGTGTTGTGTAGCCATTTTAGTTATAGCTCCATGCACGTTATTTTAGCACACTAGGCCTGCCGCTTTGCACTTTAACCTAGATATATTTTATTCAGCTTTGTTTATTATTTTAACAATAGCCACTTTTGCGGTCTTGTTTTATTTCTCTATATCTAGCTGTTCTTGCTTAGGCCAGCACTACATTCTCAAACAAGACATTCTAGTTCACTCTGTGCTTCTTTCAAGGCTGTAGTAAGGTGAACGTGGTAAAAGTTTTGTCTCTGATATTCATAGAAAAATACATATCCTTATGTAGAGACATTTTCTCAGAACATCAGCTGTTTTATTATATAAACACTTCCCTGTCCCTTACACGTTAGAGGGAGATTCCAGCCAGAGGACCACAACTGTATGCTGATTGCTGAACGCCTCGCTACAGCTTCTTATGCAGACTTCAGTCCTTTGCTCAGGTATGGGGGATGATGTCTTCCCAGGGGAACCTGAATGGCAGAACTAGAGCTTAACATGCTGTGCTCTATTATAGCCTAGCTAGGGATTAGTCTATTGACTCTAGTGACAATATGGTAGCGTTATTTCTATGTTTCACTCTCCTTGTCACAATTCTAATTCTGTCTTGCTGTATCGTCCTGGTTATTGCAGTACATACTTTGTTATCTAAGATGCAGTTGCTTCATTTAAACCCTATTGAAACATACTGCCTCTGTTTGACATTGTGTATGTGAGACTAATGTAACAGAGAGAAACGGAAGAGACCTGAGTAACCACGATTTCCTTGAGAAGTCAATTGTGTCATGCGCTCAGCTGCCCAGTCATCCCTGCTCTCGGGTAGAGATGAAGCACTGCTAGTTAGCTGGAGCAAAACCCGGATTGGGGTGACAGGCGTCAACTGTAGTGGGTAAGACTCAGTCTTCCACTCAGCAGGCGATTGTCCTGCTCAAATCCAGTAGCCTCATTAGAATAATGAGAGCCTACACAACACTCCCTTGTTAAAGGACGGAGACAAAAAACACCGAAGCTGGCCTTTACTGGCCATATAGCCCTCTAAATTGGGCTATAAATCTATAACCACACCTTGTCAGGGTGAGCCCTCAAAGTCTCTAAATTAACCTGAGCTCAACCTCTTGGTAGCTGGGGCACCGATCAATCATGCCTAATTTAGGCCATTATGTAAAGCATTTATGTAGTTCAAAAACAATAATAGAGATGCAAAATAATAAAAATACTGCACCAAATTAGAGAAATAAAGTAAAATTTGATAAAATGACAAAAGTCCAGTAAGGGAGCCAGAGATATGCATTCTTAAACTTTTACATAGGAATAGCGCCAAGAAACATAAAGTGCCAACGATAATCAGTGGTCTCTATGTACCAGGACCTAGGCAAAATTTGACACTAACTGCAATGGAGTGTGGTTCGATAAACCAACCAGGTTCATCTTAGTCAAAGATTTTACTTTCTGACTTGATTTTTAAATCTCAGTCCACCACTCTGGTACACTTCTGAAGCCCTCAGGACTTCAGGGGAGGCTCTTTGACTCGCAGGATCTCAGTTAGAGGCCAACAGTAGGGTCCAGTCCAGGTCCACTTGCCACTGATCAGATGGGCAGTTGGAAGAAATGTTGTTTGTATATTGTTGTATCCCTGTAGTGTGAATCATATGCCTTATGAGCCCCTGAAGTCCACATCTTTATCCTGGATACAGACAAGAACAGATCCAGTCCTTCAGGGATCTTCTTAGGTTGCATACAGAAGGTCCAGTCCTCTTCTGATCTTCCTTAGGTCCAGGAGTGCTCTGATGTGAGTGTCTGGAGATGGCAAATGTATGCCTAGCTCTGATGCTAATAATTGTGTTTGACCAATGACTTTGTGTTTCACCACTGCGCATATTAGTTGCTTAATGTTCACCAGTAGCACATTATGGTGGTCATTACAACCCTGGCGGTCGGTGTTAAAGCGGCGGGAAGACTGCCAACAGGCCGGCGGTAAAAAAAATTGCAATTACGACTGTGGCGGAAACCGCCAACAAAGACAGCCACTTTAACACTCCGACCGCCACGGCGGTACAAACAAACAGCGCGGCGGTCACCGCCAACAGACAGGCGGGAGACAATGTACCACCCACACTATTATGACAGGCCAATCCGCCACCTTTTCTAGGGCGGATTCAACGCGCATAAAAACACGGCGGAAACATGAATTTCGTAGGGAAAACGCTCACCTCTACACACCCCGCGAGGAACGAGGACACCATGGACCCGGAACTCCAAATTCTCCCTGCAATAGTCTTCCTGCTCCTCTACCAGGAGCATGAACACCGGCGGCGAAGACCACAGTGAGTACTGCACCTACGACACAGGGGAGGGGGGAGGGAAAAAACAGGGACATACACACGCAACACACCCACCCTCATCCACTACAACACACACAAAAGCATATCAATACATCACAGTTACACCCCCTAAACCCCCCGGAAGAATGCAAAGACAATAGAAAATTAGCGTAAGCATTGTAATATATTAAAATCAAGTAGGCAAAAATATATATACACACCATGTACAAAATATATACCAAGCATAGTAGTCCAGGTAGTGCACTAAGAAAGTCCGTGGAACACTGGGATCACACGGTATGGGCGAGGCCCACACAAGATCCCCGACCATGACGGTGAGAACACTGCAGGGGCATCAGATACCAATAAAACAGGCACCTCAGGGGGAGGGAAAGGGGGGGCACCTCAGCCGCTAGAGTGCACGACGCCAAATCCATGAGGGGGCCACATGCCCACTGTTCCATCCTGGGGAGTGCAAAGCAACAGTCTCTCAAGTCTCTACAGTGGGTGGGTTGCCCACTGTTCCATCCTGGGGAGTGCAAAGCCACAGTCTCGCAAGTCTCTACAGTGGGTGGTTTCCCCACTGTTCCATCCTGGGGAGTGCAAAGCCACAGTCTCTCAAGTCTCTACAGTGGGTGGGTTGCCCACTGTTCCATCCTGGGGAGTGCAAAGCCACAGTCTCACAAGTGGATGACAGTCTCCACTGGTTCTGGAGGGGGCATGGTGCCCAGAGTGTTTCATCCTGTTAAGGACAGAGGTAGTGGATGACAGTCTCCACTGGTTCTGGAGGGGGCATGGCACCCAGAATGGAGTGGACAATGGAGGAGCGACATTTGATTATCACATACAGGCTTGACCGTGCCACAATCCATGAACTCTGTACCCAGTTGGAGCCAGACCTGATGTCAGCAATCCGCCATTTCACAGGAATCCCCCCTCAAGTGCAGGTGCTCTCAGTGCTCCATTTCCTTGCAAGTGGGTCATTTCAAACAACAGTGGCCATAGCATCAGGGATGTCCCAGCCAATGTTTTCAAACGTATTGTCCAGAGTGTTGTCTGCCCTTCTGAAACACATGCGGAGCTACATCGTTTTCCCTCAGGTGGAAGATTTGCCTACAGTGAAAGGGGATTTCTATGGCCTGGGACACATCCCCAACATCACAGGTGTCATTGATGGGACACATGTGGCTTTGGTACCCCCCCACAGGAGTGAACAGGTGTACAGAAACCGGAAGAGTTATCATTCTATGAATGTACAGATGGTATGTTTGGCAGACCAGTACATCTCTCATGTGAATGCCAAGTTCCCTGGCTCAGTGCATGACGCCTACATCCTGCGGAATAGCAGCATCCCTTATGTGATGGGTCAACTCCAGAGGCACCGTGTGTGGCTATTAGGTGAGCACCTGGAAGCAAGTCAGTGGGAATGGTTGTCTGGGTCTGGGGATATCCCTCTAGGTTAGTGCGTGTCTAACAGTTGTCCATCACCATTTGCAGGTGACTCTGGTTACCCCAACCTGTCATGGCTACTGACCCCAGTGAGGAATCCCAGGACAAGGGCAGAAGAACGCTACAATGAGGCCCATGGCGAACTAGGAGGGTGATCGAGCGGACCTTCGGCCTCCTGAATGCCAGGTTCAGGTGCCTCCATATGACAGGTGGATACCTATTCCACTCACCAAAGAAGGTGTGCCAGATCATCGTGGCCTGCTGTATGCTTCATAACTTGGCTTTGCGACAACAGGTGCCTTTTCTGCAGGAGGATGGTCCAGATGGCGGTGTTGTTGCAGCTGTGGAGCCTGTGGACAGTGAAGACGAGGAAGCAGAGGAAGAAGACATGCACAACAGGGACTCAGTGATCCAGCAGTATTTCCAGTGAGACACAGGTAAGAGTACAGACCTGCCTACTACATGTACTTTAACACTACTACCTCTCTACTGTCTGTCCTTTTCACCCATTGTATGGTCACTGAGTTGTCACTTTCCCTTACGATTTCACAGATGTGGGTCCCACTGTGTGACATCTGCTTAGATTCCTCATGTACTAGAGCTGTGTGACATAGGTATGTTGACATTAAACTTGAAAGACCATTTTGTCACTGTAATTGCTAATACACTATTTTGAATTCACAGACAGACTCCAGATTGTTATGTGCTTTAAGGGTGTTTATTTAAGTGCTCAATATTGGAGGGGGTAGTGAAATGGTGAGGTGTGATGGCTGAGGAATGTCCATGCAGAGTCCAGTCTATTAGTCTCACAGGTGCATTGCCCAAATGGGCATAGGAAGTGGAGCTGGGGCAGTTTAAGTATGGACAGGGTGACAAACTGGGACAGTAGGATGACAATCAGGGTGGCCTAATTTCTTGGCGGGGGTCTTGGCATCGTGCTCTGTCTTTGTCCTGGATCTCAGGGACCGTTTGCGGGTGGTTCTCCCTGTGCAGGGGGTGGGGTGCTGGTGTGGTGGTCCTGTGGTGGGGCATCCTGTCCACTAGCACCGGCAGAGGTGGTGGGCAGTTCATCGTCCATGCTCGTGTCAGGGGCTCCTTGTAGTGCCACAGTGTCCCTCCTGGTGTTCACGAGCTCCTTCAGCACCCCTACGATGGTGCCCAGGGTGGAGCTGATGGTTATGAGTTCCTCCCTGAAGCCCATATACTGTTCCTCCTGCAGGCGCTGGGTCTCCTGAAACTTGGCCAGTACCGTTGCCATCGTGTCCTGGGAGTGGTGGTATGCTCCCATGATGGAGGAGAGGGCCTCGTGGAGAGTGGGTTCCGTTGGCCTGTCCGCCCCCTGTTGCACAGCAGCCCTCCCAGTTCCCCTGTGTTCCTGGGCCTCCGTCCCCTGGACCGTGTGCCCACTACCACTGCCCCCAAGTCCCTGTTGTTGTTGGGGTGGTGGGTTATCCTGGGTTCCCTGTAGTGGTGGACACACTGCTGATTGACGTGTCCTGGGGACCGAGGTATGGGCCCGTTGGGTGGGTGCTGTGCTGGTGTTTCCAGAGGGTGGAACCTCTGTAGTGGCCTGTGACTGTGTGATGGGAACCGACTGTCCTGAGGTCCCCGATGGTCCGGGCTGGTCATCTAGATGCAGCTGGACAGAGCTGCTGTCATCACTGTGGGCCTCTTCTGTTGGTGGTGTGGACATGTGTGGACCCTCCTGTCGGGTGACGTGGGGTAGGGGTCCTGCAGGGGTATAAAAGGATGGTTATTACATCTGTGTGTGTCATGGTGTGCAATGGATGGGTGACCGTGTACCCCAGTGTTTGCATTCCTGTGTGGGACCTTGTATGAGTATGGTTTAGAGGGTTGTATGGGTATGTGCAGTGGGCATGCTTTAGTGATGTGTGTCCATGCTTTGTTGTTGCATGCAGGGCTTGGTGTTGGGATGGGTGGTTTGTGATGATGGGACATATGTGAGGAGTTGGGGTGCTGTGGGTGAGGGTGAGGGTGGGGGTCTGTGATAGCATGCCGGTAGGGTGGGGGTTGTAATAGTTAAGATTAGTCTTACCAGAGTCCATTCCTCCAGCTACTCCTGAGAGGCCCTCAGGATGCAGAATCGCCAAGGCCTGCTCCTCCCATGTTGTTAGTTGTGGGGGAGGAGGCGGGGGTCCGCCGCCAGTCCTCTGAACCGCCAGGTGGTGTCTTGAGACCACAGAATGCACCTTCCCCCATAGGTCGTTCCACCGCTTCCTGATGTCCTCCCGATTTCTTGGGTGCTGTCCCACTGCGTTGACCCTGTCCACTATTGTTCGCCATAGCTCCATCTTCCTTGCAATGGAGGTGTGCTGCACCTGTGCTCCGAATAGCTGTGGCTCTACCCGGACGATTTCCTCCACCATGACCCTGAGCTCCTCCTCTGAGAACCTGGGGTGTCTTTGCTGTGCCATGGGGTGGTGTAGGTGATGTGTGGGGTGGAGTGTGTGGTGATATGTGGGGTGATATGTAGTGGTGTGTTGTGTAAGGTGCATGGAAGTTGTGTGGGTGATGGTGTTGTGTGCCTGTGGATGCTGTTGTTCTTGCTGGTGCTCTTTCTCTGGCCTTCTTTCGAAATTTGTTGTCATGGGGGTTTGTGGGTGATGTGGGTGTGTGTTTTATATTGTAATGGGTGTGTGGGAGTGGTGTGTGTATGTGTATCAGGTGTGTGTATTTGGAATTGTCCAACGTGGCTGTGTTTTGTAAGAGTGTGTGTATTTTGAGCGCAGCGGTGTGTCCCGCCAATGGAATACCACGGTTGAAAGACCGCTGCGTGGATTCGTGTGTCGTGATAGTGTGGGCGTATTTCTGTTGGCGTGACGGTGGAGGATTTGTTTTCGCCAGTTTATCACTGACCTTTGGTGTGGCGTACTTGTGTGGGTGTCTGAATTTTGGCGGATTTCGTGCTGTGGGTCATAAGAGCTGTGGCGGAATTCCGCGGCCGCGGCGGTGTGTTGGCGGTCTTCTGCACGGCGGTAAGCGGCTTTTACCACCAATGTTGTAATGAGGGCCTATGTTTTGTTCAGTTTAGCTGCCTATTGGCTTTGACATGGCATTAGGCATTACATTCTGTATTCAGTTTAGTTGCCTATTGGCTTTGACATGGCATTAGATATTCAGTTTATCTGCCTATTGGCTTTGACATGACATTAGCCATTACATTCTGTATTCAGTTTAGCTGCCTATTGGATTTGACATGACATTAGATATTACATTTGATATTTAGATTAGCTGCCTATGGGCTTTAACGTGGGGTTAGACATTGCAGTTGAGACATTGCAGATGAGCTGTGTTTTTCCAAGCTGTGTTTTTCCACAAGATGGACCAAGCTGTTTTCTTCACACCAGACCTTAGCTGATAAGAGCACATAGATTTTGTGTTTACCTCGCAATCCAGTCTGAGAGCGGGGGCTCGGGAGAATTGGCCACTCTCCAGGTTTTTTCGGTTCTCACACTGAGTTTGCTTTTAAGGATGACTTTGGGCTACAGAGAGGTAGATTGAATCTGCTTGACTTCAGACAGGAACTAGACGTCAGTTGCCTGTTTCCCGTTTGGGTAGAAATTCTCTTTCTCGCAGTTGACCGGAGTCATCAACTTGCAGACCCCAGAAAGATGAAGCTGAATATAGGCCCTACCGCCTTGCCCATATGGTGATGAATTTTGACTTTTATGCTTTGCTTTGAAGTTATGCTATGATATAATCACCTATATTTGCTGTGTGCATTGCAACTGAGAAGTACTTTGATATATTTTGCTTTCACTGCTGCGACTACTTTTGAACGTGTGCTTCCAATCTACTAATTTCATCTCTGAGGAACCTGGTGGGTGGGGAATTAATAACAATAAATGTCTTCTTTAAACTCAGAAGTGCATTCCAGAGAGGTTCTGTAAGCTCGGTTATGAGATAAGAGGGAAAGCAGAACACTAGCATGAGCTAATGGGTATAAATGGCTCCTGGACACGTCTTAATGGGGTAAAAGTTCTCTGGTCCAACCCTATGCACTTTGAGCGTTTTCAAGATAGTGAAAGTGTTTGGCCACACTAAACTTGGGCTGAGAGTTGGATGTGTGTGTGTGTGTGGGGGGGGGAGGGGTCTAGTGTCTTCCCACATCTAACACTGTAACTCAGCTATGTCTAGCCCCATATATGCCTACCTTGACAATATGTTTGTACTCAATATTGTGGATTATATATAGGTGGAAGTCGATAGTCTAAACCTCAATATTATGACATTTTTTGCAGTTGTATGAACAGAAAGGTTGGTTTCAACACTGCATCTCACTCACCAGAGATGTGAGGAAAAACTCAAATGTATTCATCATTAAGATGTCATATTATCTAATTTTATATAGCCCACAAATGCCGCAAGTGGGACATTGTAGCAGATAAATTGTCAATAATTACAGGTGGACAATTATGTCTGGTTGGTGGGGAAGTGGGGGGTTGCAGTATGTCCAATGTGGGAACACCTGGATGTGACGCTGTCCTGCTCAATCTGATCATGTAGCGGTGAAGCTGTTGCTGCTGATATGTGTATTTTTTGCGTTATTTGAGAGGGAACAGAGCAGGCATCTTGCAATCTTTATTTTACATACCTGATGAATAATTATCTTTCGTTGTGGGTGCTATCCCATTGTTTCAGTCAAAATTCATGGTGTGGGGCATCATGATAGCTTGAGTGTCAGGGGAAATACTCCTGGAGCTTATGTTTGTACCAAGCTATGTAATTCAATCCAGGCTGAGATGTCCACTTAGCCTACTCTGCTTAGTCTATCCATTGCCTAAATTACAGCTGTCTGTCTGATTTGTTACTGCAGAACGAATCATAGTTTGAAAATCTATGCTTTGAAAATAGTGGTGTACTGAACTCAACCAAAAGTAAGTAATTTAGGTTCAGCTGTTAATGTACTATAAGCTAATTTGTTGTCCCAACAGCAGCAAGAGGTCATTATCTATCGTGAGCTGTGCTTTACAGAGTGGGAGCACAAAGACAAAATTAATATTGTTGGATAGTGATTTCATCATGGTTAAATAAATACATGTCTGTTTGTGTTGTTGAAAAGTGCAGGAAAAAAGTGAACAAAAATGTAGAAGCCATTAGCTCAGCTAATTTTATTACAGAGGGTAGCCACCATGTGGATCATTCACAGCTAAGATTCTACAAGTTTAACACCCTTAAAGCAAATTTCAAAGTACTGAGTTAGCCTGTAATCTCATTGAGATGGCGAAACCACAAAATCTTGAATTATGATGAATGACTACCATCATTACTCTCAGTGGGTCGATATGGCCCTAAATACCTTCCTACCTTTAAAGAAGCATATCTGGAAGCTCCTAAAGCCTTCCGCCCCCGGTACACTGAGAATCTAATGACCGCTAAAAGAGGCTGCAAAATATTGGAGCTCATTTGGTGTTGAGATTGTTCTTCTAAAGCTGAAGCTAAATTTGAATGGACCCTTCCCAACTATAAAAAAATTAGTATTTACTGCTCAAGCTAATACAATTTTGGCAGCTGAAAACATCACATAGAAAATCTTTACAATGGTAAAGTCCTAGCCTTCTTCCAATTGTGCACCCTCCGCTTTTGTCCATTCCCAGTCCCTCACTGACAAATTCTCCAGTTATATTGAGGAGAATGTTAATTCCATATGTGACTCTGTCAGCCATTCTGGTCGTAAGGCTGACTTGTGCAAATGGTTGTTTGTCACTTTCTCGTTCTTTGCTTGGTGCTAAACTTTCTGACCATCTTCCAGTTTCTTCAGAAGCTATAGCTGAGTCTACCTCTTCCCTGGATCACCTTGCATGCATAACTGTGGAACTGTTTGACTCTCTCGCTTGGTCTATTAAAACCGGCTTTCCATTTGATCCAATTCCTCTTGAATATTGGAAATTGGAAACATTTGCACTGTTACAATCTTTGTTGGAGGTGTGTAACAGCTCACTCATTAATGCCTTTGTCTCTAGCAAATGGAAAAGGCTCTCATTGTTCCACTGTTAAAGAAACCTAATGCTGACCAATCCGACATTTCTAATTTTCATCCTAATCTTAGGGAAGTATATTACTCAACAGATTTCCAGCTTCTGGGAACAGAACCACCTATTAGACCCTATTCAGTCTGGTTCTAGACTCAACACAGTACTGAAACTGCCCTGGTTTCGGGTTTGAATCATCTAAGGACGCTAGTGGGCAAGTCCAATCGCACTGACTTAGTTCATCTTGATTTGTCTGTAGCTATTGATGCTGTTTCCCATTCCATCTTTAACTTGGTGGAAGTCAGGATTGGGTGATCTGTATTACAGTCATGCAAAACCTACCTTAAAGATGGGTATAAAGCTGTGTTCCTTCCTTCTTATGTGTGACTTATAAACTGGTAGCACAGGGCTTCCTACATGGGTCTTCTTTTAGTCGACTCTGTCTAACGCTGACATCCCCCATTTGTCCCATATGATTGTCCTTCAGGTTCACTTGCATGAATTATGCTGATGGCACATAGCTTATTATAGCCCTGGACAAAACAGGGCCTGCCCCCTTGGACAATTTCCTTCAGTGTATGTCCTCCTTTGCTTCTTGGCTGAAACTCAACACTTGAAAGTTTAATTTCAACAAGACGGAGTTACTCGGACTCTCTTAGTCCTCTCTAGGTAACCCCCCTCACCCCCCCCCATTCATTCTTGCTTTCCTCCTGGCTTGAACCTCCTTCACCTGCTAAATCTGTGAAGAACCTGGTATCAAGCCACTCACCTGGAGAACTTGTCCGCAGAGACGATATTGGACCCTACTATCCCAATACAATGCCCAAACAAGGAATGATAACTTCAAATAAGGCACTGTCCTAGGAGGGAAGGGGGTCGGTCGGGACAAAACAAAATAAACAAAGGCTTGTGCCCTCTGAGTGGCGTCTAGCTCGCTAACCTGTTCAGGAAGGCCTCAAGTGTCTTCTTTCGGGGTGTGCAGGACAGTCAGCTAACGGAACACATACACTATATTAGCATTAGCACTCATTTACATAGTTAGTTCAAATAACATTTGAGCAATGCAATTACATACACTCAGGGATGCCTATACCAACACAGAAAATATGTACTGCTTTAGTTCTTGTGGGATAGAAGTTCCCACTCCTTTCGTGAGCTTTGGATAATAGTTCTTTTTTTTTCCTGGCAGCATATTACGTCATATGCTCTCGTTCTGTGACTGCTCTTCCTTTTCTTATTTTGAATTCTCTTTTTCTCTTTCAAAGTTTGCAAATTGTCTCCTGAACTCCCACCAGACAGCGTGGGAGTCTTATGCCAAGATTATTCACAAGTCTTGAAGTTTTTATTTTTGTAGAATTGTTGCGAACAAGAAACAAAGAATAGTGTACTAACCTTGTTTTCTCTTCTTTTGCTTTGTCCTTCCTTTCATTGCAGATTACACCCTCACATGAGGGAATGATCAACAGGCCGGTTCCTGAACGGCTGCTGCGGCGAAGAGGATTCCCCAATGTTGCTTACTGTAGGTCTTGTCTGGAATGTGAGGATCAGAGAAGTCGATGACCTGCTCAGAGATGTCTGCGGGGGCGCAGATGTCACTGGGTCAGACTAGTAGACTTGCATCAGGGAGAAGAGGAGGCATTGATCTAGGAGAGTGGAAAGGTGGGAGGATAAGGGTTCTTTATCGGGAAATAAAGCCAAACGTCTGACTAGGGTATTTATAGATAGATAGTACTTTCTAGAAGGGTGAATCACTCTGGAAAGTCTCGGGAAAGTCCCCATATTGGTGGAACATGAATCACTCTGGAAACTACCTGATTGGAACCTCCCTGTCTCCAGGCATATGGATAATTATCGAGCAAGTGAATAATTACAATAACAGAAAAAAGGTCATCATTGAAGCAACACTTGAACAAACATGTGGAACAAAAACATGAGGCCTTTTAGTCAAACCTAGGGATAATTACAAGCACATGGAACATTGCAAACACAGAGATAATTTAAAGGTTTGGTACAGGCAACAGTGTACCACTCTTAGCACAAATACTTAACCTAAGGTTTGTGAGATTGAGGAGCGGCTACATGATTTATAAAGCTAATACTCTCCCTCTTATTACTTTTTCCTAATAAGGCTGCTTAGAAAAATTATTTGGCTATCCACACACCCCCACCCCCAAACTCATTGGATCAGGCCACTGTTCTTAGCCACCTTGATTATTGTAATTCTTTTTAGCAGCCTCTCAAAGCGGAGGAATTTTTGTATGATGGGTTCCAAATTAATTTGCAGCTCGCAAAGATAGTGTCAAGTTCTCCGCATACATAGATACCAGGCTCGCAAGCGATCTAAAACGGAGGCCCCGGTGATGATGATGTTGTCTAAGTCGCACCTCTCAGAGCTCCATCGCCACCGCAAACGGGAGCAGCAAAATAGGGCAACCTTGTGGGGTGCCTCTAGATATTGGAAAGGGTTCGGTGATGGAGCCACTGATACCCAGCCTAGCTGAGGGCTCTGTGTATAGGAGCCTAATTAGGAAAATACATTTGGGACTAAGGTCAAGATGGGCCAGGAGCGTGAAGAGGAAGGACCACTCTAGGGAGTCAAACGCTTTAATAGCATCTAAGAAAATTGCCACTGCATGACAATAAGAATCAATTGATTGCGCCATTGTGAAATATGTCCGCAGGTTATATGAAGTGGATCTGCCAGGGACAAATCCAGATTGGTCTGGCAGGACGACAGTTGGCAGCAAGGGGAGCAGTCTAGAGGCAGTCAATTTTGCTAAACTTTTATTATCAATATTAATCAGGGACAGTGGTCAATATGAGTCACATTTGCTGGGGTCTTTACCAGGTTTGAACACATTGACAATTTTTGCTTGGGGTGCAGCAGGCCGCTCTCAATGGATGCCGAACACATTTCAAAGAGATGCTGTGCCAGAAAGTTTGTGAATTGCTTATAAAAACGGTCGTCAGTTTATCTAGATCCGCCACATTATCACCTGGGAGATTAATGACTTGAATAATATCTTCCTCTGTAAAGAGGGAGTCTAAATATTGTCTATGTTCACCCTCTAGCCATAGAAGGCAGAGCGTCTCAAAATAGTATGTGTATGTCTCTGCATCCGTTGAGTCAGTGGAGGAGTATAATGAGGTGTAGAAGGCACATCCCATCATCTCCCAGCACTGTCCCCCTCCCCATATCGTCTAGTTCTCATAGCCTTCCCCAAATAACATACTTCACATTGCGCTGCTTCATCAACCTGACTGAGTATATCCCTAGCCTCAGCAAGAAGCGTTACATCCCCAAACACGTAACACTGCTCTTCTAGGACCCTAAGCTGCTGCTCCAGATTAGCCAGGTCCCGGCGCAACACCTGGAGGATACCATGTTGTTTTGCTAGACAAACCCCCCTGATAACCACTTTGAATGCCTCCTAACGAGTTCCAGGAGACTTATTTTTGGCAAAGCAGTCAAATATAGCCCCCCGTACTTCATCTCTAAATACCTGGTCTTGCAGGGCTCCTCCTGGAAGGCGCCAGGTGAATGACTGCCTCCAGGTATACACATAAAACACAGGTGAATGATCAAAGAGTGTGTGCGGGTGGTGCTTTATTGCGCTGGTCCAGTGGTCTGCATCTTTGGTGTCTATCCACATATCTATGCAGGACCAGCTGTTGTGTGTGGTGTTGAAACACATGCCTTTCCTGTGGCCATCATGCTTAGTGCACCATAAACCTTGCAGCTTATCGTACGTAAGGATGTTGTCGAGCACTCTCGCTGCAGAAGGGTGTGGAGGTCGCATGTCACTATTGGCGGGCAATCGTTGGGTCAAGCACAACATTGAAATCGCCCTCCCAGAGTAAAGTGCCTGTCCCAAGCCTACCCACCAGTCGCCACGCGTTGGTGAAAAATTTCGGACTAACAACATTGGGGCTACAAACTGACAGTAACCTGAAGCGGTGATCAAACAACACCCCAGATAGCCAATGGGTCACAAATTGCTTCCCTTGTGCGCAATGGGAGCCCTTTATGGATTAGGATTGCAACCCCACGAGCATAAGGGGAATAGTGAGCAAGGTGACTTTCCCCAATCCACCCCGCGTTCAGTCGAGACTTAGAATCAGCAGTGAGGTAAATCTCTTGGAGAATAGTGTGACGCCGCTAGTAAGCAGATGTCTGGCGCATTTTATGTGCACCATTTAACCCACAAGTGTATCAAGACAGTTTATTGCTGATGGCATGTGATGATTTAGAGTCTTGCATGTGGCATGTAGATGCGAATCTGTAACATCAAGCATGGACAGAAGATGAGAGTGCGGTGTAGTGACACGTGAGGGAACTTAAAGCTGTATCGACAACAGTCAACATACTAAAACACAATATACCTCCTATGTCGACCTCTCAAACGGGTCAGACTTCAGGATCACACCCATCCAATACCCTACAACGGCTCCCAGAAGGTGGGAGCATTCAGGTGTCCGTTAACTCATCCCAGTGGTCCGAGGATAGCCTGGTAGCATCCAATTCCATTAGAGGAATGAGTGGTCAGAGGGAAAAAGAAAGAGTTTGAGGACCAACAGCCAGCTGGGCAGCACAATAAAGTGACCGCTGCAGCAACCACCAAACAGGAGCACCAAAAGGACAGACATTCACTGTTCAATCACTGTCACTGAGGCTGCCGACCGCCATCGCCTCCCTCACTCATCAGGGCATTGCCAGAAGTCTTTTTGGGAAACGATTTCACAAACTTAGCCATTGCCTTGGGATCCGTGAAGAAGTGCAACTTACCACAGATTTGAATTCTCAGTTTCACCAGGTATATCAGGGAGTACTTAGGGTCAGTTTGTAATGAGGATAATTTTACCTGCAAGAAATCTCTGCACGCCTGTGAAACCACTGAGGTTTAATCCAGAAAAATGGTGAGTGTGTTATTTTGATACATAAGAGTCGAGTGATGATAGGCCATTCCAGGGCCCCAGGAGTTGACCTCAGTCCTAGCGATCTATGAGCTCTAGCACCGCAGACAAGGCCTCAGGAAACAGGGTCTGCAGCATACCCTCTATGTAGTCTTCCATCCGACCCATTGTGATAGATTCAAGCATCCCCATTACGCAAAGATTATTTCTCCTAGAGTGGGCCTCCAGGTCTTTATTTTTATTTCAGATAACCTCAAGCACTTTTCCATTTGCAAGACTTGCTCATCCGAGGCGTGATGCCCATCATCAAGGTCTGAAATGCGACGCTCGAGTTGATCCATTCTGGAGTCGTGGTCATCTACTCTGTGCTTGAGTCGATCCATATGGTCTGTGAGTTGATCCAGTTTGGTATTGATACCTGCAAGGCTCTGCTTTAGAGCCAGAAACATGCCTTTGATTGATTCATTCTGAGCAGCACCTTTCTGGGGAGAGTCAACTGAGACCTCATCATCGCATGACATATTGGGAGCCCCAGCCTTTTTGTGGGCATCAAAGGAGAGTTTGGTCTGCTTGTGATCAGCCTTTCCCATTGTGCTTACGCAGTGAGCTGTGAAAGTAATGTGGAGTATATGCTCCTCAACCTTCAGGAGCACGCCAGGAGGCACAGCCAGGTATGTACAACAGTGTTCATGCAATCAACAAGAAGGGGCTCACAAGTGCAGCTGTCAAGACGAGTGGTCAGGGTGTGCCCTGGAACACAGGCCCGCACCACCCAGGCCCGTCACTCAGTGCCTAAAAGACAGAGGTTCAGGGCCGGTCGTCCACGCAAAAGGCCCTGAACCTCAAAGATTGCTAACCAGTGTCCAAGCAGGTCCACAGCTGTCCTCGCCTCAGATAACAGGCCCTTCGCAAGTAAGGTCTTTAAGGTACCCCCAAAGCCCAGGGATACCCAGCTTCTGTAGCCCACATGGATGGGGAATCCACCCAAGCCAGAGGGCCCCTTCTGATGCCTGGATGGGGAAGCTATGTGTGGGCTCCAAGCAGCAATTTAGGCCTCTCCTTGTGGCGCCCCCACTATGCACATTCCCCCTGCTCCACTCGGGGGAGAGGCAAGATCAGCTTTGTTGACTGCAGTGATGGGGCTAAGCAGTCCTCCCCCGCTAGTATCAAGTTCCACCCAGGTACATCCAATGAATATTGGCCTCAGGTGGGGCGAGCGCTCCTCAGACTCCCCCACTCCATCTGGAGCACTGCCAACCCACTGCGGCCAGCCTCACTGCTGGCAGTGCGCACCATCTCCACCTCCACTCCAATCCACAGGATCACCTCGTTCTCTGCCGTGCACCAAAGCGCCAGCTCACCTCCCTCTAGTGGTATCTGGTGGGGAACAGGGAGAGGAGGAGCCCGGTCAGTGTTGCAGGGGAGCGGGCCACAGCTCATCTGCCACGTGGCCTGCTCTGAAAGTCAAGCCGTGTCACTCCAGCTCCAATCACAGGTTTCAGAGGTGTTGGATCGGCCCGGCTGGCACCCATCAGCCCCCAGATGTGACGGGGAAAAGTCAGATTAATTTCCGTGAATGGCAGAGTCTTAAGCGAGTGCGGCCATCTTGCCGTCAGGCCAAGCCATTCCCCTGCCTTTACAAAAATTAAAGGCAGCCATGTTTACACTAAGTAAAATATTTTTCTGCCACATTATATCTACATCAAATAACACACTTTCACGCTATGTCTGTTTCAATTACCACACTCTGTACACCACTGCACTTTACTCCATTCCACTGTACCCCACTATACTCCACTCCAGTTGACGACAATTAACTATATGCTATTACACTGTACCTCTCTCCACTCTATGGCACTACACCCTATGCTAATCTACTCCAATCCACTGTAGTGAAGTACAATCTGCAGTATTACACTGTATGACACTCCAATCTATGCTATTCCACTATTTGACACTCCAGTCAGTCACTACACTGTATGCCAGTAGCACTCAATATTATTCCACTCTACACTACTCAAGCGTATGCTTCTCCACTCTATTCCTCTTCACTCTATGCCACTCCGCAGTATTCTCTTATACTGTATGCCACCACATGCTACCCCACACCACTCTACCTGGCTCTACTTGACAACACTCAATTCTACGGTATGCCACTCTACAACACTCCACTCTATGCCTCCCCAGTCTATTGTATTGAAATGTACACCTCTACACTCTATGCCTCTCTGCTGTAGACTACTCTACTGTATGCCACTCCAGTCGATGCTATTACACTCAATGCCTCTGCACTCTACCACACGCTAGTGTACTCTATTCCACTGTATGCCACTCCACTATACGCTATTCAAATGTACGCCACTACACTGTGCTTCACTCCACTCTACGCCAGTCCACTCGACAACAATCCACTCTACTCCACTTAACTCTATGCCACTCCACCTTGTGCCACTCTACTTTACCCTGTTCCACTGTAGCCCCCTCCACTCTAACACACTTCATTGTACGCCGCTGCACTATACACCACTTCACTGTACGGTATTCAACTGTATGTTGCTCTACTGTACACCACTCCACTCTACGTCAATCCACTATACCCTACTGCACTTTACCCCTATTTTACTGTATCACACTCCATTGTATGCCACTCTATTGTACGGTATTCCAATATATGCCACTCAAGTCTATGTCACTAACTGTACGCCATTAATAGTCAATGTTATTCCACTCTGCACCACTTCACTATACTCTACTCCACTGTATGGCTCTACGGTCTACCCCAGTACACTGTACCCCACTCTGCTCCACAACACTCCACTCTATGCCACTCTATGCCACTCTATGCCATTCTACCCTATGCTATTACACTGTATGCCACTTCACTCTATGCTAATCCACTCTAGGCCACTTCAATCTATGGGACTCCACTCCAGTGTACGCTATTCCACTGTATGATGCTGCAGTGCACACCACTCCACTTTACGCCACTCCACTATATGCTGTTCCACTGTATGCCACTGCACTGTACCTCACTCCAATCTACACCAGTCTACTTTACACAACTTTACTCTACTCTGTGCTGTTCCACTGTGCACTGCTCCACTCTAACACACTCCAGTATACCACTAAATTGTATACTGCTCCACTGTACGCTATTCCACTTTATGTTGCTCAACTGTACAAGAGTCTAGTCTACTCCACTTCACTGTATGATACTACACTATGTGGCAAAACACTCTATGCCACTCCTCTCTACGGCACTCTAATATACACTATTCAAATGTATGCCACTCCATTCTACATCACGCTACTCTACCCAACTCCACTCTGTACCAAGCGACTCTGTCACTCCACTCTATTCCATTCCAGTGTATGCCACTGCATTGTAGGCCATTCCACTATATGCCACCCCACGACAATCTACTGTATGCTATTTTCCTATACATTGCTCCATTCTACGCTACTTCACTCTATGCAAGTCCATTACACTCTACCCTATTCCACTGTACAAAACGCCATTCTTGCCACTTTACTCTGTGCTACTCCACTATATGCCACTCCACTCTGCATCACTACTCTGTACGCCGGTAACTCAACGTAGTCTGCTCTTCACCATGCAACCTCACTGTATGGCACTCCACTCTACACCATTCTACTCTGCACCACTATAATCTATGCTATTTCACTGTACGACACTCCACTCTAGAACATTTCACTCTATACCACCCCACCCCACAGTACACTATTACACTGTATGCCCGTACAGTCTACCCCACTACACTCTACCCTGCTCCACTCTACAACACTTCAGTATACAATACTCTACTGTACAACACTCTGTGCTACTCCCCTCAATGCCTCTCCAATCTATGCTATCCCACCATATGCCACTACACTGTACCTCACTCCGCTCTATGACACTTTACTGTATACTTCTCCACTGTACGCCACTCCACTGTATTCTATTCCACTATAACCCATTCCACTCAACCCCACTTCAGTGTACACGCTCTCCACTGTACACCACTACAGTGTACCTCCCTTCTCTCTTTGCCAGTCCACTGCACACAACTCCACTGTATTCCAATCCATTCTACACTATTCTTCCGTACGCAACTCCACTGTAAGGCACTCCACTCAATGCTATTCCACTCTGACACTCTGCTGTACGCCTCCCCACTGTACAGCACTCTAACATGTTATTCCATTGTATACCAGTCCACTTTGCCTTTTCACTCTACGCTATTCTATTCTATGCTACTCCAGTCTAAACTACTGCACTCTACGCTAGTCCCCTCTATGCTGCTCCACTCTGAGCTAGTCCACTGTACGCAACTCCACTCTTGCCATTACGCTCTGCACTATTCCACTGTATGCCACTCCATTGTATGCTTTTCCAGTGTACGGCACTACATTCTATAACACTCCACTGGACTTTCTGCTGTATGCTTTTCCACTCTAACCTACTCCAATCTTAGTTATTGTACTGTATGCCAAAACACTGTACCTCACGCCTCTCTATGCCACTGTACACTATTACACTCTACCACATGCCACTTCATGCCACTCCACTCTTTGCCCCTCCACTGTATGCTGTTCTACTGTATGCTACTCCACACTATAGCACTCAACTGTACAACACACTTAGGCCCTCATTACAACCCTGGCGGTAAATCCCGCTTACCGCCATGCTGACGGCCGTCAAGATACCGTGGCCGCGGCGGAAATCCGCTACAAGTATTACGACCCACATCTCGTAATCCTCCACAATACAGACACCCACACAAGTCCGCCACACCAAAGGTCAGTGATAAACTGGCGATACCAAAACCTACACCGTCACACAAACAGAACTACTCCCACAGTATCACGACCCGCGAATCAACACAGCGGTCTTTCAACCGCAGAAATCCATTGGCGGTACACACTGCTGCGCTCAAAATACACACACACTTACAAAACACAACCATATTGGACAATTCAAAATACACACACCTGATACACACCACTATAAAACACACACCCACATTACCCACAACCACTTACATCAAATGTTTTGGAAGACGCACATAGAGAAAGTAGAAAACACAACACCAGCATCCACAGGCACACACCATCACTCATACAAGATCCACGCACCTCAAAGAACACACACCAACACAACACATCACACAGCACAACAAACAGGACCTCACACATCACCCACACCACATTATGGCACCTCAAAGACACCTCAGGTTTCTGAGGAAGAGCTCAGGGTCATGGTGGAGGAAATCATCCGGGTCGAGCCACAGCTTTTCGGATCACAGGTGCAGCAGACCTCCATTGCTAGGAAGATGGAGCTATGGCGGAGAATTGTCGACAGGGTCAACGCAGTGGGACAGCACCCCAGAACACGGGATGACATCAGGAAGAGGTGGAATGACCTACGGGGGAAGGTGCGTTCCGTGGTATCCAGACACCAGGTAGCAGTACAGAGGACTGGCGGTGGATCCCCACCTCCTCCCCCACAACTAACAACATGGGAGGAGCAAGTCTTGGCAATCATGCATCCTGAGGGCCTCGCCGGAGTAGCAGGAGGACTGGACTCTGGTAAGTCAAATCTTTGCTACTTTCACCCCCTCCATCTGCATGCCATCACATACCCCCACCATCACCCCATCACTCCAACACCTCACATATGCCCCACCATCACAACCCACCCACCCCAGTACCAAGCCCTGAATGCAACACCTGTGCATGGACCCCCATCACCAAAGCATGTCCAGTACAGATACCCACCCAGGCCCCAAAATCACTAATCACACAAGGGCAAACACAATAATGCAAGCACAGGAGTAGAGGGTAACAACTCACCCATTGCACAAGATGGCACACACAGATACAATAACTATGCATTTCCACCCCAACAGGACCCATACCCAACTTCACCAGACAGGAGGTGCCAGACATATCCAGTCCCCCCACAGAAGAGGCCCACAGTGATGACAGCAGCTCTGCATGCCTAGATCAAGATGACCAGCCCGGCCCATCAGGGACCTCCTGACAGTCGGTTCCCCTGTCACAGTCACAAACCACCACTGAACCTCCCCCCTCAGGAAACACCACCACATCACCCACCCAACGGGCCCATCCCTCTGTCCCCAGGACACGTCAATCAGCAGTGTGTCCACCACTACAGGGACCGCAGGCAACCTCATCAACCCAAGACAATCAGGGACCTGGGGTCAGTGGGCACACAGTTCAAGGGACAGAGGCACAGGATAACAGGGAAACTGGGAGGGCTGCCGTGCGACAGGGGGAGGACAGGCCCAGGGAACCCATTCTCCACGAGGCACTCTCCAACATCATGGGAGCATACCATAATTCCCAGGAGACCATGGGCACGGTACTGGCCAAGTTTCAGGAGACCCAGTGGCTGCAGGAGGAACACTACCTGGGGATCAGGGAGGACTTGAAGTCCATCAACACCACCCTGATCACCATTGCAGGGGTGCTGGCAGACATGGCCAACACCATGAGGGACACAGTGGCACACAAACGGGCCCCTGACACTAGCCTGAATGATGAACAGCCCTCCACCTCCGCCGGTGCTATTGGATGCCACCAGCACCCCACCCCCTGCAGAAGGAGAACCAGCCCGCAAACGGAGATCCAGGAACAAGACAGAGAACATTGCCAAGAACCCCGCCAGGAAATAAGACTCTCCTGATTGTCACCCTTTTGTCCCACTATGTCACCCTGACAACTTTGAAGTGCCATTACTACACTTCCTATGCCCCCTTGGACAATGCACCTGTGATACCAAGAGACTGGACTCTACCATGGACATTCCTCCACCATCACCCCAGCCCATTGCACAGCCCCCTCCACTTATTAGCACAGAAATAAGCATCCTTGAATCACAAATCAATCTGGAGTCAGTCTGTACTTTCACAAATGTGTAATTGCAACCTCTCAGAAAAATAGTAATGTCAATGTTCATGTTCATATACCAATGTACGACAGTTGTTGGGCATCAGTAAACATAGCAGAAGGCAGAAAGTGGGACCTAGCTGTGAAATGGAAAGCCAAAGTGACATGTCAGGGTCCATACACAGAGGTAAAAAGGCAGATTCATGCAATGTCCTACAGTAGTATGATATGAGAGGAGCAGTGCCAGTCTCTTACCTGTGTCTCACTGGAAGTATTGCATGATGATGTTGTTTCGGCTGTCTATATCTTCTTCTTCTGCCTCCTTTCCTTCACTGTCCGCAGGCTCCACAGCTGCCACAAGACCAACATCAGGCCCATCCTCCTGCAGAAAAGGCACCTCGCAAAGCCAGGTTGTGCAACATACAGCATGCCACGATCATCTGGCACACCTTTTTCGGTAAGTAGCTTAGGGAGCCACCTGTCAGATGAAGGCACCGGAATCTGACCTTCAGGAGGCCGAAAGTCTGCTCAATTATCCTCCTAGTTCGCCCATGTGCCTCATTGTAGCAATCCTCTGCCCTTGTCCTGGGATTCCTCACTGGGGTCAGTAGCCATGACAGGTTGGGGTAACCAGAGTTACCTGCAAATATCGAGGGACAACTGTTAGACATACTCCAACCCTTAGGGACTCACCCATACCCAGACACCTATGTCAACTGTGTTGGGACCTTGGGCTCACCTATGAGCCACACACAGTGCCTCTGGAGTTGCCCCATCACATAAGGGATGCTGCTATTCCTCAAAATGTAAGCATCATGCACTGAGCCCGGATACTTGGCATTCACATAGGAGATGTACTGGTCTGCCAAACACACCATCTGCACATTCATAGAATGGTAGTTTTTGCGGTTTCTGTACACCTGTTCATTCCTGCGGGGGGGGGGGACAAATGCCACATGGGTACCATCAATGTCACCAATGATGTTGGGGATATGTCCCAGGGCATAGAAGTCACCTTTCACTGCGGGCAAATCCTCCACCTGAGGGAAAACGATGTAGCTGCGCATGTGTTTCAGCAGGGCAGACAACACTCTGGACAACACGTTAGAGAACATTGGCTGTGACACCCCTGATGCCATGGCCACTGTTGTTTGAAAGGACCTACTGGCCAGGAAATGGAGTACTGACAGGACCTGTACTAGAGGGGGGATTCCTGTGGGATGGTGGATAGCTGACATCAGGTCTGGCACCAACTGGGCACACAGTTTATGGATGGTGGCACGATCAAGTCTGTAGGTGATAATGATGTGTCTGTCTTCCATTGTCGACAGGTCCACCAGGGGTCTGTATACCGGAGGATGACGCCATCTCATCACCTGCCCCAGCAGAAGTGCCCTATGGAAGAGAAGGGTGAGCAGAGGGTCATACACCACATAGCTTGCACAAGGGTGTTTAGAACAATTGTGATGTAATCGGTGTGTGGCGCTGTCTGTCCGTATTCCTGGCCAAAAGTGCTGTTACGCAGTTAGTTGCCCTGGCATGTGCTCCCCTGAAACGGCGGCTGCCTGACCTGTAAGGAGGGACAAGGGGAAATGAGGTAACTGTGCTGGTGTTGTGCTGCGTTGTGGTAGGCGGTCGAAGACCGCGGTGCAGATCAGCATTGGTTATCATTGGGCCCTATGGGTTCCGGGAGCTAATGACGATGTACGCCGGCGGTGACGGTACGCACCGCCGCAGACGTGACCGTCATTTTCTATCTGTTCACTCACTTGATACCTGACCTTCAACAGGAGAGGACCTACACAGCAAGTGCTGCTGTTTCTGAGTCTGGAAGCAACAATGGCTACAGTGTCTGGGGAAGGGCCCCTGCCTTCACCGCAGAGGAGTTGGACAAGCTGGTGGCTGGGGATCCTCCCCCAGTACATCCTACTCTACGGTCCTCCAGACAAACAGGTGAGTACACTGTGAGCATGATGCATGGGACATGAATGTATGGAGTGGCGCGGATGGTAGATACGGGGGGCAGAGGCCAGCATGTGAGGATGGTCAGTGTATGTTTTTCTGGGCCAGGTTGGGAGGTTTGTGGCCAGTGAGTAAGAAGAACCGGACGGAGGAGTAACATCCATTCTTACTTCACTTTTCCTCTAGGTCAGCACCCACCAGAAGAAGGTTATTTAGCGTGCCATCGCCAAGGAAGTGCAGACCCTGGGGGACTACCATAGACGGAGCATCCACTGTCGCAAAAGATGGGAGGTACTGTGCCGCTGGAGCAAGAAGATAGCGGAGGCCCAGCTGGGGATGGGCTCCCAACGTGGAAGGGGTCGCACCATGACCCCCCTGATGTACTGGATCCTGGTGGTGGCATATCCTGAGTTGGATGGGCGCTTAAGGGCATCACAGCAGCCACAAGGGGGTGAGTACAGTCTCATTCAGCTGACTCTGCGCGCTTTATGAGGTTTTTGGGTGGGGGAAGTGGGCGGTGGGTTCCCCTAGGCCAGGGCAAACGTGCCAGGGTAGGTCCCTTGTTAGGCAGGCTCAGTGGCACTCCAAACCCAAAAGTGGTAGTGGCCCCCCCTGATGTACTGGATCCTGGTGGTGGCATATCCTGAGTTGGATGGGCGCTTAAGGGCATCACAGCAGCCACAAGGGGGTGAGTACAGTCTCATTCAGCTGACTCTGCGCGCTTTATGAGGTTTTTGGGTGGGGGAAGTGGGCAGTGGGTTCCCCTAGGCCAGGGCAAACGTGCCAGGGTAGGTCCCTTGTTAGGCAGGCTCAGTGGCACTCCAAACCCAAAAGTGGTAGTGGCCCTCCACACCTAGTCAGGTTCTTGTGGGTTCCAGGTGTGCATCAAATGGGTCTAGGCAGAGTCCCCCATGGGCATGTGCTTTTCCCTTGAACTGTTAGTGCATGGGCTAGTGCATAGGGCTGCTCCCTCTGTGTTGTGTCCGCCAACGGTAGTGGTGTTGCAGGCGTTGACCATGTGTCTCTTCTGTCTTTCCCCCCCTTTTTGTTTTGTCAACTGGTCCTTGCGTGCATTAGCATCATCTTGCGGAGGACCAGTGGCACCGGAGCAGGAGGGAGCTGCAACCCACCATGTAACCTCACTGTATGGCACTCCACTCTACACCATTCTACTCTGCACCACTATAATCTATGCTAGTTCACTGTACGACACTCCACTATAGAACATTTCACTCTACACCACCCCACCCCACAGTACACTATTACACTGTATGCCCGTACAGTCTACCCCACTACACTCTACCCTGCTCCACTCTACAACACTTCAGTATACAATACTCTACTGTACAACACTCTGTGCTACTCCCCTCAATGCCTCTCCAATCTATGCTATCCCACCATATGCCACTACACTGTACCTCACTCCGCTCTATGACACTTTACTGTATACTTCTCCACTGTACGCCACTCCACTGTATTCTATTCCACCAAACCCCATTCCACTCAACCCCACTTCAGTGTACACGCTCTCCACTGTACACCACTACACTGTACCTCCCTTCTCTCTTTGCCAGTCCACTGCACACCACTCCACTGTATTCCAATCCATTCTACACTATTCTTCTGTACGCAACTCCACTGTAAGGCACTCCACTCAATGCTATTCCACTCTGACACTCTGCTGTATGCCTCCCCACTGTACAGCACTCTAACATGTTATTCCATTGTATACCAGTCCACTCTGGCTTTTCACTCTACGCTATTCTATTCTATGCTACTCCAGTCTAAACTACTGCACTCTACGCTAGTCCCCTCTATGCTGCTCCACTCTGAGCTAGTCCACTGTACGCAACTCCACTCTTGCCATTACGCTCTGCACTATTCCACTGTATGCCACTCCATTGTATGCTGTTCCAGTGTACGGCACTACATTCTATGACACTCCACTGGACTTTCTGCTGTATGCTTTTCCACTCTAACCTACTCCACTCTAAGTTATTGTACTGTATGCCAAAACACTGTACCTCACGCCACTCTATGCCACTGTACACTATTACACTCTACCACATGCCACTTCATGCCACTCCACTCTTTGCCCCTCCACTGTATGCTGTTCTACTGTATGCTACTCCACACTATAGCACTCATCTGTACAACACACTTAGGCCCTCATTACAACCCTGGTGGTAAATCCCGCTTACCGCCATGCTGACGGCCGTCAAGATACCGTGGCCGCGGCGGAAGTCCGCTACAAGTATTACGACCCACATCTCGTAATCCTCCACAATACAGACACCCACACAAGTCCGCCACATCAAAGGTCAGTGATAAACGGGCGATACCAAAACTTACACCGTCACGCAAACAGAACTACGCCCACAGTATCACGACCCACGAATCAACACAGCGGTCTTTCAACCGCGGAAATCCATTGGCGGTACACACTGCTGCGCTCAAAATACACACACACTTACAAAACACAACCATATTGGACAATTCAAAATACACACACCTGATACACACACCACACACTCACACCATTATAAAACACACACCCACATTACCTACAGCCACTTACAACAAATTTTTTGGAAGACGCACAGAGAGAGAGAGTAGAAAACACAACACCAGCATCCACAGGCACACACCATCACTCATACAACATCCACGCACATCAAATAACACACACCAACACAACACATCACACAGCACAACAAACAGCACCTCACACATCACCCACACCACATTATGGCACCTCAAAGACACCCCAGGTTTTCTGAGGAGGAGCTCAGGGTCATGCTGGAGGAAATCATCCGGGTCGAGCCACAGCTTTTCGGATCACAGATGCAGCAGACCTCCATTGCTAGGAAGATGGAGCTATGGCGGAGAATTGTCAACAGGGTCAATACAGTGGGACAGCACCCCAGAACACGGGATGACATCAGGAAGAGATGGAACAACCTACAGGGGAAGGTGCGTTCCGTGGTATCCAGACACCAGGTAGCAGTACAGAGGACTGGCGGTGGCCCCCCACCTCCTCCCCCACAACTAACAACATGGGAGGAGCAAGTCTTG
Source organism: Pleurodeles waltl (assembly GCF_031143425.1). Taxonomy (NCBI): domain Eukaryota; kingdom Metazoa; phylum Chordata; class Amphibia; order Caudata; family Salamandridae; genus Pleurodeles; species Pleurodeles waltl. The sequence continues at coordinate 1,830,494,278 of NC_090440.1, read as the reverse complement.
GCAATCATGCATCCTGAGGGCCTCGGAGGAGTAGCAGGAGGACTGGACTCTGGTAAGTCAAATCTTTACTACTTTCACCCCCCCATCTGCATGCCATCACATACCCCCACCCTCACCCCCATCAGTCCAACACCTCACATATGCCCCACCATCACAACCCACCCACCCCAGTACCAAGCCCTGCATGCAACACCTGTGCATGGACCCCCATCACCGTAAGCATGTCCAGTACAGATACCCACCCAGGCCCCAAAATCACTAATCACACAAGGGCAAACACAATAATGCAAGCACAGGAGTAGAGGGTAACAACTCACCCATTGCACAAGATGGCACACACAGATACAATAACTATGCATTTCCACCCCAACAGGACCCATACCCAACGTCACCAGACAGGAGGTGCCAGACATATCCAGTCCCCCCACAGAAGAGGCCCACAGTGATGACAGCAGCTCTGCATGCCTAGATCAAGATGACCAGCCCGGCCCATCAGGGACCTCCTGACAGTCGGTTCCCCTGCCACAGTCACAAACCACCACTGAACCTCCCCCCTCAGGAACCACCACCACAGCACCCACCCAGCGGGCCCATCCCTCTGTCCCCAGGACACGTCAATCAGCAGTGTGTCCACCACTACAGGGACCGCAGGCAACCTCACCAACCCAAGACAATCAGGGACCTGGGGTCAGTGGGCACACAGTTCAGGGGACAGAGGCACAGGATAACAGGGAAACTGGGAGGGCTGCTGTGCGACAGGGGGAGGACAGGCCCAAGGAACCCATTCTCCACGAGGCACTCTCCAACATCATGGGAGCATACCATAATTCCCAGGAGACCATGGGCATGGTACTGGCCAAGTTTCAGGAGACCCAGCGGCTGCAGGAGGAACACTACCTGGGGATCAGGGAGGACTTGAAGTCCATCAACACCACCCTGATCACCATTGCAGGGGTGCTGGTAGACATGGCCAACACCATGAGGGACACAGTGGCACACAAACGGGCCCCTGACACTAGCCTGAATGATGAACAGCCCTCCACCTCCGCTGGTGCTAGTGGACAGGAGGTCCCGCCACAGGACCAACAGGCCACCAGCACCCCACCCCCTGCAGAAGGAGAAACAGCCCGCAGACTGAGATCCAGGAACAAGACAGAGAACATTGCCAAGACCCCCACCAGGAAATAAGACTCTCCTGATTGTCACCCTTTTGTCCCACTATGTCACCCTGACAACTTTGAAGTGCCATTACTACACTTCCTATGCCCCCTTGGACAATGCACCTGTGATACCAAGAGGCTGGACTCTACCATGGACATTCCTCCACCATCACCCCAGCCCATTGCACAGCCCCCTCCACTTAATAGCACAGAAATAAGCATCCTTGAATCACAAATCAATCTGGAGTCAGTCTGTACTTTCACAAATGTGTAATTGCAACCTCTCAGAAAAATAGCAATGTCAATGTTCATGTTCACATACCAATGTACGACAGTTGTTTGGCATCAGTAAACATAGCAGAAGGCAGAAAGTGGGACCCAGCTCTGTGAAATGGAAAGCCAAAGTGACATGTCAGGGTCCATACACAGAGGTAAAAAGGCAGATTCATGCAATGTCCTACAGTAGTATGATATGAGAGGAGCAGTGCCAGTCTCTTACCTGTGTCTCACTGGAAGTATTGCATGATGATGTTGTTTCGGTTGTCTATATCTTCTTCTTCTGCCTCCTTTCCTTCACTGTCCGCAGGCTCCACAGCTGCCACAAGACCAACATCAGGCCCATCCTCCTGCAGAAAAGGCACCTCGCAAAGCCAGGTTGTGCAACATACAGCATGCCACGATCATCTGGCACACCTTCTTCGGTAAGTAGCTTAGGGAGCCACCTGTCAGATGAAGGCACCGGAATCTGGCCTTCAGGAGGCCGAAAGTCTGCTCAATTATCCTCCTAGTTCGCCCATGTGCCTCATTGTAGCAATCCTCTGCCCTTGTCCTGGGAATCCTCACTGGGGTCAGTAGCCATGACAGGTTGGGGTAACCAGAGTCACCTGCAAATATCGAGGGACAACTGTTAGACATACTCCAACCCTTAGGGACTCACCCATACCCAGACACCTATGTCAACTGTGTTGGGACCTTGGGCTCACCTATGAGCCACACACAGTGCCTCTGGAGTTGCCCCATCACATAAGGGATGCTGCTATTCCTCAAAATGTAAGCATCATGCACTGAGCCAGGATACTTGGCATTCACATAGGAGATGTACTGGTCTGCCAAACACACCATCTGCACATTCATAGAATGGTAGTTTTTGCGGTTTCTGTACACCTGTTCATTCCTGCGGGGGGGGGGGACAAATGCCACATGGGTACCATCAATGGCACCAATGATGTTGGGGATATGTCCCAGGGCATAGAAGTCACCTTTCACTGCGGGCAAATCCTCCACCTGAGGGAAAACGATGTAGCTGCGCATGTGTTTCAGCAGGGCAGACAACACTCTGGACAACACGTTAGAGAACATTGGCTGTGACACCCCTGATGCCATGGCCACTGTTGTTTGAAAGGACCTATTGGCCAGGAAATGGAGTACTGACAGGACCTGTACTAGAGGGGGGATTCCTGTGGGATGGCGGATAGCTGACATCAGGTCTGGCTCCAACTGGGCACACAGTTCATGGATGGTGGCACGATCAAGTCTGTAGGTGATAATGATGTGTCTGTCTTCCATTGTCGACAGGTCCACCAGGGGTCTGCATACCGGAGGATGATGCCATCTCATCACCTGCCCCAGCAGAAGTGCCCTATGGAGGAGAAGGGTGAGTAGAGGGTCATACACCACATAGCTTGCACAAGGGTGTTTAGAACAATCGTGATGTAATCGGTGTGTGGCGCTGTCTGTCCGTATTCCTGGCCAAAAGTGCTGTGACGCAGTTAGTTGCCCTGCCATGTGTTCCCCCGAAACGGCGGCTGCCTGACCTGTAAGGAGGGACAAGGGTAAATGAGGTAACTGTGCTGGTGTTGTGCTGCGTTGCGGTAGGCGGTCGAAGACCGCGGTGCAAATCAGCATTGGTTATCATTGGGCCCTATGGGTTCCAGGAGCCAATGACGATGTACGCCGGGGGTGACGGTACGCACCGCCGCAGACGTGACCGCCATTTTCTATCTGTTCACTCACTTGATACCTGACCTTCAACAGGAGAGGACCTACACAGCAAGTGCTGCTGTTTCTGAGTCTGGAAGCAACAATGGCTACAGTGTCTTCTGGCCGCTGCCTTCACCGCAGAGGAGTTGGACAAGCTGGTGGCTGGGGTCCTCCCCCAGTACATCCTACTCTACGGTCCTCCAGACAAACAGGTGAGTACACTGTGAGCATGATGCATGGGACATGAATGTATGGAGTGGCGTGGATGGTAGATACGGGGGGGCAGAGGCCAGCATGTGAGGATGGTAAGTGTATGTTTTTCTGGGCCAGGTTGGGAGGTTTGTGGCCAATGAGTAAGAAGAACCGGACGGAGGAGTAACATCCATTCTTACTTCACTTTTCCTCTAGGTCAGCACCCACCAGAAGAAGGTTATTTGGCGTGCCATCGCCAAGTAAGTGCAGACCCTAGGGGTCTACCATAGACGGAGCACCCACTGTCGCATAAGATGGGAGGTACTGTGCCGCTGGAGCAAGAAGATAGCGGAGGCCCAGCTGGGGATGGGCTCCCAACGTGGAAGGGGTCGCACCATGACCCCCCTGATGTACTGGATCCTGGTGGTGGCATATCCTGAGTTGGATGGGCGCTTAAGGGCATCACAGCAGCCACAAGGGGGTGAGTACAGTCTTATTCAGCTGACTCTGTGCGCTTTATGAGGTTTTTGGGTGGGGGAAGTGGGCTGTGGGTTCCCCTAGGCCAGGGCAAATGTGCCAGGGTAGGTCCCTTGTTAGGCAGGCTCAGTAGCACTCCAAACCCAAAAGTGGTAGTGGCCCTCCACACCTAGTCAGGCTCCTGTGGGTTCCAGGTGTGCATCAAATGGGTCTAGGCAGAGTCCCCCATGGGCATGTGCTTTTCCCTTGAACTGTTAGTGCATGGGCTAGTGCATAGGGCTGCTCCCTCTGTGTTGTGTCCGCCAACGGTAGTGGTGTTGCAGGCGTTGACCATGCGTCTCTTCTGTCTTTCCCCCCTTTTTTGTTTTGTCACCTTGTCCTTGCGTGCATTAGCATCATCTTGCGGAGGACCAGTGGCACCGGAGCAGGAGGGAGCTGCAACCCACATGCCCCTGGAGGGTGAATGGACGGAGTCTGAAGGCACCAGTGTGACAGAGGGTGAGGGGACCTCCACAACGGGGACAGGAGGAGACACCAGCAACAGTGACTCCTCCGCTGATGGGAGCTCCCTTACGGTGGCGGGCACCTCTGTGCCCACCGCATCAACAGGTACATCTGCCACCCCCCCTACCAGCACCGCCCCCCCAGCAGCCCCTCAGCGTGGTTCCCGTGCCCGCTCACCCAGGAGGGTGGGCCTCTCCTTCTCCCCAGCCACCTCAGGCCCTGACCCAGTCAGCCCTGCTGCCCTCAGTGAGGAGGCTATTGACCTCCTGAGATCCCTCACTGTTGGGCAATCATCCATTTTGAATGCCATCCAGGGTGTCAAGAGGCATTTGCAGCAGACAAATGTATACTTGGAGGGCATTCATTCTGGCGTGGCAGCCCAACAGAGAGCATTTCAGGCTCTGGCCTCAGAACTGATGGCAGCCATTGTCCCTGTGTCCAGCCTCCCCCCTCCAACTTTCACTACCCAGACCCAATCCCCTGTCCCCCAGCCTATCCCAAGCACACCATCAGACCAGCATGCACACTCATCAACACACAAGAGTGGACATGGCAAACATAAGCACCACACATCCCACAGGCACTCACACAAGCAAAAATCCCCATGCAGACATGCCAATATCCACTGCCTCCACTGTGTCCCCTCCTCCACGTCCCCCTCCTCCCTCCCAGTCTCATCTCCACTCACACCAGCATGCACTACATCCTCAGCCACTACCTCCATCACTGGCACGCCCATCACCACACACCGCTCACGTGCAATCACCACCCCTACTACCATTCACACGTCCCCTGTGTCCTCTCCCAGTGTGTCTGTGAGCCCCCCTCCCAAACTAAACAAATGCAGGCACACACCCACTCAACAGCCATCCACCTCACAACAGACTCCAGCCCATGCACCCTCACCCAAACTCAGCAGACGTACACCTCTTACAACCACTACCTCTTCCTCCTGTCAGGAATAAGGCCTGTCCCGCCCAAAACTCCGCTGCACGGCTCTGTGGCGCTTTATGCGCACCACTTGTCATCCCCTCTTGTTCCAAAGGTGGCCATCAGCATTGTCTATCCAATCGAAGTATCCTTGTTTCCATGGTGAATTCAAAAATGAGTATGTCGTACTCGTAGCGGTAAGGCCTTGATGAATCCAATTTTGGAGGAAGTCGTTACTTCCAGAAGTAAAGCGTCCCTTAGCACAACGAGCAAAGCGTTTTCAGTTTCCAGATTACAGCGGCCTTGGCGCGACGATCAAAGGCATTTCAGAGCACAGGTGTAAAGCACTCTTTGTACAGCAATTCAAGCGCTTCAGTCCACAGATGTAGCTCGCTCTTGGCACGGCATATCAAGCGCTTCAGTCCACAGGTGTAAAGCGATCTTGGCACGGCAATTCAAGCGCTTCAGTCCACAGATGTAAAGCGCTCTTGGCATGGCAATCAAAGCGCTTCAGTCCACAGGAGTAAAAGGCTCTTGGCACAACAATCAAAGTGATTCAGGCCACATGAGTAAAACGCCCCCTTAGCAAAACGAGCGTAGCGCTTCAGGCAAGACAAGTAAAAGCGCTTCCTGGTATATAAGTAAAGTGCTTCAAGTTCAATGAGTAAAAACTTTTCGGCCTTTATAGTTGTGAATGTGAAAGTATTTTTGGAGATAAGCAAATCATAGTTTCATTGTTTTTTGGAAAGTATAATAAGTGAAAAGCATATTTAATTCTTTGAGATTTTCTAGGTCATGATCAAAGGTTTATGTTATGAATGCATAGATGTTACAGGATTGATATTCTGAGTATGACCATAGTCCAAAGCTCTTGCCATCTCTTGGTTCTGAGGTCGTAGTTTATTCTTGTTCCATGATTCAAAGAAGGGGCTTTGCCCTCATTTCAAAAGGGGTCTCCATCTGATATCACGGAGACGCATTTAGCAAAGAGTCTATTGATGAGTTATATTTCGATGAATGAGTAAGTGCATATTTGTTCTAACCTTTTCTTTTCAGATCTCTCTCCCTGCTGTTCCCCACCCTATTTCCCTTCCCCCGACTGGCGTCATCATAAATCTGTGCTATAATAGCTATAATAGCTTTTGAGTTGGTGAGGCCGGAAGGTGGGCCTTTTGTTCAGCAACGTGCAGATCCCGAGGAAAGGACATGGTGACACCTCCACTCCCAAACCCCCTCCATCCTCCCACCCCAGTGTGTCTAAAAAGCTTTTCCTGACCTCTTTCCTACACCTCCCCCCCTGTCCTTTGCCCTAGGGCCAGGATGTTCAGATCCCAGCCCAGCACCTCAGCCACCAAATCCTCGAGCACTGTGGTCCCTGCAAGTCCAGTAACATCGCAGGCGGCACCCATGAGGGCCAGTGTGCCACCTAGCGAGGCCAAGGATCACCCTATTCCACCACCTGTCAAGGTGAAAAATGGGCCCACATGCCATATGGATAAGCCGCACCAACCACCCAGCAAGGCCTCCTCCAAGACAAAAGAGGACAGTGCCAAGGTCCCAGCAGTGACTTCCAAGGTGGGGAAGGGACACAAGGCTAAAGGGAAGTCAGCTCAGGGCACAGAGCCTCTGGGTGAGGGACTGGTGTCACCCCTTCTGCCAAACAGAACAGCAACCTGTACTGCGGTGGCCACCACCGCAACCACCGCCACCTGCACATCTGCTGCCTCTGCATCTGTCCCCAGCATCATCCCCAGTGGGCAGCCATCCGAGGCTGCAGGAGACATCCTGCTGTCTCCCTCCACAGGTGCTGACACATGCACCACCGGCAGCATCTCCGCTACAGACACCGCCGCAACCACCGCCACCTGTCCCGCGACGTGCACAGACAGTGCCACCACAGCCGACATGTACAACATTCCCAGTGGGCAGCCGTCCGAGGCTGCAGGAGACGTCCTGGACCCTGCACAGACTACATGAGGCACAACAACCAGCACTGTTAGTACCAGCAGTTGGCAGGCAAAGTTGCAACAGGGTGGAGTGTCTCTCTGACTCCATGGAGTATCATGCTAACTGTTCCCAGAATATCTCGTGGCACACACACCCAGTTGAGGGAACGGGAACTGCTACACACCATGTGCAGCACTCTGGGCACCAAGCCCCCTCCAGAACCAGTGGAGAAAAGCATCCACTACCCCAGTCCTTGGCAGGATGAAGCACTCTGGGCACCAAGCCCCCTCCAGAACCAGTGGAAAAAGCATCCACTACCACAGTCCTTGGCAGGATGAAGCACTCTGGGCACAAAACCCCCTCCAGAACCAGTGGAAAAAAGCATCCACTACCCCAGTCCTTGGCAGGATGAAGCACTCTGGGCACAAAGCCCCCTCCAGAACCAGTGGAGAAAAGCATCCACTACCCCAGTCCTTAGCAGGATGAAGCACTCTGGGCACAAAGCCCCCTCCAGAACCAGTAGAGCATGTCACCCACTTGAAAGACTGTAGCTTTGCACTCCCCAGGACCAAACAGTGGGCAAACCACCCACTTGAGAGACTTGTGAGACTGTGGCTTTTCACTCCCCAGGACCAAACAGTGGGCAAACCACCCACTTGAGAGACTTGTGAGGCTGTGGCTTTGCACTCCCCAGGACCACTCAGTGGGCATGGAGCCCCCTCGTGGAGCAGTAGCGTTGTCCCTTCATCAGGCTGAGGTGCCCCCCCTCCACTTCTCCCTGAGGTGCCTGTTTATTTTCGACCTGATGCCCCAGCAGTGTTCTCTCCGTTTAGAGGCAGGTATCATGTGTGGGCTTCGCCCATGCATTTTGGGACCACTGGTCCATGGACAATGAATGGAACACTATCCTGACTTATGTAGTTGCTGTACATATATGTATATTTTGATCTTTTACAGACCTGTTTCCCTATCTGGATTTTCAATGATTACACTCGTTACAATCATTTAATTTTGTCCTTGCGATCTTCCAGGGGGTGACGGGGTGTAAATGTAATGTTGATGCATGTATTTCTGTGTATGGTGTTGGGGGTGAGGGTGGAGGTGGGGGTGTTGCGCGTTGCGTGTGAGTGTCACTCTCTTCCCCCTGTGTGCTAGGTGCAGTACTCACCATGGTCGTCGCCGCCGTCTTTGCTGCTCCTGGTAGAAGAGGAGGTAAACCAACATTGGTAACACCTGTAACTCGGGCTCCATGACGTCCTGATTCCTCGGAGGGTGTCAAGAGGTGAGTGGTTTCCGCTCCAAAGACTGTTTCCGCCGTGCTTTTGATGGCGTTGGTACCGCCCCGGAAAAGGTGGCGGATTGGCCTCTCATAATAGAGTTGGTGGTACATTGTCTTCCGCCTGTCTGTTGGCGGTTACAGCCGCGGTGTTTGTTTCTACCGCCGTGGCGGTCGGAGTGTTAAAGTGACTGTGTTGGCGGTTTCCGCCATGGTCGTGATTCCATTTTTTTTTCCGCCGGCCTGTTGGCGGTATTACCGCCGCTTTAACACCGACTGCCAGGGTTGTAATGAGGGCCTTAATGCCATTCCACTCTGTCACTAAACTGTATGCTGCTCCACTGAAGCACACTGCACTGTACATCACTGCACTTATTGCCACACCACTTCACTGTACCACGTTCCTTTTCACTCAACTCATCTCCCCTCAGCTCCACTCTACAACACTATACTCTGCAGCATTACACTTTATGACATTCTTCTTAATGTACTGTGCCACACTCCACTTAATACCTCTCCACTTGACAACAGTAAACTCAAGGATTTCACAAATATTTTTCATTAACAATTAAAATAAAATGTTTAAAAACAAAGGTTAAACCTTTGTTATGGTTAGGGAAACTTTATGTATTCTTTCTATGCAAACCAAACTTAAAATACACAAACATTACAGACTTGTTATAGTCATATCTTTTACGCAGCACCTATTTATATAACTTTATTTATTCTTTAGCTACAAACAAAACTTAAAGTAAACGAAAATTTAAATTTAAATCTATACTCAGAACTTTGATTTATAATTTACGTAACATCTTCAAATTATTATAAATCATGCACCTCCATCCACAGTGTATTCAGCTTGGTAGCGACAGTACATTACTGCTTATACCCTTTTACATTATATCTATTATGCCATCAGAAATAATATTATTTACAATACGAGTTATAATATTGCAAATCATATCTTTTGTGAGAACACAGCACATGGTAGAGTGCTGCACTATAGATAACCAGTGTGGCTATCGAGTTGAAAAAACAGTTTTTTTCTTTTCAGTAAAAATCACCTCTTCCTACAAACACCTTAGAAAAACTGAACCACTTGCTGCACTTTTGCACACAACATATGCCTTGACTGCAGAGGTGCGAATTAGAAATACAGCTAACTGTTTGATATGTTTTGCAAAGTATATGTGAATGACTGTTCACCTCAGTTGCATTAGATTTTTGTGACTACTTTGCAATATCACAAGAATGCAGACTATTCTAATCGACCTTCAGATGTACATGTTCAGAGTGTAGTAGTGTGATGCAGGCACCTCACATACAAATAATTTGTGTTTCATGTTTTATCAATTAAGCATAGTGAACAAACCCATACCTTGTTACTTTCCAGACATATGTTAGACTTAAATCTCAATAAAGCTTTCTGGATGGACCCACACTTTGTCTTAGTGGCAATTAAGGCAAATCGTTGATCATGGCAATGTGGCCAAAGCTCATGGGCATGCTGTGCTACTAACGTTGTGTAAAGCAATACAACTATTCTACTTCTAGCTTTAACCAAGAGAACATATTATATGGTCTTTTGCCCTCTTCCTTTCCATGCTGGTGGCTGTAGTGTTCTGTGTTGGCCCTCTGCTTCGTGCATACAATGCCTAGGTCTTTAATAGGGGATAGAAGAATAATATGTGTTAGTGTGCACATGATAACATCAAATGCTGCACTAATTTAGCCCCACAGCTATTTTGAACAATTGTCAGAAGATATCTTCACTAGGATTCCACAGGAGCAGAAGCTGAACCCAAAACCCCTCCACCAGTACCAATGCAACAACTAAAATACTTTTTGTGCAAGGCAACGGCACTGGGAAATAGGAAGTGGAGTGAAAAATAAGAAACTGCCTTGTAGGGGTTGTTTTCTCTATCTTCAACTCTAGTGTATTCTGATATATCCATTCTGCCTGAGTACTTGCTGTGCAGTACCTGTATTTGAAAGATGAATACATGTATAAGAATTCACCACTACATGTTACAATTAAATTCAAACATGTAAATCGGTACATAGCAAATACAACTTTACCTCAGTTTCACAAGACATGCACCTCTCTCTTATATGGAGTGTTCTGTATTATTGAAAATAATACTCAGAGAATGAAAGTCCAAAGTCTTTTGATGGAGAAGAAGAAGACTCTATTAGCAGGCTTTGTAAACCTATTTATCCATTAGAAACCACAAGCAGAAAGGAGTGTCTTGTTCCAGTTTCTAAATATATATATAAAATAATTTACATTACCCACCAAAGAGGCGCCCATCTGTTTTCGTTTCTCAGAAAACATTCTATGAAAGTTTTTCAACAATCTGGGAGCATGAACGTGAGATGAGGGCTCCCACAACCTGTCTTCTGGGCCAAAACCTTCCACTCAAACAAATAATAATACAATTTCTTTATATGTAAAGTGGTATACCATATACCCAGGGCCTGCAAAATAAATTTTACTAGTGGGTGTGCAGTGCTGATTGTGCCACCCACAGAAGTAGCCTTTCAAATGTGTCTCAGGCCTGCCACTGTAGTGCCTGTGTGCACAGTCTACTACCATACTGACTTGGCAATTAAAACCCCTTGCCAAGGCCTAAACTCCCCTTTTACTATACGTAAGTTACCCCTAAGGTAGGTCCTATATAGCCCTAAGGGCATGGTCCTGTATATGTAAAAGCTAGGACATAGTTTCTGATGTGTTAGTGGTGCATGTCCTAGTAGTGATAAACAGCCCATTTTGTTTTTCCACTACTGTGACTGTTGCTCCTCTCATAGATTTGCATTAGAAATTCCCTTATGTATATCAATGTGGTAATTTCTGATCTGAGGGGAGTAGCGTGGGCATGTTTGGTATGCTTTGAATGGTAGTGAGAAATCCTGCTTACTGGTGTAGTTGGATTTTACATCACTATTTTAGAAATGCCACTTTTAGAAAGTGGACATTTCTCTGTGCTCATAACTCTAGTGCTTTGCAGCCTGACTCCGATCGACATCTATGGCAGAGTGACAGCTACACTTGGTGCATATTTCCCAGACAGCCAAAACACAGAGACGCTGTGTGTGACAGAAGATGCATCTGCATACTGATAGTCATCCTGGGCTGAGGAGAAGGAGGGTTGTTAACTCCCCTGTCAGGAGTTCGAGGCCCTCCTCCACCCGCAGGCTTCTGTCTGCACCTCATCCCTGGTGTCTAGTGGGAGAGCTCTGCTTTCCTACTAGGCTACCTGCTGCCTCTCTCCTCCTTTTGCTTTGCTTTGCTCTCTGCTCCACTACTGTCCCTTAGTTCTTCTTTTCCTTGTTTCTCTCTCACTCCGCTCTCTCTCTCTCGCTTTCACTCTCCCCCTCTCTCTGTCCCCTGCCTGTGCGCCCTGCAGCCCCGCCCCCTTTTTCGGCCCACCCTCTTTTTCACGCCATTTTTCATCCCCTCCCGCCTCCCAGCTGTCCTCTCCTCCCCCCACCTCCCTACTTAATGGTGGCCGGTGCGTGGCTGTGCAGTGGGTGCGCCGGTGGCACACTGAAGGCGCACCAAAGGCAAGCCCGTCTGCACCCATCCGCACCTGGACCGTGCCCAGTGCCAGAACCCCTGGCTCCCGTCCCCCCCCACCACTGCCTCGCACGTCTTCACTGCGCCGCTGCCATCCTCCTCGCCCTCAACACCGGCCGCTCTCCCTCCTGCCTTCAAGCCTCCTCGCAGACCACCGGCGGACCCTTCTCCTGCCGGAACTGCACCTTCACCAGCCTCCATGCCAAGGACCCACCCACCAAGGCAGGATGCAACCATCTCAGATGTATCCTCCTCAGCACCCACTCCATCCACAAGCAAGCAGTAGAGCTATGGAATCTACTTGACTCAGCCTCCCCAGACGTCGCCTTCCTGACCGAGACCTGGATGAACCCCTACTCAGTGCCTGACATCACCATAGCCATCCCGGACGGTTACAATATCACCTGTAGGGACCGCTTCAACAAACCAGGAGGAGGCATCGCCATCATCCACAAGAACACTCTCAGGATCACGACCAACACAAGACACACTCAGCATCGCCGAACTCCTGCACTTCCAGATCCACACTGACCCAAACACCACCTTCCAAGGGACCCTCGTCTACATGCCCCGTGGCCCATGACAGCAGTTCAGCAACTCCATTACCGACATCATCAGCACGCACGATCTCACATCCACTGACTACATACTCCTCGGAGACTTAAACTTCAACCTCGAGAACACCAACGGCAACAACACCGCCACCCTGCTCGACAACCTCTCCACCACAGCCTCAAACAGCTCATCACGACACCAACCCACTCCGCAGGATACACACTCCACCCTATTTTCTCTGCCAGCAATCACGTCTCTTTCAGCCACACCACCGAACTCCACTGGACACCATCCACTCTGGCTCTGCATCTGACCCCTGCCCTCACCACATCCTCAACAAAGCAAGCTCCGTCATCGCACCCGAACTACGGAATATCATAAGAAGCTCCTTCGAGTCCGCCACCTTCGCGGAGAGCTGGAAACACGCCACGATCAATGCCCTCCTCAAAAAACCCAAGGCGGACCCAGAGGTCTGCAGCAACCACAGCACCGAAACCGCCCTCATCGCCGCCACCAACGACATCAGAACTTTACTCGACAGTGGAAAAACCGTGGCCCTCATCCTCCTGGACCTCTCGGCTGCATTCAACACTGTCTGCCATCACACCCTATGCTCCCGCCTCAGCAATGCTGGAATCTGCCTGGAATGCTGGAATCACCTCCTTTCTCACTGGCAGAACCCAGACAGTCCGCCTTCCCCCATTCCGCTTCGAGGCCACCAAAATCATCTGCGGCATACCCCAGGGTTCGTCCCTCAGCCCGACACTCTTCAACATCTACATGGCCCCACTTGCTAACATCGCCCGATCCCACAACCTCAAGATTATCTCATACGCCGCCGACACCCAGCTTATCCTCTCCCTCACCAAGGACTCCGCCAAGACCTACCTCAACAAAGGAATGAAGGCCATCACCGAATGGATGAAGAGCAGCTGTCTCAAACTCAAATCTGACAAGGCAGAAGTCCTTATCTTTGGCTCCACCCCCTCCGCATGGGATGACTCCTGGTGGCCTGCCACTTTCGGAACCGCTCCGACTCCCACCGACCACGCACACAACCTAGGATTCATCTTGGACCCCTCACTATCCATGACCCAGCAAGTCAATGCCACCTCCTCCTCCTGCTTCAACACCCTCTGCATGCTCCGAAAGAGCTACAAATGGATACCCACAGAAACCAGAAGAACAGGCACCCAAGCCCTTGTAAGCAGCAAACTGGACTACGTCAATGTCCTCTACGCAGGAACCACAGCCAAACTCCAGAACAGGCTGCAACGCATCCAGAACGCCTCCGCCCGCTTCATACTGGACATCCCCCACCACTGCCACATCACAGACCACCTGAAAAACCTGCACTGGCTCACAGCCAACAAAAGAATCACCTTCAAACTCCTCACCCATGCTCACAAAGCACTGCACAACACCGGACCAGAATACCTCAACAGACAACTATCTTTCGAAACCCTGACCCGGCATTCACACTCCGCCGACCTAGCCCTCACAACCGTCCTATGTGTCCACAGAACTACATTCTCGCACCTCGCCGCCAAAACGTGGAACACTCTTCTCACCCACCTGTGCCAGACCAAAGACCTCCTTACCTTCAGGAAACTTCTCGAGACGTGGCTGTTCAAGCAGTAGCAGCACTCCCCCTCTCCAACCTTCTCCCCCTCTCCTCCTCAGCGCCTTGAGACCCTCACGGGTGAGCAGGGCGCTTTACAAATCCCTGATTGATTGATTTACACCTTTCATGTCAACGGGCTGCGCCCTGCCTTCACACATTGGGCTGATTACCCCCTTCTGTTGTCTGGAGACAGGGCTGGGTTGGACGGGGGCTGTGTTTCACTTTAGATGGGCTCCTTCGAAGTCATCCCCTGAACAAAGAAATTTTTAGTATAAGTAAAGAGGCTTTGTCTCCATGATTTTGGAGCACTTTTGGAACTGGGACTAAACCTCTGCCAGAAGGACTGATGAGCTGCAAAAGGACTCATCTGGACTCCTCTTCTGTTGTTGCCCCACTACCTATCACTTGCTGGGTGGCATAAGGGACTCACTGGATTGCTTTTCTTCTTGTTGCCCTGCTGCCAGTTGCTCTCTGACTTTGGTCCCCACGAGGCACTACTGGACTGCCAAGAGAAACCTTCATTAGAGTTACTTGCCTTGTTGTGCTGCCCTGGTACCTGCTGGGTCCCTCAAAGGACTGCCACTCTGCATCTACCCTATGTGCTGGCCTGCTGCCAGCCCTGCTTTGTGCTCAAGTGTTCCATAAAGGGCCCCAGCAGGGGGAAGGAGCTGGTCTCTGCCCCTTGTCTGCATCACATCAGTGCTGGGCAGCGCTTTATACTTTCATGCTTCTTTGTATCATTAAGTACGTTGTGAGCGTTTTACCTTCTCCCAATGCATCGGAAGTGCTGCCTATTGCTCCAACTTCTCCCAAAACCAGTGCATGGTGAGCGCAGCACCATGCCCCTGGGATGGGCACTTCCTTGTAGTGGATCATGCCAGGGTGGGCGCGAGCCTACAAGCCTTCTTCTACCTGTGGCTGGACTAACCAGGGAGTGCACCACAACTGTAAGCAGTGATGCTTGGTAGTCAGGAATCCCCTCTGAGAGGGCCCTTTCACTGCAAGAGACACTGCATCAGGAAAGTGTGTTGGGAGTTCCCCGCAGGTCTCCCCCCGTGACAGCTAGTCCCCCCAGTGAAGTACTGCCATGGCACACTTCTTTGTGGGCAGCCCAACTGCCCGGAGCAACTGCAACGCTTCCCCCCTTGACAGACCAGCTCTGAACTGCCATGTCAGGGAGCAGGATGACAGGTGGATGC
The DNA here is from genome assembly GCF_031143425.1 of Pleurodeles waltl. NCBI lineage: Eukaryota > Metazoa > Chordata > Amphibia > Caudata > Salamandridae > Pleurodeles > Pleurodeles waltl. The sequence goes on along the minus strand of NC_090440.1, from coordinate 1,830,478,854 downwards.
CTTGAGGGAACCTACCCCTTTGGAGACCCCTTCGGGCATTTTTGACACTGCTCCAAGGTGGGGAATGGTATGTGTTTTTTTCTTGCAGTGCCACTCTGAGGGATGGATGCCACATGGAGGGGTGAGAAAGCAAAAAGAGTCGCCGAGCACCTCAGTCTCACACTCCCAGAGGTGTTGTGGCTGCTGAGCCTGCGATGAGCTGCATTGGGTGGCTGACAGTTGCCCCATTTACTCATGGGCAGCTACCTCTGATGGCTCCAGGTGCGGGTGAGACCCAGCAAGGTTCCCCCTGTGAAATTCAACGGTGTGCACATTCCCCATTGGGAAGCGCTTCCGAGGTATGACCGCACTTTAGCGGCATAGGCTCATTAAGTGGCTTTGCCTCCTGTAAGAACCTACACAACTAGCGTATTGCCCCAGTAGGTGCGCATGGGATTCGGTGCCCTTCCACTGAGCTTACATTCCATTTGTTGACCAGGATTCTACAAGTACCACAGCCCTGCTACTAGGAGGGCAAGGGCCCCGATGTGTGTAAGGGCTACTTGTTATTGCTATGTTGACGTTCATATGTGGTGATGTATATACTCTGCTGAGATATCTAGTGGTTTAAAGGCTTCCCCTTGTTTACATTATTGCATCTCTGGCTTCGCTGTCGTGTTAAATGAAAGTTTTATGCTTGTCCAGTCAAGATAACGAGTACTGACTCAGGATGTGTGTGTAGGGCACATAGGATTTGCGCAAACGCTTTACACATGACCTCCAGATATACGTCTGACTGCTCTGTGCAAAGCTACCAAAATGTGAGCACAGGTTATCTTTGGTGTGTAACTTACTCACCCTGACTTAAGTGGTGGGTTCTGCCTGGCTGAGGTGCATACCCTAGCCAACCTGAAACCCCATTTCTAACAAACATGGTCTGCTTCACTCTAAATTTGTTCAGAGAATATAGTATATACCAGTGGGACTCAAGGACTTTCACCTTGATTTAGAGGGATGGCCCTTGATGCAGACATCCCAATGCACACTTTTTTAGATTTAGCATTGCAATGTCCTACTGTGCAGTCCTACTGGACCAAAAACGTGTTCTGAGATCTCTGTCATGCCCACCCTATAACTCAACCCCATCTCCACTACTTGAGTATGTTGTTACATTCTTAGCTTCATCCAGTTAAATGTGACACTGACACTACTCCTGGCAAAAGGAGATTGGCTTTGGAGTGGGAGAGGGACATCAAACACCTAGAAGTTGTTTGGAAGAATGCTTGAAATTATTCTAACCACTGGCAATCGCTCAGGGTAGCATTCCAACCCATCGCTCTTTTGTCTACAAAACCACTTCAGATTAGACCAAGCCATATGGAAATCAGCCTTTATCTTGCTTTAGTCTTGTGTGTTTGAATGAGAGAGTGACCCCTCTCCAAAGACCTCTTGCTGGGAGAGTGGGATATCACTGTGCTCCATTATACACATTACCCTGTCTTCCTGCATGTGGAGTTCTTTGGTATGGCAAAACCAAACACAATTTGTAAGCGTAGGCTGAAGTTGTGAACCAGCCCTTGACAGACCCCCTCCGAGAGCACAAGTGAGCACAAAATGCCCCCTCCCACCTTTGTCGTCCACCCATAGCCATAGTTTACCCATGGTCACTACTCCTAGTAACTGGATTTATGTGTGGGGATACCATTCATAAATGTTATTTTTGGTCACACTGTATCCAAGTATATAAAATCCAGTCACCTTGTAATTGGGGCTGTAGTGTGCTGTAGTACCATGATAGAATTTATGACAAGTATGACACCTATAGCACCTGTCCTAGATACAAATGTGTTTCCTTAAGGTGCTGTTTATTACAGAAAGAGAAAGTCACCCAAAGAAGAATCTTAGATCTTATATCCTTCTTGTGAGACTGATAGCTAGCTTTCTAGCAACATTATTGACCACTGACAAGGTGTGCATTGAGTACCTATGAAGTGGAATATATATTCACAAATGGCGTGGATGTACAGAGTGATGGGCTGTAGAGTTCTTAACATACAGTCAATATCTATGTATATGTTTAGTTTGTTGATGTTTTTTTTTAATGATTACTGATTGATTACATGTGATGAATTATCATGGTTTGTAAAGTTATACTGAAATTACAAAATTAAAATCGCCAAATATGCTCCAAATCTTCAAGCACATCATCTAGATTCCGCTCATTTCAGCTTCTAGTTCTAAAACCTCTCCACTGGAGCTTGCCTCAATCAGTAAGTAACATGAACAAACACTACACTCCAAGATTTTAAAACAGAGCAAATAGTCATCTTTTAATACTAGAAGCAAAAGTGTGATCACCACCTTGTGAATTGATCAATTTATTGATTTACACCAATTTCCATAGAAGTCAGTGAAATTTACATAAAATGCAAAATTGATCACCACTTGATACAGTCTTCATATGATTTAAATAAATATGATTGCCGCTTGCATATATTACTAGATTTAAATATGTATCTTAGTTGTCTTTCTTCATTCCCCAGTAACTAATGGTGGTGCATTTGTTCACTATTTCTACTGCTCATGTTTATTTTATATCTGGTTTATGTCATCTACCCACATCTGTTTTATAAACTGCAAATATTCTGGTGTACATATTTACTCTCAAGCTGCTTTGGCTACCAATGTCAATAAAAATGCATAGTCATGGTTCACAGTCATATCCATAATACATTCAAGTGTGTATTGTGCAATACATAATTTACCATTGGTTAGAAAAATAAGGCACATGAAAGCTAATAACAAAATTCAAGCAGTAGGAGTGCCTTTCTATTTAGGTCCCTTTGTCTGCAGTTTAGTACTTGGGGAACATCCAACAGAAGGCCAGCTGTGACAGATGTTTCTTCCCAGCCTGTGGTGTATGGGTGGTGGGGAAGGAAGTCTACATTCCTGGTGACTGACAGCCTCCTACTTTTGTCCCCCAGCACTGGTGGTTGGGGGCAGGTGATATCTGCTGTAGATGAAGCTTGGCTATTATGGCAGTTCTGATTTACCAAGTGTAAGTTGAAGGTTGTATATTGTGAGAAAGTGAATTATTAACTGGAGTGGACGGTAGACGACCACCAGTAAAAAGGTCACTGTCTTATTAGGTCCAGTTGAAGGTTTCAGTAATTTAAAACAGAGCTCAACCTTGGTTAGCTATGGCACAGAGCAGACAGGCTTAACTTAAAGAAATGTGAAAACCATTTAGAAGTACCAATACAGTTAAAAAGTCAAAAACACTACACAATAAAAATTCTACTCCAATATATAAAAATAGAAAATAATGTAAGGAAAAAATTATACCAAATAAAAACCCAATAAAGAGAACTGGAGAGAATTAAGGCAGGTTAAAGGAAACTTTCAAAAAGCAGTTTCCTTAATTTTTGTTTACAAATATGTGAATTGAGATTTTGATATATATGTTAGTTACCAATAAATCATCCTCTCTGTGAGCCTGTAGTCAATTTTAACCCCACACATTCCAGTCCTTCACTTCACACAACTGCAGGTTTGAGAACATCCCTGTAGTCCGCATCCGCACTTTTCAACCAAAAGATCTCTGGCAAAGAGCCCCCTAATGGGGCCCATCGGGCATTGCAGTGCCGGCCCCATGATAAAGTATGACACCTATTGGTGGGTGAAGTCTCATACAAATGAGTGCTTAGATGACCTGATCTTTCTCCCCTGGTTGGGTCTGAGTAGGACTTTGCTTCTCGGAATAGTGTATCTCATTGTATTGTGATAATAGAATAGGGAGACTGTGCACTGGACCGATTCATTCTCCCAGGCCCTCTATTGATTGTTATGATGATGACACCATGTTGTAAAGAGTGTGAGCTCCATGACTGCTGTTATGTAATTAACAATGTTACAGACCAATAGTGTGCTCTCAGAGGGATGCAGAATGCAACATATTTCAAATTAAGACAGTCCAAATTCAAAACACAGATGCTGTATTGAAAGAAAAAGCCTTTTTTGACTTGCCTGTATCTTTGGCACCGTTTGACAAATCTTCACAAATATTTCCATGAAAAGTGCCCCGGTGATTCTTATTGCACACTGAAAGTTTTGGGGTAATCCGTCAAGCGGGGCTGAGAAAAAGGGGGGAGTCAAAAAAGTTATGTTTCCCTGTTAATTCCCATAGGGCCTTTAGCCATGACTACAGCCCGAACTTCTTGACAGAATTACACCAAATTTGGCAGAAAGCTACCTTTCGGTACGTAGATTACACTCTGTGCTTATTTGGTGTAAATCCGTTCAGTAGTTTTTGACAATTTTAAGGAAATCCAAGTTTGTATATCTCTGGCTGCAACGTCTTCACGAATAATAACGAGTTTGTGCAGGGAAATGCACAGGTCTGATTGGCTGCCAACACTTCAACCAGTAAATGTTGACAGCCATCTTGGGACTCGGTTTCAGCTGAGTCCTTAAAAAAAAATGTGAAAAAAAGAAAAGGGGCCTGGCTAAAGATACCCTGACCCCTTAGATCTGGTGCTGGGGTTCCAGAGAGACCTTGCCAGGGCAAAAAAAAGCATTAAAAAAAAAAAAGAAATAGCCACGAATTTGTGAAATTTGCAGCAAAAAAAACCTACGCGGGGGCACCTGTGCTTGTTTTTTTTAAAGCCCTCGGGTGTGACAGGTCCCAGGGGCAAAGTAAAAAAAAAAGGAGGGGGGTGCAGAGGGCCCCCTCCTGGGCTTTTTGGTGCCCCGGGGAACACCACCTCCCTGGGGCTTATTTTGCATTTAATGCAGGGGGCCATGTGACCCCCGGCAGCCCTGTGGACCACCACCACCCTCAGGCTTCCTTCTATTTGAATGTGGGGGCGCACAGCCCCCCTCAGCCCCAGGGAAAGCATGAAAAAAAAGAACGGGGGTCCCTTTCAGACCCCCTTAGTCCCAGGAACCACCACCTTCCCGGGGCTAACTTCACATTTGGAGGAGGGACGTGCAGCCCCCCTCGAGGTGCCACAGATGGCCCTGGGAACTGCCAGACCCCGAGGGCCAGCTCCTGCTATGTCCCAGGGTATCCGCCCATGACATAGCTGTTTGCTTTTGCTTGGTGGGAGCTGACCGCTTCCACCAACCAAAAGCAAACAAACTCTGCTTTCTGCAAGGGAGAGCTGTTAAACAGCGTCTTTCACACACGCAAATATATGTGCGGGGAAGACAGATGAAATCATTGCTCCCACAAGCAGGGAGCTGCTATTAAAAGCTGCTCCCTGCTAGGGGCAGCAATGCTGTCTCCCATAGGATATGGGGAACCAGCTACGACCATGCTGGGCATGGAGGCGCCCCAGCAGTCCTGTCATTCTCTGTCTGTCTTTTCCATCCCATAAATGGAGAGAGAGAGAGTGACTGTCATTGCATGGTCTCTCCATGCAATGACTTCAAAGAGTTAGACTAGCAAGATGTTTGTTACGAAGGTCAAAAGTATATTTTGATGCACTCCAGAACAGGGTCTCTTCTAGCCTACTGGTAAAGCAATTGGACAGCTACACAGTAGGTTGAAGGTTCAAGCTCCGGTGTTACATGGTAGTGTATCTGTTTATTTACTAGTGTTTTGAGTATTGAAAGTTCCGTGTGATGGGACATTTATGTCCTTTTGCAATCAGAATCTTCTGGGTGAATGTTAATGTCTGGATTCTGCAAAAATTGAGCCTCCTGTGACCTAGTGTGAAGGTTTCAGTCCCCCATACTGAAATCTGAAGGTTCTAGCCTAGGTGTGTCTCTGATCTTTCACCTGTTTTCATTTCTTTTCAATTTCAAATATTTAAAGTTCATTCTTAAAGGTGATCTCACTCTTTTTAATTGAAAAATAAATTTTTCTTTTATGTTTGTCCAGAAATATCTCATTCTAAGTATATCAATCATCAAAATCTAAACAACTCTTTATCTCTCTCCGTCCCACTCTCTTTCTCTTTCAATTTCTTTCTCCCACTCGCAGGCCCACTCAGGCACCCACTCACAGAACCACCCAGAGCCTAATGCACCCACTCACAGCTGCACTCAGACCGTCATGCACCTACTCACAGATCCACTCAGACTCTCACACATCCACTCACAGATCCACTGGAATCCTCATGCTGTAACGCCGGGCTCAGACGCGGCGTCTCTTTCTGTCCTCGCGGATGGAACGCACTACCGATACTCGGAGCGCCGTTCCCCGCGTTTTTTGACTACACATTCTGGGAAGCATATATTTCGCTCCCGGTCGCGCTACACTTACCTGTAGCCTTTTTTTTTCTTCTTTTTGTTGTTGGTGGGTTTGTCTGGTCTTTTTACCTGTCTCTGTCCATGTTGTGTCCATCTTGTCTTTCTTTTATACTACTTTCTTTTTCCTATACTGGTCTATGGGCTCTTCCCAATTCCAGATGGTGTTCTTTCCTTTTCCTGTGATGTCACTTCCCTTTTCTCAGTATATAAGTCAGTCAGTCTTGTACCACCTTGCGTTGCAAACACTTCCTTCTGGTTGTGCTGTTCGCTCCTGTTCTTTGTTCCTGTTTTTTGCCTTGGGAGATTTTCGCCTGTTCTTTGTTCCTGCTTTTTGCCTTGGGAGATTTTTGCCTGTTCTTGTTCTTGCTTTTTGCCTTGGGAGATTTTTGCCTATTTTTGTTTCCTGTTGTTTAGTCCTGTTTTTTCTTGTTTCTCTTCAGGAGTTCCTGTTTGAGGTTTTTTCCCCAGTGTTGGGGTTGTTTCCCTCTGGGACTCCTTCTGGAGGGTACGGTCTGCTTTGGCGTAGCCTGTCAAGCGGCACCATGGCTACTAGAAGGGGTCGCCCTTATCTGGGAGTATCCAGAGCCTGTAGAAGACTTGGTGTATTCGACAACCCGGTATCCAGAGGTGAGAAGTCCAGCGCAGTACGTAACAGATTGCAACGCCAAAAGACTCCGCGTTGCGAGATCGCCATGGAAGATCCACAGGGAGAGGTGTCAGAAAATGCTCAAGCCATGTTGCAGACTGTCCAACAACACGCCCAAGAGTTACAACAGTTACGGGCAGAGAACACTGCGCTACAACAGGTCTTGTCTTCCCGATCAATGGACATACCACCCGTATCTGCCACTACTCCTCGATATTCTGGAGATCCTCTAAAGATGAAGGAATTTTTGTACGCCCTGACGGTTTTCTTTGCCTTTCGTCCACTCCAGTTTTCTTCTGATAAAGCTAAGGTGGGCTATCTGATCAGCGCCTTGTCTGGCCCGGCGCTTGCTTGGGCGACTCCTCTGGTTTCTGCAGAAGACCCAGTCCTGGCTAACTATTCCGCTTTCCTGACTCTTTTCAAACAAATGTTTGAGAGACCTGGGGTAGAAGCAGCAGCTGAAGAAGCTTTATGTGACATTCAGCAGGGTAATCAGGATGTTCTGCAGTATATAACCCGCTTCAAACAGCTGGCAGCTGAAACCTCCTGGGTCGAACGCACCTTCATAACCCTTTTCCGCAGAGGCCTGCGTGAAGAAATTAAAGATGAGCTTGTACATTCTTCTCCAGCTTGTTCTTTGAAGGAATTAATGGATCAATCTATGAACATTGAATATAAACTTCGAGAGCGCAAGATGGAGAGACGTAGAACACGAGCTCTATACCAGTCTGGTACCTTTCGTGCTAGCAGTCGGCGAACGGAAGATATTCCATCCGAAGCCCCTCCAACTCCCCCTGAAGAACCCATGCAGATAGATCTGGTTTGTGGGCCATTGACGGAGTCAGAAAGGAAGGAGATGAATGGAAGACAGCTTTCCGTACCCCTTTTGGGCACTATGAGTACCGTGTTATGCCTTTTGGACTGACCAACGCCCCTTCTGTTTTTCAACGATTTATGGATTCAGTGTTCTCTGATGTACTCAACCAATATGTAGTCATTTATTTGGATGATATCTTGATATATTCCCGTGATCCTGAGCAACATATAAATCATGTCCTGCAAGTCCTGGAAAGACTCAAGAAAAAACAATTGTTTTGTAAACCTGAGAAGTGTGAGTTCCATAAATCTGAAGTAAAGTATTTGGGGTTCTGTATTAATCAACACGGAATATCCATGGATCCTGACAAGGTCAGTGCCATATTAGATTGGCCTTCTCCAACGTCAATTAAGGAAACGCAATGTTTCCTTGGTTTATCAAACTTTTATCGTCAGTTTATTCAGAACTTTGCCCACCTACAAAGTTTCATAACACAAACAATTAAGAAAGAGAACCTGAAGAAGGGTTTCGTTTGGACCAAGGATGCTGAACGCGCGTTTCAAGAATTGAAGACAGCCTTTACCCAAGCATCTGTGTTGCGTCATCCTGACAATACCAATAAATTTATTGTTGTGACTGATGCCTCAGACAGAGCTATTGGGGCAGCTCTGCTACAAAAACAAGACAACGATGGACTGGAACATCCTATCTTTTATCTGTCTCATATCCTATCAGAGGCTGAATGCAATTATTCTGTACTGGAACGAGAACTACTCGCGCTCAAAGTAGCTTGTAAAGAATGGAGGCATTTCTTGATGGGTTCCAGAGAGCCTTTTAAAGCCAGGACTGATCATCGTAATCTCCAATGTCTTCGGAGTTTTCAGTGTCGCAATAGTCGGCAGGCTCGATGGGCTTTCTTCTTTAGCCAGTACGATTTCATGATCACGTACATACCTGGTTCCCAGAATTCAGTGGCAGATGCCTTAACCCGCAGATATCCTGACATAGCCCAGAACTCCTCTCCACCTCTTATTGAGTCTAGCAGAATCATCAGAGCTACTCAATCTTTTCAAGAACGCGTTCAATCCGAGTACCAGTTTCTGTCTGCTTCAGAATGGGATAGAGTGACTCCTTTTTTGCAGAAGAAGGACAACTACTTCTATCATCAACATGCTCTTTTTCTACCTACCAAGAAAGTGCAGACAGAAGCTCTACAAATGTGCCATGATTCTCCTATAGCCGGTCATCGAGGTATCAGGAAGACCCAGGAGCTGCTTCAGCGATCATTTTGGTGGCCATCGCTTAAGACAGACACTGAAACCTATGTGTCAGCATGCCCAGTCTGTGCTCAGACTAAGACACCCCGAACTAAGGTGGCAGGTTTATTAAGACCTTTACCAGTTCCTTCCGGTCCTTGGTGTACTCTATCCATGGATTTCATATGCTCTCTACCTACCTCCTCTGGTAACCAAGTAATCATGGTGACCGTAGATTCATTCACCAAGATGGCCCATGTTTCAGCCTTGAAGAAACTACAGACGGCCCCAGAAATGAGTCGCATTTTTCTGCGGGATATTTTTCACCTCCATGGTCTTCCGCAAGAGGTCATTTCAGACAGAGGGCCTCAATATGTATCACAGTTCTGGAGGACCTTTTGTGCCTTATTTAACATTGAGATTTCTTTATCCTCTGGTTTCCATCCACAAACTAATGGGCAAACTGAAAGAGTGAATCAAGAACTTCAGCAGTATCTCAGATGTTACTGCAATGCCACACAAAGCAATTGGTCGGAGTATCTTGCTCTTGCCGAGTTCTCCTATAACAACACAATACATAGTGCGACCAAGACCACACCCTTTTATTGTACCTATGGATTTAATCCGAGGACTTTCACTACTGTTTCCCGAACATCCTCTTCTGTGCCTGCTGCCACTTCTTTTTCACGACAGATCCGTTGAATCCAGGGCCTACTTCACACAACTCTCCTAGCTTTGAAACAAGCAATAAAACGAAAGGCGGATCGTTATCGACAAGCCGCACCTTTGTATCAAGTGGGCCACAAGGTGTGGTTTTCTTCCAGATTCCTACCTTCCCGGTTTTCCACCAATAAGTTCAAGCCACGTTTTTATGGACCTTTTCGGATTTCGCAAGTCCTGAATCCTGTAGTTGTGCGTCTCCGCTTACCTCATACCTGGAGGGTTCATCCTGTTTTCCATGTGTCCCAGTTAAAACTCTTTGTTCCTGATCCATACCATCGCCAGTTCCAGCGTCTGCCTCCTCTTTCTATTAACGGACAGCCTGAGTATGAAGTCCAGGAAATCTGTGACTCCAGAATTTTTTGACGCAAACTACAGTTTTTGGTCCATTGGAAAGGATACCCTCTCAGTGACTGTTCTTGGGAGGATGCTTCCTCCGTCCATGCACCCCGTTTGGTCCACCTGTTTTTTGACAGTCATCCTGACAAACCTGGTGCCTCGGGGAGGGGACCTACTGTAACACCGCGCTCAGACGCAGTGTCTCTTTCTGTCCTCGCGGATGGAACGCGCTACTGATACTCAGAGTGCCGTTCCCCGCGTTTTTTGACTACACATTCTGGGAAGCATATATTTCGCCCCCCCGTCGCGCTACACTTACCTGTAGCCTTTTTTTTTCTTCTTTTTGTTGTTGGTGGGTTTGTCTGGTCTTTTTACCTGTCTCTGTCCATGTGGTGTCCATCTTGTCTTCTTCGTGTTTTTGTCCCAGCATGCTCTGTTTTTCTTTTATACTACTTTCTTTTTTTTGTATACTGGTCCATGGGCTCTTCCCAATTCAAGATGGTGTTCTTTCGTTTTCCTGTGATGTCACTTCCCTTTTCTCAGTATATAAGTCAGTCAGTCTTGTTCCACCTTGCGTTGCAAACACTTCCTTCTGGTTGTGCTGTTCGCTCCTGTTGTTTGTTCCTGCTTTTTGCCTTGGGAGATTTTTGCCTGTTGTTTGTTCCTGCTTTTTGCCTTGGGAGATTTTTGCCTGTTCTTGTTCCTGCTTTTTGCCTTGGGAGATTTTTGCCTATTTTTGTTTCTGTTGTTTAGTCCTGTTTTTTCTTGTTTTTCTTCAGGAGTTCCTGTTTGAGTTTTTTTCCCCAGTGTTGGTTTTTTTTCCCCTCTGGGACTCCTTCTGGAGGGTACGGTCTGCTTTGGCGTAGCCTGTCAAGCGGCACCGTGGCTACTAGAAGGGGTCACCCTTATCTGGGAGTATCCAGAACCTGTAGAAGACTTGGTGTATTCGACAACACGGTTTCCAGAGGTGAGAAGTCCAGTGCAGTACGTAACACATGCACTCACTCACAGACCCACACAAACACTGGTGCAGCCACTCACAGACCCACTGAAACCCTCATGCATCCAATCACAAACCCACAAGGACAATGACACACCCACTCACAGACCCAATAAGACACTGACGCACCCAGTCTCACACCAAGCCACTCTCACAGCCATTCTCACACCCAGATACACCCTGTCATAGCTATACTCATACCCAGAGAGCAGGCCATGGCCAACTTCTGCCGTGCATGGACAAAGGCAGTGGCAGGTTGGGGTTGGGGTTGGGTGGTTAGGGGGCATGACCACAGCTCCTGGCCGCAGATCAGGCCCTGTGGGCAGTCTTAGCTGTGCACAGCCCAGGGCCATGCGCAGCGTAGTGTTGGGTGGTTATAGGTTGGCTGCATGGCCTGGCCAACTGCCACCACGTATGGCCAAAGGCTGTGCATGGCGGTGGTGGGACTAACAAATAGTAATGAAAATTACAGAAATTCGCTGACAAACACAAAGGTTACAGGCACATTATAGTTAGGAAACAGAATTTAAAAAAAACATAAAAATTCACTTAAAAAACCATAACTTGCGTCCTAAGGTAACTATAACTCACACATGCACTAATTAGCCTACAAATGACAGCACTCAGGATAGCATCATAATATCAATGTAATATTTGCAGTAAAAATTTTGACAAAAAACTGTGCATGGCAAGAGAACAAGTTCTAGTTACTTGAGATAGCTCGAACTATAACAGGTGAATTTCTATGGTTTTGTACGTTTAGAATGTGAGTCTAACTATAACATCCCTGTAGCCTTTGTCTGTTTACTTAAATACATTTTTTTTTAGATGTAGGAAAGTAGCCTCTTTCTAGCTTGGTTACCCCAACTTTTGCCCTGTTTGTCAGTGTGTTTGACTGTGTCTACTTGGATCCTGCTAACCAGGACCCCAGTAGATATGCTCTCTCCCTTAAATTTAGTTGTTGGCAACTGTTATCACTGTATTTCACCCACAACTGGCACACTGGTGCCTCCTTATAAGTCCATAGTATAAGGTACCTAGGTACCCAGGGCATTGGGGTTCCGGAGGATCCCTATGGGCTGCAGCATATATTTTGCCACCCATAGGGAGCCCAAGTCAATGGTTCTGCAGGACTGTCATTGCAGCCTGCGTGAAAAGGTGCAAGCACCCTTTTACTGCCACTTTTCACCACATCTGGTTACTTATAGGTCACCCCTATGGCAGGCCTTCTATCCTAGACAGCAGGGTACCAAGTACCTGTGTGTGAAGGTACCCCTGCACTAGCAGAGGTGCCCCCACAAACTCCAGGCCCATTTGCTCAGACTTCACGAGTGCGGGACACCATTTTAAGCGTGTACTGGACATAGGTCACTACCTATGTCCAGCTACAGAATGGTAACTCCGATGTCAAACATGTTGAAATCATACCACAAGGCTTTTGCAAGCATTGGTTGTATGATTCCATGAACTGCTGGGCTCCTTAAAACCCCAGTATTGCTATTACAGCCTTCTGAGGGTTTCCCGGCAGCCCAAGCTGCTGCCACCTCCCAGGCAGGTTTCTGCCCTCCTTTTGCCTGAGAAGCTTGAGCCCTTTCTCCCTTTGGAAATAGGTGTTACAGGCTTGAGAGGGATAGCCTCACCCAAAGCCACTGGAAATGGTTTGAAGTGCACATTTGGTGCCCTCCTTGCATAAACCAGTCTACACCAGTTCAGGGACTCCCAGTCCCTGCCATGGTGTGCAACAGGACAAAGGAAAGGGGAGTGGCCATGCCCCTGCCCATCACCATCTCAGGGGTGGTGCTCAGAGCTCCGCCAGCTGGTCCCTGGGTTTTGCCATCTTGGATTCAAGGTTGGCAGGGAACTCTGGGAGCATCTGAGTTTCCAGTGCCGGCAGGTGACATCAGAGTCCCCTCCTGATAAGTAGTCAATCAGAAAGGTGACCATTCCCCCTTTCAGGGCTATTTAGGGTATCTATTTTGGGTGGTTCCTCAGATTTGGATTGCAAGACTCTAGCAGGAATCCTCTGCACGCTCCACTTCGACTTCTAACCGAAGAAACTGCATCTGGACTCTACAAGCTGCAACAAAGAAGCAGTACACCTTCAGCACCATTGTATCTCTGGCTCCTTCTAGCAACTGCAATATTTCCCCAGTCATTCATCCTCTGAGGACAGTCCATCTTCAGCCTGCATCAGAAGAATGAAGGAGTCTCCCCTGGAGTGAAGGAGTCACTCCCCTGCTTCTGCAGGCACCAACTGCAACGACGACTGGTTGCGTGGATCCCCTCTCCTGCTGAGTTCCCTGGATCCTTCAGCACAGGCGGTGGACTGGGTGGCCCCAGTGGTCCTCTCTTCCAACTGTCCAACTTGGGTCAAGGAAAGCCCTTGCCTGCCCATGCAGGACAGTACCCCCATGCAGCGTGTCCTCTGCAGCTGCCAAGGCTTGTTGGTATCCTTCCTCCAAGATCTTCAGGCATCTTGAAGCTCCAGCCCCCAGCACTCCTTCATGCGACGCAGAGCTCCCTGAGTGGTTCTCCCCCGTGCACCGTGCACCGTGTCCCTTGCGTAGCCAAGGCTTGTTGGCATCCTTCCTCCAAGATCTTCAGGCATCTTGAAGCTCCAGCCCCCAGCACACCTTCCTGAGATGCACAGCTCCCTGAGTGGTTCTCCGGTGGTGTGGGAGCCTTTTTCATAGTGCTGCATGGGCCGCTTCAGTGACTCCTGTCCCCGTCCTGTGGGACTCCCGTGGGTGCTGCCTTGGCTTCTGTGTGCTCTCTGTGTTGCTGAGGGCCCCTTCTGACTCCCTCCCCTGGGTAGAGTCCACATGGTCGTTCCTGGTCCCCAGCAGCTCCAATTTCCGCTAACTGTGAGTTTTGCGTGTGCAAAGGCTTGTTGGCGGAACCTGACAACGCAAACCAGACTGCAATCCTCCTTCAGGCGTGGGACATCACTTGCACCCTCCAGGAACCCGACTTCATCTTCTTGGGTGCAGTGCTGACTCTTCTTCTTCACCGGTGGTTCACCTTTTGCACCTTCATCGTGGTGGGTAGGGGCTCCTGCCCTTCCTGGACTCTTCTGTGCTTCTTGGATTTGGTCTCCTTTTTTCCACAGGTCCTCTGGTCCAGGAATCCACTGTTGGTGTCTTGCAGTCTCTTCTGGGTTTTGCAATATTCTTCTTTACTTCTCTGTGTGTGTTCTGGGAAACTCACTGTGGTTTACTCCTGTTTTCCTGGTCGCTGGGCTGGGTTGTGGTACTTACCTTTGGGCTTCCCTAGTACTCACAGCTCCCCTCTACACACTAGACTTACCTAGGTTGGGGACTGACTTTTGCATTCCACTTTCTTAGTATATGGTTTGTGCTCCCCCTAGGCCCATTTCTTCCTATTGTGATTTTCACTAATTGCACTGTTTTCATGCCTATTTCTGCAAACTAGTGTATATAATTTGTGTATTACTCACCTCCTAAGGGGGTATAGTTTCTATGGTATTTTTGGTATTTGTGTCACCAAAATAAAGTACCTTTATTTTTGTAACACTGAGTGTTTTCTTTCATGTGTATAATACTAAGTGTGACTACAGTGGTATTGCATGATCTTTTCATGTATCCTAGATAAGCTTTGGCTGCTCATCCACAGCTACCTCTAGAGAGCCTGGCTTCTAGACACTGACTAAACTACACTACACTAATAAGGGATACCTGGATCTGCATAGGGATCCACCACACACCAGGCCAGCCTCCAACAATGCATTAAATACAACTCGACTTTGACAGTCATATCAACAATATTATAACAATTAAGATCACCGCTATATGCAAATGTACAACATTAGACTTACTTTTTATCACCCCATATTTGGACCATTCATAAACTGCAATTATCATGCATATTGTAGGAGGCTGGCCTGACTTATAGCGGGGTACCTTGTGGTACTTACACCTTGTGCCAGGTCCAGTTATCCCTTATTAGTAGATTAGAGGTGTTCGAGCATTTTAGGCTGATAGAGGTAGCTATAGCAGAGCAGCTTAGGCTGAACTAGGAGACATGCAAAGCTCCTACTATACCACTTATATCACTTAGTACTATATCATAAGAAAACACAATACTCAGAGTTACTAAAAATAAAGGTACTTTATTTTAGTGACAATGGGGGTCATTCTGACCCCGGCGGTCAGAGACCGCCGGGGCCAGGGTCGGCGGGAGCACCGCCGACAGACCGGCGGTGCCCCGCAGGGCATTCTGACCGCGGCGGTTCGGCCGCGGTCAGATGCAGGAAACCGGCGGTCTCCTGCCGGTTTCCCGCTGCCCTGCAGAATCCTCCATGGCGGCGGAGCGCCATGGGGATTCTGACACCCCCTACCGCCATCCTGTTCCTGGCGGGTCTCCCGCTAGGAACAGGATGGCGGTAGGGGGTGCCGCGGGGCCCCTGGGGGCCCCTGCAGTGCCCATGCCAATGGCATGGGCACTGCAGGGGCCCCAGTAAGAGGGCCCCACAAAGTATTTCAGTGTCTGCTATGCAGACACTGAAATACGCGACGGGTGCAACAGCACCCGTCGCACCTTCCCACTCCGCCGGCTCAATTCTGAGCCGGCGTCCTCGTGGGAAGGTTGATTTGCCCTGGGCTGGCGGGCGGCCTTTTGGCGGTCGCCCGCCAGCCCAGGGCAAATCCCAAAATACCCTCAGCGGTCTTTCGACCGCGGAGCGGTATTTTGATGGGGGAACTCTGGCGGGCGGCCTCTGCCGCCCGTCAGGGTCAGAATGACCCCCAATATGCCAAAATTATCTCCGAGGATATACTCCCTTGGGAGGTAAGTAATATACACAAAATATACACACACAAACCAAAATCAGGTAAGTAAACAGTTAGAAAAGTAGTGCAAACACTGTAGAACACAATAGAATGCAATAGGCGAAAATAGGCCTAGGGGCAACACAAACCATATACTCCAAAAGTGGAATGCAAACCACGAAGGGACCCCAGGCCTAGTGTAGTGTGTAGAGGGTCACTGGGAGTGTAAGAAAACACTAAGGGTGTCCAAGATACCCCACCCCAAGACCCTGAAAAGTAGGAATAAAGTTACCCTACTACCCCAGAAAGACAGTAAAGTCAGGATAGGGGATTCAGCAAGAAGAACAGCTGACTGCAAAGCATTGAAGACAGATTCTTGGACCAGAGTACCTGTAAAGGAAGGGGGCCAAGTCCAAGAGCCATGCAAGTTTCCAGGGGGGGGGGCAGGAGCCCACTAAACCCCGGATGAAGGTGCAAAAGGGCTGCCTCTGGGTGGAATAAGCAGAAGATTCTGCAACGACAGAAGGTGCCAGGAACTTCTCATTTGGTCAGAAGATGTCCCACTGCGTGCTGGAGGATACAGAGTTGTTTCCACAGAGACAGACCGCAAACAAGCCTTGCCAGCTGCAAGAGTCATGGTTGAAGGTTTTGGTTTGTTGCCAGGCCCAGGAAGGACCAGGAGGTCGCCCCTTGGAGAAGGAGACAGAGGGGACGCTCAGCAACACGGAGAGCCCACGCAGAATTAGGCAGCACCCGCAGAAGCACCTGAACAGGTGTTCAGAAGATCTGAGCATGACAGTCGACTCAGCACAACAAAAGGGAGTCCCACGAAGTCGGAGTCCAACTCAGCGAGTTGGGCAATGCAGGACGGAGTGCTGGGGACCTGGGCTAGGCTGTGCACAAAGGAAGTCTTGCAAGAGTGCACAGAAGCCCTAGCAGCTGCAGTTCATGCAGTACACAGGATTACTGTCTGGCGTGGGGAGGCAAGGACTTACCTCCACCAAATTTGGACAGAAGGGCCACTGGACTGTCGGGGACACTTGGATCCAGCTCCTGTGTTCCAGGGACCACGCTCGTCAAGATGAGAGGGGACCCAGAGGACCAGTGATGCAGCAGTTTGGTGCCTGTGTTGGCAGTGGGAAGATTCCGTCGACCCACAGGAGATTTCTTCTTGGCTTCCACTGCAGGGTGAAGGCAGACAGCCCTCAGAGCATGCCCCAACAGGAAACAGTCGAGAAAGCCGGCAGGATGAGGCGCTACAATGTTGCTTGTAGTCTTCTTTCAACTTTGTTGCGGTTTTGCAAGCGTCCTGGAGCAGTCAGCGGTCGATCCTTGGCAGAAGTCAAAGAGGGAAGTGCAGAGGAACTCTGGTGAGCTCTTGCATTCGTTATCTGGTGAGATACCCACAGGAGAAACCCTAAATAGCCCTCAGTGGAGGATTGGCTACAGAGAAAGGTAAGCACTTATCAGGAGGGGTCTCTGATGTCACCTGCTGGCACTGGCCACTCAGAGCTGTCCATTGTGCCCTCACACCTCTGCATCCAAGATGGCAGAGGTCTGGGACACACTGGAGGAGTGGTCACTCCCCTTTCCTTTGTCCAGTTTCGCACCAGAGCAGGGCTGGGGAATCCCTGAACCGGTGTAGACTGTCTTATGCAAGGAGGCCTTCAAAGCCTTTCCAGAGGCCAGGAGAGGCTACTCCTCCCAGGCCCTTCACACCTATTTCCAAAGTGAGAGAGTGTAACACCCTCTCTCAGAGAAAATCCTTTGTTCTGCCTTCCTGGGACTGGGCTGCCCAGGCCCCAGGGGGGCAGAAACCTGTCTGAGGGTTGGCAGCAACGGTAGCTGCAGAGAAAACCCCAGAGAGTTAGTTTGGCAGTACCCGGTCTCTATGCTGGAGCCCCGGGGATGCATGGAATTGTCTCCCCAATACCAGAATGGTACTGGGATGACAATTCCACGATCCTAGACATGTTACATGGCCATGTTCGGAGTTACCATGGTGACGCTACATTTAGGTATTGACCTATATGTAGTGCACACGTGTAATGGTGTCCCCGCACTCACAAAGTCTGGGGAAATTGCCCTGAACGATGTGGGGGCACCTTGGCTAGTGCCAGGGTGCCCTCACACTAAGTAACTTTGAACCTAACCTTCACTAAGTGAGGATTAGACATATAGGTGACTTATAAGTTACTTAAGTGCAGTGTAAAATGGCTGTGAAATAACGTGGACGTTATTTCACTCAGGCAGCAGTGGCAGTCCTGTGTAAGAATTGTCTGAGCTTCCTATGGGTGGCAAAAGAAATGCTGCAGCCCATAGGGATCTCCTGGAACCCCAATACCCTGGGGACCTAGGTACCATATACTAGGGAATTATAAGGGTGTTCCAGTGTGCCAATCAGAATTGGTAAAATTAGTCACTAGCCTGCAGTGACAATTTTAAAAGCAGAGAGAGCATAAACACTGAGGTTCTGGTTAGCAGAGCCTCAGTGATACAGTTAGGCACTACACAGGGAACACATATAGGCTACAAACTTATGAGCATTGGGGTCCTGGCTAGCAGGATACCAGTGACACATATCAAACATACTGACAACATAGGGTTTTAACTATGAGCACTGGGCCCTGGCTAGCAGGATCCTAGTGAGCCAGTAAAAAACACCCTGACATATACTCACAAACAGGCCAAAAGTGGGGGTAACAAGGCTAGAAAGAGGCTACCTTCCTACACATATGTCTATTAACACTTATTCTCCTACCTTTTTCTAACGGTCCAACCCCTTATATATTTTTGTCTCTCATTGTCTGTTGAATCCTCTGACAATTGCCCTTCCCCTTCCTATTCCATTCCCTAACTATAACGTCCCTGTAACCTTTGTTTTTTTCATTGAACATATCTCTCTCTCTCTCTCTCTCTCTCTCTCTCTCTCTCTCTATATATATATATATATATATATATATATATATATATATATATATATATAATCAATATATTCTCTCTACACTGACAGAGAGTATGGCACTCCAGAGTTGTGTGCTCTTCTGTAGGGGAAAAACAGACACAGGCAGCAAAACAGGGGAGGATCAGTGGCAACAACACAGAATGGAGTTGGCAGGGGCCCACTCATGGAGCGGCAGCGTGGGGCAGTGGCAGGACAACAGACTAGGGAGGGGGAAAGTAAGGCACACACATGTAGAACAAGGTGTAAGGGGTGGGGGCAGGGGCAGAAATGCAGGGCAGCACAGCGACAGGGGCTGCTGCACAGTGGACCATGGAGGGAGGGGTCAGGGGTACTTACACAGAGGACGGTGGGGTAGGGGGAGGGGATTAAGGCAGCAACAGGGCAGTGGCAGCACAGGGGCTGTGGCAATACACTGGACCAGAAACTGAGGGGACAAAGGCATATACATGAAGAACAGGGCAGCAACAGAAGGCAGGCAGGATAGGTAGTGGCTGCACAACTGACCAAGGAGGAAGGAGGCAGGGCACACATATGGAGAAGGAGTGGAATGGGGCCAGAGGCAGCAATGGAGGGCAAAGGCAATGGCAACACCACAGACCAGGGAGGGAGGAGGCAAGGGGCATGCACAAAGAGAACAGGGGCTTAAAATAAGATTAACTTGCCATAGTAGTTGATATGGTAATAAGATCCTAGCTTACATTAAAAGAAAACCCTAGAAGTTCACTGAAAAAACAAAGGTTAAAGTAATGTTATATTCAGGTATTGAAACGAGTGAAAAACTAACAATAAATCTACTAGTTATTAAGTAATATTTGACAGTTATAGTTTGGTGAGTTAACTTTAACTTGCGCCCCAGCCATGCACTGCTTATGACTCACATATTACTTTACTCATAACATGTTAAATGACATCACTAATAACATCACTAATGAAGTTATCTGAGCCTGGGCTCCTCAAATTACTCAATAAACCCCTAAACCAGATCACTTTAGAAAACAAAGTAGGTAGTAAAGCTCTTGCAAACATATGCATTGTAGATTTATTGTATGCATATGTGTGCATGTATAAAATAGGCATAGTGTAGTCCTGGAGTCAAGTCTGGTTCAGAGTGGTAAAATGTATATGGTGCACAAAGTAACTACCAGTAAAGTTTTAAGTGAAAGTAATACTTCATTTAAAGGAGGTAGAGAGCACAATCAGTTTGGGTCACAGACATATGTTCCAAATAGGCTATGATTTAAATCAAAGTCCTGTTGCCGAAATATGTGAGAAAAACTAAACCTTATCCATATAATATATTATCCGCCTGTGGAATTCTGTGCAGATGCTGACATTAAAGAGTTATCATGTAGTGCTATTGGCAATTCATATATAAACTGGAAATTTATAAGATGCAGACATCTATTTCTAGAGGTTCTCTGAAAATGATGAGATATTGTACATCGTTTAATAATCTGTAATGTATGGATGACTCATTTACAAAAGGTTTAAGTCACAGTATGACTGTAAGCATTGTCCTAATGGTGTACACCATTCTGCTAATTTCAGGAATACATGTGAGGTATTTTTAGAAACTACGGTTGTGAATGGGACATAACTGTGCATTCCTTTTCAGTGGCTAATGCATAGATGTGAGGCTGTTGACTAAAAATGCTATGTCGTATGAGGTATTTAACAGCTACATCTCATTAAGGTATCTAGTTACCAAACACTCTTTTGAACGGCATTCAAGTTTGAATAAATTGCTGATCACATTACTGTCTACAGAGATATTACATTTCTTACACACCCGAATACCATTTAAAAAAGAGCATATAATATATTAAGTAGGGGTGCTTTCACAAATATGTTTTATGTCCTGCACATGGCAAAATATTATGGCCATTAGATTATCGAAACTTGGTTTAGGTGTAGCACGCTAAATACCTTTGAATTTGAAAAGCATATAGCAAACTGTCACATTCTTTGGATGATGTCATCAGTGATGTAATTTGAGGTGTAATCAGTGATGTTATGAATAATGTTATTCAAAATGATGTAATAAAAGATCATCAGAAGTTAATGGTGTGGAAACAACTTATAATTAGCTCACTGAAATATAACTGGTGAATTGATCTTCAAACATTGATTTTTAACTTGTTTTTCAATACCTAACTGTAATGTTACCTTTAATATATAAATATGTATATATATAATCTAGAAAGTATGACAGTACTTATTGAGATTAAAAAAAACTTTCATTGAAATGCATATTGATGGGTCTTCCTGGGGAGGATGTTGGGAAGGGTTCCAACTTACATCTCAAGGGGTAGTGGCCAGAGCCCTCCACGGATATTCTGGAGCCAGGGCAGAGCTGAAAGGGGACCTGCACACTTCACAGAAACCTTTTCAAGGTATTGCTCACATCAAAAGCACTTTTTGGTATAAGTACTGGGTCTCTGCCCCCTGAAAACAGTATACTTCTGGTCTGAAGAAACCTGCTGGGGTAAAGGCTGCTGTGTGTCAGGATTGCCACCTTGCCAGGACTGACTATTCCCAGGAACTGCTGCTCTGCCTCACTGTGCTGCCCTGCTACCTGCTAACCTCTGTCTTGCAGCCCAAAACTCAATCGCTAACCCCAGAGTGACTCCAAGAGCTTGCTGACTTGCCTCTGGTTCTACTACGGGTCCCTGGGACATGAAGGACCCCAGAGCGGTTTCTTTGCAATTGCCGCCTGCTTTCATCAAAAACCCAGTGCGGCTTTCATGCAGCACACTGCCTGCTCTATCAAGGATCACAAAGCGGGTTCCCTGCAACTTGCTTGTTTTGTCAAGGATGGCAGAGCGGCTTCCCTGCAGCCCACCACCCTCTTTTTCATTGATCACAGAGTAGCTTCCCTGCAGCTTGCTTGCTTTGTCAAGGATTGCACAGTGGCTGCCCAGCAGGCCCTGTGCCCGCTTGCCAAGGATTACAGAGCAGCTTGACCGACTGCTGCACTCCCTCCTTAATCCTTCAAACCTGTGGCCACAGGGTGACTTCCCCTACTGGCTCCAGCCCCCCCTTAACAGTTCCTCTGTGGTCCCACCAGCTTTCTTGCTACTGTGCAGGGGAAAAGCCTTACCTGAGAACATAACATTGGGCAGCTCTCAAGGAAGATCGAACCCAGGATACTCCTTTATTGTATTTAAACAAAGCGCACTTGCATTGAGGAGTGCACAGCATCATCTTTTGTCCTGTAACTGATTACAAGCACTGTTTTTGTTTAATTGACTGATTGGATTCTTGCCATTTTTGTCTTGCTTTATACAGATAAACAAGCTTTATTTTCCTACACCTGTGTGGAGTCTTTTTCTGGTGTAGCCATCGTGATTACTATGTGTGTGTTGCATAATTACTTTACACATTGCCTTCTAAGTTAAGCCTGCCTGCTCCGTGCCAAGCTACCAGAGGGTGAGTACAGGTTAATTTAGGTTGTGTATTTTGACTTACCCTGACTAGGACTGTGGTCCCTACTTGGACAGGGTGCACACTGCTGCCAACTAGAGACCCAATTTTTGACATTATGGTTTCTAACTTAATGTTGGTGCGTGTTCATCTTTGTATGCAGTAGGTACTCAAAAAGTCTTGTGAGGCATTGTTTGGAGGCAAATGTCTGATTGTGCTTTGAGACTTCTTACAACACCTATGAAATGTCAAACCATTTGCAACCAACTTGCAAGACCAAACTCAGAATTTGGTTGCATTTCACATATAGAGAATGAACACAAATAATAGGGCAAACTAACGGTGAACAATATGCCATGATATTGAAGGACATTCACCTTGGCATTTTACTAAATGAAGCAAAGATTATGCTAAGGACACGAAATACATAAAGATTACTTCCTAACCTTCTTTCACCTGAGGAAGATGTGCACAATTAAACTATGAAATGCACCATTTGGAAAAAGAAACAATTGAAAGTCGTCCTTCTAAAGATAAAGCAAAGAATCATGGACTAAACCCACCTATTAACAACATTTTTGCTGATAAATTACAAAAGATGGAAAAATCTATTTTATGTACAGCTGGATTGAAGAAAGATTTACAAGCTATGTAAATATCTTCGTATAATTTTGTGTCAACATTTTAATGTAGAAGTTCCAGTAAATGGAGCCATGGGATTTGTAGTGGATTTTCTTTGGGTCTGGAAAGGATCAAGACATTGAATTTATTGTGATCAAATTTGACTAGATTAAACAACAAAAGCATGTCTCCCGATGTGCAACAGATTCTTACTTCTGAAAGATTTATATATTCATAGAGAAGTTTTGCTTTATTTGGCTTATGTAGTAACTACACAAATCGCAAGGACCAAACTTAGATTATGCACAGCAGTATTGAAAGAGGGCATAGGATACAGTTCTGTATCTCAAGTTAAAAAAAACTTATAGAAGTGTATATTACTGATTTTGATGAGACATGGATTAATGCAGGCAATAGTTGTGTAACAGAATATAATCATCTGTGAAACAGATACACTCCTCATCTTGGTCAATATCCCATTCTGTTTAAACCTAAAATGTCTTTCAAACACAAAAAACTGAAGCAAACAACAAAGAAAAAAGAAGAATTTGAAGATCCAAAATACCTCATAAAACCAAACACCTGGAAATGACAGGACATACGTTTCAAAATCAGAATCATATAAATTGCTGCAGCACTGTAATTGTTACTCTTCTTTTTTACCTCCCATCTGTCAAAGAAATGAACCACCAATATATTCATTAACACTTCTGCAAAACATTGATAAATCTTCATGAAAAGATCCGGTCACACAATTACATATGCCACTCCTCATGTGCCATAAGAAATATGGTAGATATGTGTACAAGTGCTATTCAATGTTCTTTTTTTGTTTTAATGTTTATTGAGTTTTTCTCATTACAGTAACAAGAGTGGCACAATAAAGATACACAAAGTAAAAAACAATGCCATAATCCATCTGTAAGTGATATCCTAATTAAAACAGCTAATGAGTAATAATTCAAACAAGGGGGAAAGAACACAACCACTGAGGAAGGGAAGGAAAAAGGAAAAAGAAAGCACACACACATAAAGAGCAGGGAGTATAGCAAGATAAAACACCCACACAGGAGGGAGTAAAATATGAAGGCCTCCTGTTCCAAAAATGAGGGTCAATAATATTAAGGGTTGAAGACTTGGGAACCTCAAGAGGCAGGGGACTAGGAACAGAACATAGGGATCTACATGGCACATGAAGTAGGATGTGATTCAACGTAGGCACTTGGGATGTATGGATGAGTTTGGCACATCAATATTTAGGAAAAGAGACCCAAACCTCTTGAAATATCTGCATATTGTCATTAAACTTATAACTGAACCATTCAG
This sequence comes from Pleurodeles waltl, assembly GCF_031143425.1. NCBI lineage: Eukaryota > Metazoa > Chordata > Amphibia > Caudata > Salamandridae > Pleurodeles > Pleurodeles waltl. Next base: position 1,830,454,720 of record NC_090440.1, on the reverse strand, counting down.
AACATGCCATATCTTACATGTTGTCCAACCAGTTCAGAAAAGTGGGTTTTAGAGTTGATTTCCAAAGTTGCAGGAACACTATCAGGGCAGATAAAGGTCTATCTACACTGAGGCCTTTTTTCATACGGTCCCAAACCTGTGAATAGAAGGCCTTCATTCAATCATATTCCGATAAAATAAGGACTATTTCACAATTCGTTATGCCACATCTCCACACTAAAATGGCCATTGTGTAACCTTGCTGGAGACATGTGCCAGCTAAGACCCATACTCTTTTATTATAATCAATGAGTAGAGAATCCGAGTCATCATCCAGGGATTGTGGATTAAGACGAGATTCCTACCAGCTTTGCAGTGCTCCAGATATGGGAGCAGAAAAACAGTAATTCAACAATGTGGCATACAATCCTAAAATAGTCCCTCCAAAACTTTACCATTTGTGCACATATTGAGTAATGGATGATCTGGGTATTCGTTTTTCTATCAACGAACAACAAAATGCTCATAAATTCTATATGGCTGTCCTAGAAATGCTAGCTATCGTTCAGTATAAGCTGCTCTTGGAAACATAAATGGTTCGGTCGGCAACATTCAATCTCCACTCTTACAAACTCTGGAACATTTGCATATCTAGCAATACCTGATTGCAAATCAATTCCATTTAAGAATTTAAAATGTAAAGCTGTGGAAAAAAGTATGTCCAAACAGTAAATCAGAACTTATCTCAACACTTAAGCCCTCATTATGACTTTGGCAGGTGGTGGAGGCTGGCCGCCAAAGTCACGCATCGGGGTAAGCGCATGTGTGGCCATCCCTCCGCGGTACCTATTACGAGCTTCCTGCTGGGCCAGTGGGAAACAGCATTTCTGCCTGCCAGCCCAGAGGGCAACACACAACATTGACGCTGCCTCGTAATAGAGCTGGCGGCATGTTGCGGTGCATCGGGTGCGACAGCACCCATTGCGCTTTTCACTGCCCTTAATTCATAATGTGCGCTGGGGCTGTCCATAGGGGCCCCTACACTGGCCATGCCAGGGGCCCACATGGGGCCCCCGAAACCCCTCTTCCACCAGCCTTTCCATAGAGGTGGGACTGCCATGCAAAGGCTGGCAGAAACGCAAGTCGTAATCACGGATTGAAACTGCCGGCCCCATCAACGGTTGGCGGGAACCTGGCGGTGCCAGCAGTGGGACCGTGGCAGCTCCGCAACGGTCATAATATGGCAGTTGGAATGCCCCTGTTGGGGGTGGTCCGAGCGCCACCGCGAGTCTGGTGGTCCACGGACCGCCAGACTCGTAATGAGGCCCTTAGTTTAACAATGGTAACCAAATATGTAATTTTCATGATTCAAAGATATGCTCTCAATGACAAAAACATAAATACTTCTATTTCTCATTTTACTGTTTCATAAATGTATAATTCACGAGACACTTATACTACTAATGACATAATTCATCATGATGGAGAGACTGCAGCATCAGGACCCTACATAATCTATTTAAAGAACAACACAGGTTGGACAGAATGCAATGATACTACTCTTAGTTTTAAGCACAGAATCCTAAAAATTTACACAACAGTTACCTTCTTATTTAACAGCAAACTTTCTAAGTTACAATATTACAACTGTTATAAAACTAATATGGTACTTATGAGTTGTAGTTACATAATTCAGGAGATATGTCACTATGTGACCTGGCATGGGCTGGTGACATTTGTAAAAATATGCTGTAACTATTGCTGTCTTCTGTGCTTTTGCATGTATCACATTACTTAGTTAGATATGTAAACAATTGGATATACACAGCATGTATGAGTTTGCTTTCACAATCCGATTGATTTGTTTTCCCCTGTGTTTTATGGCGCCAAGATATTTACACTTTTAGCAAAACAATCTCTTACAAGAAATTATATATACATAATTGCATTAAAGATCGTTCTCCGACAAATTACAATTCATAAATATGTATCATGTGATTAACTTGAACTGTAAATGATGTCATACTAGTGTAAAAGAAATGGTACTTATGTCTTAAAACACTTAAAAAGGAAAAAAAGGCAAACAATAATGGATTTCCATTCTGTTATGTTTAATATATACAATGCCATATCACTGTAGTAGTTTATAATAAACTTACCTTCTAGTATGAAGCCACCATATGGCACATGTTTAACTTGCCTTACATTTATCTTTTATCTCTGTATTAATTGCTATGTCCTATTTAACATACCCAGAAAACATATGGTTAATACTGGTACAAGTTGTTTTTCTTTTGAAACATTTTGGGGGTCATTCTGACCCCGGCGGTCCTTGACCGCCGGGGCCAGGGTCGGCGGGAGCACCGCCAACAGGCTGGCGGTGCCCCGCAGGGCATTCTGACCGCGGCCAAACCGCGGGTTTTCCGCTGCCCTGCTAAATCCTCCATGGGGATTCAGACACCCCATACCGCCATCCTGTTCCTGGCGGTTCGCCCGCCAGGAACAGGATGGCGGTATGGGGTGTCGTGGGGCCCCCGTAAGAGGGCCCCATAAAGAATTTCAGTGTCTGCTGTGCAGACACTGAAATTCGCGACGGGTGCAACTGCACCCGTCGCACCTTCCCACTCCGCCGGCTCCATTCGGAGCCAGCTTCCTCGTGGGAAGGGGTTTCCCGCTGGGCTGGCGGGCGGCCTCCTGGCGGTCGCCCGCCAGCCCAGCGTGAAACACAGAATAACCGCAGCGGTCTTCTGACCGCGGTGCGGTATTCTGGAGGGGGGAACTCTGGCGGGCGGCCTCCGCCGCCTGCCAGAGTTAGAATGACCCCCTTAGTATTATCTGAAAAGATCCTTTTCTATGATGTTTCTTTCAACATCACTAAACAAAACAACAGTCTCAACAGCTAACAGGACAACAAAGAAAAAAACTAAGGCTGTTGGAGAAGACACTTGTGGGCCATGGCCAGTTCCCAATGTATGGTCATATCCCTTACTCCCACAAGAATGACAGTACAGCAGAAGAGACAGTACTATCATACTGCTAAATAATATCTCTATTCTGCCTCAACAGATGGATTGGCACCGTGACTCTAGGAGCTGGCACTGATGCAGAGATAGATGCACTAGCTGGTAGTTTAATGAGCATATGTAGCAGAAGAAGTGGAAGGTGCTACTGGAGGGGCAGATGCACCAGGTGTTGATGGAGGTGCTTACGAAGCAGAAGCAGTTTAAGGTGAATTTAAGATGCCGTAGTAGCCAAAGAAGTGTCTGCAGTCTTCTTTCTCCTTCTGACATTTCTTTTGACAATCTGGTGGAACAAATTGTAGGTGTTTTCTCTGTACCAAATGAATACTGTTTCACATTGCCACTGGAAATTACTTTGTTGAATCAGTTACAGGTTATTGGTTTAGAATTCACTTTTTTGCCCTGCAGGTGGCAATGAGAAGAAATCCCACACAATTGACTCCTTTAGTTTCTGTTCCCTGCTGCAAGATTAGAGGATGATCTTTTTCAGCCAATACAGGTGTTAAAAATGTTCAAGTTGTCTTTGGAAGAAAATATATTTACTCTTTGAAACAGCAGAAACGCCTCCTTGGAAGGGATCAAATTGAATGGGGATAAAGGGATTACACTTCCTGTTTCCTACAAATGACAGAGTTCAAAGCAAATAAAATGTTGTTTTACAAAAGTGAAGGTACCACAGTAGTATTGAAATACTGTTGTATAGTTAACAAATGCCACCTACAGTTACAATACTGTTAGACCTGACAGCCTTAGGTTGTTCTTTTCCCCAACTTTTTACCTGCCTCCTCCACTTTTCAGACCTTGTTTCTGCTGGCTTTAGGACTCTGGGCACTTTACCACTGCTTACCAGTGCTAAAGTGATTGGCCTCTCTCTACCTAAACATGGTAATATTGGTTCCTCCCCGATTGGCACATTTAATGTACTTATAAATCCCTTGTAAAGTAGTAATATATGTGTCCGGGGACTGTAAATTAAATGCTACTTGTGGGCCTGCAGCACTGATTGTGCCACCTATTTAAGTAGCTCTTTCACCATGTCTAAGGCCTACCATTGCAGAGCCTGTAGGTGAAGTTTACCCTGCCATGTCAACCTGGCAAAATAACCCCTTTTGCCACACCCAGACCTTCCATTTTTATACATATGTATACATATGCCACCCCTAGGGTAGGCCCAAGAAAACCCAGAGGGCAAGGTACAATGTATTTGAAAGGTACTTTCAAGTTTTACATGTCCTGGCATTGAAAAAATCCCAAAGTAGTTTTTCACAACTGCTAGGCCTATCTCCTCATAGGATAACATTGGGATTACCTACAAAATCATATAAATGTAATTCATAATCTGAAAGAAATAGGTATTTTAAGTTTGGTATCTCTGGAATCACAATTTAAAATCACAATTTATGGTGAAGTTTTAAATTGTAATATAGCCTTATAGCCTGCTGCTGATGGATATACTGGTTGTTAAAGGCTATGAACCCGAGTTATAGGCCCGAGCCGCAGGCAAGGGCCTATAATGAGGGAGAGGGCCCTTAGCAACCAGTATAGCCTGAGGCAGAAGGCAAAAGGTGCATCACTCCTGTTGCTTGAATTGGAACCAGTGCATCACCGCTGTTGCAGTAACATACCCTATGCATCACTGGTGCATTGCTAAGAGGGGAAACTCGATACATCTCCTTGCAATGTGGGGAAAATTGACATATCTCCTCCACTGCGGGGATTGACGTTGGTGCATCACTTCTGCTATACGCTGCTTCTTCCACTTCAACCAGGATTAGGGTACTTTTGTTCAGCAGGCCCTACTGTGTACCTGTATCCAGGCTGTGTCCAACGTGGTCAGTCTAAACTTTTGACTTTGTCCGGCTCCAGCACGATCAGATGTCCTGGATTGGAACTTCTTGCTTCTAAGCACTATTTTACAGTTTAATCTTTAGAAATTCATAACTCAAGTACTCAGTGGCATTTTGTCATTTTGCTCTTGTTTTATTCATTAATTTACGTTCTAATTTTCTAACCTGGTGTAGAATTTTTTATGTGGTGTTTTCACTGTTTTACTGTTTGAATTGTTGCACAAATTCTTTCCATTGCCTCTTAAGTTAAGCTTGACTGCTCTGTGCCAAGCTATCAGAGCGTGAGCACAGTTTAATTTAGTGTATGTTTGTGACTTACCCTACTAGCATTGCCGTTTCTGCTTGATTTGGGTACATACCTCTGTCAACCAGAAACCCAATTTCTAACAAATAACAACACATATATGATTCAAAACATGAAAAAAGATTAGTTATGGTTAGGAAAACTTAAGTTGTTATTTCTATATGAAACCAATTTAAACTAAACAAACCGTAGCATTTTGAAAGTTACAGTTATAACTTAACATTATAATTTCCGCCCCATTCAAAACTTATTGTAACTCGCACATGCCCGTACAGTGTCAGGAACTCACGAGCCACACTACATAAACTATAACTCCTGCCTTTGCGTTGCACAGTTTATACCTTTTTCATATTACATCACTTATACCATGTTGAATCACAGCATTCATATCAACACTTATGATATCTCAAATTACATCATATATGAGAACACTGTTAATGGTAGCAGAGCGAGATATAGTTAATGTAGTGTGGCTAGCGAGTTGACAACACTGTGTATGGTGGTGCACAAGTATAGTATGTTTCAGCCAGGACACAAATTATAACTGTAAGTTATAACTATAACTTTAGAATTTCTAAGGTTTGTGTAGTTTAAGTTGAATTTGTATAGCTATAACAAATGAGGTTTTCCTAACTATAACTTAAATCTTACATCTTTGTGATAGATAGATAGATAGATAGATAGATAGATAGATAGATAGATAGATAGATAGATAGATAGATAGATAGATAGTGCTTTTCAAAATATAGTCAATTTACCCAGAGAAGACATTTTTAAACCTCAAATCCATTTTGGGCCCTGAAAATTAAGCTGCTTTTTTCTTTCATTGTGGCTTTACCCCATGTTAACCTTTTGCAAATTAGCTGTTGACAAATCTCCAGTGATGCACAGCAAAGACCAATGTGCCTCACATAGGCACATTCTGAAAGGTGGTAATGAATCATCCAGGCGCCACCACAGACTCGCACTTGCAGAGGCTGCGTTGAACTGACTGGAAAATGCAGTGTGAGACACCCACGCTTCATGCCTATCAATGTGCCTTCAAGACTGCTGCCTTGTCTGTTAACAGGCAGGTCACATTCGAGGCAGAATCTGGGCTCTGTTTCATCCCTATTTGCTGCTGGTAAACTCCTGCAGCGGACACCTTAAATAACAAAAATAAAACACACAGGGCCAGGTGTACAAACATTAGGAATACCGATTTCCTGATTGCAATTCTCTCCGAATCGCAATTAGGGAATCGGTATTCCTAATGTATGAAACTAATTGAGTTTCAATTAGGGATTCCTTGTGGGTCGCAAATCGGCCTACCTTATGAATATTAATGAGGTAGGTTGCCATTTACAACCCATTAGGAATAACAGCTATCACATGTTTGTGACTGCTTTTTAATAAATCAATCTTTATTTTTTAAATGCAGTCCATTTTCCTTAAGGAAAAATGGTATATGTTTAAAAATAAAAAAAGGAAACCTTGAAGTTTATTTTTTTAAGAGTAGCCTACTCTTAAAAAATATCATTATTTACATTCCCAAAGGGGAAGAGGCCCCTTGGGAACTCCTTTTCGTTTGCGACTGGGCTACCCACCAATTTTAAACTGATGGTAAAGTATTACTGTTTTGCGACTGGAATTTAGTCACAAAACAGTAATGCATATTTTACTGATTCTGTATTTAGAAGAGTTTCCCTGAAAAGCAAATGCAAAATGCGATTCGGGAACAAGCTACTGAATCACATTTTGCATTTTGCACATTTGAAAAAGCATTTTTCCTGTCGTAAACCGCCCGATTCTGTGAATCGGGCCATTTGCAACCAGAAAAATACTTTGTACACCCCATAGTGCTGTACTGTCTTGCATTCCCGGACAACAAATGTAGACAGTTGAAAGTCCTTTGTTCAGTTTTGCTCCTCAAATTATTTACATTTAGAAATGCTTAATGTCAGCTAATAGCAAAATAGTCTTAGTAGAGCTGCTGAAGATGTTAGACAAACCCTGCCAACCACACCAAGCGCATGATTATGAGTGGGTCACTTAATTCCGACCCGTGTATAATACATATGTTTATACACAGATCGTAATTATGAAGTAAAAGATCTTTAAATACCTCAAGCTTCATTACATTTTGTCAGGTCAAGCCTGCCGAAATTTAACAGGGGAAATGTGTAATGTAATTACTGTACCATGGAGATTTTGGTGATTTTAAATACCAACATTCGCATGTTATTGCCCACAAGTTTGCAAACAAAGCTATTTACCAAACCCAATAAATAATGTACCCCATGGTATCGTTATTTATCAAGTGAGCAAAATAACACCTACACTCACAAATCAGGGCCTCGGTAGCTTACTGTGTGTATATAGAAAATGCAGTTTTTCCCATTACACCTTATGATTGTACCGAAATGAGGTACTCGTCATTTATTGATGTTGCATCTCATGGGCTGTTGAGGACATCGACAGCTAATATAACCCTGCTGGCTGTCAAAGGTGGCAGGGGTTGTGCGGATGATGTCATGAGGATTCAGTGGTGGTGCTCAACATTTTGAACACGTAGAACACTGATGCTGCCATCGTAAGTCGTCTGGTGCACTCTCTTCAAAAATCATTTTGAAGAGGTAGGAACATGAGTCCAAAACATAAGCGTAATTACGACAGAAACAGATGACCTGCTCAAAATAGCACTGACGCAATAGGTGAATTTTGTATATGGGGAACTCCCTTTAATTTGAGAAAAACTAAAGAATTACCACAAAGTTCAATAGTTTGTAAATGGCTCCAAAAGTTTATTTTACATTTATTTTTTCACAGCTATTTATGTTTCACCATCAGTGCTGTTCAACAATCCTGCATTTGATTTTCTCTTCTGACATTATCAGCAGAACCTCTAAGTTGGTATTGCTTAATTTGGGATATAGCTTAGCTTTTGACACTGAAGACAGCAATTAGAGTTGCCAGTGACAACAGTACTCGGAGGGATTGCAGGAGGACTTTAAGATATAACGAAAACCTAATTGACAGCATTGCAATTAATGCGGGAGACATAAATGACAGTGACAGCAATTGTACTGACATAACATGTCACCTGATTAAAAGTGAAGGCAGCACTTGAATTTTCATTCACAAATCCACATTTACACTAATCTTTGTACATTAAGGGCCTCATTTAGAGTTTGACAGGCCAACTACTCCATCTCAGAGGTGCCAGATATGCCACCCATCTTATTACAAGTGTCATAGGATTGTAATAAGGTGAACTGGATATCCACCACATTTATCATGGAATAATCTATCTGCCAAACTCTCAAGCAGGCCCTAACTTTGCTCCATATTCACTTACATGTGGCTGATGTTTTAAATGGGCATGTTGTATGAGGAATGGATACTTGCTTTACTGCTACCATGCTGTTTCTGTTCTACAGTTAACTGAGGATTACATAGTGGCTACCTTCTCAAAATAATGACGCTTGGTTTGTTGATGGAATACTGTACCTGTTCTATGAGGAAGCAGAGCTTGCACTGCTTCTGCCCAAGCTGCACCTGCCTTATGTCGGAGGAAAGATTGCACTACTTTGGCCAAAGACTGATGAAGCTGTCACTGCTGCTGTTCTCCTTATCTGTTCTGTGATGTAGGAATGTTTTATTGTTATTACCCCATCTGTTCCTATTCTGTGAGAAAGAGAATCATGCACTGTTGATGTTCCTATATTATACCTGCTCTGTGTGTGTCTAAACCTTGTTGACTTCTCCTGCTCCAACCACATTGTCCTTACTTATTTTGGGCCTGATTATGAGTTTCGTGGACGATTTTCATCTTCCGCCAAACTTCTGATGGGGAGGTTGCTGCCATTGCCATTGCCTCTCCGTTGGACACATTACGAGTCTCCTGCTAGGTCGGCAGGCGGAAATCAGAGTTTCTGCCCACTGGCCTAGCAGGAAACACCCTATAGCATTGTCTCCGGCTCGTAATGGAGCCTGCAAAGGAGACTGTGAACATTGCGACGGTGCTGGCCAAGGGGGCCCCTGCGTTGTCCATGGCAAGTGCATGGGCAATGCAGGGGCCCCCCTGGGATCCCTTGCACCCATTCTCCGTGAGCCTTTTCATGGCAGTAAAACCTCCATGAAATCGTTGGTAGAGAACAAAGTTGTAATCCCTATAGCAGCGCTGGTTGCAGCGCTGCCCTGGCGCACTGGGACCGCCAGACAGCCTGGACGACTATTCCTGGCAGTGCTGTCAGTCTGACCGCAGCACTTCCCCCGAGGTCATAATATGGAGCTTAGAACACCGCAATGGCGGCGGTCCCACTGCCATCCGTGAACCAGGTTCTTAATGACCCCCTCTGTTTCTTATAGAAGGTGGCACTGCTGCTGCCCATATCATACTTGCATTGTGTTACGGAAAACTGGTGCAAATCTTTTCACGAAACAAATGCCGGAATGATTGGCATCTTCAGTGGTTGTTTGATGCATGATGTGATTTAACTCTCATGAAAAAAGCGAAAAGAATTAACTTTTTACTTTGCATGTGAAATGTGCACAGTTTTCAATATGGCTTAGGCCACTTTGTTAAACTTCCAGCTGATCCTAGCCTTTCAGCTTTTCCCAGTGATTCATCATACTTACTTTCTTAGGAGCCAGTTTCTTATTTTTTTATCAATGCTTTCAAATGAGTAAGAAATGGTCTTCATATGCCAAGATCTGTTTCAATGTAATATTAGGCATATCCTCTGTTGGATTTGCCTCACTCCGCAGGGCCATCCACAGACTTTTTGCTTTCACCCCCATGTTTCCTGAACCCTTTTTGTTGAATTATAGAACTCTGCACACTTTACCATTAATCAGTGTGTGAACGGGCGAGCCCGAACACAATCTCCACGCCGGCCGGGATAGACGTGTCGGATAGGTCCGACACGTCATTTACGCGTTCCCACGTTGCCGTGGGAACGCCCTCGGAGGACGGCTGGCGTCCTAGTGTTGCCACGGCAACCCAGGAGGGTTTCCGGGCCGCGGCAACAACGCGGCAGGAAGTTCCCGATTTAAAGGGACGGAGGGACGGGAACGAGGAGGAGGAGAAGGAACACGACCGGATGAGGACGGGAGACGAGAGAGAGACCAGGCCATCGCGGAGTGAGAAGAAGTCGGAAAGGATTATCCAGGACTCTACCCCGAGGGAACACCCCAGCTCCAGCCACGACCCAGGAGGGTCGTGGCTTGCTAAGGTACGGTCCTTGTGGGACACAAAAGGGAATATCACGGCTAAGAGGGCACTGGGGAAGGGGGCAACGACGGAGTGAGGGGAGGAGTGGAAGGGAGTTTTAGAGAGCACAAGTAAAAACCACAAGAGTCACATAAAGTGCACTAGAGAGAGTTTATTCACTTTACCCTAACTCACAACCATCACCACCCCACCTATGTTACCTCTTCCCCTTTAATTAAATAAACCATAAAAACATATGTAATACCCCACTTACCTTAGCCTTTTCCTTTTCTCCACGGTATCACATCATTGGAGGCCACCGACAGACAGGGAGAACACCCACCTGAAAGAAGAAGAAAGGAGAAAAATCAAGAAGAAGAATAGAAGACGACGCCATAAGAACTGAAACTATAGGAGAGGAAAAAGGAACAATTAGAGACAATCCCTTAAAACTTAAATAAATCACTTACCTGACCACCCCAATTACTCTCCGTGGGTTTTTATACCGTTCGTCCTGCCACAGTGGTGTCAGAAGTGGGATATATAGGAAAGGAACCATCCCACGGGCAACCGAACGGTATAAATAATTAGTGACAATCCGTCTCTAGAAGATATGATTAAACAACTGGCGGAAGGCCAACGCCATCTGCAGTTAGTATGGGAAGCTCACCAACGAGAGGCAAAAGAGGACAGGGAGGCCTTACAGTCAGCCTTGAAGAGCCAAGCGACAATATTAGCAAATAACCAATTGGTTCACGAAACGGCAATGAAGAAATTAACGGAAACAATTGCCGCCAGCAAAGTACACCCCAATGTACCCAGTTCGGTGTTGCAAAAATATCAGGAGGGAGAAGACCCGGAGTCTTTCTTCACTACCTTTGAAAGAGTTGCTTCTTCGGCTCAATGGCCGGAAGACAGGTGGGGGCAATATGTGGCACCGTTGCTTACAGGTCTCCTGCAAGCGGCTTATCAAGCAGCGAATCCCGGGGGAACAACCCCATATAAAGAGATAAAGACCAGCATCTTAGAACGAGTAGGCCACGACACCGAGTATTATCGAGTTAAATTCCGGAAAGTAAAATGGGGACCAAATGAGGACCCCCGAACCTTCTACTTCCGCGTGAAAGATTTGGCCTTGAAATGGCTGGGTCCAATCGGGAATAGCAGAGAGGAGGTTATACAGACTATTATCCTCGAACAGTATCTAGACTCTTTACCTACTTCGACAAAAAATTGGATACGACAAAATCCAAAGGTGGATACCGACATGGCCATTGATCTAGCCTGCGCATACCATCGATCCACAGATGTGAGAGGTATGCCACCCAGACGCAACATAAAACCTGTTGTACCCAATCCAAAACGTAGAAGACCCGGGGCCCCGCAGATTTACAGAAGGTCCTCCTTTACAGGGACCACAGTGCTACAACTGTAGAGAGTGGGGGCACATAGCTCGTATGTGCCCACGGAAACTAGAGGGAAGCGAACCTATGGAGATAGGAGTAACACGGAGACGCGTACTCTGTACAGGAAAAGGAGACCTTAAGTTTAAACAAACCCTGAGACTTAATGGTCGGTCTGTATGTGCTCTAATTGATTCGGGTTGCAGCCAATCCGTGGTACGCGAAGACTTAATAAGCCCAATCGATAGGGAATCAAGTAGGTGGGTCACGATTTGTTGTATTCACGGCGATAAGGAACAGTACCCCGTGACAGGAGTTGACATAGAGTGGGAAAACTATAGGGACTTACTTCCGATGGGAGTAATGTCTCAACTTATTGAGGAATGTATCATTGGTACTGACTATGAACACTTCACAGAACTTCTGGACCATGTTCAAAAACCAAAAATTCACCAGGATTGGTGGGTTGAGGCTCCTTTTTCCGACAGTAATATCGACTGTCCTCTACCTCGTAGGAAACTTTCACGTAGAGAGAAGCGAGATAGAAAAGTACAGTACAGGTCTCATAACGAGCAGGAGCAAAACCAAAAACTTATAGCAGAAACACATGATGCACCCCTAAGTTTCCACCATCAACAGAGAGAAGATCCCTCCCTCGCTCAGGCTTGGAAATCGGCAAAAACAGAAGAGACAGAGGAGGTGGGTCCTTACTTCCTGGTTAAACAAAATCTCCTATATAGGGTGACCACTACCCGGGATGGGGATCATAAACATCAGCTAATAGTACCAGAAAATTTTAGGAATCAAGTCTTGACCCTAGCTCACAATCAACCAGGGGGAGGACATTTTGGGAGGGACAAAATGAAAATGTCACTTACCCAGTGTACATCTGTTCGTGGCATTAGTCGCTGCAGATTCACATGTTTGGCACAGTCCGCTGCCTGGTGTTGGGCTCGGAGTATTACAAGTTGTTTTTCTTCGAAGAAGTCTTTTTTGGTCACGGGACCGAAGGACTCCTCCCTCTTCGGCTCCATTGCGCATGGGCGTCGACTCCATCTTAGATTGTTTTCCCCGCAGAGGGTGAGGATGGAGTTGTTTGCTATAAATAGTGCCCATGCAATGGAGTGAATATGTATGTACGTTAAGAGTTTATAATAATTATTTACAAATGTACAAATGTTTAAGATTTAAGATCTACTTCTAAATGGCTACAGGCTTCCCGGGGAGGCGGGAGGGTACATGTGAATCTGCAGCGACTAATGCCACGAACAGATGTACACTGGGTAAGTGACATTTTCAGTTCGATGGCATATGTTGCTGCAGATACACATGTTTGGCATAGACTATAAAGCAGTTACCTCCCCTAAAAGCGGTGCTTTAGCCTGTAGGAGTTGAAGTAGTTTGGAATAATGTTCTTAGTACAGCTTGGCCCACTGTAGCTTGTTGTGCATTTAGTACGTCTACACAGTAGTGTTTAGTAAACGTATGAGGCGTAGACCAGGTTGCAGCCTTACATATTTCGCTCATAGGAATGTTTCCTAGAAAGGCCATTGTAGCACCTTTCTTTCTGGTTGAGTGTGCCTTTGGTGTAATAGGCAATTCTCTTTTGGCTTTAAGATAGCATGTTTGAATACATCTGACTATCCATCTAGCAATGCCTTGTTTAGAGATTGGATTTCCTATGTGTGGTTTTTGAAAAGCTATGAACAGTTGTTTTGTTTTCCTGATTAGCTTTGTTCTGTCAATGTAGTACATTAGTGCTCTTTTGATGTCTAATGTATGTAGTGCCCTTTCAGCCACGGAATTTGGTTGTGGGAAGAACACTGGCAATTCTACTGTTTGATTTAAATGGAATGGTGAGATTACTTTTGGCAGAAATTTTGGATTTGTTCTTAGAACTATTTTATTTTTGTGTATTTGAATAAATGGTTCTTGTATGGTAAATGCCTGTATTTCACTTACTCTTCTGAGGGATGTGATTGCAATGAGAAATGCGACTTTCCAGGTTAGATATTGCATTTCACAGGAATGCATGGGTTCGAAAGGTGGACCCATGAGTCTTGTTAAGACGATGTTAAGGTTCCATGAAGGAACTGGTGGTGTTCTTGGTGGTATAATTCTTTTTAGCCCTTCCATGAATGCTTTAATAACTGGTATTCTAAATAGAGACGATGAATGAGTAGTTTGTAGGTAAGCAGATATTGCTGCGAGGTGTATTTTTATAGATGAAAAAGCGAGATTCGCTTTTTGCAAATGTAGTAAGTATCCTACTATGTCCTTTGTAGAGGCATGTAATGGTTGTATTTGATTGGTATGGCAGTAGTAAACAAATCTTTTCCACTTAGATGCATAGCAGTGTCTAGTGGAAGATTTTCTAGCTTGTTTTATGACCTCCATGCATTCTTGTGTGAGGTCTAAGTGTCCGAATTCTAGGATTTCAGGAGCCAAATTGCCAGATTCAATGATGCTGGGTTTGGATGCCTGATCTGTTGTTTGTGTTGTGTTAACAGATCTGGTCTGTTGGGTAGTTTGACATGCGGTACTAGTGAAAGGTCTAGTAGAGTTGTATACCAAGGTTGTCTTGCCCATGTGGGTGCTATCAGTATGAATTTGAGTTGGTTTTGACTCAACTTGTTTACTAGATATGGAAGGAGAGGGAGAGGGGGAAAAGCGTATGCAAATATCCCTGACCAACTCATCCATAGAGCATTGCCTTGTGATTCGCGGTGTGGGTACCTGGATGCGAAGTTTTGGCATTTTGAGTTTTCTTTTGTTGCGAACAAATCTATCTGGGGTGTTCCCCAAATTTGAAAGTACTTGTTCAGAACTTGGGGGTGAATTTCCCATTCGTGGACTTGTTGGTGGTCTCGCGAAAGGTTGTCTGCTAGTTGGTTTTGTATTCCTGGAATAAATTGTGCTATTAGGCGAATGTTGTTGTGAATCGCCCATTGCCATATTTTTTGTGTTAGGAGGCACAATTGTGTTGAGTGTGTTCCTCCTTGTTTGTTTAAATAATACATTGTTGTCATGTTGTCTGTTTTGACAAGAATGTATTTGTGTGTTATTATGGGTTGAAAGGCTTTTAACGCCAGAAATACTGCTAACAGTTCTAGGTAATTGATATGAAATTTTGTTTGGTGTTTATCCCATTGTCCTTGAATGCTGTGGTGATTGAGGTGTGCTCCCCACCCTGTCATGGAAGCATCTGTTGTTATAACGTATTGAGGCACTGGGTCCTGAAATGTCCGCCCTTTGTTTAAATTTTTGCTGTTCCACCATAGAAGCGAGAGGTATGTTTGGCGGTCTACCAACACCAGATTTTGAAGTTGACCCTGTGCCTGTGACCATTGTGATGCTAGGCACTGTTGTAAGGGTCGCATGTGTAGTCTTGCGTTTGGGACAATGGCTATGCATGATGACATCATGCCTAGAAGTTTTAGCACAAATTTTGCTTGTATCTTTTGGTTTGGAAACATAGCACTTATTACCTTGTGGAATGCCTGCACTCTTAGTGGACTTGGAGTGGCAATTCCCTTTGATGTGTTGATGGTTGCTCCTAGATATTGTTGTGTTTGACACGGTTCTAGGTGTGATTTTGTATAGTTGATGGAAAACCCCAGTTTGTGAAGGGTTTGTATGACATATGTGGTGTCGTTTGCGCATTTTTTTACTGTGTTGGTCTTGATTGGCCAATCGTCTAGGTAAGGGAACACATGTATCTGTTGTCTCCTGATGTGTGCTGCTACTACTGCTAGACATTTTGTGAACACTCTTGGTGCAGTTGTTATTCCGAATGGCAACACTTTGAATTGGTAATGTATTCCTTTGAATACGAACCTTAGGTACTTTCTGTGAGAAGGGTGTATTGGTATATGAAAGTACGCATCCTTTAGGTCTAATGTGGTCATGTAATCTTGCTGTTTGAGCAGTGGAATGATGTCTTGTAGTGTGACCATGTAAAAATGGTCCGATATGATGTAGGTATTTAGTGTCCTGAGATCTAATATTGGTCTTAATGTTTTGTCTTTTTTTGGAATTAGAAAGTACAGGGAGTAAACTCCTGTGTTTTTTTGTTGTACTGGTACTAACTCTATTGCATCCTTTTGCAGTAGTGCTTGAACTTCTAGTCCTAAAAGTTCTAAATGTTGTGGTGACATTTTGCGTGTTTTGGGAGGGATGTTTGGTGGGAATTTGTGGAATTCTATGCAATAGCCATGTTGGATTATTGCTAATACCCAATTGTCTGTTGTAATCTGTTGCCAAGATTGGTAGAATTGGCTTAGTCTTCCCCCCACTGGTGTTGAGTGAAGGGGTTGCGTGACTTGAAAGTCACTGTTTAGGTGGAGGTGATTTTGGAGTCTGGAATCTTCCCCTACTCCTTGGGAATTGACCCCCTCTATATCCCCTGAAACCTCCCCTTTGGAATGAACCCAGATATGGTGTGGTTCTTGTTTGTTGGCTGGTGGTGTCTGTGGGTTGGCCACGAAACCCCCCTCTAAATGGAGTTTTTCTAAAAGAGCCTCTGCTCTGCGGGGAGTAGAGTGCGCCCATGGCTTTGGCCGTGTCTGTGTCCTTTTTAAGTTTTTCAATGGCTGTGTCCACTTCAGGGCCAAAAAGTTGTTTTTCGTTGAAGGGCATATTAAGGACAGCCTGCTGGATTTCAGGTTTGAAGCCTGAAGTGCGGAGCCAAGCGTGTCTCCTTATGGTGACAGCAGTGTTGACTGTTCTCGCTGCAGTATCGGCTGCGTCCAGTGAAGAGCGGATTTGATTGTTTGAGATCGTTTGTCCCTCTTCAACTATTTGCTGCGCCCTTTTTTGGTATTCTTGGGGAAGATGGTCTACGAGAAGTTGCATCTCATCCCAGTGTGCGCGGTCATATCTGGCCAGCAGCGCTTGAGAATTTGCGATGCGCCACTGGTTGGCTGCCTGTGATGCTACTCTTTTTCCTGCCGCATCAAATTTTCTGCTTTCTTTGTCCGGAGGTGGGGCGTCGCCAGATGTATGGGAATTTGCTCTTTTGCGAGCTGCCCCTACTACTACGGAGTCAGGTGGTAACTGCGAAGTAATAAACACTGGGTCTGTGGGTGGTGGTTTGTATTTTTTATCCACCCTTGGGGTGATGGCTCTTGATTTTACGGGCTCTTCAAAAATTTGTTTTGCGTGCCGTAACATCCCTGGTAGCATTGGGAGACATTGATATTGGCTATGTGTAGCTGAGAGGGTGTTAAATAAAAAATCATCCTCTATAGGATCGGAATGCAGTTGGACATTGTGGAATTCTGCAGCCCTAGCCACCAGTTGCGAGTATGAGGTACTGTCCTCTGGCGGTGACGGCTTTGTGGGGTATGAATCTGGATCATTGTCCGGCACTGGGGTGTCGTATAGGTCCCAAGCGTCTTGATCCTGATTATCTTGACTTATGGTAGTTTGCGCTGGTGAGTGCATTTGTGGCGGTGTTTGTGCCGGCGATGCCTGTTGTGGTGGAGAGGGCGGAGGCGTGACTTTTTTAACCACTTTGGCTTGTGGTTGTGCGTCATCTTTGAGGAGACCGATCCTTCTTTTCCTCATTATTGGGGGAAGGGTTGATATCTTCCCTGTGTCTTGCTGGATGTACAGTCTGTTTTGTGTGTAGTCTGATTCTACACTTTGGAGCTCTTGTCCAAATCTGTGCATCTGGCCACTTATTCCTTGTTCCTCTGTGTAGGATGAAGGTGTGGAAATTTTCGGCGCCGAAAGAGAATCTTTTTTCGGCTTCGGCACCGACAGAATTTTTGTTCCTTTCGGCATGGAGTCTCGGTGCCGATGTTTTTCGGTGCCGGTATCTTGTTTTTGTCTCTCGGAGCCGCTATCTCGGCTCCGAGGTTGCTCCATGGCGGTCCCTCGACCGGAGTCGGGTGTCTTCGCTATGGGCGTGCCCTTTTTCGGCGCCTTCGACGGGTCGCCTGTTTTATGGGTCGAGCCATGGCCTGTTGGCAGTGGCGTCCCCTGGGCTTTCGTTTTCTCGATGGTTTTACTTTTCGACGTCTTACTCACAGTTTGTTGCTGTTGTTCGACGTCGGAGTCTCCGGATTCTGAGTCCGGAACCGAGAATGTTTCCTCTTCATCGTCGAAACGTTGTTTTGTCGGCGTGGACGCCATTTGTAGACGCCTGGCTCTTCGGTCCCGGAGTGTTTTTCTGGACCGGAAGGCTCGACAGGCCTCACAGGTATCCTCCTTGTGCTCGGGGGACAAGCACAAGTTACAGACCAAGTGCTGATCTGTATAAGGATACTTACTGTGACATTTTGGGCAGAAACGGAACGGGGTCCGTTCCATCGGCTTCGATGTCGCACGCGGTCGGGCCGACCAGGCCCCGATGGGGGAATCGAAGCTACCCCAAAGTCTTCCGATGATCGGTGTCGATGTACCTAACTATCCCGATACCGAACAGAACAATACCGACGCTTTCTTCCGAGATTCTGACTAACTTTCCGAACCGAAACACGGAGCGAAAAGGAATACGTCCGAACCCGACAGCGGAAAAAAACAATCTAAGATGGAGTCGACGCCCATGCGCAATGGAGCCGAAGAGGGAGGAGTCCTTCGGTCCCGTGACCAAAAAAGACTTCTTCGAAGAAAAACAACTTGTAATACTCCGAGCCCAACACCAGGCAGCGGACTGTGCCAAACATGTGTATCTGCAGCAACATATGCCATCGAACCGGAAGAGTATCTCCTCAGACGATTTTATTGGCCAGGTGTTTTTGCCCACATCCGGAGGTATTGTTCCCAGTGTCCCCGGTGTCAGCTGACAGAACCTGGTAGGCCTAGGAAAGCACCACTTTTGCCCCTTCCCATCATAGATATACCATTTAGCAGGGTGGGGATGGATTTAATTGGACCCTTGGTGCCTTCTTCTAAAGGACACACCTTGATTATTTTTTTATCAATGCTTTCAAATGAGTAAGAAATGGTCTTCATATGCCAAGATCTGTTTCAATGTAATATTAGGCATATCCTCTGTTGGATTTGCCTCACTCCGCAGGGCCATCCACAGACTTTTTGCTTTCACCCCCATGTTTCCTGAACCCTTTTTGTTGAATTATAGAACTCTGCACACTTTACCATTAATCAGTGTGTGAACGGGCGAGCCCGAACACAATCTCCACGCCGGCCGGGATAGACGTGTCGGATAGGTCCGACACGTCATTTCCGCGTTCCCACGTTGCCGTGGGAACGCCCTCGGAGGACGGCTGGCGTCCTAGTGTTGCCGCGGCAACCCAGGAGGGTTTCCGGGCCGCAGCAACAACGCGGCAGAAAGTTCCTGATTTAAAGGGACGGGAACGAGGAGGAGGAGAAGGAACACGACCGGATGAGGACGGGAGACGAGAGAGAGACCAGGCCATCGCGGAGTGAGAAGAAGTCGGAAAGGATTATCCAGGACTCTACCCCGAGGGAACACCCCAGCTCCAGCCACGACCCAGGAGGGTCGTGGCTTGCTAAGGTACGGTCCTTGTGGGACACAAAAGGGAATATCACGGCTAAGAGGGCACTGGGGAAGGGGGCAACGACGGAGTGAGGGGAGGAGTGGAAGGGAGTTTTAGAGAGCACAAGTAAAAACCACAAGAGTCACATAAAGTGCACTAGAGAGAGTTTATTCACTTTACCCTAACTCACAACCATCACCACCCCACCTATGTTACCTCTTCCCCTTTAATTAAATAAACCATAAAAACATATGTAATACCCCACTTACCTTAGCCTTTTCCTTTTCTCCACGGTATCACATCATTGGAGGCCACCGACAGACAGGGAGAACACCCACCTGAAAGAAGAAGAAAGGAGAAAAATCAAGAAGAAGAATAGAAGACGACGCCATAAGAACTGAAACTATAGGAGAGGAAAAAGGAACAATTAGAGACAATCCCTTACAACTTAAATAAATCACTTACCTGACCACCCCAATTACTCTCCGTGGGTTTTTATACCGTTCGTCCTGCCACAGTGGTGTCAGAAGTGGGATATATAGGAAAGGAACCATCCCACGGGCAACCGAACGGTATAAATAATGAGTGACAATCCGTCTCTAGAAGATATGATTAAACAACTGGCGGAAGGCCAACGCCATCTGCAGTTAGTATGGGAAGCTCACCAACGAGAGGCAAAAGAGGACAGGGAGGCCTTACAGTCAGCCTTGAAGAGCCAAGCGACAATATTAGCAAATAACCAATTGGTTCACGAAACGGCAATGAAGAAATTAACGGAAACAATTGCCGCCAGCAAAGTACACCCCAATGTACCCAGTTCGGTGTTGCAAAAATATCAGGAGGGAGAAGACCCGGAGTCTTTCTTCACTAACTTTGAAAGAGTTGCTTCTTCGGCTCAATGGCCGGAAGACAGGTGGGGGCAATATGTGGCACCGTTGCTTACAGGTCTCTGTGAGAAAGTAGCCTCTTTCTAGCCTTGTTACCCCCACTTTTGGCCTGTTTGTGAGTGTATGTCAGGGTGTTTTCACTGTCTCACTGGGATCCTGCCAGCCAGGGCCCAGTGCTCATAGTGAAAACCCTATGTTTTCAGTATGTTTGTTATGTGTCACTGGGACCCTGCTAGTCAGGACCCCAGTGCTCATAAGTTTGTGGCCTATATGTGTTTGTTCCCTGTGTAGTGCCTAACTGTCTCACTGAGGCTCTGCTAACCAGAACCTCAGTGGTTATGCTCTCTCATTTCTTTCCAAATTGTCACTAACAGGCTAGTGACCATTTTTACCAATTTACATTGGCTTACTGGAACACCCTTATAATTCCCTAGTATATGGTACTGAGGTACCCAGGGTATTGGGGTTCCAGGAGATCCCTATGGGCTGCAGCATTTCTTTTGCCACCCATAGGGACTCTGACAAGTCTTACACAGGCCTGCCACTGCAGCCTGAGTGAAATAACGTCCATGTTATTTCACAGCCATTTTACACTGCACTTAAGTAACTTATAAGTCACCTATATGTCTAACCTTTACCTGGTAAAGGTTAGGTGCAAAGTTACTTAGTGTGAGGGCACCCTGGCACTAGCCAAGGTGCCCCCACATTGTTCAGAGCCAATTCCCTGAACTTTGTGAGTGCGGGGACACCATTACACGCGTGTACTACATATAGGTCACTACCTATATGTAGCTTCACAATGGTAACTCCGAATATGGCCATGTAACATGTCTATGATCATGGAATTGCCCCCTCTATGCCATCCTGGCATAGTTGGCACAATCCCATGATCCCAGTGGTCTGTAGCACAGACCCTGGTACTGCCAAACTGCCCTTCCTGGGGTTTCACTGCAACTGCTGCTGCTGCCAACCCCTCAGACAGGCATCTGCCCTCCTGGGGTCCAGCCAGGCCTGGCCCAGGATGGCAGAACAAAGAACTTCCTCTGAGAGAGGGTGTGACACCCTCTCCCTTTGGAAAATGGTGTGAAGGCAGGGGAGGAGTAGCCTCCCCCAGCCTCTGGAAATGCTTTGTTGGGCACAAATGTGCCCAATTCTGCATAAGCCAGTCTACACCGGTTCAGGGACCCCTTAGCCCCTGCTCTGGCGCGAAACTGGACAAAGGAAAGGGGAGTGACCACTCCCCTGACCTGCACCTCCCCTGGGAGGTGTCCAGAGCTCCTCCAGTGTGCTCCAGACCTCTGCCATCTTGGAAACAGAGGTGCTGCTGGCACACTGGACTGCTCTGTGTGGCCAGTGCCACCAGGTGACGTCAGAGACTCCTTCTGATAGGCTCCTTCAGGTGTTGCTAGCCTATCCTCTCTCCTAGGTAGCCAAACCCTCTTTTCTGGCTATTTAGGGTCTCTGTCTCTGGGGAAACTTCAGATAACGAATGCAAGAGCTCATCCGAGTTCCTCTGCATCTCTCTCTTCACCTTCTGCCAAGGAATCGACTGCTGACCGCGCTGGAAGCCTGCAAACCTGCAATATAGTAGCAAAGATGACTACTGCAACTCTGTAACGCTGATCCTGCCGCCTTCTCGACTGTTTTCCTGCTTGTGCATGCTGTGGGGGTAGTCTGCCTCCTCTCTGCACCAGAAGCTCCGAAGAAATCTCCCGTGGGTCGACGGAATCTTCCCCCTGCAACCGCAGGCACCAAAAAGCTGCATTACCGGTCCCTTGGGTCTCCTCTCAGCACGACGAGCGAGGTCCCTCGAATCCAGCGACTCTGTCCAAGTGACCCCCACAGTCCAGTGACTCTTCAGTCCAAGTTTGGTGGAGGTAAGTCCTTGCCTCACCTCGCTGGGCTGCATTGCTGGGAACCGCTACTTTTGCAGCTACTCCGGCCCCTGTGCACTTCCGGCGGAAATCCTTTGTGCACAGCCAAGCCTGGGTCCACGGCACTCTAACCTGCATTGCACGACTTTCTAAGTTGGTCTCCGGCGACGTGGGACTCCTTTGTGCAACTTCGGCGAGCACCGTTTCACGCATCCTCGTAGTGCCTGTTTCTGGCACTTCTCCGGGTGCTACCGGCTTCAGAGAGGGCTCCTTGCCTTGCTCGACGTCCCTTCTCTCTGCTGGTCCAACTTGCGACCTCCTGGTCCCTCCTGGGCCTCAGCAGCGTCCCAAAACGCTAACCGCACGATTTGCAGCTAGCAAGGCTTGTTGGCGTTCTTTCGGCGGGAAAACACTTCTGCACGACTCTCCACGGCGAGAGGGATCCGTCCACCAAAGGGGAAGTCTCTAGCCCTTTTCGTTCCTGCAGAAACCTCAGCTTCTTCCGTCCAGTAGAAGCTTCTTTGCACCCGCAGCTGGCATTTCCTGGGCATTTGCCCATCTCCGACTTGCTTGTGACTTTTGGACTTGGTCCCCTTGTTCCACAGGTACCCTAGATTGGAAATCCACAGTTGTTGCATTGCTGGGTTGTGTCTTTCCTGCATTATTCCTCTAACACGAATTCTTTGTCCTTAGGGGAACTTTAGTGCACTTTGCACTCACTTTTCAGGGTCTTGGGGAGGGTTATTTTTCTAACTCTCACTATTTTCTAATAGTCCCAGCGACCCTCTACAAGGTCACATAGGTTTGGGGTCCATTCGTGGTTCGCATTCCACTTCTGGAGTATATGGTTTGTGTTGCCCCTATCCCTATGTTTCCCCATTGCATCCTATTGTAACTATACATTGTTTGCACTGTTTTCTAAGACTATACTGCATATTTTTGCTATTGTGTATATATATCTTGTGTATATTTCCTATCCTCTCACTGAGGGTACACTCTAAGATACTTTGGCATATTGTCATAAAAATAAAGTACCTTTATTTTTAGTATAACTGTGTATTGTGTTTTCTTATGATATTGTGCATATGACACTAAGTGGTACTGTAGTAGCTTCACACGTCTCCTAGTTCAGCCTAAGCTGCTCTGCTAAGCTACCATTATCTATCAGCCTAAGCTGCTAGACACCCTATACACTAATAAGGGATAACTGGGCCTGGTGCAAGGTGCAAGTACCCCTTGGTACTCACTACAAGCCAGTCCAGCCTCCTACAGTCTCCTGCAAGCGGCTTATCAAGCAGTGAATCCCGGGGGAACAACCCCATATAAAGAGATAAAGACCAGCATCTTAGAACGAGTAGGCCACGACACCGAGTATTATCGAGTTAAATTCCGGAAAGTAAAATGGGGACCAAATGAGGACCCTCGAACCTTCTACTTCCGCGTGAAAGATTTGGCCTTGAAATGGCTGGGTCCAATCGGGAATAGCAGAGAGGAGGTTATACAGACTATTATCCTCGAACAGTATCTAGACTCTTTACCTACTTCGACAAAAAATTGGATACGACAACATCCAAAGGTGGATACCGACATGGCCATTGATCTAGCCTGCGCATACCATCGATCCACAGATGTGAGAGGTATGCCACCCAGACCCAACATAAAACCTGTTGTACCCAATCCAAAACCTTCGCCGAGAATTCCCGTAGAAGACCCGGGGCCCCGCAGATTTACAGAAGGTCCTCCTTTACAGGGACCACAGTGCTACAACTGTGGAGAGTGGGGGCACATAGCTCGTATGTGCCCACGGAAACTAGAGGGAAGCGAACCTATGGAGATAGGAGTAACACGGAGACGCGTACTCTGTACAGGAAAAGGAGACCTTAAGTTTAAACAAACCCTGAGACTTAATGGTCGGTCTGTATGTGCTCTAATTGATTCGGGTTGCAGCCAATCCGTGGTACGCGAAGACTTAATAAGCCCAATCGATAGGGAATCAAGTAGGTGGGTCACGATTTGTTGTATTCACGGCGATAAGGAACAGTACCCCGTGACAGGAGTTGACATAGAGTGGGAAAACTATAGGGACTTACTTCCGATGGGAGTAATGTCTCAACTTATTGAGGAATGTATCATTGGTACTGACTATGAACACTTCACAGAACTTCTGGACCATGTTCAAAAACCAAAAATTCACCAGGATTGGTGGATTGAGGCTCCTTTTTCCGACAGTAATATTGACTGTCCTCTACCTGGTAGGAAACTTTCACGTAGAGAGAAGCGAGATAGAAAAGTACAGTACAGGTCTCATAATGAGCAGGAGCAAAACCAAAAACTTATAGCAGAAACACATGATGCACCCCTAAGTTTCCACCATCAACAGAGAGAAGATCCCTCCCTCGCTCAGGCTTGGAAATCGGCAAAAACAGAAGAGACAGAGGAGGTGGGTCCTTACTTACTGGTTAAACGAAATCTCCTATATAGGGTGACCACTACCCGGGATGGGGATCATAAACATCAGCTAATAGTACCAGAAAATTTTAGGAATCAAGTCTTGACCCTAGCTCACAATCAACCAGGGGGAGGACATTTTGGGAGGGACAAAACGGAAGAGTATCTCCTCAGACGATTTTATTGGCCAGGTGTTTTTGCCCACATCCGGAGGTATTGTTCCCAGTGTCCCCGGTGTCAGCTGACAGAACCTGGTAGGCCTAGGAAAGCACCACTTTTGCCCCTTCCCATCATAGATATACCATTTAGCAGGGTGGGGATGGATTTAATTGGACCCTTGGTGCCTTCTTCTAAAGGACACACCTACATATTGGTGCTCGTGGACTATGCCACCCGATACCCAGAGGCCATTCCCCTGACCAGTATGACCACAAAATCTGTCGCACAAGCAATGATAACAGTCTTCACTCGAATAGGGTTTCCCCGCGAAATACTCACAGACCAAGGGACCCCATTCATGTCTAATCTCATGAAACAAGTTTGTAAGACCTTAGGGATTTCCCAAATAAGAACATCTGTTTATCATCCACAGACAGATGGATTGGTGGAACGCTACAATCGGACCATCAAAACCCTACTAAAGAAAATAGTCACTGATTCAGGGAGAGATTGGGATCAAAAATTGCCATTAGTTTTGTACGCTATCAGAACTCATGAACAGGCGTCCACAGGGCATAGCCCATTCGAATTAGTGTTCGGACGGCAACCACGCTCCCTTTTAGACATGGCCATAGAAACATGGGAGGAAGAAGCTGAGGAAGGGGGAAGACCATTGCTGGAATACACCCACAACTTGAAGTCTCATTTACAAGGGCTATGGGAGGAGGTACGAGAAAATATGGAACAGGCCCAAATAACACAAAAACACTATTATGACAAAGGGAGTAAGTTGAGAGTTTTTCAGCCAGAAGATCAAGTTCTCATAATGCGTCCCACGTCTGAACAAAAACTTCTCGCCAGATGGCAAGGTCCTTATCGAGTGATCCGAGCAGTATCTCCCGTTACTTACCTGATTGAGCTAACGGCCAACCCTAAAAAGACACAAATTTATCATGTGAACCTATTAAAGAAATGGGAAGTATCCGAGAACACAGACAATGTAGTGGAAATGGGACAGTTTCTATATCCATGTAAGGAATCAAACATTGAGTTTTACCCTAAATACCAGCAAGAGAATAATAATTTACCCTCTATCAATGAGTCATGGACAAGGTCTGAGAAAGGGCAGTTATTTCTCCTATTGAGTCACTTCCAAAAGTTTTTTTCAGAAAACCCCGGAAAAACCTCTTTAATTTACCATCAAATACGAACTACTCCGGGTAAAGTAGTCCGTTTGCGACCTTATCGTATTCCGGAGGCGAGAAAGCACATCATAGAGGATGAAATCGAGAAAATGTTAGCTCTTGGAGTGGTGGAACCCTCTAATAGTCCCTGGTGCTCCCCGGTAGTCCTAGTACCAAAACCTGATGGGACTGTAAGATTCTGCATAGATTTTCAGAAACTTAATGAAATTTCTATGTTTGACACCTATCCCATTCCTAGAGTAGACGACGTCCTTGAAAAATTAGGAAAAGCTAAATATATGTCCACAATAGACCTAACTAAAGGGTACTGGCAGATTCCTCTGGCCCCAGAGGATAAAGAAAAAACAGCCTTCTCTACTCAATCTGGGCTGTATCATTTCACAGTGTTACCTTTTGGCCTACATGGAGCTCCAGCGACCTTCCAAAGGTTAATGGATAGGTTACTAAAACCCTTCCAAACATTCTCGGCAGCTTATTTGGACGATGTAGTCATTTTTAGCGAGACATGGGGGGATCATCTAAACCATCTGGAAAAAAAATTCCATACCCTGACAAAGGCAGGATTAACAGCCAACCCCAAGAAATGTGTACTAGGGAAAACCGACATCTCGTACCTCAGGTATAATATCAGTCAGGGCACTCTCCAGCCCCAAATAAAAAAAGTAGAAGCCATTAAACATGCCCCTACCCCTAAAACAAAGAAGGACCTACGCTCTTTCCTGGGTCTAGTAGGATATTATCGTAGGTTCATACCTGGATATTCCACCCTTGCTGCGCCCCTCACAGATCTCTTGTCCAAATCCAATCCTAACCAGTTGTTCCCCTTTTCTGACCTTCAGACAAATAGCTTTGAGAGATTAAAATCCTTTCTGACCAGGGACCCGATATTACAATGCCCAGAATTCACCAAACCATTTCATCTGTATACAGATGCCTCCGATGTGGGACTAGGGGCAGCTTTGAGTCAGCCTGACAGAGAGGGCCGAGATCTCCCTATCCTATTTCTTAGCAGAAAACTATTTCCTCGGGAACGACATTATCCTATCATCGAAAGAGAGTGCTTAGCCATTAAATGGGCGGTGGACAGTTTACAGTATTATCTCTTGGGCCGACCTTTTATTCTGTATACGGATCACGCTCCCCTCACCTGGATGGCCGCTCATAAAGATTCCAATTCACGGATTTTACGATGGTTCCTTGAACTACAGCCTTTTTCCTTTCAGGTTCGACATGTCCCAGGGTCGCAACAAGGACCTGCTGACTATTTGTCTCGCTACCCTTGCTCCTCTTCGGTCCTCGAACAGGACCGTTCTTGGGAAGGGGTGTGTGAACGGGCGAGCCCGAACACAATCTCCACGCCGGCCGGGATAGACGTGTCGGATAGGTCCGACACGTCATTTCCGCGTTCCCACGTTGCCGTGGGAACGCCCTCGGAGGACGGCTGGCGTCCTAGTGTTGCCGCGGCAACCCAGGAGGGTTTCCGGGCCGCGGCAACAACGCGGCAGGAAGTTCCCGATTTAAAGGGACGGAGGGACGGGAACGAGGAGGAGGAGAAGGAACACGACCGGATGAGGACGGGAGACGAGAGAGAGACCAGGCCATCGCGGAGTGAGAAGAAGTCGGAAAGGATTATGCAGGACTCTACCCCGAGGGAACACTCCAGCTCCAGCCACGACCCAGGAGGGTCGTGGCTTGCTAAGGTACGGTCCTTGTGGGACACAAAAGGGAATATCATGGCTAAGAGGGCACTGGGGAAGGGGGCAACGACGGAGTGAGGGGAGGAGTGGAAGGGAGTTTTAGAGAGCACAAGTAAAAACCAAAAGAGTCACATAAAGTGCACTAGAGAGAGTTTATTCACTTTACCCTAACTCACAACCATCACCACCCCACCTATGTTACCTCTTCCCCTTTAATTAAATAAACCATAAAAACATATGTAATACCCCACTTACCTTAGCCTTTTCCTTTTCTCCACGGTATCACATCATTGGAGGCCACCGACAGACAGGGAGAACACCCACCTGAAAGAAGAAGAAAGGAGAAAAATCAAGAAGAAGAATAGAAGACGATGCCATAAGAACTGAAACTATAGGAGAGGAAAAAGGAACAATTAGAGACAATCCCTTAAAACTTAAATAAATCACTTACCTGACCACCCCAATTACTCTCCGTGGGTTTTTATACCGTTCGTCCTGCCACACAGTGCTAATGTGCTTGTGCTCTCTCCTTTAAACATGGTTAAAATGGCTTACACCCAATTGGCACATTCATTTTACTTGTAAGTTTATGGTAAAGTGGTACTACATGTACCCAGGGCAAGTCAATTAAATTCTACTAGTGTGGCTGCAGCACTGATTGTGGGTAGCACAATCAGTGCCGTAGCCCGACTAGTAGCATTTCTGAGGCATGTTAAACTTATATGAGGCCTACCGTTGCAGACTGTTTGTGCAGTTTAAACTGCCATTTCAATCTGCAAAATAAAGCTTTTGCCAGGCTTAAAGCTTCCTTTTTGATATACATTCAAGGCACCCCTAAGGTAGGCCCTAAACAGTCCATAGGGCTGGTGCAGTATATCTACACAATTTGGACATGCACCTTTTAGACTGACATGTCCTAGTAGTGAAAAACTCAGAGCCTTCTCCTACTTCAAAGTGGGCATTGGGTATACTTAATGGACCCTCAGATCCAACTCATCTAGACCTGTGGAAGACTCAAAAGAACTGGTGTGCTGCTCTGCAAGAAGGACTTCTACTCTGCTGCCTAAGTGAAAAGGACTAGATCTGCATCATAAGCCCAGGATTCCCAGAGTGACTCCAAGGGCTAGTTGATCAGAGCTGATCAAAACCTTGGAGACAGAAACTACTCCAACTAACCAGAACTCTGTCTGCAGTGTGTCCTACCCCCCCTAGTGCCATCCAAATCCTGGACCCCTGGAAGTGCTCTGTCAGGAACTAGGAGACAAGGTTTCAGTGATTCCTGACGTGAAACACAAAGTTTAAGTAACCAATTATTTTCCTACTTTATAGATGCTGGGACCATTTCAATTCCAATTAATGTGAGGACTTCCTCTAGCAAGAACATTCAGGACCCGAGAGCAACACGCCTTAATGCCTGCATTCAAAGGGACAAGGACTTCTTACCGATATGATATAGTAGAGTCCCCATTATCTGTAATTATTTAATTAGTTAGTCCAATCATTGCTTGCTCAGTTTTGGCAAAATGATATATGTTGGACCTGGCCCTTTTTACAGAGTAATCCTAAACCTTAATGCCTTCCTCCTCCTATTTTGTCTGACCCTTTTTGTTGATGTTAGGACTCTGGGTACTTTACCACTGCTGATCAGTGCTAAAGAGGATGTGCTCTCCCTTCTAAACGTGGTATGATTGGCTTACACCTGACTGGCACATATAATTTACCTATAAGACACTTGTACAGTGGTATCCCTATACCCAGGGCCTGTAAATTAAATGCTACTACTGGGCCTGCAGCTCAGCTTTCACCACCCCCAGAAGTAGCCTTTCAAACCTGTCTCAAGCCTGCTACCGCAGAGCCTGTGTGCACAATTTACTGCCACAGGGATCTAGCATCTAAATGTACTTGCCAGGTCTGGAACTCCCCTTTTACTACATATAAGTTAGCACTAAGGTAGGCCCTAGTTAGCCCTATCAGGCAGGGTGCTGTGTGGGTAAAAGGCAGGACATGTGTCTGGTTGTGTGGCCTGTCCTAGTAGTGAGAAACAGTCTATTTGGTTTCTCACTACCTCATAGCATTTCATTGGAAATCCCCTAATACATGTCCAAGTGGTAATGTCTAATCTATGAGGGGTGGCGTAGGCATGTTTGGTATGGTTGTAATGGTAGTGAGACATGCTGCTTACTAGTGTAGGGTGATTTTTTATTACCATTACAGAAATAACACTTTTAGAAAGTGAGCATTTCTCTGTGCTTATGACTGGTGTTTTGCAGCTTGACTCCAATCCACGTCTGGGGCAGAGTGACTGCTGGGCTTTGTGCATACTTTTCAGACAGCCTGTACACAGGGAGGGTGGAGGTGTCACAAGAGTCCATCTGCATACTGAATGGGTTTCCTGTGCTGGAAGAAGTAGAGGCAGGGAACACCTGGATATGTAAAGGCTGTGGCCTGGCCTCACACAATGGGCTCATTTACCCCTGCTAATGTCTGGAGCCAGTGTTGGAGGAAAAAAGGAACATCCCTGGAACCGGTTAGTGCTGGTTGGAACCCTTTCTCCCCCTTTTTGTAGAGGCTGCGCAGAATGATATACGTACATGGGGTTGTCTCCTTGAACCAACTGATGATTCATGTTACAGGTCGTACCTGTCATGTTGGGGGAAGTTTATATTTACAGGCTGTGCATTGCAGAAGGTGAACTTATGATTTATGCCATATAATAATGTTCTCAGGATGTGTGCTGGGGATAATGATGACTTGCCATTTGCACAATGTTTGACTCTATGTGCATTTATGCCATTTGGGGAATGTTTCACTATTTGCATTCAGGATGATGTCTTGGCATCTCTGATATTATGTGTATGCTCACATGTTCATATTGGTGATAATGGCATCCTTACTACTGCTTGTGTTGCAGAATACCATATGTTTACCTGAATACTGCCTATTTTTGTAGAGTACTAGTAACATGTGTAACGTTTTGACAACTGCTTGTGTAGCAGGGTATTACTGATACATGTTGTGTTTGGTCTACTTATGTTTAATGCAATACAGTTTTTTTACTAGAACTTGTTGTGTTTCCTTTGTGGTGTACTTATTGTTTCACAAATGTTGTGTGTGTTGTGCAAACGCTTTACACAATGCCTCTGGGATAAGCCTGACTGCTCGTGCCAAGCTACCAAGGGGGTGAGCAGTGGTTGTCTTTGTGTGCAACTCCCTTGCCCTGACTAGAGTGGCGGGTTCTGCTTGGGTGCGGTGCATAACATAGCCATCCAGAAACCCCAATTCTAACATTGGTGATCAGCGGTGAGGATAGGACTTGCACTTGCACAATACCATTGTGACTCATTATTGCACCACAAACTGCACTTAGACCATTACGTGTTTTATTTTTCCTGATTTTCTCATTTAGAAATTTTTCCTGTGTTCACTCTTAAACGTGGGAATCTTGTTGTTGCACTTGTAGTTGTTTACCTTGTCAAGGTGGGGTTAACCTTTGTTCCAGACAACATGTTGTCTTACAAAAAGGAGGAATTAAAGGTTTTCTGTAGGGGGAGGGGACTACCAGAGAATGGGGACCTTGTGAAAACCCTGTACTATTTTGAAAGGGACTGTGCAAGAGTGTCAACAGAGAACCAGGGGGGTAGTGGTTTTGAGGAAGGCCCTGAAGAGGACCCTGAGATTTGTGAGGACTCTGAGTGAGGGGGTTCCCAGCTCACACCCCAGGGGACAGTGACCCTGAAGAGTTTGAAGTGGAGTGAGAAGATGACTGGGCAGGGATGCCAGTCAGGAGGGAGAACCCCATTGATAGGGAATCCCTGGCTGGGTTCAGTCCTAGGAGCAGTGTTACCTTCCATTCCCTGTCGCATGGGGAGCTCAGAGATAGGCGGGAAGAGAGGAACCTGAGGTTGCAGCTAGCACGGCTGGCTGTGCAGGAGAGAATGGTGGAGGTAGAGAAGGCCTTAATCCAAGATAGGATGGCAGTGGCTGAAAGGGCCTTTGCCAGGGAGAGACTCACCCTTGAGCGCAGAAAACAAAAAAAGGGCTCGGCAGGGATGGGACCTCTGTTGAGGTCTACTTCCACACCTGCATATGTAAAGGCTGTGCCCTGCTGTTATGCAAAGGGCTCATTTACCTACTGCTTATGTCTGGAGCCTGAAGGAGAAAGGGGACATCACTGGAACTGGTTAGTACTGGTTGGAACCCTTTTTCCCCCTGTTGTGGAGGCTGCATAAAATGAGTATAAGTACAGGGGGTCGTCCCCATCATTTTTAGGACACTGATGGACCAGGAAATAGATGCTGCTGGAGTTTACTTGCCAGTAAACCACCAAGAGGACTGCCATGGAGTTGTGCTGACCTGTGATCTGCTGGGTCCCAATAAGGACTGCCTCTGGACTCCTGCTGCTTGCCCCCGCTGTGTGTTCACAGTTCTCCAGAGGCTGGGTGGTCTCCCCTCATTCCCCCTGTACTAACTCTGAAGTGCAGGTTGAGCGCTACACTCGGTGGCTGGAGGCATGCTCCCTCAGCCTATGGTGACCCTTGTTTGTTGCAACCTCCACTGAGTGTGTGGAGAGTGCTGCTTGTTTTATTTCTGCAGTGCGTGAAGCGTGCTGTTTGTTTTACTTCTGTGGTGTGTGAGGAGCACTGCCCCCTTGATTTCTGGAGACCACATGGAGAGAGCCCTATCCACTTTGGGGAAGCGCTGTGTCGTTTCTCCCCCCGTGCCAGAGTTGGGAAGAGTGAAGAACATTGCGGTGTCCAGAGCAGGGACGAGGCCTGCTCTAGTCAGTGCCCCCATGGCTCAGGCAGGCACCCACGTTGGTGACCGATCACCGCCACGGCCTCGCCTGCCGGAGGAGGACAGTCGCCGCAGTCAGAGCCGCTGCACTGCCAGCCTGCTGATAGCAGCCTGACAGCAGTCTGGGATGCCTGGAATACTCTGGACACGCTGCAACACCAAGAGGAGTGCCATGCGTGAGCCTGGCTAATCCCTGGGAGTTGCACAGTGGTGCCCCTCCTCTACTTTGCCCCAAGACCAGGTGGAGTGGTTACCTCTATGTGCTGGTGTTCTATCCTGTGGTCATGTTTATTCCCTCATATACTGTTATTATTGTAGAACTGAATGATAATTCATGCTACAGGTGGTACTTCTCATGTTGGGGAGGAGGGGCGTGTATATTTACAGTCTGTGTATTTCAGAAGGTGAACTTCTGACCTATGCCATATAGAAATGTTCTCAGGATGTATGCTGGGGATAATGATGACTCGCCATTTAGGGAATGTTTCACTCTATGTGCATTCAGGATGATGTCTTGGCATCTCTGATATTAAGTTTATGCTGACGTGAATGTTGGTGATCATGACAACCCGACTACAGATAGTGCTGCAGAATACCGGTGACCTGTATGTTTACCTGGCTACTGCTTATTGTCGCAGAGTACTAGTAACCTGTGTAACGTTCTGACACCTGCTTGTGTTGCAGGGTATTATTGATACATGTCGTTTTTTGATCTAATGATGTTTTATGCATTATAGTTTATTTTTATATAACTTGTTGTTGTGCTTCCTTTGTGGTGTATTTATTGTGTCACGTGTGTTGTGTATGTTGTGCAAATGATTTACACTTTGAGTTTGGGATAAGCCTGACACCTCGTGCCAAGCTACTAAGGGGGTGAGCAGGGGTTATCTTGGGTGTGTAATTCCCATGCAGTGACTAATGTGGTGGGGTCTGCCTGGCTGAGGTGCATACCCTAGTCAACCAGAAACCCCATTTCTGGCAGTGTCAATATGGGGTACCTAAAGCATAGTAGATGAAAAGTACTCATGTTTATGTGGGATGCACTTCCAATTCCAAATGCAACTAACTAATTTTCTTCCGAGTTCCAAGGTACATTTTTGTCTTCCTTTATCCAAAGAACATTCTTATTGCAATATTTTGGTGTCAATCTCTGTCTTTGCCAAACCACTAGGCTAAGATTCATTAGCAAAGTATCCCTTGCGAACATCACACGCCCTCTATGAAGGTTCCAATTCCAGCATGGTGAGAGAAGACCTTCACAATGGCAGAAAAATGTTTAAAAAGATATGCTGAAATTAACCGGGCCTGAGCAGATGCCTGTTGTTTTGGGTAAAAACAGTAGATGTTTTATGGTCCATGTGACTAAACTGTACACTAATCTAGGTATCAGTACTGAGTTCCATTAAGAGTTCCAGTAGTGATGGATAAATACTAGTTGTTTCAGCTCCACCCATTCAATGCAACCATAGTTGTTGATTGGCCACTTACTCAAACGCCATCTGCAAGAGTCCTCAGTCTTGATGCGAGCATTGGTGGAGATTATTTACATTCCAACCAACCTGCCACTTAGAGATAAATGAGTTTTTGGAAGGAACCTCGTGCTTACCCTTGATCCTTTGTAATTATCATCTCGGACTTACTCAGAGAAAAGTGGATGTGGTTCATAAACACCAACGCTAAAGTAGCATTATAGTTAAGACGTAAACTAGATTACATTCCCAAAGCAATCTAGTTGTGAAGAGCAGAATTCACGGATGAAAATTACAAAAACACGTAAATCCGATGTGGGATAAGAGGAGGTTTTGAAAAATTCTGGGATTTTTAAATCATAGGTAGTCTTTCAAAGTACATATTTATACATGCTAATGAACTGGCTGTGATTCAAAAGAAAAGACAGTAGATGGGCAGCAGTGAATTTGTTTTAGCACTAAAGCTATAAGTGTGCTCTCTCCCCTGACTCCCACTACATCTGAGAATTTCTTTAAAACTCACTTCCAGTAAATTACGATGTTAAAAAATAACCTGATGAAGGAGAATGTCCAAAGACAATTTGAGCATCAGGATATAGGCTCAAGAAGGACAAAGGTTTTTCCACACACTTTCAGTAAGGTCACAGCCCAAGGTCCAGTTACAATTATCTGTGCTGGTTTTTCCATGCAAACACAGCTCTTGCTCTTTCTTGGACCTTACACACTTTTACAGCTACAGTATAAGACGTTCTCTAGCATACAGGCTCCATCAACTGGCCAATCACATCCTTCTTAATAAGCAAAAAGACCAGCTTTCCTGGTCCCTATTGAAGTCTTTCTGGCCTTGAGATTCTGAGCAAAGCTGGAATCAATTACCTACTGCCATTTCAAAAAGCAGATTTCCAGCATGCATCCACCTGTCATATTCTCTTTTTTGGGCCAAGCAACTCTATGCCTTGATAGTAGATCATCCGTTTTTGTGAGATGAAGCGTGGTTGGTAAATCATCAGAAGCAAGTGGGAATTCCTTTGTACCCTTTCCCTATCTTTTGCAATGCAATTGTTCAGTTCCTTCCCCCGCCATACAGTTTATGGTGAATATAGCCCAACAATGCTTTGTTCTCTTATTTTAATAAAATGTCAGAACAGAGAGCTTGATCTAAGGTTCTCTCTCGCCCTCCTCTAAGTCCCCCAAAGGCAACGTCCTCCAGATCTTTTTGAGTCAAAGCAGAATTCCGTCTGTTCCACTATTTCCACCTGTGTAGGTTGCCTCTTTCAGGCTTCCAAGCAGCCAAGTGTCATGTATTTTCTTTGTCAGATAACTGCTAAAAGTGAAGGGCAGTGACAAACATGGTTTATATGGGGAAGATGTTATTAGTGGGCATGGGCATCCTGAAGGGGGAATGAGGTGAGAAAGGTGCCAATTACCTTGTAATACAAAGTGTTCTCTAGGCAAATAGTTAAAGATTAAGGCTACCTGCACAGAGTGGTTTCTTAGTGAAAAGACATTGGGGGTCATTCTGACCCCGGCGGTCTAAGACCGCCGGGGCCAGGGTCGGCGGGAGCACCGCCGATAGGCCGGCGGTGCCCCGCAGGGCATTCTGACCGCGGCGGTTCGGCCGCGGTCAGAAGAGGCAAACCGGCGGTCTCCCGCCGGTTTACCGCTGCCCTTAGAATCCCCCATGGCGGCGCAGCTTGCTGCGCCGCCATGGGGGATTCTGACACCCCCTACCGCCATCCTGTTCCTGGCGGTTCGCCCGCCAGGAACAGGATGGCGGTAGGGGGTGCCGCGGGGCCCCTGGGGGCCCCTGCCGTGCCCATGCCAATGGGATGGGCACGGCAGGGGCCCCCGTAAGAGGGCCCCGCAAAGTATTTCAGTGTCTGCTAAGCAGACACTGAAATACGCGACGGGTGCAACTGCACCTGTCGCACCCCTGCAACTCCGCCGGCTTAATTCTGAGCCGGCGTCCTCGTTGCAGGGGCATTTCCTCTGGGCCGGCGGGCGCTCTCTTGGAGAGCGCCCGCCGGCCCAGAGGAAATGTCTAAATGGCCGCCGCGGTCATTCAGCGGCGGTACCTTGGCGGACGGCCTCCGCCGTCCGCCAGGGTCATAATCAGGCCCATTGAGTCAACTTATGAAAGTTACCGTTTGGCACATGTCATCAAAATCCGTGTTCATTTTTCTTAATTCGGTGTGTGCCACAGCAATTATAGTGGTCATTAAGAGGCTGGCGGCAGTCTCCCCTGCTGCAGACCCGGCAGTGACGACCGCCGCATTATGAGATAGGCAGTTTGGCTGTAGCCAGGGCGGTCCGACGCTGAGCCGGAGGTGAGCACCTCCTGCTTGGCGGCATTGTGACCCGGCAGACATCCAGGCTTTCCATGGCAGTCGCCACAAAAACCCTGGCGGTAACGCACCTGATGACAGGAATCTCCATTCCTGTCATTGGTACCCTGCCCCCCACGTCCACACGCATGCATGTACCCTCCCCCACACTTCTACGCAAATGCAAACCCCCTCCCCCCTTCCTCGCACATGCAAGCACCTTCCCTACTCAACCTCACACAACCATACACACACCCCCACTCGCACTCACATACACGCACCCTCCTCCACAATCATGACACCCCTACCCCCACAGCATCCATTCATGCACTCCCCCTCTCTGCATTCATGCACACACACTCCCCCTCTCCGTATTCATGCACACGCACTCCCCCTCTTTGCATTTATGCACATGCACTCCCCCCTCCACATTCATGCACACACCCAGACACTGCATTCATTCACGCACCCACACATCCCCATTCGCACACATATACGCACTCCCATTCTCACACATACATGCACCCAGGCAACACACATGCACCCAACACTCCCCCACCCTTATGGACGATCAACTTACTTTTTCCGGCGAGGTGGTCATCCGGGAGGGATGGGTTCTGGTGTTTTCCACTGCCAGCACCGCACTGCCGACAGGACTACGCCACGCCTTATTACGTATCATAATATGGCGGGTGGAGTTTTGTTGGCCTGGTGGTGCTGGTGGTGGAACCACCTCTCTTCCTCTGTCGGCCAGCTGACGGGGTTGGATTTCTGCCCGTAAATGGGTGGAAATCCTACCTAATTCAAAATATGGTGGTCTGTTGGCTGCTCAGTGGACTTGGAAAAAGACTGCCAAAGTCGTAATGACCATTTATATGTCTCCCTATCCCCTAACTGGAGCTAGAGAGAAATATTTTTAAGCAACTGTGTAACTGTGCGTGGCAGCATCACTTGCAACATTGCACTAAAGCACATTTTACCTTTTTGAATGTGTGTGCAGAACTGACATTTGAAATTTAAGCACTGAACCTAAGTATGTCAAGGTAGACAAAGTAGACTTATATATGATTTACACAGTGTTAAAGCTAGATGTTTAATTGTAAACACATCTGCAATTTTTTCTTTGCACATCACCTGGCATTCTATTTTTTAAACAAAATCTATTGAGTTTTTGAGCATATATTAGCTTTGTGCTCCAGACTTTCTTCCCAGTGGGAGAAACATCTTTTATAAAACACTGGTCACATCAGTAGAATGTCATGTTCACAGCTTCAAAAGGATAAATAATAATTAGACTATACAATTCAACACCCATGTGGGCAAAATAAATTTTGTCTGACATATATTACAGTCAAGACAATGTAACAATGTCCACCCCCCTCAAACTGGAAATCTTCCTTATAAACATAGTTCTTGTGAGACACGCAGCTGTGAAACCTGGTAGTGTATAATATGAACACCAAGGTCCCAGACATTGCAGTGTATTGAAACAGAGCATTATCTTGCGACACAGTGATCTTCACACCCTCAGGAGCCCGTTTCTATTTCCCCTTAGTGGAGTGGTGGTGGCCGCGCTGTGAAGGTGCAAAGAAAATGCAGAGCCTGAGGTCTTCTGTTCCACAAGGGATCAGATAATATCATTGTTTGTAGTATCTTGGGCTTTGTAGGACTCCAATAATGCATCCCACTCCATTGCCATTGGGTTCTTCCGCAGGCCCCTATACTCCTGTCTGTGTAAAGCTGTGCTCTCCACGAATCCCCACCTCTCTACTTCCTCCCAACATTGTATTATAGTGGGCACCGTAGCGGACTTCCACCG
Organism: Pleurodeles waltl; assembly: GCF_031143425.1. Taxonomy (NCBI): domain Eukaryota; kingdom Metazoa; phylum Chordata; class Amphibia; order Caudata; family Salamandridae; genus Pleurodeles; species Pleurodeles waltl. Next base: position 1,830,416,831 of record NC_090440.1, on the reverse strand, counting down.
CTTGGTTAATAGTTGTTTAGCCAGCAACAATGACAAATCAGCAAATCACGCCACCGTTTTTGTTCCTTTAGGTTGTGGAAACAGCCCTATAATACAAGTTTCAGATGTGTGCCAGGTATCCCTCCCAGTGAGATCTGCTGATATATTACAGATGTGAGTTCAATAGGAGGATAAAGCGCTGCAGCTCCCGTCCTAGATCCTCTTCCCATTGAATTTGCAGGGCTGTTATGGATATCAATAAATGCTCCCAGAGACCTCTGTAGAGGCAGTTTATCAGGTGTCTTCAATGTCCATGGTGTACATCACTTGCACAAACCCGTGTGGGAGGTTCCATGCCATCCTGGTCCCGTACTGCTTAATGTTTCGTGTTATATCAGCATGTTTCAAAAACAGGGAATTCGGTATATTCTGCTTGTTTATAAAATCAGCATGGCTCAGTAGAGTGTAATCCCCAAAGAATGCTTCCACTATCGTCATTCCACCCTGCTCCCATGAGCACAGCGTAAGACAATAGAACCCTGGTGACCATGGGAAGGCTCACAAGGGGTATATTCAGAGCGTACGGTATCGTCAGTGCTGTGTAGCACATAGCCAGCCTCCAGTATGTGAGAGCTACATGAAGCAATAGAGAAAATGTACAGGGGTCGGGGAACCCAGGCAAATCAAGCAATGGAGCCCACCTCTATCTAAACACTAATGTGCTGCACCAGTGGTTCTAAAGCTATCACAAATAATAAGGGGGACAGTGGGCAGCACTGTCTAGTGCCATGGAAAATACGATAGGAATCTGATATGTAGGCTCAGTACATGCCCTTGCTGCTGGAGAGGTATATAAGAGCCGAACCAACAGTGCGTAGGATAGGAAATCCCAAATCTGTTGAGCGTTGCAAGCATTTAGTCTCACAGCAGGGTGTTGTCAAAAGCCTGGTGGAGGTCCAAAGAAAGGCAACCAGCCCATGAGTAATGCTCACAGACAGAGTCCATTATGTAATACGGTCTTCAGATGTTAAGTGAAGTGTTACAGTTGGGAACAAATCCACATTGGTCTATATGAATTATTTTGGGTAACAGTGGGAGAAGCCTGTAGGCCGAAACCTTGCTTAAGATTTTATACTCAGTATTTAGGAGTGACAGTGATCTGTAGGAGGACATGTCTGTCGGGGACATACCAGGTCTCAGTATCAAAGTCACCATTGCTAGTTTAGTAGTAGGGAGCAGCATCCCTTCCTCTAGGGAGGTCTTGTACAGTCTCTTTAGTTGTGGAACCAGCTGCGTAATATAAGTGGTGTAAAATTAAACTGGGAAGCCATCTGTTCCAGAGGACTTATTACATTCTAGGTCTTTGATAACCTCACGGATCTCACCAGTTGGGCCTTGAGGATCACTCAATAAGCAGCATGTAAGAGGATCAAAGTCAGTCCATATAAGAATGACTGGATCTCCCCAGGGCTCCCCTGGGGAAGAGTCATATACAGGTCTGCATAGAAATTCACAAAACGCTGTGTTGGTATCAAGTTGTGTGTCAGCGCTAGTCTGCTGGGGAGTAATAATGTGGAGGACAGGAGTGAGCAGAGGCACCTCCTTGATCATGTGAGCCAGAAGCGTGCCAGACTTATCTGCTTCACTGTGCATTCTTTGCAGGTATGCCCTATGATCTATGACACGCAGTTGTCCAGAAGTTCCCCGTATTAAATTCTAGCTGTTTGTAATTACGAAAAGTGGGAAACGTGTGATGCTGCTGCCTTCTCCAGAGGTCTGAGGCTGTCTTTGACTCAGGTAACGTCATGGAGGACCGTTTGATGGGCACCCACTATCAAGCCTATAGTTGGTCCCCTTATCACCACTTTAAAGACCGCCCATTCTATTAACGGATGCTGAATTTGCGTTTTCTGTGTAGCAAGTGCCAATTGTTGTGGACAGTGTATCCAGGAATGCCGCGTCCTCCAAGACCCACGGCTGTAAACGCCACGTAGGTACCGGCGAGGGCACTCGTCCCCAGGACAACATCACCTCCAGTGGATTATGATCTGATAGGGTTTCCCTGCATACTTTTCATGCGTTACATGGGTTTGGAGAGACAAGGTACACAGGATGTGGTCCAGACGTGCATGCAGCATGTGTTGGGGGGGAATAAAACGAGTAGTTGCGCAATCCCTCATTGTGACTGCGCCATGCATCCGATGATGTCTAACCCTGTACCCAGCACTGTAATGCCTTAGCTTGTCTAATTCAGCAGGTACCTGGCAATGGAGGGTGTGAGCGGTCTTGGTGTATATCAAGAACTGTAGTAAAAATCCCCACCCAGGGGTATTGTTTCCATTCTGTCAGAATTGTGGACAAGTTCACCAGGAATAGATCCTGTAGAATAGATAGGGCTATACACTCCCCAACACAACTGGTGTTCCATCTAATGTGTCTTGGAGCAGGGTATAGCTGCTATTTGCATCAAGTTTAGTGTCTTGGACAGCAAAATGGACCCCGGAGCACACGCTTATCACAGCCCCTTGCGCAAAAGCAGAATACGTGGAATGTAATAATTGTCCCCTCCATTTCTTGCTTAATTTGTGGCCCTCATGACTTGTCAAGTGTATTTCTTGCAAACATACCACACGTGCCTGGCAGCAATGAGATTGAGCTAGTATTCTGTGTTGCTTATGTCTAGATCCCAACCCACGTACATTCGGGGTAGGCATGTTATATTGTTGTACAACCAACATTGATGTTCAACCTGTCAAAATATAGTAAGACATGCATGTGCCAACAAAAAGCACTGTGATACATATACATCATACAGGAATAATACAAACAAAAACAGTAACAAATCCCAATACTAGGTCCAACGAGAAGGACCTGCTTGACCAAACCTGAAAACAAAAACATGTGAATAACAAATCAGTACGTGCAATAGCCTGTGGGGCAAGAGGCCTTTGCAACAGAAACATTGCTGTGTAGAAGGAAGCAATTCTACAGGGGCTGAAGTGCATCCAGGCCCGGGACCACCATCTACATGAGTCAAAACATATCATAGCAAGTGAACTTAGGAGAAAGTAAATTAGGAAGACGCTCCCCATATATTATTCAGAAATGGACTGCGTTATACCAATTGAAGTGTAATAGAGACTTGAAGGCATCCGTGAAGCAGTGCTTTGTTGCACAAGATATTACCTCAAAACCTTAGTGAGAGTCTCCCCAAGTAGTCATCAAGGCTGGCATAGTGTCTAAAGTGCCATGAGAATCATAACTCCAATCTCCTCTCTTCCCTGCCAGTCAGGACCCTCCCTCCTGGCCCACCACAATGAACATACTAACAAGGGTCCCAGTCCTACAGATCATTTGCTATCAGTGGTGTGATGGAAGGAAACAAAGCAAAGCTGCCCTCTGAGTCTGAAGTGGAGGCACTGCTTGAGGAGGAGGAACTACTGGAGGGCAAGCGGGGCCACTGGAAGGAGTGCGCTGACTTGAGGACCACCCTGTGACCGTCCAAGACCTGCGTCATAGTTGGAGCAGCATTCCCCCGCGCCTGTTGTTCCAAGCTTTGTCGCCCTCTCCATGGTAGTTGCTGCTTCTTGGGTGGCATTGACAGGGGAGTTTCCCATTTCTTTGAGTGTGGGAAGTGCTACTCCAATCAGTCCCACGCTGCCTCCAAGGCATTGAAAAAGTAGCTTTTGTGGTCGTGTACAACCTGAAGACTAGCCACGAAGAGTAATGTGTAGGGTAAGCCTTCCGCTCAAAGGCGCTGCTTTACTGCCTGGAGAGAGGCCCTTTGTCACTGAAACAAGGGATTATAATTAGGGAACAGGGGTAATTGAGCATTGTCCACCAGGATAGGTGCTGCAGGATAGGTGCTGCCTCTCGAGCCCTGCAGAGGAGGGCATCACGGTAATTCAGGATTCGAGTCCCCATCAATGTGATGGCGTTCCAGGTGCATGCATATTTGCAGGCACACAGTGAGCTCTTTCAACCGTGAAATAGGCCAAGAGGCTGGTTGGCGCCATCTCAGTTTAAAGTCAGTTCTCCACATATTATATGACGTTTGGTCCCTCAGTCCCCTCCAACAGGCTAATAGTTCAGAAATTATTGCCCCACGCCCTCCCCTTGACATTTTCTGCCCGCTCCTATAGTGCGTCGTTGGAGCTGCGCTATGGTAGACATGCATTCCACTTAACAGGGTGCAAGGGCAGCGTCAGCAGACTAATTGTTTTCAGCTTGTCCACCAGTTTTCTACAGTCATCCTTGAGAAGGTTAAGATCAGAGGTAATGGCTCCTAGGCGCTGCTCTATTGCTGTCCTAGACTCTCAGATTTCCCATAGGATAGCATCCAATTTGTCCTGTGGAGGGTCTATATTTGTGGGTGGAATATAGTCCTCTTACAGAGTCACAGGAGAGCTGTCAGACAGGGTGGACCAGGAGCACACATGGTCCATGGGGTCAGCATTTTTCCTTTTAGTGCGGCCAAAGGTGCAAAGGTTCAAACTGCCACAGACCTAATAACTATAGGATATAGCACTAGAGCCCTAGTGCACCATGGTTAATCCAGCCAGTGCTGATGTTGCAGAGACGGCGACCTTCATTCAGTGTTCAAAGCCATGGGACCCACCTTTAATCCTGTCAGCCACTCTGTGGAAGCGGGCTCAAGGGAAACTTCAAGGTTACTCACCATGAGATCCCAGCACCACGTGTCACGTGAACAGCTAGGAGGGCAGGATTGCATTTTGGTTGATCCTGAAAATGAGGTATCAGACAGCAAGAGGCAGAGTCTTGGCCCCGGTATCTACCGGCCTTCCTCACCACATGCGGGCCCTCCCGATAGCAGGGCACGGAATGTGTAGAGGATCTGCCTATAATAAAAACACTGTGGTTTGGAGGAGGGTGTCGGAGGCTGGCCTGGTCTGGAGTGGGTACCTAAGGTACTTACACCTTATACCAGGTCCAGTAATCGCTTATTAGTGAAATGTAGGCAGTGTTCTAGCAGCTTTGCCTGTCTAGAGGTAGCTGTAGCAGAGCAGCTTAGGCTGAACTAGGAGACGTGCAAAGCTCCTGCAATACCACTATAGTTACACAGTACTTATACACAATAAAGGACAATATTCAGTGTTACCAAAAATAAAAGTACTTTATTTTAGTGACACAAGGCCAAAAATATCTTAGAGACAATACTCCTTCTGGAGGTAAGTATTATACACAATATATACACTAGATACCAAAATCAGGTAAGTAAATAGTCATAGAATAGTGCAAACAGCAGAAAATACAATAGAATGCAATAGGTCTAGGGGCAACACAAACCATATACTAAGAAAGTGGAATGTGAATCACGAATTCCCCCCTAGGCAAGTGGAGTGTGTAGAGGGGTGCTGGGAGTGTAAGAAAACAACAAAGGTAATTAAAATACCCCACCCCAGAGCCCAGGAAAGTAGGAGTAAAGTACTGCAAGTTTCCTCAGGACACACTACAAGTCGTGATAAGCCCCTGCCAACCTAGAAGATGGTGCAAAAGAGCATTCGCCGGTTAGAAAAAGTCTGCAGAAGAGCACAAAAGATGATGGCTGCGGGTTCCTGCGTGGTGCAGGAGATGTCCCACGTCAAGATGTTGGATGCAGGATGTTTGCGTCGCTGGATTTGTCCAACAAGCCTTGGTTCAAGCAAGGTCAGGGTTTGCATCAAAATGGCACTGCCTGGACCCAGGAGGGACCTGGGGGCCTCAAGTCGGACTGAGGAGGCAGAGGGGGCTCCCAACACTGGAGAGAGCCCACAGATGACCAGGCAACACCCACGGGAGTCCCAGGACACAGGGCCAAAGAAGGTGCAAAATGCAGTTGGTGGAGCACAACAAAGGAAGATCCCACGCCGCCGGAGAACAACTCAGCAAGTTGTGCATCGCAGGACAGAGTGCTTGGGACCTGGGCTACACTGTGCACGAAGGATTCTTGGAAGAAGTGCACAGAAGCCCAAGGAGATGACGCAATGCTCAGGGGTACTGTTGCAAACCGGCAAGGCACGCTCTTACCTCCACCAAACTTGGACAGCCGGACCTTAGGACAGACTGGGTCATGTTGGTCCACAACCTGTGTTCCAGGGAGCACGCTCATCGTCAGGAGAGGAGTCCCAGAGAACCAGTCATTGTCGCAGAAGTTGCCTGCAGGAGCAGGCAGGTGACTCCGTCACTCCACGGAAGATTCCTTAGGTTCTTCTGGTGCAGGGTGAAGACAGGGAGTCCTCAGAGCGTGCACACCTTAGAAACTGTTGCAAATGCTGGCTGGAGCTGAAGTTGCAGGTCACAGGAGTCATCCTGGATACTTTGTTGCAGTTACAATGGTTCCTGGATCCGTCTGCGGTTGATCCGACGGGCAGAAGCTGAAGCAGAGGATGCAGAGGATTCTATGTCAATACCGGAGGCTTCGGATTATGCTTATCTCTTATCTTTACTGCAACACACAGCAGCCAATAACACTAGTAAAAACATGAAAACTACATTTCACATCAACACCAGCCTCGTAATGACCCACTTATAAAGTCTGAAGCAAGCAAAGTCCGTCCTCTTTCTTTGTACGTCACCAACCAGATAACTGAACCATATTATCCTCGCAATCTGAGTCCACTAGCAACATATTCCCAACTGGAACCCAGAACGAAATGTACAATGGTGCAGGAAAAAATCAGGGAGTCAAGACTTGAATACATTTGAAACATACATTGCAAATTACTATTAATACATAATAAATTTCATACATGGTGGGAAAACATCTCTCTGATTCTTAGATGCCAATAAATAACGTTCTTGGGTGGGATAATCCTCGCCTCCGTGTCCTTAATAGAATTGAAAATTCTTGTTGCGTAAGCTAGAATTTTTTTTATTCTATGTCTGGACCGGAGGCTTCAGATTATGCTAGTTCAAAGCTGAGCGATCACATCAGAAACTACATCAACAATTGGTTTATGATAGAACAACTTAAAGGTAGAGTCTGATGACCAATCAGCTGCTGTCATTATATCTTCCAATCTGGACCCTGCATTGGAAGCTTTAGAAGCCATAGCACCCCGAACAGAGTGAGCTCCAAAAATGGAAACATCTATGCCTGCTTCTTGCAACAACCATCTGACCCATCTCGCAAGAGTTGATGAAGAAACTGGACCAAAAGTTTTTTGCAAAGAAATTAACAATTGTCCATGTACATCTCTTCTCAATTCTCTAGTAACATCTTCATATTATTTCAAACAATTTACTACACAAAGTTTGGAATTATCCCTGAAAGCTGGATAGCTAATACATTTAGAATTTGATTTCGTACGTTTAGAAATGTGAAAGGATACTCCAAAAGGAGTAAAAACTCTACCTGCAATATCCAAGGCCTTGACATCTGAAAATCACCTGCATGAGATTTAACAAAGCAGTATTGTCAATTTTGCTGATAATGTCAACACCAGAGCAATACGCGCTCTATTGGTGACAAAAATGCAAAAACCCAGCACTCTCAAAACAAAGTAATTTATGCATTGTGCTGATATGTTGTGGTTTAACCTTTTGCATTGCAGAGTTCAATCCTGAAAACTTATTTTTAATATGCTTACAAATACTGTTCCTTTGCAATGTATTGCTGCAGGTTTTCAGAGTGTGTTAGGGTGTGGCCCCTTTCCAGGGCCTTCCAGAGACTTTCTCTGCAACATGCCTGGGCGTAGTTCTGGGCTGGGCCAAGACTCTATAAAAGAGAGCCAGTCCAACTCCCAGTGCTCACTATTCAGAGGTCCCGGTGCAGAGCAGCAGCTTCTTCCTGAGCTCCTGTCCCCGGCGGCCTATTTGGATCTTTCAGTCTTCTGCCCTAATCCTTCATTGGTGATCTTTGTTCCAGGCGGTAAGACGGTGGTTGGACTGTCCCGAAACCGTTATTTAGAATTTTCATATTCTTGGTTTAAATTCTTAAATGAGTAACAGATTACTTGTGCGCTACCATTTCTTGACATTTATATGGTAGTTTACAAATAGGCAAGACGCGCGATTTATTTCATGGAGGTTTGACTTTGTTATTCATTGCGCGCTACCATTTCTTGACATTTACATGGTGGCTTAAGAATCGGCAAGACACGCGATTCGTTTTTTGGTGTTTAAACATTGCGCGCTACTATTTCTTGACATTTACATGATGTTTTACGAATTGGCAAGACACACAACTCGTTTCATGAGCATTTAACTTTGTTGTTCATTGCGCGCTACCATTTCTTGACATTTTACATGGTGGCTTAAGAATCGGCAAAAGAAGCGCGATTCGTTTCACTGTACTTTGATATTGTTATTTATTGTGAGCTGTTTATTCCTTGACATTTACATCGTGTTTTACGAATCGGCAAGACGCGCAATTCGATTAATGATGATTTGACTTTGATATTCATTGCGTGCAACCATTTCTTGGTATTTTACATGGTAACACTTGAATTGGCAAGACGCACGATTCTCTCCTCGAGTTTAATTCATGTTGTTTATTGTATGCTACTATTCTAAGATATTTATTATGTAATATTCGAGTTGAAAAGTTATGTGATTTGTTTCCTGAATCCATATTGTGTTATTCATGGTGCACAATCCTTTTAAGGTATTTACTATATATATATATATATATATATATATATATATCTGCAATATGCGCAATTTGTGTTGAAACATTTTAAGAGTACACAGAAGGCCAGAGTTTCTAAATGCAATATTGTATGGTCCTAGTATACATTCTCAAAACAGGATTTATATGACTGGTTTGAAATTTAGTCAGAATGTTTTTTCTGATTCTCATATAAAGGAAAGTACTTGAATAAGATAGTTTTCATTTAATTCGTCTTGATTCCCCTTCAGGTATCCGGCCATCTTGAAACTTAGTCATTTTAAACTTAACTCTTAGATTGTTCATGTTTTCAGATTGACTAGGCTTAGAATCATAGTCTAGTATTGATTTCAGGAGATATAATTTTCATATTGTGTGTTCTAACCTTTTTCTTACTACAGGTCTCCTTCCCAGCTGTTCCCTTCCTAATCCCCTCTTCCCCCTTGGACTCTCTCAGTCTCTGTGATTTATCTATCAGAGTCTTGGAGCTGTTCAGTGGTGGATGTGTTGGGAACGTGCACAGACTCCGAGGATCTGGTGACTCTGACAGATAATTGCTTTCTTGAAAGGCCTTTGTTAGCTGGCCGAGCCATCAGGAATTTTAAAATGACATTTACATCCCAAAGAGATGAATATGTCAGAAGAGGAGATTGAAGCATACGAACACCGTGCAACAATTTACAAATTAATGGATGTTCCCCTACTGGTTTACCTGAGGGTGTTTAGCTGAAATGGCTGATCTAAAATTATTCACTTTTCTGTATGCCAGTCCCTGAGCTGCCACGTGAGACAAGAAGTTCGTTATCATTTGCACTGGGGCCCCCATGGGATACACTTTCCTTTGATTGCACCAATCCAACCATCTCCTCCAGGCGGAGGCATATCTTTTATGCGTACTAGGTGCCAAGGATTGGGAAAGAAAGAATCTAGTGTCTTCTGAAATTCTCGGACCCTGAGAAGATTCCCCGAAATTCTCCAAGCCATGAGAAACAACTGGTTCTCTAGGATCAGGGGATGAGGATTCCCCAGTGGATCTAATAAGAAGTCCCATGATGGAAGGATTCGAACCGGGGCGGCACAGCAGAAGTTCAGAGCCATCAGAATCCACGCCTGTGCTTTCCAATACGGAGTTACCAGAATCAATTCTGCTTCCTGTCAAATGGTTTGCAAGAGAACTCCCTGAATCATGGAGAACGGGGGATATGCAAATGGGAAGATCTCCCTCCCAATTCTGGAGAAACGCATCCGAGCTGAGGGCAATCGGATCTGGTCTCCAACTGAAAAAGAGTGGGCGGTGAGTATTCAGACGGGATCCAAAAAGATCTATTTTGTATTGACCTATATTTAGTGCACGCATGTAATGGTATCACCGCACTCACAAAGTCCAGGGAATTGGCCCTGGACAGCGTGGGGGCACCTTTGCTAGTGCAAGGGTGCCCTCACACTTAGTAACTTTGCACCTAGCCTTCAGTAAATTACGGTTAGACATATAGGTGACTTATAAGTTACTTAAGTGCAGTGAAAATGGCCGTGAAATAGTGTGGCTGCAATGGCAGTCCTGATGAAAGGTTGTCTGAGCTCCTTATGGATAGCAAAAGAAATAATGCAGCCCGTAAGGATCTACTGGAACCCCCAATGCCCTGGGTTCCTAGGTACCATATACTAGGGATTTATAAGGAGGGCCTGTGTGCCAACTGGAATTGGAATATGAAGTCACTAAACTATAGCGACTAATTTGGAAGTGGAGAGAGCATAAGCACTGGAGTTCTAGTTAGCAGAACTTCAGTGACACAGTTAAGCACTACTGACATCACACTTAGGCCACTAACTATGAGCACTGGGGTCCTGGTTAGCAAGATCTCAGTGAGACAGTAAAACACACTGACACAAACAGGCCAAAAGTAGGGGTAACCATGCTAGAGAGAGGCTATTTTCTCACATACCCCCCAAACGAAGGACAATAAGGCTAACCTTGGCCAGTTGAGACTTTATTGTCTAAGTGGTGATAAGTGGAGACTAGATCTGCAATATAGGGGGTAACTCCCATTATCATACACTGTATGGTTAGTTCCCTGTGGGGATGTAAACCACCCTGTTTGGAGATTTTTACCTAAACAACAGTGTGAGTGTACATTCTCAGAGTTTCTATTTGTAAGTTTTAAAGCTGAGCAGTGGGATTGGTCCACTGGGCCTATGTCAAATGAAGGGAATGTCAGACAGGGATGCTGTCTCAATAAAGCCATAGCTAGGCCAAATGTGTGTCTATATGGCTGTACGAGAGAACAGGGTTGCTGTTTCTCTTGGTTTGGAGCAGGGCAGGGCTGCTGTGCTATAAGCTCCACCCTAGGACAGGGCTGCTGTCCTAAGTGTTCAGAGGTAGTGCAGGGCTGCTGCACTAAATTTTCTCTGGGAGGGTTGAAGGGTTGCTCCCTATTTACTAAAATTTTGCACATCTGCTTTATTGGTTCCACAGAGAGGTACTTTTACCTCTGGGAGTCTAGCTGTGGTAGTTGAGGGCTCCTTTGGTACAGGTTCCACCCCAGGAGAAGTTTCTCCCACCACAGGAATGGTATCCTTAGTGGTAGGGTGGGGAAGGGATACTTTGATACCCTTCTTACCTGCTGATGGAGAGGGATCCTGAGATTTCAGGCCTTTTTCTCTCCTTTGCTTTTTCATTTCACCTGAAATGAGAGGAAGCAATTCCTCAGGGATATCCAGAATGGATGCATGGGTCCTAAATTCGACCTCAGCCCAGCCTAAGGCCTCTAGGCCATTCCCTAAGAGACAATCTACAGGTAATCTAGGTGATACCACCACCTGCTTTGGGCCAGTAACTCCACCCCAACTAAGTTGAGCTACAGCTAAGGGGAGAGGCTGAGTGGCGTTGTTGACATCAGTAACCTGGTACTTCTGTCCAAGGAGGTGTTGTGCAGGTGCACCAAGTTTTCAGTTACCAAAGTGATACTGGCACCTGTGTCCCTGTAGAACTGTGCCTCAACACCATTTATTAAAATTGACTGCTTGTACTTGTCCATGTTAAGGGGACAAGCAGCTAAGGTGGCAAGGCCAATGCCACCAGGTGTGACAGAAACTGTCTTGAGACTGTCTACCCCAGTTTCTATGATGGACCCAAAAGTGAAAACCCAACTACACCTTTTTGACTATTGCCAGTAGTCCCACCACTATTACCACTACTGCTAGGGGCACTAGATCTTCATGTATGAGTGGTGGTAGGCTCAGGGGCTTTACCTGGGCAGGACTTATCCCCTGGCCAATGGCTTTTACCTCTGCACATATAGTGTCGCGTAGGCTCTCATTATCCTAATGAGACTACTGGATTTTGAGCGGCAAGATCGTTCATAGTGTGGGGGACTAAGTCTGACCCACGGTGAAGGACCCTTGTCACTCTAAATCCAGGTTTTGCTCCGGCTAACTAGCAGTGCCTCATCTCTCCCAAATGGGAGAGACAATTGGGCAGCCGAGCGCATGACATCTTAGTACTTCCCAGGGAAGTCGTGGTCACACAGGTCACAACCGGTTCTCTCATACACAGTACGGTCTCATATATAAATGACATAGGCAGTTTAATTTTTAAAGATTGGTTTAATAAAACAACTGCATTTTAGATAGCAAAGTGTGAGCTGCAAATAACCAGAACTACACAACACAGTAGGATTAAAATAGTAACGATGAGAGTGAAGCACAAAAATAAGGCTATCATAGTGCCGCTAGATTATTTTCTCTCTAAGTTATATTACGAGCACAGCATGTGAAGCTCTGAGCCTGCCTTTCAGGTTCCCCCGGGAGGACATCAACCCTCATACCTGAGCAAAGGCCGGTAATCTGCATCAGCATCTGCCACAGGCATTCAGCATCTAGTTGTAGGTTCCTGGCCGGAATCTCCCTCTTAACGTGTACTAGGACTAGGAAGTGTTTTTATACTAACACGCAGATGTTCTAAGAAAATGTCCCTACGTAAGGATGTGTATTTTCTATGAACACTGGAGACTAAACTTCTACCACGTTTACCGGCAATGTACCAGACTGTAACCTTTGAGAACACAGTGCTGAACTAAGCTAAACAGTGAGATAGAGGAAATTAAAACAAGACCGTAAAACTGGTTATTGTAAAATAACAGTACAAAGTTTAATCAAATATATCTAGGGCAAGGTGCGCAGCGGCCTAGTATGCTAAACTAACGTGCATGAAGCTATATTAAAAATAGCTACACTACAATAGCATCAAGGCTTTTTATTGTATGTAGAGTGAAAAGAAGAGGAAGAGGATGATCTATCCCAACCCTCAGAGGAGTGTTTTGGACATGAAGAAGGATCTTTGTGCTTACTTGTATCCCCATGCTTGCCCTAATCTTTTTCACCATCTTTCTTTTTCCTGTCTGTGTCACCCTCTGTATGTGCTTTCCTGCTCACCCTTGTTCTGACTCATTTGTCTACCTTCTTTCCCAATTCTTGGGGAGAGGTCAGACCTGAGTCCACAAGATACTGGTGCAACAAATCAGACACAGAAATTGTTCAATATATGCTCTCTCGGAATTAGATTATACAGGCTTTCATAGTCAGTCACCTTACTGCCATTTAACAAACCTTCTAAGGCCTCCACTGAACAGTCTACAAAGTCTAACCGATCCTGTGAAGACTCTTTTCTGGTCTCTCTAAACTTGATTCTATATTGTTCAGTGTTTAAGCCTAGACTGTCCAAGAGTGCACTTTTCAGAACATGGTAGTTGTCTGAGTCATCCTTCCTGACAATAAGGAGTCTGTCTCTCCCCTTGCCACAGAAGGACAACCACAGAATAGCAGCCCACTGTGCCTGAGGGACCCTCTGAACTTTACAGGCTCTCTTAAGTGCAGCAAACCACTTATAAATGTCATCCCCAACCTTGTAAGGGGGAACAACCTTGTGCAGATTTCTGGAATTAAATGTATGTTCTCTAACACTGGAGTTCCTGAAACTGCTACCGCTGCCGCCACCATGAGAACTAACTCCAACCCCTGCCTTTCCCTTTCCATAGCCAGGGATTCCCTGTCTAAGGCCAACTGTTGCTGATGTAGCCTCAGTCTACCCTCTTCCAACCTCAGCTTTCAGAGTTCCCTATCTAGGGACCGGACCTCAGGGTTGGATGTCTGTGACACCTCTGAGACAGAAGTGACATGGGAATTGGCAGAGACAGATCTTTCCCTATCTTGAGTAACTCTAGTTACCTGGCCTCTAGGTATGAAGGGGGCCCTACTTGTATGTGACACCTTCCCACTACCAGCTATACTAGGAGGTTTGTTTATGGAAAGAGCTGTGGAAGGACCCTCCTCAGGATCTTCAGAATGCTCTCCTGAGTCTACATGGTTGGAATCCCTCTGACTGTACCTGACCAATGGTATGTCCCTGGTCATTCTGGAGGAGGAGATTTAAGAGAAATTCCTTGTTGAGGTTCTTCCCAATCCCTAAACTCCTTTCTATGCAGGTACCCCTCATACTTTTGAAATTCAAACGTTTATAAGTTGTCTTTACAACCCTGGGGGTAGACTCTACACCAGACATAGTGACAGAAAGAGGTTGGGCAAAAAAGTAAAAAGTTCGCAAAGTATTTGGCCTAACTTTTTAGAGAAAACAAAAACTTTTCAGAAACTTTTGAAACTTTTAGAAAGTTTTAAAGAACTTTTTAGAAAGCGAAAAATGGATACTAGGTACAATTATGTATAGCTCTAAGTACTGGAGTACACTTTTCTTGTGAAAAGCACTAGCAACAAGGTGGTAAGGCAATTGCAAGTACTTATGCCACCGCTGCACCACCAATGTAGGAGGCTGGCCTGGTTTGTAGTGGGTACCTAAGGTACTCACACCTTATACCAGGTCCAGTTATCTATTATTAGTGAAATGTAGGCAGTGATCTAGCAGCATAGGCTGTCTAGAGGTAGCTGTAGCAGAGTAGCTTAGGCTGAACTAGGAGACATGCAAAGCTCCTGCAATATCACTATAGTTACACAGTACTTATACACAATAAAAGACAATGCTCAGTGTTACCAAAAATAAAGGTACTTTATTTTAGTGGCACAAGGCCAAAAATACCTTAGAAACAATACTCCTTCTGGAGGTAAGTATTATACCTCAATATATACACAAGAGACCAAACTCAGGTAAGTAAATAGTAAAAGAATAGTGCAAACAGTAGAAAATACAAGAAAATGCAATTGGCCTAGGGGCAACACAAACCATGTATTACGAAAGTGGAATGTGAATCACAAATTCCCCCCTAGGTAAGTGTAGTGTGTAGAGGGGCACTGGGAGTGTAAGAAAACACCAAAGGTAAGTAAAATACCCCACTCCAGAGCCCAGGAAAGTAGGAGTAAAGTACTGAAAGTTTCCTCAGGACATACTACAAGTCTTGATAAGAGTTATTGCAAGAACCAAGCAAGACTGCAAGCAACAAATGGTGGATTCCTGGACTTGAAGACCTGTGAAGAGAGGAGACCAAGTCCAGAAGTCGCAGAAGATTCCAGGAAGGACAGGAGCCCCTGCCAACCTAGTAGATGGTGCAAAAGAGGATTCTCTGGTTAGAAGTAGTCTGCGGAAGAGCACCAAAGAAGATGGCTGTGGGTTCCTGCGTGGTGCAGGAGATGTCCCACATCGAGATGTTGGATGCAGGCTGTTTGCGTCGCTGGATTTGTCTAACAAGCCTTGGTTCAAGCAAGGTTGCAGTTTCATCAAAATGGTGCTGCCTGGACCCAGGAGGGACCTGGGGGCCTTGACTCAGACTGAGGAGGCAGAGAGGGCTCCCAACACTGTGTTGGTCCACCACCTGTGTTCCAGGGAGCATGCTTGTCATCAGGAGAGGAGTCCCAGAGAACCGGTCGTCATCGCAGAAGGTGCCTGCAGGAGCAGGGAAGTGACTCCGTCACTCCACTGAAGATTCCTTCGGTTCTTCTGGTGCAGAGTGAAGACAGGGAGTCCTCAGAGCGTGCACCCCTGGAAACTGTTGCAAATGCCAGCTGGAGCTGAAGTTGTAGGTCACAGGAGTCGTCCTGGATACTTTGTTGCAGTTGCAGCGGTTCCTGGAGCAGTCTGCGGTTGATCCGATGGTCAGGAGCTGAAGCAGAGGATGCAGAGGATTGCTGGAGGAGTCTTGCAAGCTGAATCTGAAGAGACACCCACAGGAGAGACCCTAAAAAGCCCTGAGAGGGGGATTGGCTACCTACCCAGGTATGCACCTATTAGGAGGGTTCTCTGACTTCACCTGCTGGCACTGGCCACTCAGAGATCTCCAGAGTGTCCCCACACCTTGGAAAACAAGATGACTAACGCCAGGGACACACTGGAGGAGCTCTGGGCACCACCCCTGGGGTAGTGATGGACAGGGGAGAGGTCACTCCCCTTTCCTTTGTCCAGTTTCGTGCCAGAGCAGGGACTGGGGGTCCCTGAACTGGTGTAGACTGGCTTATGCAAGGAGGGCACCATCTGTGCCCTTCACATCATTTCCAGAGGCTCTGGGAGGCTACCCCTCCCAAGCCTGTAACACCTATTTCCAAAGGGAGGTGTAACACAGGTGTAACAAAGGAAATGCATTGTTCTGCCTTCCTGAGACTGAGCTGCTCAGACCCCAGGAGGGCAGACACCTGTCAGTGAGGTGGCAGGAGCTGGAGCTGCAGTGGAAACCTCAGAGAGTTGGTTGGGCAGTACTGGGGGTCCATGGTGGAGCCCCCAAGATGCATGGGATTGGCCCCCTAACACCAGATTTGGAACAGGGGGACAGTTCCATGATCTTAGACACCTCACATGGCCATATTCGGAGTTACCATTGTGAAGCTACATATAGGTATTGACCTATATGTAGTGCGGACGTGTAAAGGTATCCTCGCACTTACAAAGTCCGGGGAATTGGCCCTGGACAGCGTGAGAGCACCTTTGCTAGTGCAACAGTGTCATCACACTTAGTAACTTTGCACCTAGCCTTCAGTGAATGAAGGTTAGACATATAGGTGACCTATAAGTTACTTAAGTGCAGTGAAAATGGCTGTGAAATAGTGTGGGCACTATTTCACTTCAGGCTGCAATGGCAGTCCTGGTGAAAGGTTTGTCTGAGGTCCTTATGGGTGGCAAAAGAAATGCTGCAGCCCATAAGGATCTCCTGAAACCCCAATGCCCTGGGTACCTCGGTACCCTATACTAGGGACTTATAAGAGGGTCCAGTGTGCCAATTGGAATTGGAATATGAACTCACTAAACTATAGTGACTAATTTGGAAGTGCAGAGAGCATAAGCACTGGAGTTCTGGTTAGCAGAATTTCAGTGACACAGTTAAGCACTACTGACAACACACCAATTAGGCCACAAACTATGAGCACTGGGGTCCTGGCTAGCAGGATCCCAGTGAGACAGGCAATACACACTGAAAATAGGGTTTTAACTATTAGCACTGGGGTCCTGGCTAGCAGGATCCCAGTGAGGCAGTAAAAACACACTGACACACACTCACAAACAGGCCAAAAGTGGGGGTAACCATGCTAGAATGGGGCTACTTTCACACAGGGGGCAAACTTCGATCACCTTCTTCTGTACCTGTGTGGAAGTGGGCCAGACGCTCCGGGTAGCGCAATAACTTTCTGATATGGTCCTCACGTAGCCTGTGGACAAATGAGGTCACAGGAGCGGCAGTACAATACGGCCCTCAGCGTCAAGACAGCCAGTGTCCAGGCAGTTGCAGGAAGGACTAGTGTCTGCATCCTCCTCTGAGGGCCAAAGTGTAATTCAGTAGGCAAACACCAGTCACCAGGTCACCAGCTCGTGTCTTCCTCTCGGCAGCCCTGCTTGCATCACAGGTCCTCCATGCGCCTCTCCGCCATGCACACAGCTCCCCTCTCAACTCGGCTCCAAAGGCCGTTCTGTAACAGCACCCACCAGGCAGACGTTCCCATCACCATCCAGGAGGCAGGGCCCTCGGCAGCCTCGGCCATCCCAGCTCCAGTAGAGCCCTGCAGGCAAGGGAGGAGCCTCGGCCGCCCACAGAATCCTGGCGTGTCTCCTCTGCATCCAGCGGATCACCGGTCAGAGGGACCCCAATGCCGTCTCACCGCTACTCGGCTCTCTCTCCAGCAGGGGGAATTAGAGACTGGGTCCTGCACTCCGTCAGTTTCTATGGAGCGGTAGGAAGTGTTGCTGGCATCCGCGGTCAGCTTGGGCAGCGCGTCCCTATCGGGCAGTAAGTAGATCGGGCCCGCATTGAGGACAGGCAGGCCCATTCGGGCGATTTCCCCCTCAGGGAGGGTCATCAGGACACAGGCCGCTTCTCATCGTCCCCGGATTCATAAGCCTCCAGGGCGTCTCACTACAGGTGGGTGTCTCTCACTTAGGCTGATTATTGCATAGGGTCAGGCCCAGGCTCGGGAGCCCTCTGATTAAACGTCCGCCATCTTCTGTGATAGACAACGCCCCTCTGACCTGGCATTTTATATGTCTGTTCCACAGCTCATGTTTCAGAGGTTGCTCTCAGTGTGAGTGAAGAGTTTTCTCTGCAGGCCCATATTTGGAATTTGACATTCAGGCAGCCTGCACGATTTGTGCACACTTTACAGCTGATATGTAAAAAAGTGGGATATGCCAATTAAACAGAAAAATAGTTAATGCCACATGATGTGCAGGGCGGCCCAGTAGCAGACCAATGGATGAAAAGGGCTGGTTGAAAGCCTCTATTAGCAAATGCAGTATGTCAGCCCAAAGAAGCCCTACATTCCTCCTCGGTCTGACACTGTCCTGCCCCATTCAGGCAGATGGCTCTGCCTGGTGACTGGATTCTCGGTCTTCAAGGGCCAGGCCTCCCAGGTGAAAGTGACAGCTTCAGTAGAACTCCAAACTCTGAGGAAATCGGAAAAAGCTCAGACACATTGATGTTTATTGGACTAGGGGCCTCATTTACAAAAAACTGGCACATCAATCACGATGCCAGTTTGCTTTTGCCGCCCTGCACCCCCCTTAATGACACCATGGTATTGCTGTATTTACAATACAGCATACCGTGGCGCTCGTTAGCACAGCTGGATCAGAATTTCTGATGCATTTGTGGAACTTTGCTGGACTCTCCAGCAAAACTCGGGAGGCCCGTTTAAAACAGCACAGCATCACTGCCCTGAGCAGGCATAACAAAATGATGCTAGAATGACCATTACTGCGGGCCTCCTTGCAGGGAACGCGTCCGTTGCCTACATTATACCTGTTGCAGGTATATTGTGGTGAAAGTGTTTACAAACTCACAGGGTGGGGGACTGTTCTGTGCCATCTTAGCATTAAAAAAATGATGTTTAGGCTGGGCAAGAGTCTTGTAAATGAGCCCCTAAGTGTTTATGATAACAATGTGTTCAAGCTGTTAAACTATTGGTTTATGGTTTCATTTGAAGGCGAAGCATAAGTCACAGAGGGAAGGGTGCGAAGGGGAGCCTTTACGTGAAACACCTTTGGGAGACTCACATGCAGCAGGATGGGGAAAAATTAGCCCATACTAGTTCCATTGGTACCTGTACAGCCTTTGTATATTCTGTCAGTACTTTGATGCACTTGAGCTTTGAGCAACTCTATACCTGGTTATCCCAGTAGCCTCACCCGGCAAGCACTGTGCCAGGGAGGGCTACAGGGAAGGCTTAGCGGTTTGAAACCGCTCGAGGTCACCCATCCTTTGGTTCTGAAGCCTCCTCCGACCCTCTCTGTGGCATCTTCCTGTGTCCACTGGTCAGGTAGAATTCTGCAGCGAAGGTGTAACTAGCAGTTTTTACGAAAGACATTTCCACTGTGTTCTAACATGAAACCTGTTTATGTTTGGTCGTACATCTAATGGCTGTTTCACTTTCTTGACAGCTGAGATCCTTCTGTTGTCATAAGAAGGTATTTGGCATGAATGCCACTAACTCCCTTGTGGGGTCTACACATTTCACAATGTTGATGAGCGTTACCTGTGGAGGCACACAGTGTCAGACTGTGGACATCATTCTTATTTTGGAGGTTGGGCAACAAGCATTGTGGCCTTGCACAGGAGACTGTGTTGTCATTCTGCCGGATATCTCAGTAGATGACGTAGCTCCGCTCTATAACGGTGTGCAGAGGATTTAAACCAGTACAACAATATTTTGGCGTATGGCCACTGCATGAGTGCTGTGAGCCACCTCACATGTGAAATGAGAGGCGTTACATTTAAGAAACACTTACAGTTTCTCTCTAGTTGATAGAGGGGGAGTGAGGGGAGTAATTTCAGGAATCTGTCAAACGTCCTCACAAGCGCAATTGTCCAAAAGCCAATCGTATGGTTTTTCACAGTATTAACCAAAAGTAAAGGATTTCTCTTACTGTGTCAGAAAGAATCTTGTCTTCATGCTTCGTCATGGGTGATTCCTCGTCACTGCGCAAGTAAAGTAACCATGTTCATCCCAACAGGCTTCAATATATTGGAGTTCTAGGTGGAGTTCTTTTTGTTTATGTACACCTTTTGTTGTTTGAAAATTAACTGCAATTACAGAGCTCTTCTAGATGTAGCCAAATACATTTACCTGAAGGTTAACAATGAAATTATGTATTAATTTTCCTGGCAGTAAAATTAGAATAAAAGTAGTTCAATACGCGACGCTATTGTCCCTGTAGTCTCTTCTAATGGATGCATTTTTGGGATATATCCAGAAGGCCCCACAATAGTAATTTTATTTTATTTAACCTTTCTATCGTGGTTTATATAAAAGGTGGCCATATTCTCCTTTCTGAGTGGTTTTCCATGTTTCGCTTCAATCTGCAAAAAAACATAACCACCACGGGCCAACACACTAACTGTGAAGTTAAAAATACAAATTGAAAACACTGCATTGTGTAAAGAGCTGAACCACCAGAGTTCTGGCTATTTTACCAGGTATGGCGACACCCTAGATCAGTCTAATGGCATGAAGGGGGTCTCTACTGGATGAGGTTGGCCCAGAGTCTTGGAAATAGAACAAAATAGCTGTAGGTATGTAACAGGGGAAGAAATTCACGTATATCGTTACCCCACCCTGTTGTGCTCTGCAATCAAAGGGGGATAGGAAGGGATATCTCCTCTGGATGTTGTTCACATGCCCATGCTCTGTTCTCATCCCTTAAACGAAAAATAGGCTGTAGTCATGAACTGACCCGGTTGCCCGTCTCCTGGGTCAGCGTACCGGAACCAAGTTGGGTCTGTTATGCTTAAGCCAGGTATCATGGATGGAGGAGACCTTGCAAATGTATCATTTTACTGCTAAATAGTGAGAGGTTGGCTTGAGTCTTTCTGGCGATACACACTCTTTTTATGTAGCTAGAGATGCCCCACCGCCCAAAAAATAATAATATCAGCAAACAAAAAAATACACCCTTCGTGCCTTCCAAAGGTGCATATGCTAAGTTCAAACCGGTGCGCAAAAATAAATTGCGCTTCCCGTGACAATCTTTCCTCCCACCCAACAAAACTCTCCTCTAACTCCCTCCTCTCGGGACTCACCCTATGTGTCAAATCTCCTGAGTTGCGGCGGCTCATCAGCTTCTTCCAAAGTCGACCACCGCTCCTCGCGCTAAGTTTCACCACCTTCCTTGCGATCTGCGTCTTCCTCGTGGGTTTCTTTCCTCTCGGGCCGATCCTCGCTTGGCATCTGATGTCTTCCTCCAGCGTATCTGTCCTCCTGGCTTCCTCCTCCTGCCTGTAATGGCCCGGTTTCTCCTCTTTCCTGTTTCCTCCATTGGCTCTCCTCGCCGGTTGTCCCTCGTCACTGTTGAAACAGATGGGGGTCCGGTTTCTGATAGGTAGGTATTTTTCCTGTTTTTTTCCTGTTTTTTTACGTACCCATTTATTTGTCTCTCTCATAGGTGTTCCGGCATTCAGCCAGACTGCTGCGGGTAAGTATAGGGGTTCGGGGCTAGTCTTATCACACTGTTATGGACTGTAGATGGTACCACCAATTTAGACTCTGGCCAGCGGCTCAGAATACAAAGGGTGGGGGATGCCAAATTCTTTTAACACTTGCTTTATGTACTTCCATTCGAGGGTATC
This sequence comes from Pleurodeles waltl, assembly GCF_031143425.1. NCBI lineage: Eukaryota > Metazoa > Chordata > Amphibia > Caudata > Salamandridae > Pleurodeles > Pleurodeles waltl. The sequence continues at coordinate 1,830,395,201 of NC_090440.1, read as the reverse complement.
AGACGTCTGTTCAAGGTCTAAGGTTAGGCAGGAGGAGTTAGGCCCGGCCTCAGGGGCTTTCTACAGTACATTATAAAACTGGCTAATAATATTCTCCTTAGGTCAAAGCCGTTTGGTCTTCATTAACGAGTCCAGGTAGGAAGGGGAGCAAGTGATCTGCTATAAATTTGCTCTATATTTTGTACCCTGTTTTTAAAATACAGATCGGTTTGTATGAAGAAAAACCTAATGGGCATTTGCCTGGTTTCGGGTCAGGGGTGACCACTGCCTCTTTGTTTGTGAGGCGGGCACCCATGGTCTTTTGCTGCTTGGTATAGTTTGTGCAACCCTGGGATTAAGAGGGATTCATACATGATGTAAAACTCCATAGGCAGGCCACCTGAGCCTGTAGTTTACATAGGGTGACCACCTGGCACTGAGGCAAATTCTGGACAGGACTGTAAAAAATTCAGGACAAAGGGTCAAAATCCAGGACAAAAATTCAGGACAAAGGGTCAAAATTCAGGACAAAAAATTCAAGAACAAACGTCAGTTTTACAGACACACACAAGAGAGGCCATGCGTCACTATGTTGTCAGTGCATTTATTTACTCCTTTTTTTTAACCTAGCACTATTTATTCACTGTGGTGTTTTATGATTGCCTCCTGGTATGCTACATTCAGGTGTCACATTAGGTCCTTGTTCAGTATCGTAGGCCAATCACGAAGGCCATCACCCCTGCCCAAATCTATCCAATCTTTCTTGAAGAAAAGCAACAGCAACATTTTGATTATGTTTCTGATCATTTTAAAACCCCTGGCAAACAGTTTGGGAAACATTAAGGTAATTAACCTTATGCTAGTTTAAACAAATTGAACAAAAACATCTGGCTTACCACAACCGTCAATGGACTTTCAACCTAAAAAAAATTAAAGAGGCAGGGCAGATGGCGTGGGCAACAGTCTTACACATCATGTCAGGATGTGAGGTACCCACAACTTCTCTGTAATCTGTAAAGAGTGTATGTCTGGGACTCTACATTTATCTCAGACATGGGAGACCGGACTACCAATCAAAGATAATAAAAGAGGAGGATGAAATTGAGATTAAATGTGAGATCCACGGCAAGTGATTCAAAGGGTTGTTGCTCAGAAGTGAATGAATAAGGAAGAGAAGAACAAGGTGGGACAATTAAAAAAATCAGACAAGATGGGTCCACCAAGACTATCGGAAGTATTGGGTACCTGGGGAGTTTTCTCTGCACACAGGAGATAAACAGAAGAGGCACTGTCAAGTGATTGAAAAAGCAACACCCATCCACCTTGGCAAACTCTTCTGGTGCAATGGTCCGCTGTTCGTGCTTGTGAAGGGTGAGCAGGGACCAGACCACTTGCAAGTTTGTGCAAGGCAATTACCTGCTTTGTCCATGTCTTTAAATGGTTTTGAAATTGAGCAAAAGCCAAACTACTGATCTGGGTTATCCATAAGTGTCAAGAATCCATAGAATCTTAAAAAATGTTGGGATGTAAATTGCACAAACAAACTATGAACATTTTTAAATGTAATTAGTGTTTCTTGAACACATGGCACTGTTTTCCCATTTATTTACAATTAGATCTCAGATTGAACGGGGAACCAGTTACATTTCGATACCTAGTGATTAATATTTACCATTCTCATACTGATTAGCAGGATAGAAATTTTGGCAGAGCGTCACGGTCCCTCCAAGCCCAGTTTCTTTTTGGTCTTCTCTTCTGCTTTCTATAGTGGGCCACGTGGCACTAGTGAAGATGGTGTGCTACCCCAATGATAGTATTGTTTTGCAAACCTTCCCCTGCTTGCCCTTCATTCCTTTTTCAGACATGCCACACATCTGATTTGGTCGCTGCAGCACCGCCAGGTAGCTCTTTCCACACTAAAGCTACCTGTGACTCCGGCTGGATTAGGTCTTCTGGCCTTAGAATGCTGTTATTCAGCTGCACAGGTCCAATGGGTGGCTCACTGGCTTTCTGCCCACCTCCCTGCATGAGATGGGGTTTATCAGTAAAGACTTTTGAGGAAGGCTTAATACACTGGTCATTGTTTCCTACTGAACATTCTACGGATCACCATCCAGGGTTATCATGCACAGCTTTCTCTTGCCTTGCTAGAACCTTTAAACTCACTGACATGAAGAAACCCTGTGCTCCTGCACTACCTCTGCTAAGCCTTTCCACTCACACAGGACGGATGTGCTCAGAGCAACTCCATCAGTGGCATGCTGTAGGTATCTTAAAATTGGGGGATTTGTTTCTGGACGGCGAGCTACTAAATTTCCAAACCCTTGTGGCAGACTACCATCTTCACCCAGGTCAACTCTTTACCTACAACCACCTTAAAAAATCATTAAATGCCCTATTTCATGTCTGCCACCTAGCACTAACCCTACACGAGGTGTGCCAGAAGCTCTACACCATAGGAACTGGTGGCAAACTGATAGAATGGGTGTACAGACCTTTCCTGCAACATGGAAACCACTCTAGGTCTTCTCGTCATATTACCTGGGTGATTGATTTGGCCAAACCTCTGCAAGATACGGACTGGACTAAAGTACTGGGCTTTCCCCACAAAGTATCCCATGGCTGTCACTTTAAGTACATTCATAGTGCTTCCTTGGGAATGCATTCTGCCCGTTGCTTGCCATTGGCCTTGTGGTTTGTAAGTCACATTTTATCGCTTTCAATTTGCTGGCTTTGTTTGTTTTAGGCTATGCAGCTTGAGTTTGTTCCTTCCTTTGCCCAAACCTTATTTACAGTATCCTTCCGTGTGCTCCCTTTCTGTAACCAGGCCTGTAAATCTTGTTCTTATCTCATCACATTTGCTGTGCATTCAAAGAACGAAGTCAAATGTCAGGCTCTGTCTTCAGTGGGAACTTAGGGCCAGATGTAGCAAGTCGGCAATTTGCGACTTGCAAATTGCGAGTCCCTGCGACTCGCAATTTGCAAGTCGCAAATTGCTATGCAGTACGGTGTCTCAGACACCGACTGCGACTCGCAATGGGGTCGCAATGACCCACCTCATGAATATTCATGAGGTGGGTCGCAAATTGCGGCCCCATTGCGAGTATAGGCACTCGCAAACATGGAGGCCTGCTGTCGTCAGCAGACCTCCATGTTTGCGACCTGCTTTTCAATAAAGCAGTTTTTTTTTTTTTGAAGTGTAGCCCGTTTTCCTAACAGGAAAACGAGCTGCACTTCAAAAAAACCGAAACCTTTAGTTTCGGGTTTTTTTCAGGGCAGGGAGTGGTCCCTTGGACCACTCCCGGCCCTGAAAAAATATTTTGGGGTCCAGTCACAAACTGGAAGGGGTCCCATTGGGACCCCTTCCAATTTGCGATTGGGTTACCCTCCACTTGAAGTGGATGGTAACTGCAATGCCATTTGCGACCGCATATGCGGTCGCAAATGGTATTGCATCCCAATGCGACTCGCAAATAGGAAGGGAACACCCCTTCCTATTTGCGAGTCTGAAATGCATTTTGCGAGTCGGTAACGACTCGCAAAATGCATTTCTGCATTGGGATACGCGTTTAGCGAGTCGCAAATGGCAAATTTTGCCATTTGCGACTCGCTAAACGTTTGCTACATCTGGCCCCTAGTGTTTACTTTTCTTTCTCTGACTTCAAAGTGAGAGTATTTATGCAACAATCTTGCTGGATACTGGGGTTAGGAAAGAGTTTTTTTCTATCATATGACAACATTTAAATAAACTTCAGAATATATCAGAATTAGGAGTACAAATGAAGAACATTTTTGTTAATTATGAACTGTGCTGGAAACAAATACCTTTGTATGATTAAAACAAATCATTGCATTAGGTGATGCAATTTCCACACATCATCGTCTGTGCACAGTATAGTTTGATTTGGAAAACTGTATGTCTGTACAAATGTAATGGTCATTTCAATAAAAATGTGTTGTCTGTAATGGCAGTGTGTTACCACACCATGCATACTCCACTCCAAGCACGTTTCTGCACCACTCTACACCACTGCACCCTACTCTGTATCACTCTACTTTACACCACTCCATGCCACTGCACTGCACTCTTCTTCATTCTGAACCACTCCACATTTTGCCACTGCACTCTATGCTACTTCACACTATGCCCCTCTACTCTACTCTGTACCACTCTACTCTATGCCAATGCACTTTACGCCTCTCTACACCACTGCACTCTGCTCATCTGCATGCTATACCACTCCAGTCTAGGCAACACTAATCTAGTCCGCACAACTCCATTTTATGCCACGCTGCAACACTGCACTGTACGCCACTTTACTCTAAGCTAATACATTCTATGCTGGTGCACTTAACTCTGTAACATTCAACTCTATGCTCCTGCACTCTACATCAATACACTGTACGTCACTTTAATCTACTCTGCACCTCTGCGCTCTATGCCACAGCACTCTACACCACCTTACTCTATGCCATCACACTCTAGGCCACTTTATGCAACTCCATTCTCCCTTGCACCTCTCCACTCTAAGCCACTTCACTCTACTGTGAAACAATCTATGCCATTGCACTCTGTGCCACTACATTCTATGCCACTGCACTCTACCCTGCACCTCTCCACTCTATACAACTGCACTCTACTGTGAAACAATCTATTCTACGCCACTGCACTCTACACCATTCTGACCACTGCACTCTAGTTCAATGCACTCTACACCACTACACGCTGACACTCTACTCTGCAACACTACACTGGTTGCCACTATACTCTACACCACTGTACTCTGTACTACTACATTTTGCACAATACACTGTATTCCACTGCACTCTATGCCACTCTATTCTGCCCCATGCCAATCTATGCCACTGCACTCTACGCCAGTGCACTCTAAACAACTGCACTGTATGCCACTGCCCTTTACTCTGCACCACTGTACTCTTTGCCACTGCCCTCTGTGCCACTCTACTCCACTCTACATCACTGCACTGACACCCTACTCTGCAACTTTGTACTCTCCGCCACTGTACCATACACCAATCTACTCTGTACTACAGCATTCTATGCCACTGCACTCTACGCCACTGCATGCTATGCCACTCTACCCTGCATAACTCCACTCTACGCAACTGCACTCTACAGCACTATACTCTACTCTGCACTGCACAACTCTACACTATGCCACTTCACTCTCTGCCACGCAAGTCTACCCTGCACTCTATGCCACTGCACCACTCTACACTACTGCACTCTCTGCCACTCTATTGTATGCCACTCTACACCACTGCACTCTATGCCACTCTACTCTGTCCCACGCCACTCCATGCCACTGCCCTCTAAACCACTGCACTCTACACCAATGCACTCTAAACAACTACACTGTACCCCACTGCACTGTACTCTGCACCACTGGGCTCTACTCCACTGCTCCCATGCCACTCTACTCCACTCCACACCACTGTGCCACTAACATTTAGCCATGCTGAACAGCAGCCACTGGTGTATAACATGGCTAAAACACATTGGCAAAGCCAATAACTCTTACGTAGACTAGACCTTTTAGCTTTGCCAATGTTTGTTAGTACTATGAGGTACCGAGGTCCCTGAAAGTACTGTGAATGTGTAAGTCTTTATTTTAAACATGCATTTGACACCTCATCAGGGGGTAGTTAGCGCTATATAACTACAATTGCATCATAATATAGGCTGCTACAAAATGAGCAAATACAGTTCGTTTAAATAAAAAAAAGGGCTTCTCAAATACGGATCTGAATAATATACAGTTTATACCTAGTACTAAAATTTTTTATACCACTCCATTAAAACCACACACTCCACAGCTCACCTCGGAACACTATTACAGTACCTTTCTAAAAGAAAATATCTTTGCCATCAGAAAACTTCAACTGACTCCTTTTTATTAAAGTCAATGCAGGTTTTCAAGCCCCTTTGCATTTGCAGGTTTATCAGTTACCCACATTTGCATTTCTTTAGGGAGGGCGACACCCTGGCTAGAAGGCCTTTTCTTATCTGTCTGCCCCTCCCTCAGAGCACAGGATACTCCGTGCCTTTCAATCCAGCTGGGGAAACTGATCTGCCCGTGATTTCACCCTGCCTTCGTTGTCCTTTAGGTGAAAGGCTAAAATTACAGACAAATGCTGTCTGTTAGGCCTTTCATCACGGACAACGGATGGCGGTAGGGCGAAATTACGGGCAGTCCATGAAATTTACGGACGGGTGGTCACCCTAGTTTTACACCCGGCGAGAAAACCCATCGCTTGTCATGTCTCTTGGTGAGATATGAGCACTGCCAAGTCCTCAGCTGCCCTGTCAGATAACTAAGGAAGTCACACCACTTATCTTATTAGATATCAATAGATGTACCTGTGGACAGCATACAACAAAGTATAACGCAACATACTAGTCTCGGAAGCACTGATTACGTACCTCTTGTGTGTGGCTCTCTATCCCCCCTGGGTACTGATAGTCTGTATGAGTGTCTGTGAATGTAGTGGTCTGGAGAGCCATTCCAAAAGCCTACCCACAAAATCACCTTTCACTTCGGTATTTGCTGCATATTTCACATGGTCAATGCATCTAAGATGTTCTAGTATTGTGGCAAGCTTCTCACATGCCTTATTTAAGACCTTGGTAAGCGCAGGGTCTATGGTAACTGCCTACTCGAGGGCAGGGAGAAAACTCTCAACTTTGTTAAAATCTGAGTTAAGTGTTCCACGGTCTTCCACCCTGGTATACATGCAGGGACCTTGAGGACTGCTTTAAAAGCCTTTCACTCTGATAAGGGTGAAGATGCAGCGTTTTAATTCTTGCAAAAGTATTTTCTGATCATTTCCCTCAGATCGTCCCTGGTAGCAATGCCTTCCAGCCACACATCAGCACTGGTGTAGGCACTCGCCCCAGTTGAAGCCCCCCTACAAAGTATTATGGTCTGGCACGGTTTTCCTTATATAGGTAGTGTGATATGTGGACGGTTGTAATGAGTCTGCACATAGTATATGAGCCAGTCTGACATGTAACATGCAAGGGGACGAGTAAAATGAGTATTCCCTCATTACTACATTCTTACATCGCCTCGGAGTCAGTAAGTGACCATCCACATTTCCACGATTGTAATGCACAGCTGGCGAACTCAGTAATGGGGGTGAGAGCAGTCTAAATGTGTGTCAAGCACACTGTTTAAGCCCCCCCCCCACACACACACTACCCAGGGAGCCTCAACCGAATTGCTGAGTTTGTGTGACAGTTTATCTCATTTAAGAGGTGCTGGTCTTAGCGCGATCTTGGCCTATCTATTTTGTGTAAAAAATGGTAAGTATTTGGTTTAAATTAATATCATAAGGTGTTGTAACTCACATCAATAATAAACAGTTCAACAATAATAGAGAGTCAGTAAAGGACACACCATGACCAATTTGGCCAAGAAAAACCACACCATTGGTATCAATTAAAAGGTTTATTTCCCTATATCAGCAACGCAAAAGTCACGAAAATTTGTCTCAACATCAAATGATAAAGATAAAGAAATATCATAGGCTGTCCATATCGCCTAAATTGTCCTAACTTGAACAAAGCAACAAGAACAATAATCTCAACAGCGAAAACACTCATTAATAGCAGCAATATATGAGAAAAAGATATGTAATACATTTGTTCAGCAAGCAAAATTAATATCAGTTCATTAGCATAATGAAACACCTCACTAACCTCAGATTAGCATTAGCATGTTGGTCTTCATGCAAAAGTTTTAGTAACACTAATTTGGAAAACATCTAACGATGGCACTATCAAAACAATCAGCAGTATTAGAACAGTAGCAGCAGGTACCTGAAAAACTAAAGACAAATAACAATGCACAGATTAAACATAGTTACCTATCCCTAAGGAAAGTCAGCAGAGCAGCTACGACTTCATCAGGGGGACAGCAATGTCAGCTTCAGGATAGGGCAGAGTAAGGGGAACGGTTTAGGATTTGGACTCTAAGATCATAAAACTATCAAAGCATTAGTTCAGCATTTGAACAGGCTTAATAAACTCAGAAAAATAATAAAATACCAAGTTGTCAGTAGACTGATTGGTAAAGTATAAAATGCCAAAGTGACAGATCACCAGAACGAAGTATGACGGAATGAACTAAAGCTCTCCGTGAGCTGTTCATTTAATTAAGATACATCCATAATTTTCATTGGTCAAGAGCATCAGGCGAAGAAAGAACATCCAATCATAAAAAACATTAGATATCGAAAATACATTTGGAAACACACAATATTAGTTTGCAAGACGTTGATTTGATGCTTCTTCCATTTACGTAACTCCAAACAATACTAATTGTAGCTTCTTTGACTTGCTTCCGACTGGCATCAGTGGAGCCTTTTGTTCAACCACTCTAGAATACGCTGCTACCAGACAATAGTTACAAAGTTTGTGGAAACATTTTCGTATCAGCTCATTTCTTCGGGAGAAATACATTTCATTAGTACAGACATAGATCAAACTCGTGACTTAAACAGAAGAAGTTTGTAATACAAGGGACATGTGAAGAATTAAATGTTTCTTTCGTGGGTACATTTGTTACATAAACAGTCACTGTAACCTAGTCTCATTGAGGCCCAGCAGAAAACAATAAATGCTCATATTATTTTGTCCATTTAATTAATCTTAAAGTGATCTTCCGATCAGGTCAGGATTAGCACATTACTTTCAAAGCATGTTTTCACACATGATGGTGGCCAATCAGAAAACTAAAATTTTAGGTTATTAGACATTTATATAATCAAAGCAAGTGCTAAAAATTATCAATACTAAATTTCCTCTTCCATGCTAAAAGGTTCCCCTGGCCTTAACCAGATTAGTACACTTCTCTCATTTGGTGACTAAGTAGTGTAAAATAATTGCCCTCTTCAAATATGCTTCAGTTTGGCGCCCTTTCCTCCCACCAAATGTGTCTGTTGAAAAAATAAAATTTGTGTGCCTCGCCTTCTTAGCTGGACAAATGCCTATGGATTGTACCCAGCCCTCGTATGTTTCAAGTCGTAAACATATATTTGCCCTGGTATTCATGGTAGGGTGTTGTGTGTTGAAATCCACTGTAGAGTAAGTGTGCTAAGTCTTGCATCAACCTCAGCCATGACATCCATTTCAGTTGCTGCTTGGGGGTTATTGATTGGACACTCCTAGGCAACAAAGATCTCCATTGTAACTCCCAGTGAGGCACAAAAATGTAGTCCAACAAATAACCAGAAAAAACCCCAAACTAAAGCTGTTAACAAGCCAAAAGGAGGAAAATTATTAACGTAAATGTGGCAGTAGCTTTGGGGTAGGTGTGGTCGTTGATGTGAACATGTCATCTCATAACCATTGGGGTCTTTTCTGGGCAGCAAACCAACACATCCCATCTGGTGGATGTAGAAGAAGCCTATCAGTTCCAGTACTGTAGAGGTAATGGAGTAGCCAGTAATTGCAATTACAATATAGTGAGCTAACTAGATAGGCAATTAAGAACCATATCAGAAAATGCTAACCAATGTTTACAGCGTCTATTGGTACAAACTAAAGTTGTAACCACTTCCCAGAGGAATCCATCCCCTTTGTCAGCATGACTACCTGTGGGTGAGGTTCAAATTTGTTATGGGCCCAGGAAGTCCAAAACATCTCCCACCATCAATGTTCATCCTCAGTTTGCGGAATTAGCAGAAGAAAAATACAGGATTCCATGCTAGAGTCCGACTCCAGTCATCTGCAGTCTCTTTGGATCATGGGACTGGAGATGATTCTCTCATAGCTGATACCATCACAATGGTTGCCCTGTGTCCCTCTCTGATCTGCCAATTTAAGAGGTAGTCTAAGTGCATTTTTGCTGCATTCTCTCGGCTCACCACTTGAGGCCTGATTTGGATGAAGACAGTTGCTTATTGTTACTCGGTTCAGTGCTGGCTTTCATGCCTTGGAATTGCTCAAGCCAAGTTGAGGCATTGTTGGGCTGTAAAGAAATGAGGTAGCTGGTCTGCTGTAACCTTGAGCTTGGACAGGAAGAGAAGGAAAGGCCTCCCTGAATTTTCTTTTCATGCTTATGAAGAAGACCCTGAGATGTTGTACAACCAATGTGTAATCAGGAAAGATCACTATCTTGGATTTGTCAGTCATTAAAGAAGTTTCTGAGCGGGCCTTCCGAAGGATTGTATTGCAGTCACTGAAGGTTAGGATTTTTGTGAGGATCGGCATAGGTGGGCCACCAGGCTGGGGGTCTTTTTGGATGGGACCCAATGCAAGAGGCCTTGTTGGGAGACTTCACTCTGGAGACAATTTGCAATGTACATTATGGCATTTGGCTCTTCAGAGTTTTCATGACAGCCCACTATACGAAGGTTGTTTCTATTAGCTCGTCCCTCTGCATCTTTGATGCAACCCTCCAGGAATGTTAGCTTCTCTGTAAGATTCTGTAATGTTCTTGACATGTGAGTGGTCTGCGGGCAGAGTTCTTCGAATGTTTACTTGTTATGTTTGATGCTGCCCCCAAACTTTTGTTGATCCTTTCACAGTAAATTCACATGAATTGTTAGTGAATCCATTTTCATTTTGAGGGCAGCTGGGTGGCACCAATAGTCTGACGTTTTGTCACCCTCTTTAGATTGTGTGGAATCCAATAGGTTTGCCAAGGTGGAGAAATCTGCAGCTGTGTGCTAAACAGGGCTCTCATGGTTTGTGACAAGTTTTTGATGATTTTAACCCTGCCCATTTGAAACAATGGAGGGCATGTGTGTGTGGGTCAAACCACATGTGCATCTGCCATCTAGGGAAACCCACCAAGTTCCTGCTCTGCTAGCTCCCGCTCAAGCATACATCCTCACTGCCATTTTGACTTTCTATGCTGTAGCTGAGTATCAGCATAGGGAAGCTTGTCGGGCAGCTGAAACTGCTTTCTTGCCTCATACTTAGTCATTGTGAATATCCTCAATACATGATTGGATTTTACTATTCAATGTGTCCATAACCCTACCCTTCATGTGTTGCCAGGCATGGCCATAATATGACATGGATAATCTCACCACTTCTGAGGTGTGACTACCTAAACAGACGTCAAGCACTTGCATACTCCTCATAATGTGCTTAGGTAATGTCAGATATTCCAAGCATATGCTGAAGTATTGCTATAACTTCCATGCACCCCACTGCTTGCTAGGACTTACATTATCTGCCACTTGCAGCCATGATACGCTATTTATCCCTGTTGGCAGACACTAAAACACTAGCCCTCAAACTCTAATTAAAGGTACCATACTTACACTCACTCTCTTGTACAATCATATGGAGAGGTATGTGCAGGCACATGCATGCAAAGATAAAGAATTATACACGCACCTACCCATGAAGTGAAGCAGATTTGACCAAGCAAAAAGGTTAATTTAAATTAAATTCATAGCATTTATAACTAGATCTCAAGGTGCCTGAGATCCCACCAATGGGTAGACAGAGGCACATGTGCACACAGAAACACACACATACACACTCGCACATGCATCCATGCAAAAATGCATGTAGAGCCAAACACATGGGTGTACACATTGAGTGACATCCCCATTCACCTGCTGGTTCAAAGCTTGCTTTTCAGCTGTATCTACAATAGACAATGCTCGCTCAATATAACATCTATATATTGGGTTCATGCATAGGTGCCTGTTCTAGCTTTTCTGCAGAATTGGTGTCATTGCAAAACATGCCCACTTCACTAGTCTTTGACTCTTCTTGCATATTGCACCAATCACTAATGAGGCAGCACCACTCTCCAGGTATCCCAGACTGGCTTAAGAATAAATTGAGCTATCCTCTTTGAGAGGGGAACTGTCTTACCTGCAGAGATATTAGAACAGGAGATGCTCTGGTCTCAGGGCAAGGGTTTTCCGATCTGTCAAAATGGAGGGTCTCCAAATTTAAATACCTGCAGCTGACTTCCAGGTGGGCATCACAAAACCTATTGGAAGCATAAAGTCCAGACCTAGAGGCCTTCTTTGCACAGATGGGGGCCAAGCAACAACCTAAGAAGGAAATCTCCCAGTGGTATTGGGCAATCATTACTGCACTAGAAGAAAAGATGGGACCTCTGTGCCAACACGGGGAAAAGGACTTACCAGGGATAATTAATGAGCAACTATGGCAAGTATTTTTGAGTTTACTTTACGCAATAGTTAAAGCTGCACCACTTAAAAGGAATCATTTGTTTATACTCCATAGGGCTTACTGGTCGCTGATGAGGTTCGCCAAATTTACAGTCAGGCTGCTCGGATGCAAGAAATGTGGGGAGGTGGACGCAGACGATAAGCGTATTTCTTTGATTGCCCACCATTAACTTCCACTTGGGAGGAAGTAAGTCTGATCCTTGCAGCAATTATAGGCCAGGAAATTAAGGCACTATGGCAGTGTGAGGATAAAGGTGCATTAATTGAACAAAGGTATACTTCATTAGGATTTCCAGTACTACCCCAGTCAGTTTGTCCAGGTCATTATTACCACAGTGCACAATCATGAGGTGAGGGGACTGGCTTTCTCTAATGCTTTCAACCAATGGAAGCAAGTGATGCCACTTTAACCCTCTCTGGTCAACACAGGTAATATCTACATTAGGCAAACCTAGCTCCATGTCAATATCAATCTTTCTAGCATACTCACTAGCCCAAAAATCTAGCGGTACCCTACAATCTATACTCTAACCATTTTGAAGTGAAGGAGCAGTATCACACAGAAGAAGGCTGGAGCTGAATGAGGGAGTTCTCAATTTGTGAGGTGGTTAAAATGGAGGGACCATCTGATTTAAAAAAAAGCACAAATTTGATATGTTGTGAATACATTGGTAGATAAAAATATTGTGATTACAAACATTGTTTGTCAATTTGTGATCGTTTCTTATGTTTTCACAAACATGTAATGCCATTTTGGATATGCTTACATTCTGTAATAGTCAACAACACCGGCTACAGAACAAGTTACAGCTAGTCTGCTGCTAAGAAAAAGTGGTGTGATCTTTTGAACTACTGGTACAGTAGTGTGTTCCAAAGGAGGTTGCTATGGCAGCTGAACTGTGAGAGTGTGGGGGGAAGGGCAGTTAATAAACTATACTTTAATTCTACAAATAAGAGTGGTACAGTAGGGTTTGGAATTTTTTTCTCCAAACTACTATTATCGTATTGTAAATCAATTTGAACAATTACCTTCCATTGTGAAGTGAGACGGGGCAGAGTTGGACACTGTGACACAGTTACGACTCCAGCAGCACATAGTAGAAAATTGGGCTTCTTACCAGAAACACAAGAAAGAGTTAACCACTACTAACCATTTAAATGTGGGATAACATAAATAAAACATGAAATGCAGTTTGTGATTTGCTAACTAGGACAGTATCAGTGAGAGTAAAGGTAAACAGGTTGCCATTACTGGTTTCTTAGTCTAAGGGTGGTGTACCAGTCTTATTCTGATACTTCATTGTTATACAAACAAAGAAGTGCAAGTGAAATTGTGACAGTATTTTATCTAACAAGGAAAGCTATTAACAGGTATGTGAATTAGAGTATTAGTTTAAAACCCAGCTGTGTTTGTAAATAATAGTGTTAAACGTGTACATGATATAGATCAAACTATACTTACTCAGCTATAGCCAGAGAGGTATTGATAATTTTATTCATACATGTAGTAATGTATTTATCATTCTATAAAATGACTAAAAGTACAAGATTTACAACCATGCTTTTTGTGTAGTGCCATAGATTTTTGTGCACACTTTAACTTGAGTTGGTATTTATAAACAGTTAGAAAGGCGTATAGTTCCTTTTTCCCTACATAGAGTTTGCATCTAAACAAGGGTGTATATTAGTTACAGAGAGGGTAGTATGTGCTTATAGTATAAGACATATGGGGCGTCAATTACAAGCCCTATGTTGCAAGACAGTTTAGCAGGTGCTTTGCTGTGCTGAACTGCCTCACTCTAAAATGTTAGAAAAATGCTGTACCTACAGGATAGAGTGAATTTCTGTCCTTTCTCGTTGTGCTGTCACAGAAATGGCTCCTAGTGCCAAAGCAGCCAGCCTTTCACCATGGTGCAAGGGTAGTTACATTGTGAGGATGATTGTTTTTGTGCAGGGAGGGACACCTTCGTAGACAAAAAGAATCACATGAGGTGTTTTTCTATTTCTGTGTGTACAGAAGAATGCAGCAGAGCTAGAAAGACAAACAAATTTGCAAGATTGAAGATAAATAACAATATAAATAAAAAAGGTGCCATAGCAATCTGACAAATTCCTAGAATTGTAAATCTGAGAATGCATCATATTCCTGTGACTTCCACATAATGAGTCACTGATGGTTAGAGTGACACACAATAGACAGATTTATGTATTCACTAGCACATATAATTACACACTTATACATAGACTGATATACTCAACAACATTGTAATCCATACAGTAACAAAGGTAAGCAAAAACGTATACATACAATTACACACCCAGGCATAGATGGACACATATGGTGACACACCCAGGTTCACAGCTACATATAGATTAATGTGCCTTCAGAAACAGTAATGTATGCGATAAGATACACAATCATACACTAATACATACACTAATACATACCATACTGAAGCGAAGAACACATTTAAGGATAAAGTGAAACACTGAGTCAGATAGTCATGCGTATAATAACAGAGAGTGGCGTACTCTTACTTAAACAAAAAACTAGCACATGTAGAGAGTGAGAACATAGTGGTGAATTTGTTTCTATCACATTAATATGGTTATAATGTATAATTGGAATAGTATATGAGGAAAACATAAACATTTTGTTATTTTCTACAGCGATCAATTCCTGAATTACGAGAGATCCCAAAAAATGCCACAAAACAGAAGCAAAAAAAAATTGAAGAAAATATACCACGTAAGTGTAATTCAGAAATAAAAAAGACAACATGTGGAGAATGCCTCTAAAGAGAAAGGAGCTGCTGGTAAGAAAACCAAAAAAACTTTAAAATCTATCTGTAGGAAACTGAAATATTTGCAAAATGAAGAGCATGAAAAGAAGACTTAAATCTTCCAAAGAAAGGAAAAGACGCTGTCATATTACAAGAAAGAAATCAAAGAAGAAATCCCAAAGTTTAACTAGAAGTCAGCAACAGTTCGAAGAAATTGCAGTGAGAATGTTTTGTGCCAGGGTAATTCAGAGTCTTATTAAAAATATGAAGCAACACCAAAGGAGAAGAGAAGTGGTTAAACAAAAAAATGTGTTGAGGCTGTAGTTGATAGGGCATTTGCCTTGAAGAGGAAGGTGTTTATTTTGATTACTGAGAAAATTAGAGCTGTGGATAAAACAGTTTTGGGTATGACGAGAAGCAGCAAAAGAAAAAGACGTGTTAAAACTAATTTAGTAAAATCTTCAGTGGTGAATGAAAGCATACCTCCAGTACAGAACCTTTCTTGAATGAAGAAGGTTATTTCCAAGAGAACACATTAGTAAATGTAGTTGATTCAACTGCTCAATGTTATGAGATGACGGTTGGGAGTCCTATTGAAAATAAGAGATTGTTGTTAGAAATATGGAAGAGGTGATAGCTGAAGAGGTTCAGGGCAGGTGTAGACAGGGCCCTGTTTACAAATGGAACTGTAGCAATATTTGCAGCATTCAGCTGCAGTCTATTGATTTATTACGAACCTTTGTACGGAACTTTCCATGTAGAAGTGTCAAGCAAAAAATTTCGATTTTACAAGAATTAAATCC
Source organism: Pleurodeles waltl (assembly GCF_031143425.1). NCBI lineage: Eukaryota > Metazoa > Chordata > Amphibia > Caudata > Salamandridae > Pleurodeles > Pleurodeles waltl. Next base: position 1,830,379,447 of record NC_090440.1, on the reverse strand, counting down.
ATAAAAAGTAGGAAAGTATATTAATTTATAAGGACATTAACTTGCATGTTTATCCAAGAAAATGTGCCAAAGCACCTTTTATCACTTTAGAATTTCGGCAGTTCACCATTCAAAAATACAGAGATTAGGGCCAGATGTGGCAAATTTTAAATTTGCGAGGTGCAAAGTGCGAGTCCATGCGACTCGCACTTTGCACCTCGCAAATTGGTATGCAGTACGGTGTCTCAGACACCGACTGCAACTCGCTATGGGGTCGCAATGACCCACCTCATGAATATTCATGAGGTGGGTCGCAAATTGCGGCCCCATAGCGAGTATAGGCACTCGCAAACATGGAGGCCTGCTGTCGTCAGCAGACCTCCATGTTCGTGACTGCTGTTAAATAAAGCATTTTTTTTTTTTTTTAAGTGTAGTCCGTTTTCCTCACAGGAAAACGAGCTGCACTTAAAAAAAAACCGAAACCTTTAGTTTTGGTATTTTTTCAGGGCAGGGAATGGTCCCTTGGACCACTCCCTGCCCTGACAAAATATTTGTGGGTCCAGTCACAAACTGGAAGGGGTCCCATGGGGACCCCTTCCAATTTGCGAGTGGGTTACCATCTACTTGAAGTGGATGGTAACTGCGATGCCATTTGGTATTGCATACCACTCAGACTCGCAAATAGGAAGGGAACACCCCTTCCTATTTGTGAGTCGGAAATGCATATTGCGAGTCGGTACCGACTCGCAATATGCATTTCTGCATAGCAAAGAGGCATTTGCACCTCGCAAACGGCGATTTTCGCCGTTTGCGAAGTGCAAATACTTTGCTACATCTGGCCCTTAGTTAGGAGACTTTACTATGTGAAGACTCCAGCATTATGTTTAGGAGAGATGAATAGAGTACTTTTGCATGGTACTGTACAAGAGGTAGAAAAAGTTTGTAAGGATGTGCAATTTTGGTTATTTGATTCTAAAGAGGATTCAAGGGAGAATGAGGATTTCATAGGTACAGGTATTGAGGAAGAGAGCACAGGTATTGCTACTGAGAATTTTGAGCAAGAGATTATAAAGTTTAATACAGCTTGTTCTGAGAAAACAAACTATGTTTGCATCTCTTGTTGATGCACTAACTACAAAGAGGAACCTTTTGACTTGTCCTTCAGCAAGTTATTTGTAAGTACTGCAATGATAAGTTAGAGGATCAGAATACACCAGCTATAGCAGTGTATAACAGGTTAGAACTTGTGACTGTTCCAGAACAACTTACCAGACTTAAATGTATATGAATCTGTCCTAATACAGTCTGTCCATCCATTTCAAGTGATTATATGATTGGAACCAAAAACAGGTAAAATGCATCCAACAGAGTTATTGAAAGGCCTTAAAGGAAGAGTAGCGTTTTTGCCATTAGACGTTAAAATAATGTTGAAACTGTAGAAATAGACAAAGACAATGAAGAGCCACTGTTACAGGATTATCGGCCCTGCCAGCACATCCAATGGTTCGGGGCCGTTAAGATCATGCCCCAGGGGCACGATACAGGGAACGCCGTGCCGACGTCAGCATGTCCCCACCCCGAGCCCAGAAGACGAAATGCCGGGAAGAAAAGAGAAGGCATGCGCATACCCAGAAGAGGGCGAGGTCGCGGTAAAGACGCCAGACGAGTCGGACCAGCTGGAGAAAGGAGGAGACGCAGACCACAGAAGGAGGGACCCGGATCAATACCATGAGGAGGTGGAACAGCGCCATAAAGAGGACGTTGAAGGAGATCGAAGGGCCAGTGAAATCGACAAGCCCCCGTTTTCGGACCTATCAGCCTGCCACGTCCCAGGAGGGACTTGGCTAGCACAGGTACATACCCGTATTCGAGGCTCTATAACCGCGCTATGTAAAACAATTTTAATAAAGGGTGAAGGACGCAGGGGACAACAAAAATAGAAGGGGAGGAAGGGGCTCTGCCATAGACAAAAACAAGAAGGGACAGCTGTGAGATAAATAAAATCTCTTAAAGGAAGCATGATTTCTGAAGCACCTTCACAATTACACTATGAGCACAAGCAAAAGTGAATTTTCACAGAGTGATCACGTTTTGGCACTAGACCCTCACTTACCTTCCCCATTATAGAGACCATAAAATATACCTACCCCCCGAATAATAGACTTACCTTTTTCCCCTCTGTCTTCTGTTTTGTACTCATGCTCTTGTATGGCAGCGACCCGACTATGAGATCCATCTAAAAAGAGACAAGAGGGAGAATAATGGGAAAAAGGAATCCAAAAAGAAGAGACAGAAAAAAGAGAGAGACTGATATAGGAACATAAAAGAGACTACTAAAAGACCGCTATTAAGGAGTCAAGAAAAAGGGAAAAGGGAGAAAAACAAACGTACAAACAGTAATAAAGACCTATTGGGAATAAACTCACTGACTTTGTCTAATTTGTGAGCTTCTCAGACATAAGGAAAAGGCCTCCCTGGGAGTGCAAGGGACCTCCCTGAGTAACCCACAACAGCCACTTGTTCTGGTAAATGGCGTACCAACTAAGAATAAAAACAAAATTGGCAAAAGTTGATTGATGTTAATAAAGATAAACAAGCAAGGTTGTAACTAGCACAAAATATTTATTATACAAATACTGATGTGGAACCAGATGTACCAAATGTTGATAATGACAGTTTAGCAGGAAGTGGACAAATATAAAAAAAAGATCCATCCCGATCAGAACAAATTTATGAGCACTAAAGCATTTTTCCGTTACATTCCAAAGAAATCTTTGGTGATGCTATTGACCTTTTCCAGATGAAGCAAGCTAAAGGAGCTCCCATGAGTTTGTGGGGTAAAAAGTTCCTCATTTGTTTCCCACTGGCGTAGGAGGTCGGTATGATGACTGGCCCATTCAAATACCAGCAGCTGAATACCGATCAACACAATTCATTTCAGAGGATCCAAGATTCAGACAGTGCATCTCATACATATTTTACAGTCTATTTGAGAGTGACTTGTCTGGACTTTCGTATGCAGTAAATCACATTCTAAAACAGGAGTTAACCCTCAAAATATGTCTTCAAGAGACTTTGTTAACAAAGTTCAGAAAAAGGATGAGAACTTGAAATACAACTTGATTAATTGAATGGCGTACCAATGTGATATGAACGAATATTGGATCTGTCGTCATGGAGAACTGAACTGTATGCTCAGAAAAGTGGGAGCACCACCGTGGTTTTTGACAGTGAGGTGCGCTGAGTATGCTTGGAATGACCTGATTCAATTCTTGAGAGAAGCAATCTCTAATATAAAATACATTCATGTTAAAGCAGTTGCAGTACTTTGCTCGTTCGATCCTAATAATGTTTGTAGATATTTCAGCCACAGGTTCCAAGCTAGGCTTGCTTTTATCTGCAACAAGAGCAATCCTCCTCTTGGAGTACTAAGTGATTTCTTTTGGCAGGAAGAGTACCAGGCAAGAGGTGCTCCTCATATTCATGTGCTGCTATAGATAAAATGCGCACCCAAATTTGGAGCAGACAGTGATGAGTATGTGTTGACTTTTATAGAACGCTATGTCACATGTACCATACCAAAACACACTGATGAAAAATGGTCTCAATAACACATTTTGTGTTTCCAAACACATAGATGTAGGAAGTACTGTTGTCGTATAAACAGATCCAAAGAAAGGTTTTACAAAAGATGTCGATTTGGAGTTACAAGACCTGTCATTTTTAAAAGAAGAGTAAACAGCCTCTTGTTTTCAGTCAGACATGCACTGACACAGTGTAGGACCCTGGCCTGGTTTGTAGTGGGTACCCTAGGTACTTACACCTTATACCAGATCCAGTTATCCCTTATTAGTGAAATGTAGTCAGTGTTCGAGCAGCTTAGGCTGTCTAGAGGTAGCTGTAGCAGAGCAGCGTAGGCTGAACTAGGAGACATGCAAAGCTCCTGCAATACCACTATAGTTACACAGTACATACACACAATAAAAGACAATAATCAGTGTTACCAAAAATAAAGTTACTTTATTTTAGTGACACAGGACCAAAAATATCTTCGAGGCAATACTCCTTCTGGAGGTAAGTATTATATACAATATATACACTAGAGACCAAAATCAGGTAAAGTGAATAGTCATAGAATAGTGCAAACAGTAGAAAATACAACAGAATGCAATAGGCCTAGGGGCAACACCAACCATATACTAAGAAAGTGGAATGCAAATCACAAATTCCCCCCAGGCAAGTGTAGTGTGTAGAGGGGTGCTGGGAGTGTGAGAAATCACCAAATGTAAGTAAAATACCCCACCCCAGAGTATATTACTGCAAGTTTCCCCAGGACACACTACAAGTCGTGATAAGAGTTATTGCAAGAACCAAGCAAGACTGCACGCAACAAATGGTGGATTCCTGGACCTGAGTCCCTGTGAAGAGAGAAGACCAATTCCAGAAGTCGCAGAAGATCCCAGGAAGGACAGGAGCCCCTGCCAACCTAGAAGATGGCGCAAAAGAGGATTCTGCAGTTGGAAGAAGTCTGCAGAAGAGCACCAAAGAAGATGGCTGCAGGTTCCTGCATGGTGCAGGAGATGTCCCATGTCAAGATGTTAGATGCAGGCTGTTTGCTGCGCTGGATTCGTCCTACAATCCTTGGTTCAAGTAAGGTTGTGTTTTGCGTCAAAATGGCGCTGCCTGGACCCAGGAGGGACCTGGACAAATTTGAACAGCTGAACCTTAGGACAGTTCGGGTCAGACAGGTCCACCACCACCTGTGTTCCAGGGAGCACGCTCGTCGCCAGGAGAGGAGTCCCAGAGTCATCGTCTTGGAAGGTGCCTGCAGGAGCAGGGAAGTGACTCCGTCACTCCACTGGAGATTCCTTCAGTTTTTCTGGTGCAGGGTGAAGGCAGGGAGTCCTCAGAGCATGCACACCTTGAAAACTGTTGCAGTTGCTGGCTGGAGCTGAAGTTGCAGGGTCACAGTAGCCTTTCTGGATACTTTGTTGCAGTTACAGCAGTTCCTGGAGCAGTCTGTAGTTGTCATCTGTGGGCCTCGATTTGGACTGAAGAGGCAGATGGGGCTCTCAACACTGGAGAGAGCCCACAGATGACCAGGCAGCACCCACGGGTGTCCCAGGACACAGGGACAAAGAAACTTCAAATTGCAATTGGTGCAGCACAACAAAAGAAGGTCCACGCCGCCGGAGAATAGCTCAGCGAGTTGTGCGTCGCAGGATGGAGTGCTGGGGACCTGGACTACATTGTGCGCAAAGGATTCTTGGAAGAAGTGCACAGAAGCCCAAGGAGCTAGAGATGACGCGGTGCACGGGGGTACAGTTGCAAACCAGGAAGGCAAGCTCTTACCTTCGCCAAATTTGAACAGCTGGACCTTAGGACAGTCTGAGTCAGATGGATCCACCACCACCTGTGTTCCAGGGAGCACGCTCGTCACCAGGAGAGGAGTCCCAGAGAACCGGTCGTCGTCTTGGAAGGTGCCTGCAGGAGCAGGGAAGTGACTCCGTCACTCCACTGGAGATTCCTTCGGTTCTTCTGGTGCAGGGTGAAGGCAGGGAGTCCTCAGAGCATGCACACCTTGAAAACTGTTGCAGTTGCTGGCTGGAGCTGAAGTTGCAGGGTCACAGTAGTCTTTCTGGATACTTTGTTGCAGTTACAGCAGTTCCTGGAGCAATCTGTAGTTGTCATCTGTGAGCCTCGACTTGGACTGAGGAGGCAGAGGGGGCTATCAACACTGGAGAGAGCCCACAGATGACCAGGCAGCACCCATGGAAGTCCCAGGACACGGGGACAAAGAAACTTCAAATTGCAATTGGTGCAGCACAACAAAAGAAGGTCCACGCCGCCGGAGAACAGCTCTGCAAGTTGTGCGTCGCAGGATGGAGTGCTGGGGACCTTGACTACATTGTGCGCAAAGGATTCTTGGAAGAAGTGCACAGAAGCCCAAGGAGCTAGAGATGACGCGGTGCACAGGGGTACAGTTGCAAACCAGGAAGGCAAGCTCTTACCTTCGCCAAATTTGAACAGCTGGACCTAAGGACAGTCTGGGTCAGACGGGTCCTCCACCACCTGTGTTCCAGGGAGCACGCTCGTCGCCAGGAGAGGAGTCCCAGGGAACCGGTCGTCGTCTTGGAAGGTGCCTGCAGGAGCAGGGAAGTGACTCTGTCACTCCACGGGAGATTCCTTCGGTTCTTCTGGTGCAGGGTGAAGGCAGGGAGTCCTCAAAGCATGCACACCTTGTAAACTGTTGCAGTTGCTGGCTGTAGCTGAAGTTGCAGGGTCACAGTGGCCTTTCTGGATACTTTGTTGCAGTTACAGCAGTTCCTGGACCAGTCTGTAGTTGATCCAATGGTCAGAAGCTGAAAAAGAGGATGGAGAGGATTCCTGGAGGAAACTTGCAAGCTGAATCTGAAGAAGAACCCACAGGACAGCCCTACATAGTCCTGAGAATGGGATTGGCTACCTAACCAGGTATGCACCTATCAGAAGGGGTCTCTGACATCACCTGCTGGCACTGGCCACTCAGGGATCTCCAGAGTATCCCCACACCTTGGAAAACAAGATGGCTAATGCCAGGGACTCACTGGAGGAGCTCTGGGCACCACCCCTGGGGTGGTGATGGCCAGGGGAGTGGTCACTCCCCTTTTCTTTGTCCAGTTTCACACCAGTGCCGGGACTGGGGGTCCCTGAACCGGTGAAAACTGGCTTATGTAAGGAGGGCACCATTAGTGCCCTTCAAAGCATTTCTAGAGGCTCTGGGAGGCTACCCCTCCCAAGCCTTTAACACCTAGTTCCAAAGGGAGAGGGTGTAACACCCTCCTCCCAAAGGAAATGCTTTGTTTTACCTTCCTCAGACTGAGCTGCTCAGACCTCAGGAGGGCAGAACCCTGTCTGCAGTACTGGGGGTCCATGGTGGAGCCCACATGATGCATGGGATTGGCCCCCAAATACCAGATTTGGAATGGGGGGACAATTCCATGATCTTAGACACCTTACATGGCCATATTCTGAGTTACCATTGTGAAGCTACATATAGGCATTGACCTATATGTAGTGCACATGTGTAATGATATCCCCGCACTCACGGAGTCTGGCGAATGGGCCCTGGACACCGTGGGGGCACCTTTGCTAGTGCAAGGGTGCCCTCACACTTAGTAATTTTGCACCTAGCCTTCATCAAATGAAGGTGGCATAAAAGTTATGTAAATGTAGTAAAAGTTGGCTGAAAAAAGTGTGTGCACTATTTCACGCAAGCTGAAGTGGCAGTCCTGAAGAAGGGGTTGTCTGAGCTCCTTATGGGTGGCAAAGGAAATACTGCAGCCCATAAGGATCTCCTGGAACCCCAATGCCCTGGGTACCTTGGAACCATATACTAGGGACTTATAAGCAGGTTCCAGTGTGCCAATTGGAATTGGAATATGAAGTCACTAAAATATAGTGACTAATTTGGAAGCAGAGAAAGCATAAGAACTGAACACATTAGGCCAAAACCCATGAGCACTGGGGTCCTGACCAGCAGGATCTCAGTGAGACAGGCAAAACATACTGACAAACAGGCAGAAATTGGGGGTAACATGCCAAGAAAGTTGGTACTTTCCTGCTCACTGAAATCACCAAAGAACATATAAGAACGGAAGAATCTAAATGTATCAATGACTACAATCCTGTGATTTAAAAAATGTGGAATGCTAATATGGACATACAATTTGTTGCAGACAACTCCATTGCATTGGCTCAGTATGTCACATCGTATATTACAAAGTCAGAAAAAACTGAGATGAAAGAGATGTGGGAGTAGATTTCTGGAGAGAAGACACTTAGCAATAAATGGTATCCCTTCAGCTTCAAAATGCTTTCCCAGAGAGAAATGGGGTCCTATGAAGCCTGTGACAGGTTGAGTTCGACAGGTTTGTTCTCAAAATCAAAAGGAATTGTCTGGGTTAGTCTTAGACTATCTAGTCAAGAAACAGAGTATTGAAGTCTTTCCCTAAAATGCAGTACCTGGCAGAGTTTGACCCAGAAATTACAGACATTATAAGATCAAATATGTTAGATACATACTATCCAAAAAGAAGTTAACATCTAGAAGACAAGTGCCTTTATGAAATTCTTCAAAGCTACAGATATAGAAGTAATGTAAGTGAAAACATAGAAGAAGGGAAATATGTAGTCCTTGGATGTGACAGATGTTTATTGAAGCATGAAAAATCAAATTTAATTAACCATCAAAAGCATAGCTGGCAATCTCCTGGGAAAGATTTTTCTATTTAGCTCTTCTTCAACTATTCAAACTATTGTCATTCTGAATTGGAATTACTTGGAGATTATGACTGTTCTGAAGATTATTTTAATGCTGTCAAAGGTAGTATTCAGTGTCCCATCTTTAAAAAATATTTACAAATGTTAAATGATGAGATCAAACAGGAAGAAGCGATAGCTGCTTAGGTAGCTAAGGCTTGTTCTCAAAGCAGCCAAAGTTCAGGAGCTTTGAGTCAGGATCCTGTTGGAGAACCTATTATTGAAAATGCAGCTGCAATAGCATTGAATGAAGTGGAAACTGCAATGGAACAAGCTAGACAGGTATCTGTAGATCTGGAACAGTTAGTTGGACAACTCAACATTTATATTGAAGTGAAAGATAAAATAGAATATGGGTTTCTTCATGAAAAGAAAGAATGCAATTTCTCAGCATTCAAGACAATACTATTATGTATTAGTGGTGAAGCTGGTACTGTACTGGGAAAAGCTTTTCAATTGAAGTTATACCTACAAAAGAGTACACATTCAAAGTTATTGTGTGTAGTAATCGCACCTACTGGGCTAGCTGCACCCAATATCAAAGGAATTAATTTACATAGACTATTACTGCTACTGGTTGAACATGACAATAAACTTGAATACGAGAAGATATCTGGTGAAGCTTGTCATGAGGTGGCAAGAGTTTTGAAGAAAATAAAGCTTTGATTATTGATGAGGTAAGCATGGTTTCAAATCTAATGCTTGCTTTTGTTTATCTAACAATGCAGCAGATACTTAAAACTGAGTATGACGTATAGTTTGGAGGACAGCATTTGATTGTTTTTATAAACCTATTTCAACTTACTCCTGTAAAAGGACAGCCTGTTTTCAAATGTCTTTCACATAAGGAGACTCAAAGCTCATTGAGAAGTATTGGAAATGTAAACATTTGGAAATATTTTCAATGCAAGGAATTTGTGAAAAATATGTGTCAAACCTCTGACATGAAGAATGGAATTATTCTAATGGATATTAGAGTAGGAATTCTGACAGAGGAGGGAAAACTGATGTTGGAAAGTCGACTTATTAAAAAGCTGTTTTCCTATAACAAGATGGCAGGAGAGCTAATATATTACTTTTGTAGAGAATGGGAAATCTATAGTTTCTTTAATGCCTACACTTTAATTGTGTGCAGAACTTAATGACGATTTACTAAAACTGGAGAATGAAGATATTTTAGAGATCACTGCTATTGATAAAATGGAACACCAGGGAGTAAATGTGCTACTTAATGAAAAAGTACAAGATAAATTGAACTCTTTGGAGAAATCTGTATAGAGGACTGCTGAACCAGAGAAGTGTTTAAATGTCTGCAAAAACTGTAGAGTAATTTTAAGATATAATTTAAATGTTGAGGAAGGATTGGTAAATGATGCCATGGGTAAGGTTGTTGATTTAATTAATTTTCCAAACCTTGATGAGGTTGAATTCTTAGCTTTAAAGTTTGATCACATTGATTGTATTAAGTAAATTGGACAATGTGTTGTACGCTTTTTGCTTGTGAAAGATTTATATGTTCGCCAAAAACAATTTCCAGTCTGTCTTGTGTATGCTGTAACAATCCACAAGTCTCAAGTTTTTACTGTTGATGCTGCATTTAATAACATTGGAAGTATGGCTTTTAAAGATGGAATGTCACATATAGCGTTGTCACGAGTTCAAATATAATCTAGTTTATTTCTAGTTGATTTTGCTGAGAAGAAGTGTAGTCCAAATGCAAATTGTGTGAGAGAGTACAACAGATTAAGAAGTAAATATGCTCCTCATTTAGGACAGTATCCTGTTTATGAGAAACGGGTATTATGTTCCAAGTGGAAACAAACAAAACAATCAAAGAAAATTACAGAAAAGACAGAAAGTAAATCTAAAAAAGAAACTGTGAACAAAAAAAATGGAAAAGGATGGAGATATTGTTGGTTACCAGTAGGATAATACTAATGGCGTAAACTGCCTTGCTAATGTTGTTCTCAATATTCTCTTCTATCTACCACATATTGTAAATGCAATTCGGGAAAAACCTCGGAACACATTGTGCACAGTACTATTTCATCGTCTTCAACACTTATCTCATGACAGAACTGTACTACATTCTGCTCAGGTATTCAAGAAGTAGTAAACAAATACAGTGGATCTTTAGTATTTACTCTAAATGCTCAACAAGATGCACAAGAATGTATTATGGTGATCCTTTGAGTTTTAGAAGAAGAAGATATAAATATTGATGATCTATTCGGACTCAGTTATACATGGAACTGGTGTGAAGATTGCTCTTTGTCATCTACCACTGAAATCCAATCTGAGCGATTTCTCTACTTAACTCAGCCAGATTGCAAAAGTGTGTCTTTTGATCAACTAATAAAAAAGAGTGACCAAAGCATGGCCTGGCCAATTTGTAAATCAGATATATTGTCTACATTGCTTATACAGAGAAGTGGTAAATATATTTTAGCAATGTTTCAACAATGCCAAGCAGATGGATCTAAATTTGACACTGAGATTACAAACTTTAAAACAGGACCAATATCTATTTCTGGGATAACATAATGTACTTTGCCTATCATCTTTGATAAAGGTCTTAATATTACATCTGAGAGATGGTAACCAGACAGTTATGTAACACTGTTTATCTTTGGACAGTATTCCTTATCTCCTTCCTCCATTGTGTTCTCTGGTTACTAACCTATACAGTATTTGACACACACATTCAGCCAGTTTGTCTTGTAAGTACTCCTATAACTACATATATGATTTATTATAAATTCACTCACCCATTCTGACACTATCATTTACTCATACATACACCACTCATATGATGATTAGGTCATCCATAATCACCACTACACCCACTCACACATATACCACTCATACACTCACTTAGTCACTCATAGAGCCACTTAGTCACTCATAGAGCCACTCATGCACTTATTTACCTATCCAAGCAGCAGCTAATACTCCCTCTAAGTCATCCATAAAATCACTAATAGATTCACTTAATTGCCAAAGCAGGTACTCCTACACCCAGCCATTTATGCATACAGCCACTGATGCACCCTATCACTCACCCATATACCCACCACTCACCCATTCATTTATCTATACACCCACTCATGCCCCCAGTCACTTACCCATATAGCCACAGGCACATCTAGTCACTCACCCATGCACTCATTAATGCACCCATTCACTCATCCAAAAACCCAATCATGCACCCATTCTCTCATTCATACAGCCACTCATGCAGCCACCCACTGACCCATACATTCAATCACACACCCAGTCACTCACTCATACCCTCATTCACGCACCCAGACACTCACCCACACAGCGACTCATGCATGCACTCCATCATCCATACAGCCACACAAGCACCCAGACACTCACCCAGACATCCACACATGCACCCATTCACTCATCCATACAGCTACTCTTGCATCCAGTCACTCACCTATAGTCAGTGACACATCCAGTGACTCACCCATATAGCCACTCACACACCCATTCACTCACCTATGCAGCTACTCACGCACCACGTCACTCACCCATGCGACCAATCACACACCCAGTGACTCACCTATACAGACACTATCTCAACCAGTCACTGACCCATACAGCCACTCAACCACCCTCTCACTCATACAACCACTTACACATCCAGTCACTCACCTATACATCTAGTCATGCACCCAGTCACTCACCTATATAGCCAATCATTTACAGTCACTCACCTATGCAGACACTCATGCACCCACTAACTCACTCATACAGCCAGTCATGCATCCAGTCACTCTCCCATGCAGCCACTCAACCATCCAGACAGTCACCCATCCTGCCTCTCACACACCTAGTCACTCACCCATACAGACTCTCAACCACCCAGATACTCACCCATTCAGCCACTCTCCCAAGTCACTCACCCATAGAGTTACTAATGCACACAGTCACTCACCCATACAGCCACTCACGCACCTAGTCACTCACCGTTAGAGCCACTCATGCCCCAATTCACTCACAAATGCCGCTCCTCATGCATCCAGTCTCTGAGTCATCCACCCACTCATGCACCCAGTCACTGACCCATATACCCACTCATGCACCCAGTCACTTACCCATCCAGCCACTCACTCACCTAGCCACTCACTCAGCCATACAGTCACTCATGCACACAGTCTGTCACCCATACAGAAACACATGTACCCTTTCACTCACCCATACAGTCATCCATGCACTCTATCACTCCCCCATTCAGCTAGTCGCATACCCAGTCCCTCACCCATACAGCACTCACACACCCAGTGAATTACCCATACTTCCACTCACTCACCCATACAGATACTCATACAACCACTCACTCACCCATCCACTCACTAACACACCCAGTCATTCACCTATACAACCACTCACACACACAGGCACTCATCCATACAGCTACTTATACACCCAGTCAGTCACCGATACAAATGCTCTTGCAACCACTCACTGACCCATACACTCTTGACACACCCAAACATTCACCTATAAAGCCACTCACACACCCAGTAACTCACCCATACAGCCACTCATGCAACCACTCACTCACCCATCCATTCACTCACACAACCAGTCATTCACCTATGAGGCCACTCACACACCCAGTCCCTCACCCATACAGGCACTCACATACCCAGTCACTCACCCATGCAGACACTCACGCAACCACTCACTCACCCTTACACTCACACACACATCCAGTCATTCACCTGTACTGCACTCACACACCGAGTCACTTATCCATTCAGCCACTCACATGCCAAGTCACTCACCCATACAGATCTCACACAACCACTCACTCATGCACCATCATTTACCTATACAGCCACTCTCACACCCAGTCACTCACCCACACAGGCAATCACACACCCAGGCACTAGCCCAAACAGCTGCTCATGCAACCACTCATTCAGCTATACTGACACACCCAGTCATTCACCTATACAGTCACTCACGCACCAAGTCACTTACCCATGCACCCAGCCATGCACTCAGTCATTCACGCATACAGCCACTCGCACATCCAGGCACTCACCGATACAGCCACTCATGCAACCGCTCACTCATCCATACAGTCACTGACACACACCAGTCATTCACTGTTAGAAATGGGGTCTCTGGTTGGAGTTATTCTGCACTCTGTCCAAGCAGGGACCCTCACTCAAGTCAGGGTAAGGGAGACACACAGCCCAGATAAACCCTGCTCACCCCACTGGTAGCTTGACACAAGCAGCCAGGCTTATCTCAGAGGCAATATGTAGCACAGTAACACACTGAAACACCACAAAAGGACTCCACACCAGTTTAGAAAAATATCCAGTATTTATCTTAATCAAACAAGACCAAATCGACAAAAATCCAACATACACACGCAAAGAGCTGAATTTTCAAAGTAGTAGAGTCTTAATCTATAGAAATCAATGGTTGTGTTGTTTGAGCACAAGGTACCTGGTATGTGTCAAAAATAAAGCCGCATGGGTGAGCATGCGTCGGAAGAGCAAGCGATGCGTTTATTCCTTAGTCACAAGTGAGGCCATGCATTGATTCTTTCTCTGCCGGGCAAGCAATGCATCGATTCTTTCCTCACAGAGAAGAGATGGGTTGATTTCCAAACCAGCAGCCTCAGGTCTGCGCGGTGATGTTGCTTGCTTTGATGCCCAGGGCTGATTTATGGTAAATCCGGATGCACAACAGTGATGAATCCATTCTGACCTGGCGATGAGTCAATTTTACTAGCAATGCGTAGATTTTTCAGCTGTGGTGAACGCGCTGCATACATTTTTCTGCTCTCGGCTATGGTGTGTGGATTTTCACCTTGAGTTCACCAGCTTCTCCTTTCAAGGGCCCAGGGACTGAATGTGGCACCAATTGGCACGGTATTGGTCTCAGCATTAGAGCCCAGGGGCTGGCAGGTGAAGTCTTTGATGGCCCAGAGACTTAAGAACAGGGGGAAAGCTCAGTCCAAGCCCTTGGAGGATCTTCAAAAGCAGGCTACCCAGCAAAGTCCAGTCTGTTCTCTTTAAGGCAGAAGCAGTAACTGCAGGCCAACCCAGCAAAGCACATACAGCAAAGGGGCAGTACTCCTCTTCCAGCTCTTCAGCTCTTCTCCTTGGCAGAGGTTCCTTTTGATCCAGAAGTATTCTAAAAGTCTGGGGTTTTGGGTCCACTACTTATTCTCATTTCTGCCTTTGAAGTAGGCAAACTACAAAGGAAAGTTTCAGATCCTGCCTTGCCCAGTCCTGGCCCCACACGCACACTTTGGGGTTGGAGACTGCATTGTGTGAGTATGGGCACAGCCCTTTCAGGTGTATGTATCAGCTTCTTCTCCCCCACTGTAGCCCAGGAGACTCACCAGGTTATGTAAGACACTCCTCAGCTCCCTTTGTGTCACTGTCTAGAGGGAATGCACAAAGAGCCCAACTGTCAATCTGACCTACATGGATTCCACAATCAGGCAGAGCCACAGAATGGTTAAGTAAAGAAAGTACTCACTTTCTAAAAGTTGCATTTTCAAACAGGCAATCTAAAAACCAACTCTACCAACAGATGTATTTTTAAATTATGAGTTCACAGACCCCAAACTCCACAACTCTATCTGCCCCCAATGGGAAACTGCACTTAAAAGGTATTTAAAGGTAGTTCCTATGTTAACAAATGGAGAGAAAGGGCCTGCCATAGTGAAAACCAAATTTGGCAGTATTTCACACATGTCCTACTTTTTAAATACACTGCATCCTGCCCATGGGGCTACCTAGTGCCTACCTTAGGAGTGACGTCATGTAGTAAAAGGGAATGTTTGGGCCTGGTAAGTGGGTACACTTGCCAGATCAAATTAGCAGTACAGGACTGCACACACAGACACTGCAGTGGCAGGTCTGAGACATGTTTACAGTGCTACTCATGTTGGTGGCACAATCAGTGCTTAAGGTCCACTAGTATCATTTGATTTACATGCCCTGGGCACCTCTAGTGCACTTTACTAAGGACTTACCAGTACATCAAATATGCCTATCAGGCTTAACCAATCATAATCACAATTTATACAGGGAGCACTTGCTCTTTAGCACCTATCAGCAGTGATACAGTGCCCAGAGTGCCTAAAACCAGCAAAAATGAAGTCTAGCACACGGTCAAAAATACTGGAAGCAGAGGCAGAAAGACAGGGGAGACCTCACCAAGGATACTAGGTCTAACATTCACTTATACAGCCACTCAATCACCCAGTCACCCACCCATACAGCCTCTCACACACCCAGACACTCACCCATATGGCCATTCATTCAACCACTCACTCAAAAAGTAAAACAAAAAACAGTTTAACATTTGCGTGCATTGATGGTCTGCTCTAGGACTGGAACACCTTTTTTTGCCCACACTCCACACTACATCACATTTTGGACAGAAAATGTCAACCTTCCCAAATTCAGGGCTAGTAGGAGGAACTGCAGATACATGACATCCAGCAAATTATGTCCCTCAGCAGGTCCACTTGAACCACCTTCATCGGTTTGCAGTGCTAAACTAGTTGGGTGCATTGTAGATAGGTGTTTGAACATACTCAATGTTCCACAAGAATATTTCTTCTTGCTTCCTTGTGATAGAACCTTTTTGCAGAGACTGCATGTTACCGTTTTTGGGTTTACTTTTTTCTCACCTTCAGGTATAGTAAAGAATTCCCGGACTATACTCTGTTTTCTTTGTTTATCAGCTGGTTCTTCCTCACCCACAATGTTCACATCCTCCACTTCTTGCTGTTCTGCTGAAAATGCCAGCTCCACAAAAATAATCTTTCAAATAAAACAGCAATGCACAAGCTCCAAGTTCTGGGTTAGCAGAGAAGTGTGAAAACACACAGCCACTCCCAAAGTAAAGTAAAGTGGGTGGGACTTTTCCTTTTTAAGCTAGAAGCGAGCTTAGTTAATGGAATTGTGTGTTTCTAGGTCACATGGATGAGCGACACAGCCGCGGCCTGCCCGCAACGTCCATGCGACACTGTCAAAACCATTTAAATGTTAGCTAAAACTTATTACTTGTCTATTTGTGTGGTACTAAAACTCTTTGTATAATATGAACATTAAAATAGTGTATATATGTTTTAGCGTATTTTAAAAAAACGACGGAGTCATGTACCTTACACGATTCCAAAAATACATGCCAGGATGCTGCGCAACGAGGGTGTGACCTTATATATTAAACTCAATTTCAATAATTTCTATGTAAGTGTATTATCATTTCTTTTAAATCCAGCAGAATAAAGAAACGAAACACCCCTTAAATTACTATTGCTAGATCTGAAACACTTGTGATTTCTGCATGAAGGCCCATGGCAGTAATACATGGGTGGCATCACTTGATCCAGCATGTTGAACAGAGCGCCATGCATTTTTCATGCTTAAGGCCAATGTCCCCTCCTACATGTGGTTTCCCAGTAAATTCTGTTGTAGAGAGTTGCAGCTCAATGGTCAAAGTAACCAGAAGGAATTATTAAAAGGACACAGTGTGGGCAGTTAAAAGAAAAGCCTGAACACCCCTGCTTTAGCTTGTTTGACTTTTAAACCCCTGCAATATACATATCATGGGAAAAAAGTCTATATGATAATAGAAGGGTGCACATTAGTATGTTTTAGCAGCAGGGTTTGGCCACGTGCCAGGCCCTGGTGCCATTCATTATTGTGGACAATTGATGTTCATGCACAGTGATGGTTGGATAAAAGTATAGTAATGAAAATTATTGGACGCTAAAGAAACCATAGAAATTCACTGAAAAGAACGAAGGTTACAGGGATGTTATAGTAGGGAAATAGAATTTAAAAAGCATAGAAATTCAAATAAAAAAACAAAGGTCACAGGGACGTTATAGTTAGGCTCACATTTCACATGTACAAAACCAGTGAAATTCAGCAGTTATAGTTACCTCAGCTAGCTATAACTTGCGCCCTCACAATGCACTGCTTATGACCTCACATATTACATGCCTCATGACATGGTCAGTGACATCACTGATATATATATATATATATATATATATATATATATATATATATATATATATATGTATATATATATATATATATTTATATGTTAGAAATGGGATCTTTGGCTGGCAGTCAGGTTACCCCCTGTCCAAGCAAGGACCCTCACTCTAGTCAGGGTAAGTCACACACAATCCAAATTATCCTGTGCCCACCATCTGGTAGCTTGGCACTGAGCATTCAGGCTTAACTTAGAAGGCAATGTGTAAAGTATTTGTGCAATAAATCATATAATAACCCAGTATAGCACAACAAAAATACACCACACAGATGCAGGTCAAAACGATTAAAATGCAATAAGTATATGTTGAGATATCACTGAAAAGTGATATAAAGGGGGTCATTCTGACTTCGGCGGGCGGCGGAGGCCGCCCGCCAAAGTTCCCCCGACAGAATACCGCAGCGCGGTCAAAAGACCGCCGCAGTAATTCTGAGTTTCCCGCTGGGCCGGCGGGCGACCGCCAGAAGGCCGCCCGCCCGCCCAGCGGGAAACCCCCTTCCACGAGGATGCCAGCTCCGAATGGAGCCAGCGGAGTGGAAAGGGTGCGACCGGTGCCGAGTTGGCATGGGCACTGCAGGGGCCCCCAGGGGCCCCACGAGACCCGTTCCCGCCAGCAAGGTTCTGGCGGTCAAAACCGCCAGAACCAGGCTGGCGGGAAGGGGGTCGGGATCCCCATGGCGGCGCTGCCTGCAGCGCCGCCATGGAGGATTCCTCAGGCCAGGGGAAAACCGGCGGGAAACCGCCGGTTTCCCTTTTCTGACTGCGGCTTTACCGCCGCGGTCAGAATTGGCCTGGATGCACCGCCAGCCTGTTGGCGGTGCATCCGCGGTCCCCGGCCCTGGCGGACTATGACCGCCAGGGTTGGAATGACCCCCAAAGTGTCTTAAGTCTTTTAAAAGCAAAGTCTCTTTCAAGCACAAAGTACCTGGTTTGCGTGCAAAATATCCACAAAGAACCGTAGAAGAGGAGAAGCGTAGAAACAAAGGGGTTTGCGTCGATTTCTCGGGCTGCACGCGGCGATGCGGTGTTTAGTTTTCACACAGGGACAGCTGTGTGTTGATTTCCGTCGCTCGGTCGTAGATCCTCTTCAGGTTGTAGGGTTTTCAGACGCCCCAGGGATGATGCGTGGATTTCCGGTGCTGGCAGGATGAAGTCACGGGAGCTGCGTCGATCCGGTGTGCGTTGCGTCGAATTTTCAACCACACAACAGGCGCTGGATTGATTCAGTAGGGCTGTGCGTCAAATTTCTGGATGCTACGCTGGTGCTGGGTCGATCTTCTGGTTGCGAAGTCAGGCTGTGTCACTTTGGTTCAGCATGTGTTGAAATTTTCACCATGGTACAGGCTGTGTGTCGTTTCTGGCAGGCTGTGTGTCGAATTTTGCTGCACAAGGAGTCCTTCTTGTAGAGATTTTGGCCCTCATTACAACCCTGGCGGTTGGTGTTAAAGCGGCGGTAATACTGCAAACAGGCCGGTGGTAAAAAAAATGGAATTACGACCGTGGCAGAAACCGCCAACATAGACAGCCACTTTAACACTCTGACCGCCACGGCGGTACAAACAAACAGCGTGGCGGACACTGCCAACAGATAAGCGGAAGACAATGTAACGCCCACCCTATCACAACAGGCCTATCCGCCACCTTTTCCGGGGCGGAACCAACGCGAACAAAAACACGGCGGAAACAGTACACAGAAGGGAAAACACTCACCTCTCCACACCCCACGAGGAACCAGGACACCATGGAGCCCGAATTGCAGATACTGCCGATGATGGTCTTCCTCCTCTTCTATCAGGAGCACTAACGATGGCGGCGACGACCATGGTGAGTACTGCACCTACAACACAGGGGAGGGGGAGGGAAAAGAGAGTGACACACACACGCAACACGCAACACCCCCACCCACAACACAATACACACAAATACATGCAGCAACAGTACACATACGCCCCCCTCACCCCCTGGAAGAACGCAAGTGGGTGGTTTGCCCACTGCTTTATCCTGGGGAGTGCAAAGCCACAGTCTCTCAAGTCTCTCCAGTGGGTGGTTTGCCCACTGTTGTAATTTAATAGCGATTAGATTAAGCATTAGCAGAAGACATCTTGTATTTAGCAACTATTGTGAACATTTCACGGAATCCATTTTGTATTCATGGCAGCCATTTTCTCTGCCACATGCTGCCATGTGCTCGCCATGTGCTCTGTCCTACCTTTCTGTTAACT
The DNA here is from genome assembly GCF_031143425.1 of Pleurodeles waltl. Classification (NCBI taxonomy): domain Eukaryota; kingdom Metazoa; phylum Chordata; class Amphibia; order Caudata; family Salamandridae; genus Pleurodeles; species Pleurodeles waltl. The sequence goes on along the minus strand of NC_090440.1, from coordinate 1,830,359,885 downwards.
ACTCTTGAAAATCTGTCTAGTGACAAGTGATATTTAGCATCTCCCACTTTCGCACATGCCCAGTAAGATCTGCAGCTGTTAGTAATCAGTAACAGACAGTAATATGTCAACTAGTCCTTGAAAACTGTTAGCCCCTCCTACCTGTCGACTGTGCATTTCCATATGACCTTATATGTATGTAAGTCTTGCTTCTATAATTGTACCACCTTCTTTTAGCCCCTGCGTGGGTATAAAAGGACCATGCTCTCTTAGATCAGTGTGCTACTTCAAACATTACCGAAGGGTGCTGTTTGAACTGTAGTACCACCTCATGAGGTTTAATAAACTTTGGGCCATATTTATACTTTTTGACGCAAAACTGCGCTAATGCAATTTTGCGTCATAAAAATTAGCGCCGGCTAACGCCATTCTGAAGCGCCATGCGGGCGCCGTATTTATTCAATGACGTTAGCCGGCGTTAGCCGGCGGCGCTGCCTGGTGTGCGTGAAAAAAAATGACGTACACCAGGCAGCGCTGGCGTAGGGGAATATGGAGCTTGGGCGCCAAAAAATGGGGCAAGTCAGGCTGAGACAAATTTTTCGCCTCAACCCGATTTGCGCCATTTTTTTCGACTCCCAACCCCCATTGAAATGACTCCTGTTTTAGTAAAGACAGGAGTCATGCCCCCTTGCCCAATGGCCATGCCCAGGGTAATTCTGCCCCCTGGGCATGGTCATTGGGCATAGTGGCATGTAGGGGGGCACAAATCAGGCCCCCCTATGCCACAAAAAAAATATAAAAAAATACTTACCTGAACTTACCTTAAGTTCCCTGGGATGGGTCCCTCCATCCTTGGGTGTCCTCCTGGGGTGGGCAAGGGTGGCAGGGGGTGTCCCTGGGGGCATGAGAGGGCACCTCTGGGCTCCTTCCGAGCCCACAGGTTCATTAACGCCTGCCTTGTTCAGGCGCTAAAAAACGGCGCAAAAGCGGCTGGACGTCATTTTTTTTGACCCGCCCATTCCCGGGCGTGAATTTTGCTCGGGAGTGTAAATACGGCGCACATGCCTCGGAGTCACTTTTTTAGACGGGAATGCCTACCTTGCATATCATTAACGCAAAGTAGGTGTCCACGCTAAAAAATGACGCAAACTCCATGGACTTTGGCGCTAGACGCGTCTAACGCCAAAGTATAAATATGGAGTTAGTTTTGCGTCGGAATTGCGTCAAAAAAAACGACGCAATTCCGGCGCAAACAGAGTATAAATATGCCCCTTTGTCTTTTATTTCAGTTTCTGTGCCAACTTTCTTCCTAAATGGTCTGAGGACTTTGTACAGAGAAGGACGAACCCCTTGCACTAGTAGGCCTTGCTGAGGCTTACTTCGACACCCACTGCTTTATCCTGGGGAGTGCAAAGCCGCAGTCTCTGAAGTGCATAACAGTCTCCACTGGTTCTGGAGGGGGTTTGGTGCCCAGAGTGCTTCATCATGCCAAGGACTGAGGTAGTGGATGCATCTCTCCACTGGTTCTGGAGGGGGCTTGGTGCCCAGTGTACTTCATCCTGCCAACGACTGAGGTAGTGGATATGATACTCCACTGGTTCTGGAGGGGGCTTGGTGCCCAGAGTGCTTCATCCTGCCAAGGACTGAGGTAGTGAATGTAATACTCCACTGATTCTGGAGGAGGCTTGGTGCCCAGAGTGCTTCATCCTGCCAAAGACTGAGGTAGTGGATGCCTTTCTCCACTGGTTCTGGAGGGGGCTTGGTGCCCAGAGTGCTCCACGTGCAGTGTGGCCGGTCCAATTCCCTCACCTGGGTGTGTGTGCCACGAGATTGCCGAGGTGCAGGTAGCATGATACGCCATGGAGGCTGAGACATACCCCACACTGCTGCGGCTTCGCATTCCACCTGCAGGTGACAACTGTGATGTCAGTAATGCTTCATGGAAGCTGCCCAGGGTCTTGGAACTCAGCACCAGCCTCGGACGACTGACCATTTGGGATGGTAGGCATGTCTGTGGTGGTGCCACTGTCCGAGGACGTCGCGGGGCCGCTGGCGGTGCTTGCGGCGGTGTCAGTTGTGGCGGTACTTGCGGCGGGGCCTGTGGTGGCGGTTGTGGCGGCGGGTTCTGTGTCGGCGGTGCTGCCGGCGGGGTCTGTGGCAGCGGTGCTGGCGTCGGGGTCTGTGGCGGCGGTGCTGGCGTCGGGGTCTGTGGCGGCGGTGCTGGCATTGGGGTCTGTGGCAGCAGTGCTGGCGTCGGGGTCTGTGGTGGCGATGGTGGCGTCGGGGTCTGTGGCGGCGGTGCTGGCGGCGGGGTCTGTGGCGGTGGTTCTGGCAGAGGGGTCTGTGGTGGCGGTGCTGGCGTTGGGGTCTGTGGCGGCAGTGCTGGTGGCGGGGTCTGTGGCGTCGATGCTGTTGGCGGGGTCTGTGGCAGCAGTGCTGGCAGCGGGGTCCGTGGCGGCGGGGCATGTGTCAGAACATGATGAGGGAGAAAGATGGATATCTCCTGCAGCCTCGGACGGCTGCCCACCGGGGAAGAGGCTGGGGACTGTCGCAGCGGCTGTAGATGTGCCGGAGGCGGTGCGGGTGGCGGTGCAGCTGGCGGTGCAGGTGGCAGTCTTTGCCGCCGTACAGGTTGGCGTGGACGTGGACAGAAGGTGTGACACTGGTCCATCAGTCGGTGCCACCATGCCCTCTCCTGACCTGCCCTTCAGTTTTTGGCCCTTCCCCACCTTCGATGGTGGCGCAGTTGTCTTGCCACTATCCCCTTTCGTTTTCGCTGACCCCTTGGTGGCAGGTGTTTTTGGCTTCTCCCTCCGGGATGTGGGCAACTTTTTAACCTTGGCAGGTGACGGAATGTCCTTGCCCTCGCTCCGTGGCACACTGGCAGCCCTGATGGTTGGCGCACTCCATGACCTCGCAGTTGCTGGCACCATTGTGCCTGGGGATGTGGTGGCTGAGGTGCAGGGCTGCGACCTGGAAAACCTGGCCCTAGTGGAAGGACGGGGGAGGTGTAGGGAAGAGGTCAGTGTTAGCCAGGAAAAGTTTTTTAGACACACTGGGACGGGTAGATGGAGGGGGTTTGGGAGTGGAGGAAGAGGTAGTGGTTGTAGGAGGTGTACGTCTGCTGAATTTGGGTGAAGGTGCATGTGCTGGAGGCTGTTGTGAGGTGGATGGCTGTTGGGTGGGTGTGTGCCTGTGTTTGTGTACTTTGGGAGGAGGGCTCACTGACACACTGGGAGAGGACACTGGGGATGTGTGAATGGTAGTGGGGGTGGTGAGTGCATATGAGCGGTGTGTGGTGATGGGCGTGCTGGTGATGGAGGTAGTGGCTGAGGATTTAGTGCATGCAGGTGTGAGTTGAGACGAGACTGGGAGGGAGGAGGGAGACGTGGAGGAGGGGGACACAGTGGAAGAAGTGGATGTTGGTATGTGTGCATGGGTATGATGCTTGTGTGAGTGCTTGTGGGTTGTGTGGTGCTTATGTTTGCCTGAGCCACTCTTGTGTGTTGATGTGTGTTCATGCTGGTCTGATGGTGTGCTTGGGATAGGCTGAGGTACAGGGGATTGGGTCTGGTTCGAGGAGGTTGGAGGGGGGAGGCTGGACACAGGGACAATGGCTGCCATCAGTGCTGAGGCCAGAGCCTGAAATGCTGTCTGTTGGGCTGCCTGGCCAGAATGAATGCCCTCCAGGTATGCATGTGTTTGTTAAAAATGCCTCTCAACACCCTGGATGGCATTCAGAATGGTAGACTGCCCAACAGTGAGGGATCTCAGGAGGTCAATAGCCTCCTCACTGAGGGCAGCAGGGCTGACTGGGGCAGGGCCTGAGGTGCCTGAGGCAAAGGAAATGCCCACCCTCCTGGGTGAGCGGGCACGGGACAGATGCTGAGGGGCTGCTGGGAGGGCAGTGCTGGTAGGGGGGGTGGTGGCTCTACCTGTTGATGCGGTGGACACAGAGGGGCCCGCCACTACAAGGGAGCTCCCATCAGAGGAGGAGTCGCTGTTGCTGGTCTCTGCTCCTGTCCCCGCCGTGGAGCTCCCCTCGCCCTCCGTCCCACTGGTGGCTTCAGACTCTGTTGCTTCACCCTCCAGGGCCAAGTGGGATGTAGCTTCTTCCTGCTCCGGTGCCAATGCTCCTCCACCTGATGATGCTATTACACACAAGAACAGGGAGACTCTAAAAAGGGGGGGAAGACAGAAGAAAGACATGTTCAGTGCATGCAACACCACTACCGTTAGCAGACACAACACACAGGGGGCAGCCCTCTGCACTATGCCATGCACTTATAGTTCCTAGATTAATCACATGCCCATGGGGTACGAGGCCTAAGCCCAATTGCTGCACACCTGGAAGTCACAGGAGACTGACTAGGTGTAGATTACTCTAACCACTAGTGGGGTTGGGGTGCCACATAGCCTGCCTCACAAGGGACCTTGCCTACCAAGATCGCCCTGGCCTAGGGGAACCCACTGCCCATCTTCCCCCAAGACAGCTTGCAATGCACGCAAAGTCAGCTGAATGAGAGTGCACTCACCCCCTTGTGGCTACTGTGATGCCCTCAAGCTCCCATCTAACTCCGGATAGGCCACCGCCAGGATCTGAACTTCAGGGGGGTCATGGTGCGACGGGCACCCCTCCCACATTGGGAGGCCATCCCCAGCTGGGCCTCCGCCGTCTTCTTGCTAATGCGGCGCAGGACCTCCCATCTTTTCCAGCAGTGGGTGCTCCGTCTGTGGTGGACCCCGAGGGTCCGGACGTTCTTGCCGATGGCACGCCAAATACCTTTCTTCTGGTGGGCGCTGACCTAGAGGTATGGTACAGGGGGAAAGGATATTACTTACCCATCCGGACCGTCATACTCATTGCCCCCGTTCCCACACTTGCCCTGACGCACATACACTCCCTATCCACACATACAGGCCTCAGCCCCCCCCATGTATCTTCCATCCACACCACTCAAAACAGACATTGCCCATGCAGCATGCTCACAGTGTACTCACCTGTTTGTATGGTGGACCATACAGCTGCGTGTACTGGGGGAGGACCCCATCCACTAGTTTCTCCAACTCCTCCGAAGTGAAGGCAGGGGCCCTTTCCCCAGACACATGAGCCATTGTCGCTTCCAGACACAGATCACAGCAACACTTGCAGTGTAGGTCCTCTCCTGTTGAAGGTCTGGTATCAAGTGAGTGAACAGACATAAAATGGCGGTCACGTCCGCGGCAGTGCGTATAGTCACCACCAGCGTACATCGTCATTGGCTCTTCGGACCCATAGGGCCCAATGTTAACCAATGCATATCCCCTTGTCCCACATTACAGGTCAGGCAGCCGCCATTTCAGGGGGCCGCATGGCATTATTAATAACTGCGTCACACCTATGTAGGCCTGGAATACTGAAAGTTACAGGCACATTGCGGATTAATAAATTTGTGCAAATTACATTTTGGGATACCTCAGTGTTGGCTTACTCTCTGTTCTCCTCCATAGGGCACGTCTGCTGGGGCAGGTGATAAGATGGCCGCATCCTCCGGTGTACAGACCCCTGGTGGACAGGTCCACAATGGAAGAGAGACACATAATTATCACATACAGACTTGATCGTGCAACAATCCAGGAACTGTGTGCCTAGTTGGAGCCAGACCTGATGTCAGCTTTCCGCCATCCCACAGGGATACCCCCTCTAGTGCAGGTCCTGTCAGTACTCCAATTTCTGACAAGTGGTTCCTTTCAAACAACAGTGGTCATTGCATCAGGGATGTCCCAGCAAATGTTCTCTAACATGTTGTCCGGAGTGTTGTCTGCCCTGCTGAAACACATACGCAGCTACATTGTGTTCCCTCAGGTGGAGGATTTCCCAACAGTGAAAGGTGACTTCTATGCCCTGGGACATATCCCCATCATCATTGGTGAATTGATGGGACACATGTGGCATTGGTACCCCCCTGCAGGAGTGAACAGGTGTACAAAAACCGGAAGAGCTACCATTCTATGAATGTGGAGATGGTGTGTTTGGCAGACCAGTACATCTCCCATGTGAATGCCAGGTTTCCTGGCTCAGTGCATGACGCTTACATTTTGAGAAATAGCAGCATCCCTTATGTGACGGAGCAACTCCAGAGGCACCGGGTGTGGCTAATAGGTGAGGCCAAGGACCCAATACAGTGTGAATAGGTGTCTGGGTATGGGGTTGTCCCTAAGGGTTAGTGTGTGTGTGTCTAACAGTTGTCCTTCGATATTTGCAGGTGACTCCGGTTACCCCAACCTGTCATGGATACCGACCCTAGTGAGGAATCCCAGGACAAGGGCAGAGGAACATTACAATGAGGCACATGGGCGAACTAGGAGGGTGATCGAACGAACCTTCGGCCTCCTGAAGGCCGGATTCCGGTCCCTCCATATGACAGGTGGTTCCCTCTACTACTCACCGAAGAAGGTGTGCCAGATCATCGTGGCCTGCTGTATGCTGCATAACCTGGTTTTGCGACAGCAGGTGCCTTTTCTGCAGGAGGATGGGCCAGCTGGTGGTCTTGTGGCAGCTGTGGAGCCTGTGGACAGTGAAAAAGAGGAGGCAGAAGAAGAGGATATTGACAACCGAAACAACATAATCATGCAATACTTCCAGTGAGACACAAGTAAGAACATGTCACTGCTTCCCACATCTCATACAATTTCTGGAGCTAGCATAAGTCTGTCATTTTCACTTAGTGTATGGACCCTGACTTGTCACTTTGCCTTTCCATTTCACAGATGTGGGTCCCACTTTGTGCCCTCTGCTATATTTCCTCCAGGCCTACAGCTGTGTTACATCGGTATGTGCACAAGTAAATTGACATTGCTATATGCCATGGTTATTGCAATTACACGTTTGTGAAAGCACAGACTGACTCCAGATTGTTTTGTGATTGAAGTGTGTTTATTTCTGTGCAAATAAGTGGACGGGGTTGTAAAATGGGCTGGGGGGATGGTGGAGGAATGTCCATGGCAGAGTCCAGTCTATTTGTTTCACAGGTGCATTGTCCAAAGGGGCATAGGAAGTGGAGCAATGGCAGTTGAAGGATGGACAGGGCGACAAAGTGGGACAGAAGGGTGACATTCAGGGGGGGTCTCATTTCCTGGCGGGGGTCTTGGGAATGTTCTCTGTCTTGTTCCTGGATCTCAGGGACCGTTTGTGGGGTGGTTCTCTATCTGCAGGGGGTGGGGTGCTGGTGTCGTGTTCCTGTGGCGGTGCCTCCTGTCCACTAGCGCAGGCAGAGGTGGAGGGCTGTTCATCATCCAGGCCATCTTGATCCAGTTGTAAAGAACTGCTGTCATCACTGTGGGTCTCTTCTGTGGGGGGACTGGCTACGTCTGGCACCTCCTGTCCGGTGACGTTGGGTAGGGGTCCTGTAGGGGTGTAAAGGCATGATTATTGCATCTGTGTGTGTCATTGTGTGCAATGGGTGAGTGACCCTGTAATCCGGTTCTTGCATTCTTGGCTTTGTCCTTGTGTGATAGTTGGTTTGGGGTCTGTGTGGGTATCTGTAGTGGACATGCTTTGGTAATGGGTGTCCATGCTTTGGTGTTGCATGCAGGGCTTGGTATTGGGATGGCTGGGTTGTGAACGTGGGGCATATGTGAGGTGTTGGAGTGATGGGGGTGAGGATGGGGGTGGGGTATGTGATGGCATGCAGGTGGGGTGGGGGATATGGTAATAAAGATATGTCTTACCAGAGTCCAGTCCTCCTGCTACTCGTGCAAGGCCCTCAGGATGCAGTATTGCCAAGACTTGCTCCTCCCATGTTGTTAGTTGTGGGGGAGGAGGTGGGGGTCCACCTCCAGTCCTCTGTACAGCAATCTGGTGTCTGGAGACCACGGAACGCACCTTCTCCCGTAGGTCGTTCCACCTCTTCCTGATGTCATCCCTAGTTCTTGGATGCTGTCCCACTGCGTTGACTCTGTTGACAATTCTGTGCCATAGCTCCATCTTCCTTGCAATGGAGGTGTGCTGCACCTGTGATCCAAATAGCTGTGGCTCTACCCGGACGATTTCCTCCACGATGACCCTGAGCTCCTCCTCAGAGAACCTGGGGTGTCGTTGAGGTGCCATGATGTGGTGTGGATGATGTGTGAGGTGGTGTGTGTTGTGATGTGTGAGGGGATGTGCTGGGTGTTGTTTGAGGTGCGTGGATGTTGGGTAAGTGATGGTGTTGTGTGTCTGTGGATGCTGGTGTTGTTTTAGGTAGTGTCTCTCTCTGGCCTGCTTTCAAATTTCTGGTAGTAAGGGTTTGTGGGTAATGTGGGTGTGTGTTTTATAGTGGTGTGAGTGTGTGGGAGTGGTGTGTGTATGTGTATCAGGTGTGTGTATTTCGAATTGTCCAATGTAGTTGTGTTTTGTATATGTGTGTGTATTTTGAGCGCAGCGGTGTGTACCGCCAATGGATTACCGCAGTTGTAAGACCACTGCGTTGATTCGTGGGTTGTGACAGTGTGGGCGTATTGCCGTTGGCGTGACGGTGTTGGTTTTGTTATCGCTATTTTATCACCGACCTTTGGTGTGGCGTACTTGTGTGGGTGTCTGTATCATGGCGGATTCTGAGCTGTTGGTCGTAATAGCTGTAGCGGAATTCCACGGCCGCAGTGGTATGTTGGCGGTCTTCTGCACGGTGGTAAGCGGCATTTACCGCCAGGGTTGTAATGAGGGCCTAAGTCTTTTTGGTCCTGAGACTTCAGGGAACAGGAGGCAAGTTCTATCCAACCCCTTGGAGAGCACTTCTTCACCACAGCCAGAGAGCAGCAAGGCAGCAGGGCAACAGCAAGGCAGCAGTCCTTCACTGAAAGCAGGCAGGTGAGTCCTTTGAGCAGCCAGGCAGGTCTTCTTGGCAGGATGCAGGGTCTGGTTCAGGTTCTCTTCTACAGGAAGTGTCTGAGTTGGTAGGGGCATAGGCCCTGTTTAAATACCCAAATGTGCCTTTGAAGTGAGGGAGACATCAAAGAGTGGCTTAGAAGTGCACAAGGTCCCCTTTCAGTTCAACCCTGTCTGCCAGGGTCCCAGTAGGGGGTGTGGCAGTCCTTTGTGTGAGGGCAGACTACTGTCCTTGGACATGCAAGCGTCAGGCCCTCCACCCTCCCAGCCCAGGAAGACCCATTCAAAATACATTTGTATGCAAGTGAGGCTGAGTATCCTGTGTTTGGGGTGTGTCTGAGTGAATGCACAAGGGAGCTGTCACTGAGCCCAGCCAGACGTGGATTGTAAGGCACAGGATTTAAGTGCAGAGAAATGCCCACTTTCTAAAAGTGGGCATTTCAAAAATAGTAATATCAAATCCAACTTCACCAGTCAGCGGGATTTTGTATTACCATTCTGGCCATACTAAGTATGACCTTCCTACTCCTTTTAGATCAGAAGCTACCACTCAAGCAATATATGAGGGTAGCCCTATTCTTAGCCTATGAAGGAGCAGGTCTCACAGCAGTGTAAAAAGAAATTTAGGAGTTTCACACTACCAGGACATGTAAACTACACAGGTACATGTCCTGCCTTTAGTCTACACAGCACCCTGCCCTATGGGTTACCTAGGGCATACCTAAGGGGTGACTTATATGTGAAAAAGGGGTGTTTAAGGCTTAGCAAGTACTTTTAAATGCCAAGTTGAAGTGGCAGTGCAACTGCACACACAGGCCTTGCAATGGCAGGCCTGAATCATGGTTAAGGGACTACTTATGTGGGTGGGACAATCAGTGTTGCAGGCCCACTAGTAGCATTGAATCTACAGGTCCTGGCACATGTAGTGCACTTTACTGGGGACTTATATGTAGATTAAATAAGCCAATTGGGTGTGAACCAATGTTACCATGTTTGAAGGGAGAGAGCATATGCACTTTAGCACTGGGTAGCAGTGGTAAAGTGTGCAGAGTCCTAAAACCAGCAAAAACAGTGTAAAAAAAGTGGAGGGAGGCAGGCAGAAAGTTAGGGGTGACCACCCTAAGGCTGTCAGGTCTAAGATATATATATATATTAAATGATTGAGATATGACTCCTACAAACAACTTCAAGGAACTGCTATAGGCATCTGCTTTGCTCCCAGCTAAGCAGATTTGGTCATGGGCTGGTTTGAGGAACAGGTGCTCTGAACACCCCAGGTGTAGCATGATACTGACAATATTGCAGTCTGGCTACCTTACATAGATGATGTGTTCCTCATTTGGAATGGACAGGAAAAGGAACTCAATAACTTTGTGATTACCGTCAATCATAATCGTATGTTTCTTAAATTCAGTATGAATTTCAGTAGAGAGAACCTTGAGTTCTTTGATTTGAGACTTACCATTGTCATTTCAACCCTTGAAACTCAATTATTTAGGAAAAGCACACCTAGAGACTTGCGCTCACCTGCCAAGAGCAACTACCCTCCAGATTACAGGTGGAGTATCCAATATAGGGAATTTTTGAGAGCTAAGAGAAACTGCAGCTCATATGTGACTTAAGTCTAAACCTGGGACAAAATGAACCAGAGATTTAGAAACAGGTTATTCTGAGAAAATGCAGAAAAATGCATCAGTCAGGACTGATGAATGCAGCCGTGAAAGATTACAGATTGAAAACAGATCTAGCAATATGAATGAGATACAGTGAGGCCAGAAACCCACCTATTTTATTACTACCTATACCATACAGGCACGACAGGTGAGAAATATATTTCACAAACATTGAGGTACTTTACAGTAGGATAAATTGTTAACAGAAACTATGGTACCTTCTCCATCTATAACATAGAAAAAGAGTGCCTAATTATGGGGCCGAATACTGCACAGCTTCTTGAGTCTGATGCACAAATTTTGGCTATGTACGAGCCTTGCAGAAACTGTAAGATGTGCAAATACAGCACATCACTTAAAGACTTCCATTTGTAGTTGATTAACCAGAAATACAATATTTCAAAATACATTTCCTGCAAAACTGAATTTGTAGTTTGTGATTTCATGTTTATGTAACAAATGGTACACAGGGAGCATCACCTTTTCCTTTAAAGAAACTTATTCGTGAGCATATACATGCCTGTTAGAAATGGAAAGTATGCACCAAGTGGAGCTGTCACTTTGCCCCCGACGTGTAATGCAAAGCACTAGAGTTATACGCATAAAGAAAGGCCCCCTTTCTAAAGGTGGTATTTCTAAAATAGTAATGAAAACACAAGTAAGCATGATTTTTCACTACCATTCCAAACATGCCCACGCTACTCCTCACAGATCAGAAATCACCAGTTAGACATATAGGAGGGAATTCACAATGCAAACCTATGAGCGCAGCAACACGTATAGCAGTGAAAAACAAAAAGGCTGTTTGTCACTACTACGACATGTAACACTTATACATATATCTCTTACCTTTTACATATAAGAGCTCCCTGCCCATAGGGCTATCTAGGGCCTGCCTTAGAGGTGACTAAGATGTAGTAAAATGGGGAGTTCAGGGCTAGGCAAGTAATTTGACTTGCAAAGTCAATGTGCCATTAAACTGTACATGAAAGCACTGCAGTGGCAGACCTGAGACAACTTTGAAAGGCTACTTCTGTGAGTGGCGCAATCTGTGCTGCAGGCTTACTAGCAGCATTAAATTTACAAGCCCTGGGTATATTGTATACCACTTTACAAGGGGCATACTGGTAAATTAAATAAACCAAACTGGTATGAGCCAATTATATCAGGTTTTAGGGGAGAGACCACAAGCACTTTAGCAGTGACTAGCAGTGGGAAAGTGCCCAGATTCCTAAAGCCAACAAAAAGAGGGTTAGAAAAATAGGAGAAAGACAAAAGGTTTGGGGATAACCTGGGAGATAGGGCCATTTTCAACAGTGCCATCATTAAGAAAGATGTGTTACTGTACTACACGGCATTTCAATAAGATGCATAATGGCAATTTGAAAAAAGCAAGGTACTTTGATATTGATTCAAACCCTAGGAACCCTCAGGAGCGGGTGATAGAATCATGGCACTCTGCCGACTAGACTCCATTTACATATCAGAAGCGGGGGACATAGAGCCCAACAGCATGACTTAGGAGGAAGAGTTATACGTTCATTTCTAATAAAGCCACCTCTTACGACTCTTTTTTGATTTCCAGTAGGGATTCTTGATGATTTCTATGTAGCTCCCCTCCCTGAACCCTTGGAGCCTTACGCTGGTACCTTGGTGCCCACCTGGGACACCCAGAGCACACTATGCTAGGAGCCATTGGTGAGCCCCAGGGCCCCCTCAGCCCTACCGGCTCCCCACATGCGTCCATCCTGGGTGCTGCAGGAGTCCTCAATGTTCCTGCATAGCGGGAACAGCTATTTTGGTTGCTGGGAAGGAGCAATTTGAATTTCCCTGTCTGCAAGAACACAGGCAGAAAAACAAAAGTTTGCTCCAACCCAGCAGGAGCATTTTCAAAGCTCCCGCCAGGTGGGATCGTGGACATTTCCTTGTCTGCACCCATGCATGCAGAGAAACTACTGTGTCCTGGGCTCACCAGGACACAGTCTGTAGGAAAATCCTCCTTTTTCCACTGGTCACCTCCAAACCTTTTGGACAGATACTGGTGGTTACTCTTGGCTGTGCCCTGCGTACTGCTTACCAGTCGCAGAGCCAATGCTCTGTGTAAAGAGGATATGCAAATTAGGCTAATTATAATTGACAGTATTAACCTACCTATAAGTCACTAGTATTTGGTAGGATATGTAGGTTTAGGGACCCCAGTATAGGTAGTGTACCCATAGGTGCACTGCTGAGGTGCCCAGTGCCATGTTAAAGGCAGGCCTGCCTTGCTGCCAGCTTTTAAACTAAAGTTATATGCAAATTCGACTTTGGAGTTAAAAGTACTTCCAAAGTCTTAAACTACCTTATTTGTACATATGTCACCCCTAAGGTGTTCCCTATGTGACCCTAGGGTTGGGTGCCATTTAACTATAAGCAGGGACCTTGTAAAACCTTTATAAGCCCTGGTGAAGTAAAATAGCCAAATTTGTTTTTCCCTCACTGTAGTGAATGGCCTCCATAGGCTACAATGGGGAGACTTTATTTTAATTAACAAAGTCCCCTTAAGTGTCAGATACCTCAAGTTTGATATCAGATTAATTGTTATAATAAATCCCACAACTTACAATTGTTGGATTTAATATAACTATTTCAGGTAAAGAGTTTTAAACTCTATCTAAAAAGCTTATACATTATAGATAGAGAGTCACCAACGGAATTCAAGGAAACGTAGAATCATCCAGGCATGATACTCCAACGTAGTCTTCATTTACTTCAATACACCAAAGAAAACAGCCAACGCGTTTCGTTCACCACATGTGAACATCCTCAGGGCTGTAATAATCAAACATACATAAAGTGTACACAATTTTCATATAGAATACACACATATCACCATGATTCAAAATATGTAATGACAAAAACTACCCAAGACATCCAAATGCTTTAGAGACAGGAATAAAGAGAAGAGCAGAAAACAATGCCAAAATACACCTTAATAACCTAACAAACATTTAATTGATAAAACTTCCCCTCTCAACATATAAATTATTGCTAAAAAATATGTCTACATGAGACACAATGTAATAAGAAGCAGAGTCAAAAGAGAAATGGCATAGACCATGCATCCCCTCTAAATCACCTATTCTATGACTGTGTTGCATTAAAAAACTAAGTGTGAGCAGATTACTACTCCCCATCCTAACGCGAGCATCGGTGGAAGGGTACACTTTTTCATCATCGTAAGGGTTGATTATTTATTGGTTATAAGTAAAGAAGGCCCAAACTAACAGGAATTGTGGGACATTTCGTATCGTTCCCTATCATTTATTTTTTGGTCGCACCTTTTGGAGTAGATGGTGCTCTGGTTGAGAGCACGACTCATTAATACAAATATTTGGGACAAGGGGGAGGTGTGGTTACTACTAGCTCGCTGCTCCGGTTGGATGGCATTTCTATCTAAAAAGTTGACAACTTCAGCTCTATCGTGCCCTTCTCTGATTGGCCAGCCTCTGGCAGCCTGGCCAGGCTGCCTTGATGAGGTATGAAGTGGCCTGGGCTGGGTGGGAGGGGCAGAGCCAACCGCTGAAGATGGAGGGTGCACAGTGAAAGCACTCCGGCCCGGGCTGCAGTGATCCTGCTTCAAAGAGGCCACAGCCAGGGGCGGGCAGTGGAGAGAAGGGCCCCCCAGCTACGTGAACACCTGGGGGAGCGAGCAGCACCCTGCCGCTGCCACTTATTAACCCATAGAAGACGGCGGACATAAGCCCAGGCTGGCAGGAGCGCAAGATGGTGGCCACTTGGCTGCGAGGATGGCGAGCAGGCCACAGGAGGTAAAAGTCGGAGGAGACCATGGCATTGGGTCTCCCTGTCTGCAGAACCTGAGGACGAGGGAGACCCATAGAAGCAGGACGACAGCAGCTGCAGGAGGGCAATAAATACAAATACAAAAAAAAGGAAGGAGGTGAAGCCTGCGCCCGTGCTGGCGGGAGCACAAGATGGCGGCCACTCAGCAGTGAGGATGCCGAGCGGACAGCCGAAGGTGAGCCTGCAGCCGAGGACATGGGAGGCCCGGCATCGGAGGGGCCTGGGTGGTGTGGCAGACGAGGTGAGGAGGAGGGGGATGGATGCAGCCTGGTCCTCCAGCGCTGAAGAGCCGGGAGGCCTGGGAATCCTGCCCCCGCCAGGCCTGAGGAGGAGAGAATCACTGGTCGGGGGGCAGATGGGGCCCTGGAGGATGTGAGGTTGGAGGGGCCTGAGGCAGTGACTGTTGGAGATTGGCCCTCTATGTAGTGTACAAAAACCAAGTACACTATGCAGAGCGTCTGAACAACCACATGTTAGTTTTCAGGGGTAAAAATCAGACCACCTAATGCTCTAAATTTCAAGGTAGCTGTCGAGCAGTTAGGCTAACCCAGGAGATGTGCTAAGTATTTGCTGTACTCACCAATCCAATCACGCACCACACACAATGAATAACTCGAGACTACTTCAGACTTTTATATAATTTTTAAGACCAACATTTTTAGAATAGGTTAGGTTCTTGTTATGACTTTTTAAAGTTTTTGCAAAGTTAATCTTTCTGTCTGTAATTAGTCACCATTGGAATCAATATGCAGTCACTTTTAAAAATGCATTAAAAATTTCATGTTTGAGTTACCAGTCTCTTATTTTGCAGGGTGGTCACAGTGGTCGGTGGGCACCTGGTGCCAGCTGGAGAGCTTTGGGAAGCTCCCTGTTCCGGCGGGAGCAGCATTGGAAACGTTCTTGGCACAGACACAGGGCCACTTGGATGGGCACCTTGGAAAAGGAGCTGGTTTGCAGATTTAAAGTTGGTGCCTGGGGGGGTCCCCTTGGGCTGCTGAGGTCGCAAGGGGTTGGGGACCCGGGGCACACAGCAGATCCCGTGATGCCAGGCATAGGGCGTCCTGGTGCAGGGCGAGTTGGAGGTCCAAGATCTGTGAGTAACTTTGAGGGCTGCTTACAAGACAATGGGGGCACTCTGGTTGGCGGTCCAGGTTGTTCCTGAAGTCCCTCGACTGGGGCTTCCTCCTGATCCATTTTCAGCTCGGGGAGCTGGTTTTCTGGTTGTCTGATATCAGCTGAACAGTACCAAGGGTATTGCTGTATCTCAGCCACTAGAGGACACAGCGGCACTAAACTTGGCACAGTTGTAGGTCACATCTAGGTGGTTTTCGGTGTTTTGTTGTGTCCAGCTGTGACTTCCGATCATGGAGATATTGGTGATTCAGTGAAGTGACCCTCAATTGTTTGTGATTCTTTGCAGGTTTCTTGCTTTTCTTGAGTGGTGCCTCCACTCAGGAGGGAGATCTGGGGTTATCCCTGAAGCCTGGAGGTCCCCTGGGTTTCTTGGGGTCAGTCCAATGTCCAGCTCAGCCAAAGCAGTGATTTTCAGGTCCTGGGTGCAGCAGGCAGGGTTTGGCGCCTTTTCTTGTGCAGCAGGTCCTCAGTTCTCTTGCTGTGGTCTCCTTTTGGTGCTGGTCTTCTTTTCTTCCTCAAATCCTTATAGTGGGCTTTTTAGGGGGAACCTGGTAGTGTCCAATGGGGCACTTACCCTTGGGTGGCTACACCCACTATAGTGACCACTTCCTGTGGGAAGGGTCACTTCCATAAACCTCATTGGCTGTTTCTCTCCATTCCAAGATGGAGAAATCTGAAACAGAGGGTCGACTTTGCAAGTAAGCCCTTAGGGGTGGTGCATGCTCAGTGAGGCCACTCCTCCCACCCTTTGTCTGGTTTCCCACCTTTGCTACCTCCAAGAGTGAGGGTTTGCAAAGGGGGAGGCCATCAGCTGCTAGCAGCAGGCCTGGGGTCGAGTTTCAATCAATCAATCAATCAATCAATTTGTAAAGCGCACTACATACCCTTGAGGGTTTCAAGGCGCGGGGGTATGGTACTGCTACTGCTCGGAGAGCCATGTCTTGAGGAGTTTTCTGAAGGAAAGAAGGTCCTGGGTCTGTCATAGATCCGACAGGAGGGTGTTACAGGTCTTGGCGGCGAGGTACAAGAATGATCTGCCGCCAGAAGATTTGCGCCGGATGTGGGGGATGAAGGCGAGGGCGAGGTTTGCGGAGCGGAGATGCCGGGTGGGGGTGTAGAAGCTGAGTCTGTTGTTCAGGTATGTTGGTCCGGTGTTGTGGAGTGCCTTGTGTGTGTGGGTGAGGAGCTTGAAGGTGATCCTCTTGTTGACGGGGAGCCAGTGAAGGTCTCTTAGGTGGGGGGTGATGTGGCAGTGGCGAGGGATGTTGAGGATGAGTCGGGCAGAGGCACTTTGGATGCGTTGGAGGCGTTGTAGGAGTTTGGATGGGATACCGGTGTAGAGGGAGTTGCCGTAGTCGATTCTGCTGCTGACGAGGGCCTGGGTTACTGTTTTTCTTATTTCTTTTGGGATCCATTTGTAAACTCTGCGAAGCATGCAGAGGGTGTTGTAGCAGGAGGAGGAGATGACGCTGACCTGCTTTGACATGGAGAGCGAGGAGTCCAGGGTGAAGCCGAGGTTTCGTGCGCTGTCAGTGGATGTCGGTGGGGGACCCAGCGTGGTCGGCCACCATGAGTTGTCCCAGGCGGAGGGGGTGCGCCCAAGGATGAGGACCTGTGTTTTGTCCGAGTTCAGTTTTAGCCGGCTGTCTCTCATCCAGTCGGCAATGGCTTTTAGTCCCTCGTGGAGGTTGGTTTTGGCGGTGTGCGAGTCCTTGGTGAGGGAGAGGATGAGTTGGGTGTCGTCGGCGTAGGAGATGATATTGAGGTTGTGCTGACGGGCCACTTGTGTGAAGGGGGCCATGTAGATGTTGAACGGCGTCAGGCTGAGGGATGAGCACTGGGGTATGCCGCAGATGATGTTGAAGGCTTTAGATTGGTACGGGGAGGCGGACTCTTTGGGTTCTGCCGGCGAGGAAGGATGCAGTCCATTTGAGGGCCTGGTCCTGGATTCCTGCTGCGTGGAGGCGGGATTTTAGGGTGTGGTGACAGACGGTGTCAAAGGAGGTAGCCCTTTGAAGCTCACTGCCAGGGCAGTGCACATTCCTGAGGGAGGGGGGTTAGCTCCCCCACCCAGTAAGGGCTTTGTTTCACAAACCAGAGAGGCAGGGCTCTCCCCCAAGGTTTGTGGATTGGCTGCCTGGAGGCAGCAGGCTGCATGGGACCAGTCAGCAACCATTCTAAGATTTTTCAGGGGGCACATCTAAGGGGATCCCTGGGTACTTTTAATAATAAATCCAGTACAGGGACCAGTTTGGATTTATTATTATGAGTTGTTTGATACCAAACAACCCAGGGTTTAGAGTAGCCATTATGTAGCTGGGAAACTCGTATTGACCGGTGTCCAGCACATATATTAAAATTGCTGCTCCGTTCACTCACTATGACCCAGGTTGGGCAAGGACACAGTGGGGGCATATTGCTCATACAATTATGCCCTCACATATAGCAGGTATGGGGAAATCATATCGCCCAACACCAGATCCATGTTGATTTTCACAATGGGCAATAAGATTTAATGTCTGTTTTGTCTGACGGACAAGTAGACATTAAATCAATAATTAGCTGTGAGCACTCGGGATTTGCCAGTCTGTGCTCCCCTCCCACACAGCGACGCACTTGAAAAATCTGTGGCCCGCCCCCTCCAAACACTCTGTCTCTGTGGTGGGTAAACAGGAGCAGAGCAAGTGGCTGCCACGATCGAGCAACGCACCAGGTAAGGCTGCAGGGAGGGTACATATGTTCCTGGACACTGGGGATGGCGGCGGAGCCCAGGAGCTGGGGGCTCCCGGGCGGCAGTGAGCAGGGGCTCTGAGTGCGGGGAGGCACTGCACCAACCTGGGGCCTGAAGCAAAAGCTGCAGCATGAAGTGCCCGGCGCCGGTGAGTGTGGACTGCGGGTGTAACTTAAGATCCAAGAACGAGCACTTTGGGGGACGATTGCAGCTCATCTGGGTGGGGGGCACTGGCACGGCAGGGACGGGTTGTCAGATAACGGTGTCAGGAATAAGGCCATGCGCGGTCAAGGTCCTGCCCGAAACTCCGCTGCACGGCTCTGCAGCAATTTATGCACACCACTTGTCATCACCTCTTATTCCAAAGGTGGTCATCAGCGTCGTCTACCCTGTGGCAAAGATCATAGAGTTGCAGATTCAGGACATTGGTGGACAAGATGCACTTATAAGTGCAATTTCAAGAAGGGACTACAATTCCCATGTTTTTAGAGGCAGCAGCCATCTTGGGGTGTGGCAGGCCTATAAAGCCAATCCACACCCAAGCATGTTGCTCACTAATTTGAATACTTCGATGCAGCCAGACCTCATGGCGGTTCTCTGAAGAAGACCAGAGTTCCTGCATGGCAGAGTGACATCCAATCGGAGTATCCTTGTTTCCATGGTGAAATAAAAAACGAGTAGGTCGTACTCGTAGTAGTAAGGCCTTGATGAATCCAATTTTCAATTCTTTCCCGGTGCATGCCCTGTTCAGCGGTGCTTTGCCATGGCGGTCTCTGGACTGTTCAGTGGTGCTTTGCCATGGCGGTCTCTGGACTGTTCAGCTGGGCTTTGCCATGGCGGTCTCTGGACTGTTCAGTGGTGCTTTGCCATGGCGGTCTCTGGACTGTTCAGCGGTGCTTTGTCATGGCGGTCTCTGGACTGTTCAGCGGGGCTTTGCCATGGCGGTTCTGGAACGGGCATTGGTGTGTGGCATTACGTTCCCTGGACTGGGCATTGGTGTGTGGCATGACGTTCCGTCATTGCCCAGCGGGGCTGTGGCAGCCAGGGCCCTCCTGGGCACTGACTCCGGCGGTGGTCTCCTGACCAGTGACGATACTTGGGCCCTCCTGGGCACTGACTCCGGCGGTGGTCTCCTGACCAGTGACGATACTTGGGCCCTCCTGGGCACTGACCCCAGCGGTGGTCTCCTGACCAGTGACGATACTTGGGCCCTCCTGGGCAATGACACTGGTGGTGGCGGTGGTCTCCGGACCAGTGACGATACTTGGGCCCTCCTGGGCAATGACTCTGGCGGTGGTCTCCTGACCAGTGACTATACTTGGGCCCTCTTGGGCAATGACTCTGGCGGTGGTCTTCGGACCAGTGACGATACTTGGGCCCTCCTGGGCAATGACTCTGGCGGTGGTCTCCGGACCAGTGACTATACTTGGGCCCTCCTGGGCAAGGACACTGACGGTGGCGGTGGTCTCCGGACCAGTGACGACGGTGCTGGCGGTGGCGTCCCGACCGCCGGGAAGGATGCCGCCCTTCTCCGCCGTGATGCTCACAATAGGCTGTGCAGACTTCCTCTGGCCCTTCCCCATCTTTGGAGGAGTCACAGCTAACTCTGCAATCCCCCTGGGACCCCTGTGAGTTGTTTTGCTTCCAGGAGTCTTCACAGGGTCCTGTCGGCCAGTTTCCAATTTCAGAGCCTTTACAGGGGGTGGGCTGCCAGTGCCTTGGCTCCGGGTCATACTGCCTGCCCTGGTGGCCGGTGCACTCCACACACCTTGAACAGGCACCACTGGTATTGGAGGCTTTTTGGCTGAGGCGCTACGACGGGACTGATGAATTGGAGGGGGGGGTGGGGGCAAAAAGGTCAACTTTACAGAGGGACAGTTTCTGACGAACACTGGGATGGGTAGTTTGAGGGGGCCTGGGAGTGGAGGAAGAGGAGGTGGTTGTAGGAGGTGTCACTTTAGGTGTTTGTGGTGCAGGTGCAGGTACTGGAGGCTGTCGTGAGGTGGATGGATGTTGGGTGTGTGGGTGCCCGTGTTTGTGTACTTTGGGAGGGGGCATCACAGACACACTGGGAGAGGACACAGGGGACGTGTAAATGGGAGTGGAGGTGGTGAGTGCAGGTGAGCGGGGTGTGGTGCTGGGTGTTCTGGTGCGAGTCCTGGTGCCTGTAGATGTAGTGCATGCAGGTGAGAGTGTAGACGACACTGGGAGGGAGGAGGGAGAAGAGGAGGAGGGGGACACAGTGGAGGCAGTGGATGTTGCTGTGTCTGCATGTGTGTGATGCTTGTGTGTGTGCCTGTGGGTTGTGTGGTGCCTATGTTTGCCTGAGCTTCCCTTGTGTGTTGACTTGTGTGCATGCTGGTCTGTAGGTGTGCTTGGGATGGGCTGGGGTACAGGGGATTGGGTCTGGGTGGAGGAGGTTGGAGGGGGGAGGCTAGACACAGGGACAATGGCTGCCATCAGTGCTGAGGCCAGAGATTGCAGGGTTTGCTGAAGGACAGCCTGACCAGAATGAATGCCCTCCAGGAATGCATTACAGTGTTGCAACTCCCTTTCTACACCCTGGATGGAATTCACAATGGTAGACTGCCCAATAGTGAGTGACCTGAGGAGGTCAATGGCCTCCTCACTGAGGGCAGCAGGGGTGACTGGGGCAGGGCCTGAGGTGCCTGGGGCGAAGGTGATGCCCACCCTCCTGGGTGAGCGGGCACGGGGCGAACGCTGAGGGGCTGCTGGGAGGGCGGTGCTGGTAGGGGAAGTGGCAGCTGTACCTGTAGAAGTGGGGCGCACAGATGGTGCCGCCACCACAAGGGAGCTCACATCGGCGGACGAGTCTGTGTTGCTGCTTGGCGATCCGGTGGCCGACGTGAAGCTCCCCTCGCCCTCCGTCCCACTGGTGCATTCTGAGTCCGTGGTGTGGCCCTCCATGGCCATGTGGGATGCAGCTCCCTCGTGCTCCGGTGCAACTGTACCTCCGCCTGATGATGCTGATGCACAAAAGAACAGGGAGACCACAAAAAGGGGTGGGGAAACAGAAGAAAGACTGGTTGAGTGCATGGCATACCGTTACCGTTGGCGGACAATACAGACACAGCAGCCCCCTGCACTACGCCGTGCTCCTGTCCTCTGCAGATGCAATTTCTGGGATCTGGCCTACATGGCTATGGTGGACATCTTCACACAAGGATGCCACAGGGGTATGAATAACTGTACTTTGCACTCTGCTGCGGTGGGGTGGAGTGCCACATGGCCTGCATTACGGAGGGGCCTAGCCTACGTTTTTCTGCCTGGCCTAGGTACACCCACAGGCCTCCTCCCACACCTAGACCCCTCAACTGCACGCAAAGTCCACAGAATGAGTGTGTACTCACCCCCTTGTGTCTGCTGTGATGCCCTCAAGCGCCCATCCAACTCAGGGTAGGCCACCGCCAGGATCCGGAACATCAGGGGGGTCATGGGGCGACGGGCACCCCTCCCACGTTGGGAGGCCATCCCCAGCTGAGCCTCTGCCATCTTCTTGCTCCAGCGGCGAATGTCCTCCCATCTTTTACGGCAGTGGGTGCCCCGTCTCTGGTGGACCCTCAGGGTCCATACGTCCTTGGCGATGGCATGCCAAATGTCCTTCTTCAGTGGGCACTGGCCTACATGACATGCACAAGGGAAGACGAGAAGTCATTACCAACTGCACCATCGATGTGAGTGGCCCCCCTCCCTACTCTAGCCATGTGGCCCATTCATTCACATGCATTAATGTTCCCTGAACTCTGCCCCCTTCCCTCTTACAACCAGCCCTCTCCACCCAGGCCTAGCCCATACAACGTGCTCCCTGTGTACTAACCTGTTGGTCTGGAGGACCGTAGAGTAGCGTGTACTGGGGGAGGACCCCGTCTACCAGTTCCTCCAACTCCTGAGCAGTGAAGGCAGGGGCCCTTTCTCCAGACGCAGCAGCCATTGTCTCTTCCAGACTGAGGTCACAGCAGCACTTGCAGTGTAGGTCCTCTCCTGTCTAAGATCAGGTATCTAGTGATTGAACAGATAGAAAATGGCGGTCACGTCCGCGGCGGAGATGTCCGCGGTGGTGCGTATCATCACCGCCGGCGCACCTGTTCATTGGCTCATGGGACCCATAGGGTCCTATGATAACCAATGCAGCATTGCGCCGCGGTCTACGACCGCCTACCGCGACGGGGTGCAACGCCAACGCAGTTACCCCACAGTCCCAGTTTAGAGGTCAGGCAGCCGCCATTTCAGGGGCCCACATGGCTTCATTTACTTCTGGGTCACACATAGCTAGGCCTACACTCAACACACATACAGGAAGGGTTTTGTGTTTGGTGTCGTCTTCTGTGTAACTGTGGGTACATACCTGGAAAAAAATTTACTTGATCGTCGCTGTTGTCCTTCCTAGGCGCCGTCAGCTGGGACATTTGAGAAGATGGCGGAATCCTCCGGTGTACCGACCGCTGGTGGACCTGTTGACAATGGAGGAGCGACATTTACTCGTCACCTACAGGTTTGACCGTGCCACAATCCAGGAACTATGTACCCAGTTGGAGCCAGACCTGATGTCACCAATCCGCCATCCCACTGGAATCCCCCCTGACGTGCAGGTGCTGTCAGTGCTCCATTTCCTTGCAAGTGGGTCATTTCAGACAACAGTGGCCATGGCATCAGGGATGTCCCAGCCTATGTTTTCCAACGTATTGTCCAGAGTGTTGTCTGCCCTGCTGAAACACGTAAGGAGATACATCATTTTCCCTGAGGTGGAAGATTTGGCTACAGTGAAAGGTGACTTCTATGCCCTTGGACATATCCCCAACGTCATAGGTGCCATTGATGGGACCCATGTAGCTCTGGTCCCCCCCACATGAGTGAACAGGTGTAGTACAGGTACAGGAATGTACAGATGGTATGTTTGGCAGACCAGTACATCTCCCAGGTTAATGCTATGTTCCCTGGCTCAGTGCATGACGCCTACATCCTGCGGAATAGCAGCATCCCTGATATGATGGGTCAACTCCAGAGGCACCGTGTGTGGCTATTAGGGGACTCTGGTTACCCCAACCTGTTCTAGCTATTTACCCCAGTGAGGAATCCCAGTACCAGGGCAGAGGAACGCTACAATGAGTGCCATGGGCGGACTAGGAGGGTGATCGAACGCACCTCCGGCCTCCTTAAGGCCAGGATCAGGTGCCTCCATATGACAGGTGGTTCTCTATTCTACTCACCGAAGAAGGTGTGCCAGATCCTCATCGCCTGCTTGATGCTTCACAATCTTGCTTTGCGACACCAGGTGCTTTTTCTGCAGGAGGATGGTCCAGATGACGGTGTTGTGGCAGCTGTAGAGCCTGTGGACAGTGATGAGGAAGAAGCTGAGGAATAAGACAACGACAACAGGGAGTCAGTCATACAGCAATATTTCCAGTGACACACAGGTGAGAACATTTTCATTTCTACCATTACATTCACTGTCACACGTCCTCCTCTATCCTGTGTGTGATTTCATGGGATTATTTGGTAACTGAGTTGTTTCTTTCCATTACGGTTTCACAGGTGTGGTTACCAACGTGTGTCATCTGCTTGCATCCTTCAAGGACTTGTGATGTGTGACATTGGTATGTTGCCTTTACATCTAGCAACGCATTTTGACACTGTCATAGATATTACATTTTACCAAATCATAGACTAACTCCAGATTGTTTTGTGTTTCAAGGGTGTTTATTGAAGTGCTCAAAAATGGAGGGGGGTTGTAAAATGGTGATGGGTGATGGTGGAGGAATGTCCATGGCAGAGTCCAGTCTATTAGTCTCACAGGTGCACTGCCCATATGGGCATAGGAAGTGGAGCTGGGGCAGTTTAAGTATGGACAGGGTAACAAAGTGGGACAGTGGAGGGACAATCAGGGTGGTCTCATTTCCTGGCGCGGGTGTTGCCATCTTGCTCTGTCCTGTTCCTGGCTCTCAGGGACCGCTTACGTGGTGGTTGTCTGTCTGCAGGGGGTGGGGTGCTGGTGTGGTGGTCCTGTGGTGGGGCGTCCTGTCCACTAGCGCCGGCGGAGGTGGTGGGCAGTTCATCGTCCATGCTAGTGTCAGGGGCCCCTTGGAGTGCCACGGTGTCCCTCATGGTCTGCTGTATGCCCTTCAGCACCCCTAAGATGGTGCCCAAGGTGGAGCTGATGGTCCTGAGCTCCTCCCTGAACCCCAAATACTGGTCCTCCTGCAGGCGCTGGGTCTCCTGAAACTTCACCAGGACCGTCTCCATCGTCTCCTGGGAGTAGTGGTATGCTCCCATGATGGAGGATGGGGCCTCGTGGAGAGTAGGCTCCCTTGGCCTGTCCGCCCCCTGTCGCACAGCAGCCCTCCCAGTTCACCTGTGTTCCTGTGCCTCCGTCCCCTGGCCACTACCACTGCCCCCAGGTCCCTGTTGTTGTTGGGGTGGTGGGTTATCCTGGGTTCTCTGTAGTGGTGGACACACCGCTGATTGACCGCTGGGTACGGAGGTTTGGGCCCGCTGGGTGGGTGCTGTGCTGGTGTTATCAGAGGGTGGAAGGTCAGTGTTGGGCTGTGCCTGTGCAAGGGGAACCGACTGTCCCGAGGCCCACGACGGTCCGGGCTGGTCATCAGGCTCCAGTAGGGCAGAGCTGCTATCGTCACTGTGGTCCTCTTCTGTGGGTGGAGTGGAGTTGTCTGGTCCCTCCGGTGTGGTGACGGTCCTTTGTGATCCTACAGGGGCATAAGAGCATGATTATTGCGTGTGTGTGTGTGATGGTGTGCAATGGGTGGGTGTGCGTGTACCCCAGTGCAAGCATTCCTGTGTGGGGGCTTGTGTGATGATGGTTAGGGGGTTGTTATGGGTATGTGCAGTGGCCATGCTTTGGTGATGGGTGTCCATGCTTAGTTTTGTCATGCAGGACTTGGTGTTGGGATGTGTAGTTTGTGTTATTAGTACATTAGTGAGGATTTGGGGTGATAGGGGAGGGTGTGAGGGTGGGGGTGTGTGATAGCATGCAGGTAGGGTGGGGGATATGATAGTTAAGATTTGACTTACCAGTGTCCATTCCTCCACCGACTCCTCCAAGGCCCTCAGGATGCATGATGGTCAAGACTTGCTCCTCCCATGTTGTTAGTTGTGGGGGAGGAGGTGGGGGTCCGCCGCCAGTCCGCTGAACCGCGATGTTGTGCCTGGAGACCGTTGAACGCACTTTCCCCTGTAGGTCGTTCCACCTCTTCCTGACGTCCTCCCGATTTCTTGGGTGCTGTCCCACAGCGTTGACCCTGTCCACTATTCTTCGCCATAGCTCCATCTTCCTGGCTATGGATGTGTGCTGCACCTGTGAGCCAAATAGCTGTGGCTCTACCCGGACAATTTCCTCCACCATGACCCGGAGCTCCTCCTCGGAAAAGCGGGGGTGTCTTTGGCGTGCCATGGGGTGGTGTGTGTGATGTGTGGGGCGGTGTGAGTGTTGATGTGTGTGGTGATGTGTAGTGGTGTGTGGTGTTTTGTGTGTGGATGTTGTGTGGGTGATGGTGTTGTGTGCCTCTGTATGGTGGGGTTCTCTTTGCTGTGCTGTCTCTCTGGCCTTCGTCTAAATTTCTGGTTGTAGGGGTTTGTGGTTGATGTGGGTGTGTGTTTTATATTGTGTTGGGTGTGTGGGAGTGGTGTGTGTATGTGTATCAGGTGTGTGTATTTGGAATTGTCCAATGTGGCCGTGTTTTGGAGATGTGTGTGTATTTTGAGTGTGGATTCGTGGGTCGTAATAGCATGGGCGTGTTTCTGTTGGCGTGGAGGTGGAGGATTTGTTTTCGCCAGTTTAACACTGACCTTTGGTGTGGCGGAGTTGTGTGGGTGTCTGAATTTTGGCAGATTCCGAGATGTGTGTCATAATAGCTGCGGCGGGATTTCGCGGGCGTGGCGGTGTATTGGCGGTCTTCTGTGCGGCGGTAAGCGCCTTTTACCACCAATGTTGTAATGACCCCCTCAATGTGCTATATTCAAACTTGTAGCATTACAGGCTTACTGACCACTGCAAAACCTGTAATGGACCAAAAGTTTTGCATGGCAGTGTTCTTGGAAAGGAACTTCAAGGAATGTCTAAATACTGCTGAAATACGTGGAGTAAAAAGGACCTTGCTGCCTGTGTGATCGGGTCTGCCTCTGCCAGCTAAAATTGTAAATTCAAACGTGCCGGTGCTCAAAGCCCTCCTCTTATGGCTGCTCATGGGGACACGGAATAGTATGCTGAGGCAGTGTAATCCTGAAGCCATCTCGGGCGGCCGCCTTTTCAATCAATTTAATGCCACTGGCACTCCCTCCCCCTCCAGCTCACTCTTGCAGCATTCTCCTTTCTCCCATTGTGACGCTTTTTCGTTTTCCTCTTCCTCCCTCTTACCCATATGTGTCTTTTGCTCGCAGCAAATGCTTGGGGTAGAAGAATAAGCACCGGCCCTCAAAAATAAGTGGCACTGCTCAGCACCGGAAACATCAAGCACAAATTAAGCACTGGGCAGGGCAG
Source organism: Pleurodeles waltl (assembly GCF_031143425.1). Lineage (NCBI taxonomy): Eukaryota > Metazoa > Chordata > Amphibia > Caudata > Salamandridae > Pleurodeles > Pleurodeles waltl. The sequence goes on along the minus strand of NC_090440.1, from coordinate 1,830,333,168 downwards.
GCCATCGTCATTACATGCACATACATATGTGTAATGACGATGGCCTGCTCTGCCTAATGATCACACAGGCAGCAAGGCCCTTGTTTAAACGTACGCAAAGTATGCCTTCACGTATGTTTAAACAAGGGCCTTGCTGCCCGTGTGTTAATTTGGCAGGGCAGGCCATCATCATTACAAGTGCGTACGTACGTTTGTGTAATGACGATGGCCTGCCCTGCCTAATGGACTGGGAAGAGAAAGGGGGCGGAGCAGGGGTAGGAAACCATATGCCACCTGGATAATTTTCCTTTAAGCATCATACAGTCAGAGTCTCCTTTTCAGGGGGCGGGGAGGCTAGAACACCCTGCGAAGGCAGCTACTGCCTGTCTTATTAAAACAGAAATCTGCAAACTATGTTCTACTTTAAAAACACTTTGATTTAATATACTGGTGTGGTTTAATGTTTAATAAACTCAGTCATTAGTGGTACCAGTACATTTGTAATTTGTGTACAACCATAAAAAAAAAAAAGATGTTATATTTAGGAAACACTATGATTTTGCTAATTTCTTTTATTTAAGCAGAAAAACATATAAAAGAGGCTCCTGAATATAGTATGTTAGGTGGAGCTAGACAAAGCTGAACAAGCATCTGGCCCAAACACATGGAAGTAGAGGGGAAAGAGCATTCGCGGCGCTGGACACTTTCCACTGGTGCTTCTGTCCTATATGGTTATAATTGGTATTCCTGAGAAGGGACGTGGGGCATTCTGGGTTATACATAACAAGTCCTGTTTTTTAATACAGAATTATTTAGCCAGCTTCTAAGCGCTTCCTATTTTTGCAGACAAGAGAACTATGGCTCACACAGACAAGTTAACTTACAGAGATGGCTCAGTGAGATGCCCGCTTGTCTCTGATTGAAAGTCACAATTTCAAATTCCTGCAAGCCCGACTCAGCCTTTCATTCTTGGACATAAAATATATGGTAAACAGATCCAACAAGTAGGTGCACAGAGAAGATTGTTCAGCATCCGTTTTGTATTGCCTTTGCTTATATATTGAATAATTAATGCTATTTTTCTGCTATTTAAAAATTTGGTTTCTTTAACATCACAGTGTGCTTGCGCAAACATTCAAAATGACGAAGGTCAGGAAATGTGAAAATCCCTGCAAAAAGTGCTGCTGGGATTTGCTCAATTTCCTCCATTTGACCTTGTCTGCACTGTCATCGTTCATACTGTGACGTCAGTTCAGGGTCGGCTTTAGCACTGGTGACGCCCTGTGCGACAGACTTTTTTGGTGCCTCCCTTCACCCCATGACCACCTCGGATTCCCTCACTACCATCCGGCCCCTCATCCTTCCAATGCCCTCTTTCACATGCAATAATTTGTGTGAAAGCACTTGTAAAGGCTCTGACTTTACTTATCGACTTAACTATGACATAAAATATAAATCTGTTCTTTGCAGCAGGCATATTTATTAACCCTGTATGCTAACTTTATGGATGCCACTAGAGAAAACTCCCATCTCTCTCCCTAGCAGGAACATTAATCACAAGATGTATCTTTTTTAAGCACTCAATTATACGTAATTTCTAGTGGTTTTGAATTTTTGTTATGTTAACATGGATGGTAGATTTGAATCCCATTTAGGTAAGCTTGTCCTTTTCCAAAGCCCACATCCTTGTTCTCAGTGTAAATCTTTTCTTGGTTTCTAGGTATACTGTGCAGCCAGTGTAGCACCAGACTCAGGGGCATATTTATACTCCGTTTGCGCCGAATTTGCGTCGTTTTTTTCGACGCAAATTCAACGCAAAACTAACTCCATATTTATACTTTGGCGTTAGACGCGTCTAGCGCCAAAGTTCATGGAGTTAGCGTAATTTTTTTGCGTGAACACCTTCCTTGCGTTAATGATATGCAAGGTAGGCGTTCCCGCCTTAAAAAATGACTCCGATGCATATGCGTCGTATTTATACTCCCGGGCAAAAATGACGCCTGGGAGTGGGCGGGTCTAAAAAACCTGCATTAGCGCCGGATTTTAACGCCTGGGTCAGGTCAGGCGTTAAGGGACCTGTGGGCTCAGAATGAGCCCAGAGGTGCCCTCCCCTGCCCCCAGGGACACCCCCTCCCACCCTTGCCCACCCCAGGAGGACACCCAAGGATGGAGGGACCCACCCCAGGGACATTAAGGTAAGTTCAGGTAAGTATTTTTTTTTAAAAAAAATTGTGGCATGGGGGGCCTGATTTGTGCCCCCCTACATGCCACTATGCCCAATGACCATGCCCAGGGGACATAAGTCCCCTGGGCATGGCCATTGGGCAAGGGGGCATGACTCCTGTCTTTGCTAAGACAGGAGTCATTTCAATGGGGGTTGGGCGTCGTAAACAAATGGCGCAAATCGGGTTGAGGCGATTTTTTTGCCTCAGCCTGACTTGCACCATTTTTGGACGCCCATACTCCATTTTCCCCCTACGCCGGCGCTGCCTGGTGTACGTCGTTTTTTTTCACGCACACCAGGCAGCGCCGGTGGCTAACGCCGGCTAACGTCATTGAATAAATACGGCGCCCGCATGGCGCTTCAGAATGGCGTTAGCCGGAGCTAATTTTTTTGACGCATAACTGCGTTAGCGCAGTTTTGCGTCAAAAAGTATAAATATGGCCCTCAGTGCGTTCACAACTTGGAAGGAAATCACTACGAACCAAAGCAGCCTAAAGCTTCATTGCAGCAGGATGCCTCAGCCCCTTGTTCTCAGAGAAAACTATCTCTAAATTTATTGGAGTCTCCTATGTGAAAGGCTTGTTGCAACTGGCTCTACATTTCTGGACTGTGAGTATAAAACTGAATCAAGTAGTGTCAGACTTGACCACTTTGTCCTGTTGACAGCAAATATGTCTCAGCAAAGTCTTTTCAACTTTGGATTCCAAAGAAGTAAAGACAGTGATAAAGAAAAGCCAGGATAAGGAAACCAAAAAGAACCAACTGAGGTTCCGTGTTGTACCACCCCACATAATCCTAACCTAAACAAGAACAAAAAGTATGATGCTGAAAAAAGAAAACAAGTTTTTCAGTCTCACTGGGTAGAATCCTGGCCATGGCTAGCCCTGAAGGAAAGCCAGGAAGGAGAAGGACCAAAAATGTACTGCACTATTTGCCAAAAATATCCTACTGTAGCAGTCAGCTATTTAGGTTCAGGTAGAAATGCATTCTTAAGTGGATGTGACCAGTTGCGCATTGAACCAATTAGAGCTCGTGAAACTAGCAAGGCACATATGAGATGTGTTCCATGGCACTGCCAGAAATTGAAAGAAACGGCGTTGCAGTCTCAGACTCTTAAAGCGAGTACCTCAAATTCCAGTCCCCCTACGAGCAGCCCCTCATCATGCAACCATCTTGTTTAAAAATGCTTACCTAATTGCAAAACAAGGTAAGCCACTCTCAGACATGGAAACCATATGTAGGGCTATGAAGAAAGCTGGTGTGGATATAGGAGAAAATTATACAAACCGTGAAAAGGCCTCAGATTTCATAAGATGTGAGGCAGATATACTTCGACAGGACATAAAAAAATATAGTTTCAAATTCTCGCTTCATTTGCATTATTGCGGACGGAAGCACAGATAGTGCCATCATTGAACAGGAAACTGTGCTGGTGAGAGTAGTCAGTGATGGGAAACCCTACACTCTATTTGCAGATCTTGTTCCACTTGAACATGCACATGCTCACGGTATCCTGGATGGTATAGCTAGAGGAATCCAAAGGTTATCTTTGGATTTAGTAGGTATGAGGTCCACAGAATATCCAGGCTCATCACTAATAGCTGTCAATTTTGATGGTGCTGCAGTTATGATGGGATCTAAGGGAGAAGTTGCAGCACTTCTAAAGAAAGACATTCCTTTTCTTCTACCGTTCCACTGTGTAGCTCACAAACTTCAGCTTGGGATTCTAGACGCTGTAAAATCCAAACGCTCTATTTGTCAGTTTGAAGAAACTTTTAAATGGAATGTCAAATTTTACTGGTATAGTGCTAAGAGGCGACGAGATGCCAAAAAGTTTTCAAGAATAATTGATGAAAACTTTGCCCATTTCACTGATATTAAACAGGTTAGATGGGTATCCAGTAAACCCCGAGCTTTGACAGCCATGCAACAAAACCTGCAGACAGTGGTTCTACACCTAGGACAGGTTGCAGCTGGGAGTGATGATTCTGCTGCTAAGGCAAAAAAAGTACCTCTCAATCGTAACTAGCTTTACATTTATAAAAAACCTTTACAGCCTGTGTCAGGAATCCCCAAGGTGCCTCCTCCGTTATCTGTCAGCATCCCCGGGGATTAGGGTTAAATCATATCTCTGTTCTTGGTTAAACCTTCATGTTTCTAAGTAAACATAATGTGCTGTGTTACACAATTGGTTTTATCAATGCTTGTTTTACCAATGCTTGTTTGCTAATGTGAGCAGGTGTAGGCATGTGCTTCTAATTTGGTGTGGTGTAGACAAGTGCTTCTAATTGAGTGTGGTGACTCATCCACATGTGGAAACCCAACTGCTTTCCTGATTGATTGGCTATAAATAGCAGAGTGAAGCATGCCTCCCTGCTTGGCTTTGTTTTGCTTCCTGATCTCAGCATCTGATTTGGCAGTCCAGACATTGCTGTCATCCTCATATTCAGGACTTTTGAGGCAATACTTTTCTTCGTTCCTGTACCAGCGGACACCAGACATTTCTCCAGCACTCCGGAAAAGACTGCAGCTAAGTGACTAGTATTCTCCAGAGCGTTTGTTTTTTGAGCGCCACGCTTTCCTAGAACAGCTGGTGTATTTCAGACCTCGTATTTTGGCAGAGTGCTTATAGTGAAGAGACAAATGCATTTCTGAACATTCTACATTATTATTGTAGTTACTTGCCTAAATGTGCTTCAAGAAATTTGCTTGAGCTCAAGTACTACAAAAAGTGACAGTGCAATGTTAAAAGAACATTTACATGACTTTTCTTTCTCTAATAGCATAACTCTTGGATTTAAATTGTGTCATTCATGCCTGTTTTTCAGGTTTGAGGAATTTGCTTTTGAAGGGTTTTTCACACACACAGTGAAACCAAACCAAACTGTGCCACCCTAACTGTTTAAACCCAGAGTGGACATTTGTATTTCTTAGATTGTTTTTGTTCCTTTTAGTTTAAGACTGTGCATGCAGGAAAGTTATATGTGATATAATTAATTCCCTTGTTTGTCTTTCTTGTGCATGATAAGAGCAGCCACAGTTCTAATTGTAGTGTGCAACAGTGAATCTTATTGTTATGGTACTCAATTTGGGTTTTTGGTAATGCAGTGTTAGTAATTGTGCCAACCTGTATTATTATACAAGAAAAGTGCTGGAGCATCCTGGTGTTCTTCTATCACTCCCATGCCCATATCAGAAAGAGAGATTCAGTTTCAAGGAAGTTGAGTGCACTAACTCTACTGTCACTCTGTCAACAACGACCTGCCCCCCCGAAGATACAGGGTGCCTGGCTGGACCGGCAAGACGTGGTAGTGTTTTGTCTCTTTCTCTTCCACTCCCACTTTCCTTTTGGGGCACCTGCCGGGGTTTCTGTGTCCACCAGGAAGGGCTGAGATGTGTTCCAGGAGGTCGGAGGGGCATACCATCGCCCCTGCATACATCCTGCTTTTCAGGTGAGTGGCCCCGTCTCGACATAAAGCCAAGCCACAACATACAGGGCTGCCTGGGCGATGGATTCCTCAATGGGTACTTTCAAAGGTTTAACACAGGCTTTACCAGCTGATGAGGATGCTCCATATTTATTAGATTTAACTAGGGCCCTAGCGGGATTACAGAAGGAAGTTCTTTCCTTAAAACAAGAGAACCTGGAGTTGCACACTGAACTACAGCGGTATAAACCACAAGACACCCCCTGCAGAGGAGTCAAACTAAAACAAAGATCTCCAGTACTACAGGCCCCTCAGTTTGACCCGTCTAATCATGTTCCTAGACCCGATTCAGGCCCAACGACTTCCACCACACAACACATGCAGGTAATGGTCACAACACCAACCCCTGTGCCCTTAGCTCCTCCAGAAAGGTTTTTTGGAGATAGTGCCAAGTTCAACATTTTTCTTAACCAGTGCCAGCTACAGTTTTTGTGTCGGGCAGCTGCATTCTCCAACGATGCTGCAAAGTTAGCTTTTATTATCTCTTATTTGGGAGGCAATGCAGCTAATTGGTCTATTCCGCTGGTGGAGCACAATGACCCAATACTGCATGATTTCAACCGGCTCAAGGTAGCCTTGCGGAAACTGTTCACCAAACACCTCTTTGTGCAAGCCAGTGACAATGAGTTGCTGAATTTGCGCCAGGGAAACAAGGATCTACTGTCCTATATCACCTCTTTCAATTGGTTGGTGGCAGAGACTGAATGGCCCGAGCAGAAGAGGACCTCCCTCTTCTATTGTGGCCTTCGGGACGATTTCAAGGATGTTCTAGCTGAAATTGTGGAACCTCCTACGAGGTGTTCCGAGTTCATTGACCTGGTGGTACGATTGGATCACTGCTTGAGTGAACGTAAGGGAGAACAATTCCTGGGTGACACACGCTTAGTGGTGATCAAAACTGAGAAAAAGGAGTCCACCATTCCCACTCATGATACACCTGAGTCCCATGCAAATTGGCAGTGTGCGGGCCCACTATCTAAGGAAGAGAAAGAACGTAGAAAAAAATGTAAACTGTGTTTATACTTCAGTAAGGCAGGTCATTTTGCTCGGGAATGTCCTAACAAGCCTACTGCTCCAAAGAAAGCCATCGGAGCGGTAACAGGGCCTGAATTCTCTCTTCCTGACCAGGAAAAAAACAAACTGGCTCAATAACTTCTGAGACCATTTTATCGAGCACTTCTTTCAATATGGTCTCACATCTTCTGGCTAATACCACCAGTCCAGTACCTCAACATCTAACTCTTATTGTGACGTTGGTGTTGTCCCCTCAGGTTCGTAAGGTCATTCCCATATTGCTTGACTCTGGGGCTACCGGAAACTTTTTACACTTGGGTTTGGCTAAAACCCTAAGTATTATGACTGTCAGAAAAGACGTCCCTGAACCAGTCAGAGCCGTGGATGGCTCAGAATTGTCCCCGGGGCTTATCGTTTTTCAAATGTCACCCTTGTCCATGCATTGTGCAAACAACCGTACAGAACAAATTCAGTTTGATCTCATAGATACCCCAGTATTTGGAGCCATTTTGGGAATACCCTGGCTTCAGTTACACTATCCCAAAATTGATTGGGCAGCAAGGACAGTGACATTAAACTCTAAACATTGTTGGCACTCCTGTTACCAAGACAAACCATTACTAGTGACAACCTTGCATTGTGGGTCCACACATAGTACGGCTATCAAGCCGGACGACACACTGGCCATTCCTGCACTGTGTAAAGACTTCCATGATGTCTTCAGTAAACAGAAGGCCACCCAGCTGCCTCCACATAGGTCATACGATTGTCGTATAGAATTGATTCCAGGGCTAACACTACCATGTAGTAGGGTGTATGCTCTTTCTGAGACTGAGAATTGATACCTGGGAGATTACCTGGATGATCTATTGACTTAAGGTTTCATTTGTCATTCAACGTCACCAGTATCGTTATCTTTGTTCTTCGTGCCCAAGAAGAATCGCGAGTTGCAGCCTGTACAAATTATCGTGTCGTGAACAAAGAGACCATAAAAAATCAGTATTCACTTCCGTTGATCCCAATACTTTTAGATCAGTACGTCAGTCGACCATTTATACTGAACTCGACCTCTGGGCCGCCTACCACTTGGTCCGAGTGATGAAGGGGAATGAGTGGAAGACAGCGTTCTGAACTAAATTCTGGCTCTTTGAGTACACAGTGATGCCCTTTGGGTTGTGTAACTCTCCTGCAGCGTTTCAATTTTTCATCAATGAAGTGCTGCAGGAGTTTCTGGATATCTGTGTAGTGGTATACATAGACGAGATTTTGATCTATTCGTCTTCCATTGAGGAACATATACTGCATGCAAGAGTGGTTTTACAATGGCTTCGTGAGCATCATCTCTTCACCCAGCTGGAAAAATGTGTTTTTCACGCTGCAACTGTAGAATTCCTGGGATATGTGGTCACTCCCAATGGAATTTCCATGGATAAGTCCAAGGTACAGGCCATCCTGGATTGGGTAGCCCCAAGATCAATCAAGGAAGTGCAACAGTTTTTGGGCTTCACAAATTTTTATCAGAGATTTATACCCCACTTTTCTACTGTGTTATCTCCCATAACTCGTCTCCTACAAAATGGGGTTAAGTTCCTCTGGGATACAGAAGCTGAGAAAGCCTTCCAACTTCTTAAAAACACATTCACTGAAGCACCCATTCTCCATCATCCCGACCCAGCTCAGCCAATTTTCGTGGAAGCAGATGCTTCCCAAATGGCAGTGGGTGGTGTCTTGTCCCAACAAGATCCTGAGTCTGGGCATTTCCATCCAGTAGCTTACTTCTCAAAGAAATTGGTACCCGCAGAGCAAAATTAGACAGTGGCGGAGCGGGTACTTCTAGCCATCAATCTTGCCTTCCAGTAATGGCGTCACCACTTACTAGGAGCTAGACACACCATAACTATTTACACAGATCACCGTAATTTACAGTTTTTTCAAGTGACCAAGGCCTTGACACCTCGTCAATTACACTGGCTTCTATTCTTTAACAAGTTTGACTTCGTAATCACCTATAGGCCCGGTACTACACAACAAAAGGCAGACACGTTGTCTAGGATGGGATTCTCCTCTGATGTTGCGCTAGAACAGGTCAGAAGCATTATATCCCCAGAAAACATCATGGCTGTGTGCACTTCCCAAGAGTTCTGTGAGAAAATATGGATAGCCCAACACAAGGTTCCCTGTTCAACTGATGTGTATAAAAAAGAGGGTTTACTATACCATGCTGATCAGTTGTACGTCCCTACCAAAGAATTACTGGATACAGTGCTACATTGGGGACATGATTCTGTCCTCGCAGGTCACCCGGGTGAGAAAAATATGTTAGATCTCTGTCAAAGGTGGTTTTGGTGGCCCACACTTGTGCAGGATGTCAGAAGCTACGTCCAGACTTGTTCCACCTGTGTTCGAGCTAGAATCCACATACTCAAGCCACAGGATTGTTACTTCCCATGCCAATTGTAGTGGCCCCATGGCATACCATATGTATGCATTTTATTTTTGATCTACCAGCTTCCAATGGACACACTGTCATATGGGTGGTTGTAGATTACCTAACTAAAATGGCTCATTTTGTTCCATTAAAATGCCTCCCTACGGCTTCCTTGCTCTCTGATTTGTTTTTCCAACACATTGTACGGCTTCATGGGTTGCCCACCACAATTGTTTCCAATCGTGGCCCCCAATTTATATCACAGTTTTGGCGTAGCTCCTGTTCCTCTGTTGGTATGGACGTCCGCTTGTCCTCTGCATATCATCCCCAAACAGATGGGCAGACGGAACGTGCCAACCAATCGCTAGAGCAAATCCTGAGATGTTACATTGACACATGGTCTACTGAGTGGGATAAGGCTTTACCTCTTGTTGAATTTGTATATAACAACAGTGTCCACATGGCTACAGGAGTATCCCCATTTTACTGTTTGTTTTGTCTGCACCCAAGAAAGCTACAAATAACTGGGTCTCAAACATCCACAAGAGTCCCATCAATACAGAAACACCATAAAGAGTTACAGGAGATTCAAAAACAAGTACAACACCATTTAAAACTCTACCAAGCTCAAGTAAAAAAACAAGCAGACAAAAGAAAGGGACCTGCTCACTCCTATCAGATAGGAGATCAGGTGTGGCTCTCATCAAAAAATCTCCATCTTGCAGGATCCAGAAAATTAAACCCCCGATTTCTAGACCCCTTCCCTATTGCCAAAATCATCAATCATGTGGTAGTAGAACTGACATTGCCAGATGATTTCAAGGTACACCCTGTGTTTCATGTGTCATTACTCTGTCCCTATTTCCCTGATACCTGTGATGCCCCACCACCTCCCCCGGTAAAAGTACACGGGCAATGGGAATTTGAAGTGGCCACAATTCTTGACTCCAGGCGCGTCCGTGGTGTTCTACACTATTTATTGGCTTGGAAAGGCTATGGGCCCGAGGACAATTCCTGGGAACCCGCGTCCACAGTTCATGCTCCACGTCTTACAAAAAAATTCCATCTCCTGCACCCTTCCAAGCCCCGCCCTTTGAGAGGGTCCTTGGTGTGGAGGACTGTCAGGAATTCCCAAGGTGCCTACTGTGTTATCTGTCAGCATCCCCAGGGATTAGGGATAAAGCATATCTCTGTTCTTGGTTAAACCTTCATGTTTCTAAGTAAACATAATGTGCTGTGTTACACAATTGGTTTTATCAATGCTTGTTTGAAATGTGAGCAGGTGTAGACATGTGCTTCTAATTGGGTGTGGTGACTCATCAACATGTGGAAACTCAACTGCTTTACTGATTGGCTATAAATAGCAGAGTGAAGAAAGCCTCCCTGCTTGGCTTTGTTTTGCTTCCTGATCTCAGCATCTGATTCGGCAGTCCAGCCCCTGCTGTCATCATCGTATTTAGGACTTTTGAGGCAATTCTTTTCTTCGTTCCTGTACCAGCTGACCTCAGGCATTCCTCCAGCACTCTGGAAAAGACTGCAGCTAAGTGACTAGTATTTTCCAGGGAGTTTGTTCTTTGAGCGCCGCGCTTTCCTAGAACAGCTGGTGTATTTCAGACCTCGTATTTTGGCAAAGTGCTTATCGTGAAGAGACAAATGCATTTCTGAACATTCTACATTATTATTGTAGTTACTTGCCTAAATGTGCTTCAGGAAATTTGCTTGAGCTCAAGTACTACAAAAAGTGCCAGTGCAATGTTAAAAGAGCATTTACGTGACTTTTCTTTCTCTAATAGCATAACTCTTGGATTTAAATTGTGTCATTTGTGCCTGTGTTTCAGGTTTGAGGAATTTGCTTTTGAAGGGTTTTTCACACACACAGTGAAACCAAACCAAACTGTGCCACCCTAACTGTTTAAACCCAGAGTGGACATTTGTATTTCTTGGATGGTTTTTGTTCCTTTTAGTTTAACCCTATGCATGCAGGAAAGTTATATGTGATATAATTAATGCCCTTGTTTGTCTTTCTTGTGCATGATAAGTGCAATCACAGTTCTAACTGTAGTGTGCAACAGTGAATCTCTGTGAAGCCAGCCCTAGTGTCGCAGTACTTATTGTTATGGTACTCAGTTTGGGTTTTTGGTAATGCAGTGTATAGTAATTGTGCCAACAGTTATTATTATCCAATAAAAGTGCTGGAGCATCCCGGTGTTCTTCTACCGCTCCTGTGCCCATATCAGAAAGAGAGATTCAGTTTCAAGGAAGTTGAGTGCACTAACTCTACTATCACTCTGTCAACAACGACCTGCTCCCCGAAGATACAGGGTGCCTGGCTGGACCGACAAGACGTGGCAATGTTTTGTCTCTTTCTCTTCCACTCCCCCTTTCCTTTTGGGACACTTGCCGGGGTTTCTGTGTCCACCAGGAGGTGCCAAGAGGTGTTCCAGGAGGTCGAGGGACATACCATCGCCCCTGCAGACATCCTGCTTTTCAGCTGAGTGGCCCCGTCTCGACAGCCTGAGAGATGTTTTGAAGCCAGTGTCTCAGCTTTCAGAATTCTTTCAGTCTAATGATCTGCTTTTATTGCATGTTCCACCTGCTGTAGAGAGGTGTGCATTGAGCCTAGTAGGCCTTAAGAGTGAGTTGGGTGAATACACGTAGCAGTTTAAAAAACTGTACCACCCTGAAGAAAAAAGGTTTGGAAACATTTCTACTGATGGCTGGGAAATAAAGTTATCAGGCTGCTGTCCACCAGCAGCAACAATACAAAGTGACAGTGAGCTCATTGATAGTGTAGTTAAGAACATTGATGAGAGGTTTGCAAATTTTTATTCCATGCCAGTTCAAGGATTTCAGGCATTTGATTATACACTATGGCCAGAGAGTAGAGAGGAACTGTATAAATATGAGCTCTCTGATATTGAGGCAATTGTTCAACATTTTGAAGTACGTTTCGCCACAGATGAGCGGTTGGCAATAGTAGAGGAGTTTTGTGGACTTAAAACCCATATGAAAAGCTTTCAGAGCAAAGGCATTCCTGTATAGCGTGCATACTCCACCCTGCTAGCAACAAAACCTTCTACATTAGCTAATGTATTAAAGCTTGTGGAGATGATGTTCACATGTAGTGTGTCTTCAGCAGAAGCTGAATGTGTGTTTTCTGCAATGAATGTCATTAACAACCCACTAAGAACACAGTTAAATCAAGATGTTCTACATGATCTAATGTTTCTTAAAATAGAAGGGCCCAACTTTGAGGAATATGACCCCAGCAGAGCTATTGATCTCTGGCTTCCAACAAGAGGCACAAATCATGTGTGCGGACATAAGAGGCCACATCTATCATAACTACTGACGTATTGTCAATAATGAGTCTTAGAGCAGCTTGCCATGCAAGATAATTTACTGCTGTATTCCTATACAATTTCTATACTTTTGGATAATAGGGATAATGTAGCTGCTTTTCAAGTTTTTCATTAGCATGATTATGAAGCACTGAATAGTTATTGGTTTAATAAAACTAAATAAAAACATATTACATGTTTCTGTGTCAGCCCTTATAATTGACGTAGGAAGTAGATGGGACAAGTGGATTTTTCAGGACATTTACATCTCATTAGCATTTTGTCCCTTGGCCAAGCAGATTATTTTAAAAATTCCACACCCCTGCATATAGTATGGTGCACCCTGCCTTAGGGCTGGAAGGCCTGCTAGAGGGGTGATTTACCCATAGAATATGTAGTGTAGGGTGGACAGGGCACACAGAGAGTGTGCCATGTTGAGTTTGTATTTTAGGTTTGCACCAGGACACTCAGCCTGCTATGGCAGTGCTGGGTGCATCTGGATGCCTGACCCTTGAGGGTGGCACAATCAGTGCTGCTGCCCTCAGCGGCCTACCAATAGTACCCCATGCCCTGGGTACCTAAGTACCTTTTACTAGGAACTTATAGTGGTAGCTAAAGGTGTATCCAATTATTTTTACCATGTTTTAGGGAAAGAACACTGGCACTTGGTACCTGGATAGCAGGATCCCAGTGCACTCCAGTCCAAGTTGCATGCAGAAACTAGGCAAAAAGTGGGGGGTACTGCAACAAGGAGACAGTCTCTCACAGTGATTTCCTGGTGCCGGAGGTTGCTGAGGGGCACGATGCTGCCTCAAGGTCAACAGGAGGTGCTCCTGTTGGGGCTGGCACCCAGAGCCTGAAAGAGTGAGGGGCCCAACGAGAACAGTGTGGGCAGCGACTGGAGTGGTGGGGACAGTGCCCCCTGAAGAAGTTGGCCGATGGCGGGGGACCGTTGGGCTCCAGTCTCCCCCCTCTGCACCTAAGGGGTATGTGTAAGAGACAAATGGGCCCCCCTGAAAAGCTGCACGCAAAGGTGAGGAGGTGGGGGGGAGACCCTTTTGCGGGACAGTGAGCTGAGTGGCCCCAGGGGAAACGCTGGACCTAGAGAAGAAGGGCCCCACCTGGCTCACGCTGGCTGAGCACAAGTACACCTTGGGAAGGGGCAGTGCCCCATCAACAGACATTACCTGTGGTGGTACTGGGTGTGGGGACTGGTGACATACCATGGGAATCTGCTGACCGGGGAGGGGACTAACGTTGGTGTCAAGGGTCCCCCCTCCAGTCGCCCCACACAGCAGCCTACCAGACAAATACAGGACCAACCACAGCGTCCCCAATGGGGAAACAACGCCTTAAATCCCAGGCCCAGAGACCACACAGCCCTGACAACGAACAGGGTGTGGGGGACCCGACCCTAAGCCACCTTGTGCAACCCCCCCAATGGAGGCTACCCTGCAAAAGATACTAGAAGCGATTGAGGAATCAAAAAATACCCAAGGCAAGAGATCGGGGAGGTGTGGTCAGAGCTGAACCACCTGCGGGACGACCATTGGAAGCTCTCTGACAGAGTGAAAACTAATGAGGTTGAATTGATAAGTCTTGGAGGCCCTTTTACAGTAGAGAACGGCAAAGTCAGCATGTTCCATGACTATACAGCAGCAGTGCAGGTGAAGTGGGCTTCATAGCTATCTGTGAAGAAGGCATTGCGTGACAAAGGGGTCTGATACGCGCTGCTCTTCCCCTCCAAGCTGAAGATAGTGTGGGAAGGCAAAACACACTTCTGCCAGTCCCCGGAGGAAGCATGGGCCTGGCTCGAATCCTACAAAGAGGGTACGGTTGTCTGTGCGGGGAGCGCGTCCTGTTCCGTGGGCTGTCGTCAGAAGAGGCGCCACTGTAGGGACCGAACTGTCACAGACCGCCGATGCGACAGATACAACTCCAAGTAACTCAGGAACAACGCGCAACGATCCAGACTACAGCATCACTGACAGAATCACCTATCTGACAAAGATAGGAACTACTTTACTGATGTTCACGAAACCGAAGAGACATCCGACCTTAACTCCATCCCCAGTGTGATTGAGGAGCTCCCTCAGGTGATGCCTCAAACAGCTGAAGACATAATCTGACATGTGCTGGGGGGCCTTCTCCCTGTATGCTAGCGGCTCTCGGCCAGAATGGCAGCCTGCCAATGGGTGGGATTGGCTGGGTCAAGTTTGATGGATTCCAATAGGCTTCTGGACACTATACCCCCCACTCACCCTTGGACTGCTCCAGAAGGACGATGATGAGTAACTGTAGAAGTTTGGTTTCACAGGTTTGGGCGGTCGGCCGTTGCTGGACTGCTCTTGGGTTGGGGAATTGGGTGTTACATACAGTCATTCTTGTTATGGCCTAGATGAGGAATTGGTGTGGGGGGTTGGTGGCGCGGGGGTTTTGGGGGGCTGGGGAGGGTGGGTCAGTGGGCACTACACAGCGAAAAATCAAAATGCTGAAAAACGGTACTTCAATTAAATTGATGTCTTGGAACATCCGCAGGATGGGGACCACATTAAAATGAGACAATATACTGACCTATATGAAGAGGAGGGGGGCCCATGTGGCATTCTTAAAGGAATCCCACCTCACCAAGTCAGAGGCTGATAATTTCCGCAGGCGATGGCAGGAGCAACTCTTTGCCACTACCGCCTCAGCCTATGTGTGAGGTGCACTGATATGGGTGTAGCGAGGTGTCCTTTGAGGCTACCGCCCAAGATGTGGACAAGGAGGGGCAATATGTCTTAGTGGAGGGTTGTCTTAATGCAGACCTATAGTCCTGGGGAGTGTGTATGCCTCCAACCAAGACCAGAATCTTTTTTGGCAGGTTCTGTCGGTCGGCCTGGCGCGATTTCCAGATTGGCCCTACTTGTTGGGGGGAGGGGTTACAACAGTGTAGTTGAAACAAACTAGGACCGCTCCTCTCCCCCGCTACAGGGAGATGTAACACTTAGAGTAGCGAAAGGCCTGGCACATGGATAGACCAATGGGACATAGAAGATTCCTGGTGGACTCAACACCCTCACAGTAAGGGATACTCACACTACTCTTCCCTCCACCAGGTCCACACAAGGACGTTCTGTTCCAAGGCGCTCACTAGTGACATTCTACATACCGAATACTTGGACAGAATGTTCTCTGACCGTAGCCCATTACTGCTGACACTACAGACACAGGGGAGGTGCCCATCGATTCCCACGTAGCGATTATACACTAGGGCCCTTGAGGATGAGGGCACTGTATTGGTCAAACGGTGGGGATTAAGAAGGACCTAGAACTAGAACTTACACGTTTAGAGACAGAACTGCGTAGGTGGGAGTCAAGGCTGGGAACGGACCCTAGAGCTGCCCAACAGCTAGTGGAAGTGAGTGCAGCCTACACTGAAGCCTTAGAGTGCCTTCGCTGCCATGACTACAAGGCATATTTGGGTAGGGTACACGAAGAGGAGGGTAGAGCGGTGAGACTACTGGCCTGGCTGATTAGACTGGAGAGCAGGGGCACACCAATTACCCGCTTGACATCTAGAACCGGGATTCCGCTCTATTCCCCAACAGAAATCAACAATGAGTTTCGAGCTTATTACGCATATTTGTATGGCTCACCAGGGGGGGCTGACTTGGACTCAATCCAAACCTACCTAGCAGGGCTGCGGCTGGTGACAGAGCAGGAAGATGCAGAAATGGGGGCACAGATGAGTGACCAGGAGGTGGGATACTGCCATCAAAGCTCTGGCGATGGGGAAAACCCTGGGAATAGAGGGTCTCCCGCCAGAACTTTATCAGAGGTTTGCCGGAACACTGACATCCCGACTGTTTGAGGTATATACAGGGGCCTATGAAATGGGCGTACTTCCACCATCAACTAGACAGGCCTTGGTGATACCTCTTCCCAAAGGCAAATAGGCCGATATGACGGTGGCTGATTACCGCCCATTATCAATGTTGAACACTGACATTAAGGTGCTTAGCAAGCTTCTTGCGACTAGGTTACTCCCATACATGCAGACTCTCATACATACAGACCAGAATGGGTTTATACCTATGTGTAGTACATCACATAACCTGGGGAGACTCTACTCCCTCCTTTATGATGACCCATGTCCCCCGGCAATGGCGGCTAGGACAGTGTTGGTGGACCTGGAAAAGGCCTTCAACACTGTGCGATGGGATTATCTATCAGCGGAGATGCTAAAGATGGGACTGGGGCAGCGATGGGCACAGTGGGTTAATTTGCTTTGCTCCCGGCCAACGGTGAGAGTGAAGAAAGGGCACACAATTTCAAGCAGTTATGACATTTGTAGGGGACCCAGGCAGGGCTGCCACCTATCGCCCTTATTGTTAGCCATGGCCATTGAGCCGCTAGCAGTGAGCTTCCGAGCAATGGCAGGTGAGTGGGGGGTGATTAGGTGGGGAATACCACACATGATCTTCCTCTATGCCAACAACCTTCTTATTTATCTATGAGATGGGAACGCGATGCTGCCACAGGTGCTGCAGAAGCTGGAGGACTTTGGTAACCTCTTAGGGCTGCGTCTCAGTAGGCGTAAAACATGTGTCTCCTTGATGATGACGGGGGTGCCACACCCGCTCTCCTGCCCAAATGATGTTCAGTGGACTCCCCGTACCTTTATGCATTTGGGCAGTCAGGTCTATCACAACTTGAAGGACCTCCATGAGGGCAACCTGGGGGGAGCGTCCCGGGCACTGAAAACTGAGGTAGCCTTTTGAAAACTTCCCATCAAAATGGTGATGCTCCCCAGGCTTCTTTACTACTTCGTCAGTGTACCGTTGCTCATCCCGGTGTCCTGGTTTCGCATTTTGGAAGGGCTCCTGCGAAAGCTGGTGTGGGGCATGGGGCGCCAGCGAGTGGCACTGACGATGCTCCGTTTACCGCCAGAGGGGGGGATGCTTGGAGTGCCCGACTTTGAACTGTATCATGTGGTGGCTCAGCTTGAGTGGCTGGTGAGATGGCTCAACGGACTGGATTCCTCGATAGTCTCTTTAGGCACTGGACCTCTTCCCCCCGTTCCCTGCACCCTTTTCCCCTGGCCGGACCTGGCCCGCTCGCGGATACACCTACAGGCAAAGAGGATTGGTTTGTATAGATGGGCCAGTTGTATTGTTTGTATTGTATGTTTGGTTTGTTAATTGGTGCAGTTAGTGCGGGCAGGTACCTGAGAGCCTAGAGCTGAATGTGGCGGGGCACAAACACCCGATCTCCTGGATACACCGCACAGAACAGAGAATTACTGACGGCCCACACTGCAATTACTTTACCTACACACAGAGCATGACAAGGAACAATCTGCAGTGTGGGGGGCATGTAAAATGATAGTAGTACTGGCTAGCTGTTTAAAAATTGTCATGAAAATGAGACTTGTATGGCTACCAGATGTTTGGTTCATGTGACTAATCTGATGTACCAACTAAAATAATAATGAATAAATATGTCAAAAAAGTGGCATGGGCTGAACACAAAGAATGTGCCTGGGGGAGGAGAACTACCTCAGCAGATAGGGAAGCAGGAAGGGGGGAGAGCTGCCAAACTGGTCTTCAAAGGCAGGCAAGGACATTTGGAGCAACCCAGCACCTCACTCACATCCTGCAACCATGAGAGGGCAGGAGAGGGGTGTGTTTATGATTTTTAACCTCACCAGTGGGTGGGCTCAGCCAGATGTCACCTCTAGAAATCAGTATCAGCCATGATGGATTTTTGAAGAATGTTGCTCCCTGTGATTTACTTTTGCTATACTTCTCAGGAAGTAGTCATCCCAGGGGTAAGAACCCTGCATCTGATTGGAGAACCAGAACCCCCTGTTTTTCACCCAGGAGCAAGGGTAAATATGGCAGAGCTGCACCCACACCTCAGATCCCTATAAGGAAGAACATCAGAAGAAGGACTGCTCTGCTGGACCACTGACCTGCACCTGGACACTGCACTCTGTAGGACTGCACCAACTGCACACTTGGGCTTCACCACAAGAAGGCCTTTCCCTGGCGGCTTTAACTGGTTCAAGGAGGGACTTCCTGTTTGCTACAAGTGAAAAATTGCTAACCAGAGTCCCCTGCATCAACTCCTGAAGAAACTGACCAGCTGACCACTGTCCAGTGGCCAAGTTGGAGTTCATGCCAGGTGCATTCTAGGAGTTGTAGTCTGCACCCTCAAGGAGCAACTCAGAGATTCTGGAACCTTGGGGTGAGCTGTGGACTCCTAAAAGACCTTAAAAAACCTTCTGGAAGCAGATTATGCCTTTGCTTCTTCTCCAAACTTTTTGCAATATAGTAATGCTGTTTCAATTTGACCTTCATTTTGGATCGGCTTTGTTTACATTTTACATACAAGCTTCGTCTGTAAAATTGAATTTACAACCTTATCCTTCATATTACAAGTATAGATTAAGAACATTAAATGCTTGAACTGCCTGTGCCTGCATATCAACAGAGTGAACTATAAGGATTGTTATCAACGAAATATTGAACTGTGAATAGTGATTGGAGGTTAAAACCGGAGGTAGGGATTGGAAGTTCACTCTTCATGAAATAAATTGTGATATATTTTATGCTTAGCGATGTTTTAATAGGTTACCAAAAGAGGAATACTATCATTTCGTAAATAACATTTGATATTATGCAGCAATAGCTTTAAGTTTTAGGTTTGCTAAACAGTGTGCTATGTAACGAAGGCCAGGATTCGCTGCTTGGCTTAAAGGGTTTGAACAGCAGCACAATGCCATTGGACTGGAGTAACCAGTGCTAATGATTAATTTCATATTACGTTTGTAGTTGGTTCAAGGGGACCATTTTATCTGCTCCATAAACTTCAGTTGGGGTAAATGTGCATATTACATCTCATTCTTAAATCCTGACAGTTTAGTGACTTCTTTGAAGTGGGTTCTCACCTACAGTGGTGCTTTATGTGTTAACCTATTATTTCGTCCCATTTCTTTGGTTAATTTATTCCATAGTTGGACTATTGTATTAGTGATTTGTGGGGTATTGTGTGGCAGTGTCTCTCCATATTGTAGCTGCTTGTCACTACTGGGCCCACTGTAGAATGACCCTCCTTATTTGCTAGTTTGTTTAGGTGAGAGTATGCCCAATCGTTCACTATACCTAACTGTGGGGGTCCGCCAGGGCCGGGGACCGCGGAAGCACCGCCAACAGGCTGGCGGTGCTTCCTGGGCTATTCTGACCGTGGCGGTAAAGCCACGGTCACAAAAAAGGAACCAGCGGTTTCCCGCCGGTTTTCCCCTGGCCCAGGGAATCTTCATGGCGGCGCTGCTTGCAGCGCCGCCATAGGGATTCCGACCCCCTTCCCGCCACCCTGTTTCTGGCGGTTCTTACCGCCAGGAACAGGATGGCGGGAACGGGTGTCGTGGGGCCCCTGGGAGCCCCTGCACTGCCCATGTCACTGGCATGGGCAGTGCAGGGGCCCCCTAACAGGGCCCCACAAAGATTTTCACTGTCTGCTTAGCAGACAGTGAAAAGCGCGACGGGTGCCACTGCACCCGTCGCACCCCTGCAACTCCGCCGGCTCCATTTGGAGCCGGCTTCCTCGTTGCAGGGGCTTTCCCGCTGGGCCGGCGGGCGGCCTTTTGGCGGTCGCCCTCCGGCCCAGCGGGAAAGCCAGAATGGCCGCCGCGGTCTTTTGACCGCGGGGCTGTCATTCGGCGGTGAACGCATGGCGGGCGGCGACCGCCGCCCGCCGCGGTCTGAATGACCGCCTGTGTTTCTTCATAGTACTTCTGTATGTTGGGGAGGAGAATGAGACCTGCCAATTAACGTTCTTATGTTGTTATGTATTTTCTGAAAAATGTTTTTTTATGGATTTGATGAGGTGCATTCTGTAGAACATAAAGAAACCTGTCTGGAGCTATCATTCTATACATTGTGACTCTTCCCAGCAGTGTTCGTGGGAGTTTGCTCCCGTGGGCCACATCTGCTTCTAACCTACTTAGTAATGATTCCAAGTTGTCATTGAAATATGTCTTTGCAACTCAAGATATCCATAACTTGTGTATTGGAAGTACTGGTAGTTTATTCTAAGGGTCATTTGGAGAGTCTCTTGTGTTGACCAGCCCGCAATGAGAACATCAGCGACTTATCCCAGTTGATGCCTAGATCTGATATACCTCAAATATTTTTTGCATCTATCTAGTGAAGGTGTAGTATCTGTTTTATATAGGAGGATGACGTCTGCTTTCAGAGACATCTGCTCATCCCAATTCACCCCACGCCTATACTCTCACAATGCATCCATGCATATCTATTCTGCTAATGGTTCTATGGCCATTGCAAATAGCATCGGTAAGTGTAGGGAATCCTGCCTTGTTCCACTATAAATTGTGAATTGTCTAGATTGAGTTTCAGTGATCCATAGCTTGGTGATTAAGTCTTTATATAGTAGCATTACCCATGTTATGAGATAAACACCAAATACGATTTTCTACAGTATGTAAAAAAAAAGACGATTCAACAGATTCAAATGCTTAATTAGCATCTAGTGAGGCTACTGTAATTGGCCCATTTACCCACTTTGAAGTGCTAGGTTATTGTGTAGTCTTCTCATGTTTAAGCTGGTGGATCTTTGTCGCACAAAGCCAATTTGGTTCGGGTGCATCAACTCCACATTCACGTTTTTCAAACTAGCTAGCAGCTTTGCTAGGACCTTAGTTCATTAACTAAATTAGGGAACTAGAATGGTATGATGTATCCTCATCCATAGGTTTATCTTCGTTATGTGTCAATACTTTTGTAGCTATGCATAGGTCCCTAGTTACCTCTCCCTTTCCATATGCTTCTAGGAGTATTTCATACATGGCCTTGATCATTAATCTCGCCATCTTTTTGAGGAGCTCCCCAGGCAGACTTTTAGAACCTGTGATTTTTACAGACTGTCATTGTGTCACTGCCATACTTATTTCTTCCTCTGTTATTTCGTCTTCTAACTACAGGTTTTGTTCTTTTGTTAGTCGTTTCAATGGGCAGCCTTGAATAAAATCTGCCAGAGCTGCCAAGTCCGGTTTGGATTCGGATTTGTAGAAGCCTTCTAGGTAGCAGGCAAAATTCTCTTGCCTGTTACCCTTTTGTATTGTGCCAGGCAAAGAGATTTCCTGTATTTTCTTTAGCTTCAATAATCTCTTATGTTTACTTGTGTGATAAGTTCTAACTATAGTAGTGGCAGAAAGTGTGTATTCCTCCATCTTTGCCTATATTCACCCACCTTCTAAGAGGGTTTGAAAAGTGTTCTATGTATTCCATTTCTAAATCTGATATTTTAAACAAGAGGTTGAATTCTTCCTTTCTCTGGCTTCACCTAGTTAGTCGGATATGTATTTCCCTCCTAGCATAGTCGGGACTGTCCACTGTGCCCACGTTGTCAGTGAAGAAGTTCTCTTCTGTAGTGTGAAAATCTACTATCTGAGAGGTGCATTAGCACCATTCTCCAGTTTGTCAGTGTTTCTTTTTTTATTGGTAGTTATTAACGATGCCTGTAGGGGGAATGATCCGATATTCCCTTTGAGTGATATTGTGTTTAGGCAATCTGTGGATTGTTGATGTAGGCGTGAAAAAATGGTCTCTTCTGGAGTTAGTTTCATGTGCTCTTGAACAGTAGAATAAAGAGCACTCCTCACGGTGTATGTTCCTCCATATATCAATCAGACCAATAGCTTTCATGTATTTCTGCAATTTGGTATGTGTTGGGACCGGAGTTGTTTGGACTCTATTTAGAGATAGATCCACAATTAAGTTAAAAATCCCCCCAATGATTCTGGATCTAAAATTACTGTGGCACGCAAAGAAAACATGAAACAAATGGGTTCAAGTTTTTCAAGTTCTGTACTGCAAACGTCTTATAGAGACATAGGGCCACATTACGAGGCTAGTGGTGCAAGGACTGTCAGCCTCGTGGTGATGGTTGAACTGCTGCAACTGTGGCGGTCTGACCACCACATTACAACCCTGTAGGGCCAACCCTTCAGGGGACTGCCGTCTTTGCCGGGAATGTGGTTCCCGAAGGTCCGATGGCTGTCTGGGTAGTACTCAGCCAGGACGGCGCTGAGATCAGTGCCGCCTGGTTGATTACAACTCAGATTTACGCCAGCCTTCAAATGGCTTTGTCCTGGCCATGAGAAGGCAGGCAGAAAGGCAGTGCTGGGGGCCACAAGGGGGTCCCTGTACTGCTCATGCCTATGGCATGAGCAATGCAGAGGCCCCCCTGCCCAGCACTGTCGGAATGTGCACTGTCTGCTTTGCGTCAGAATGTGCACTGTCTGCTTTGCTCAAAGTGCGCATTCCAAGGATGCTGTGTGCTATGGTATTGGCCTCCACTCCTTTAAGGGAGCAGAGAACAATATTGTAGGCAGGAACTGCGTACTACATTGTTCCCACTGGTCAGGCCAGCGGGAACATTGTAATTCGCTTAGAGAAGACACCACCACCATGGCAGCGGCGTCCTCCTCACGAGTTTTGCAGTCCAGCAGTGGACCATCAAACTCATAAGGCCCTTAGGGCCTGATTTAGGTCTTCGCTGAGAGAAATACTCCTTCACAAACATGACAGATATCCCATCTGCCATAATATGATCCCTTTACCTCCTATGGGGATCGTAATACGGCAGACAGGAAATTCGTCATGTTTGTGCCAGAGTATTCCCTCTGTCAAGACCTACATTAGGCCCATAGTGTGTGATAATACCAGTTGCAATATTTTCTAAACTTTGGATAGGCCCAAATAACCCCCGGGCAACTATATTTGTACTATTTTTCCTTTAATACTGTGTGGTCCAAATGGTATCTTCAACAGAGACAAATATGGTTCAAGTGCATTTCACTGCCTTCTATTTGTATTCTGTATTAAGAAATGAAGTACACGCTCTCTACTGTTCAAATATAAAAGTTGTTACTCGGTCTGAGGAAAAAACAAGTAAGTTTGTTCCATTTTCAGGCCACAAATAGCAAAAACAACACAGAATCGATTGTCTTTTTTTATATTCGAGTAAGATTTCTTTGTTGCAATCAATATTGCACAGATAAAACAATCATAAACAAAACAAATGTTTGCAATTAATTTCGAAATGGCAGTACAAGCAATTTTTGCCCTGCTGTAACAACCTTTTTAATATGTGCAAAGGAACTGTTTTGCTTTGTGACGTATTGCTCACGCTGCAAAATGGGCCAAGGATATTGGCCCTGCTTTTCCAATCAGAAAAGAACGTGTAAAATATGGCCCTCGATGAGCAAATAAAGATAGTTGCAATTGTTTGATGCAAGTTATAATGTACCCTATCTGCAATGCAAGTACAAAATATAACCTGCCTATTCAGTGCACATTATAGGAAAGCAGTGTATGTAAGGAGGGATTTGTGTAAGCCATATTCATAATAATGACCATTCACCATGCATGCAATGGAAACAGAATTATTTCTGAATTATTTTGGGAACTGAACAATAGCTGCTGAATATTACCCAAACAGTGCTCATTTTGTCGACCTCTGAGAAAATAAGTTGAATCAGACTTGCAGTGCTTTGGCACAAGAGGTTTTTAACTCTTTAATATATTTGCTAGGCAAGAAACTTGTAAACTCCACATTCTAGAAAGACTGCTGTTAAATGATGAAGACCACTAAACTGACTTTTTAGAATTCAGACATGGCACCTGTAAGATAGCTGTACTGATGAAGACACATTAACCCTTTACGATATCTTATGATTCAAACTTGACCCGCAGCTTGCTTGCATATCTTTTTAGCAAGAACGTTAAATCAGAGAGCTAGCGGCGCTAAACAGGCCCTTACCCTGCACCATACTTACAAAGTGGATCAACGCTACCATTGCACCACTTTGTAAACCCTTGTACCACATTATACCTGCGCTAGGTATAATGTATGCAAGTGGGGGTGTTCCCCTGGAGGGAAGCCTAAAACAATGGTGCAGTGAAATTTACAAGATTTCACTACGCCATTCCAGCATCATTTTTTAACACCTGCCCAGGGCAGCCGTTAAAGTGATGCTAGGCTATTTCCTATGGGCCTCCTCGAGCTGTGCTGGACTAGCGTCCACATTTTTGGGGCTAGTCCAGCAAAAGGCCACAATAGAGTCAAAAATGTTGATGCTATAGTGCTAACGTGAGCCATGGTGCGCTGTATTGTAAATACACTGCTACCATGGTGTCGTTAGGGGGGAGCAGGGCGATGCAAGGAAACTGGCGCATTGGAGGAACCCATGAGCCAGTTCCTTGTAAATATACCCCTAAATTTCTTAATACACCAAAGTCTCTACAGCACATTTTTTAACCCTCTGAGCCATTTAACTAGCAAAAACACTTGACTAACAGTTATAACTGTTAAGGTACTCCAGCGATGGATGCTGCTACTACGTTGAAAATTGAGGGCAGCCGGAAGGTCGCAAGTTTGAACCTTTTTCCAACTAAAGCAGCCTTCTAGAATAAAGAAAATAAGCACCAGTGAGATGGGAAATGAAGACTCCTATTAACATAGCTTCTAAACTGAAATAATGTGGAAACAAAAGACAGGTATTTTAAAATGCCAATAAAGTCGTGCGTGTGTTTGCCCTATTTATAAATTTAAAGAGGATACTTCAAATGGGTTTGCCTGCATTGGAGCGGGGGTTAAACTTTTTGCTTTCGTGGCAATCCTGGAGAGCAGCTCCTCTTCTGACCACACTCATCTATGAAGTTGTTTAACATCTGTCTGCTGTAGCAGAGGCTATTTGTTGATGAGTAGGGCACTCAGATCTCTGCACAGTACCTCCGTTTGAAGCTTACACTTCCTTGATGGCCTTATCCAGGCGCTCATTTGCTACTGTCTTCGTGTTAGGTGTGATGAATCACGAAACTGCAAAAATATATCTTTTTAAATTCATCTGAGATCATGTCAAGCTTCCTCCTCTGCAGCTGTAACGCTTGTCCCTCGCTGGACCGTTCAGACGTGGGCAGAGTCCCACGTCGAGACCGCACTTGATGCGCTGAGAAGTGTGTGGGCACTTGAAATGTTAACATTTCATATTTTGACAAATATGTGTTAGCTTGGAAGCCTATATACTGCGCACACGGCTCGCAGTACAAGCAGCAGTTTCACCGATTATGAATTTGACGTTGAACATACTTAAAACTGTTTATTTAATAAAACAAAATCAATCTGTTAAAATTTACTTTACTAACTAGTCATTGAATATCAATTCTACAGTTAAATATTTTAATAGTGAGTGCTTCAAGCTATCAAAAGGGTGAGAAAAGGCCTTCTGCCTTCAAAAGGGGAATTAATTATCAAGGGGTGGTCGAAAGGATGGATACATTAATAAACTTTAATAACAGTTTTTGATGCAGGGGGTCTGTTCTTCATAGACAGGTGTCCACTGATATTCCAAAGTTTAGGTACATGGTCTTCCAAGGAGATGCCATGTGCTTCGAGAATACCGAGTAGGGTTTGGTTGGCTGAATACAGAAAGAATCAAGGCAAGTGGTGTTTTGTTTTAGTGGGAGTGTTGGAAACATATCTGTTAATGTAGTTTGGTGTATTATTGAGAGCCTTGGAAATTACCAGAATATTGATTGGATGGTGAGTAGTGATGCGAAGTAAATATAAAGGACATTTCTCTTTTGAGGGTGGTTATCTGTTTGAGAATATTTTGACTTCTTAAAGGCGAAGAGGTTGATGTTTTAGAAAGCCAAGGTAAGGTGAATTGACATAGTCTGGAACAATGAGTTTCTACTGCTAATGGTTGGCATTTTGGGGGTGAATGGGAGGTTGTGATGAGGTAGACAACGTCCCTGATGTCATATGCCAACAACAGACACGTTATGAGAGCTGATCTCATTTTTAAGTCCTGAGTGACACGTCCTACACTTTTGAGTATGGTTCTATGGTGATCAATTAGCATAAATTGAGCATGGCAGTTATGCCACTCGAGAATATGATGAATATGAGAATATGATGATGAATTTAGGATGGCAGTTCAGTTATCTTTGGATAACATTACTTTCGAAAGGGGGTAGCCATTCACAGCCAGATGTTTGTCAGTTGTGGGATGTAGCTCTGCACAAAACCTGACAGAATTTGTATTCCAAAGAGTCTTGGATCAAATGGAAGAAGAAGTGGTACCAGTTGCAAGAGGAGTAAAAGGTTCCTGCTACTTCGTAAAGGGGACAAAGCAGGGTGTTAAAAGCCATGCTGAGATCTACTAGCACTAGAAGGCATTTACCACCATCTTTTGGTACTTCGAGAAGGGTCAGCTCTGATTCTGGAGAAGGTTGTTAAGGTTCATAGTCAGGGTTGAAGCTAGACTGTACTGTGTTGAGCAGGCAGTGGCTCTCTCGTGCACTTAGACTTGGAGAACATGATTTTTTCAGACATTTTTATGATGTGGACAACAAGTGTTCCCCCAAAAAATGGCATAACCAGGACTGAGATGTTGACTTTAACTTCACCAACCAGGGACCCAAAGAAACACACCTTAACCTTGTACCAAGAAAAAGTATAGTAACTATCTTTTAAAGCCAAAGTCAAAACAATTAAAAAGTGTCCAACATAAGGCTAATGTAATTTATTTTCTACAGAACAGATCAATCTCAAAATGGAACAGATCATTTTAGGGGCCGCTGAATACTTTGTAGAGGTAATTGGAAAAAGCAAAAATATACAGTAAACAAAGCAGACATGTTGCGTAAGTGCATGTGCAACAATGTACTTTTACACATCAAATTAAATAATAGGATAAATACAATATTCAAACTTTGAGCTGGTTGCCTGAAACAAGGTAAGAGTTATTATTCAGTTACTCAAATCACGCAGTCTGTAGAGGGTGGTAATGCTGCTAAAGTAAGACATTTCATCTCGTTTTTGGCATTTAAAAGAAGGGGTTTGCCCTGAATGCAAAAGTAATATTGTTCCCTGTCCTGGGTGTGCCCCATGATAAACATTGTTTTAGTTTTATTCCACCTAAAGGTCGACTCAAAAATATTGTCTGACCATAAATATTGTCTGAGTAAAATATTGTAGCTACAAAAATATTGTGGACCAAAATATCGACGGTACGTATATCAGTTTTTGCTATTTTACTATAATATCAAACCTCAAAATATTCTTTACTTTATAATGTATTTTGTACTATAATGTTTTATTGTATTGTGTTTTTATTTTCACATATATGTTAAAGGGAAATTTACTGTTTTGCATATCATAGTGAAATATTGTTTTTGGTTTGTTGTCTTTATAGGGGGTCTGGGTGCGTAGGTTTTCTTTTATTACATAATAATAGTTAATTGATTGATATGTTAATTAATTTATACACTTGATTGTTATTAATTTGTTTAAATGTTTCATATGTTTTAATTATGAATTGAATCTTCATTTCAAGTCGTGGGCTTTACTGGGGGATTGGTTTGATACTCTTTTAAATAAAACCTATGTAAATTGTTTACATTGAGATGAATTAATTGTACGTTGAATTAATATTAAAATTAAAAATATTTGCTTCTAAATATGTTTAAAAAATGTTTGTAATTTTGTAACTGGTTGTGGTGTTTATTGGTAGAATAGGTAGGATGTTTTGTATGAAAGTATGTTTTATTTGTAATTTTGTTAAAATTGAGATATATACAATTTGAACAGTAGATTATTTTGTTTTGAAAACATAACATCACAACAGATTTTATTTTATGTTTGTAGGTTTTACGTGTGAGTTTGATGCATACTGTTTATTTTGAAAATGACTATTGCTATTTTTTTTTAAACTATTCTGTTAAAATGTTATTGTTTTCAAATATGTTTAAACGTTTTCAAATTGTAAGATACTTTATTGACTTGCAGGTTTTATATATTTAGGGCCAGATGTATCATACAACCGATTTGCGATTCTCAAATAGCGATTTTTAAGAAATCGCTATTTCAGAAATGCAAAAAGGTATGTATGATTTTTGCGTTTCTGTAATAGCGATTTTTTAAAAATCGCAAATGCTATTACCGAACCGCAAATAGAGAATCTGTCCCCATTCGCACCTATGGGCCTGTTGGCCCATATCTGCGAATTTTTTGCATTTCCAAAATTGCGATTTCTTAACCAGAAATCGCAATTTTGGAAATGCAAAACCCCAGCGTGCTGGGGGCCTAAGGCCCCCTCTACTGCACCCCAACATTTTTTTGGGGGACATGTAAGGTGCACACATGCCAAAAGGGCATGTGTGCTTTACATGTACATTTAAAAAAAGAATTTTAAATGCATTTTCAAATTTTGCACATGGTTACCACCAGGTTCAACCTGGTGGTAAACAGTGATTCCAAAATGCCCGAATCGCATTTAGGAATGGCTTCATACATGTGCTAAGAAATCGCAAATAAGGAATCCTTATTTGCAATTTCTTATTTAGAGGATCGCAATTTGCGACTCTCTAAACAGGGTTGCAATTTTAAGGAATCGCTATTTTTGCAATTCCTTAAAATTGCGTTCAGAATGTCTTTCATACATTCTGAACTGGCTTTTTGCATTCGCAAACGGGCATTCGCACCGTTTGCGAATGCAAAAAACCTTGATACATCTGGCCCTTAGTATCTTAAATATTGTTGATGGATACTTATGTTCCGTGAGTGTTTTGAATTCGGCCCCCAAATATATGCACTTTTCCAAATGTATGTTAGGTTGAGGTTGAAATAGTAAATCTAACCTCCCCAAAATGAATGTACTGTCCCTAATATTTTTAGATTGGAGGTAGAGTAATATATGTGGCACTCCAATGTATGCACTTCCCTACTGTTTGTTAAACTGGAGTTTGAATAGATAATTTGACACCCATGTATTCACTTTCACCAATGAATGCTCGGCGGGGTTAGTATAGTAAATCTGATCTCCCCTTAAGTGTGCACTTTCTTCAATGTTTGTTAGACTGGAGATCTAATAGAGCACCAGCCCCATTTTGTGTTTGACTGGCAATAGAAAAGTAAATCCGACCTCTTTCCCTCCACATATACGATTTCCCAAATGTTTGTTAGACTGGAGTTAGAGGAGCAAAAGCTATGCCTTCCCCTCACATGTATGCACGTTCCTCAAAGTTTGATGGACTGGACTTAGAATAGTAAGGGTCTGATTATGAGTTGGGCAAGGGTACTGCCACAACTCTAATACGGCAGTTGTCAGACAGCTGCAAAGCCGGCGGACGCACCCATGTCATATTGCGATGTTTCCACCGGGCTGACCAGTGGAAACTGTCGTATTTCTATGTTACTGCCGGTCAGCCTGGTGGAAACAGTGGATGGCAATGCCCTCGGCTCCCTTAGGGTCATGGGCAGTGCCCTCCGTGGCCCCAGCATTGCCTTTCCTCCAGCCTTCTCATAGCCAGGTGCCCATCATAAAAAAAGGCTGGTCAAAAGGGAAGTCATGATCAGCATGGGGGCACTGCCGTGGCTTACCACGACTGCCACCAACCCATCAGAATCCTTGATCCCGGCTGCGGTCTTCTGGGGATCCAACCGCCAGGAATGTAATCTTGCAGACAGACCAACAGGATTGCGGCAGTCCAACCACCATGAGTTTGGAAGTCTGTGGACCTGGAGTTTGGTTACTACTTTTTCACTTCATTGTGGATATTAATAAGATATTAAGATTTTAAGGAAGATATTTAATTTAAACTTATGTACATTTTGAAATATTTCTTTTTTTCCTTTCTTTAAGTGTTTTCCTATTGTTTATGTGTATTAGTATTTAAAAATATTATGGGGGTTATTACAACTTTGGAGGAGGTGTTAATCCGTCCCAAATGTGACGGATATACCACCAGCCGTATTACGAGTTCCATCGGATATAAAGGACTTGTAATATGGCTGGTGGTATGTCCGTCACTTTTGGGAAGGATTAACACCTCCTCCAAAGTTGTAATAACCCACTTAGTGTTTGTTATATATTGTTAAATTTAGTTTTCTAGGTTTAGTAAAAATACGATATGTATTTAATTAAAAAATATTATTATGCATGTTATGCAAGCAACCGGCTGCCGCACAGTTTACTCCCCTCCTACTCTGCGGTATTCTGGGGCTTGTACCCTGCCCCAACCTCCAGTGTGCTGAGGAAAACAGAGAAAACAAGGCCCTGGAAAAAACAACTCTGATAGCCCTCTTGCTTTTAGAAACCAGTGCTGGCCCTGAAACTTATATCTCCCTTGTTAAGAATTCTTGGGAAATTTCTCGCCCTATAAAGTTTTGTTTAGGTGCAATTCAATTTAATCTGTACTTCCCCCCAGGACAATGTGATCCAAGTTCTATAGTAACTGGTCCCTGTGATGAATTATATCCCAGACCCTGGAGCACCAGATAATAATCTGTAGGTATTATGATCCCCCTGACAAAGGTACTTGGTGCATATCCTTAAGTCTAGGGGCTTTTATCTATATAGACCGACCTTTCTTTACCTGTAACGGATAACTGATCATGTTGTCTTTTCCGGTTTGTTCATTTTTTAAAAGTGTCCTGCACTGGAATAAAGTGATGTATTCTTAAAATGTAATTTGGCTTTTAACTTTAGGAGTACTGTGATCCCCTGTAAAATATGATGAAGTTTGTTCATTTTAAATCTGTTGATTTTGTCTGTATGTTTTTATATTTTTCATGATACATCCTGTTTTTAGATTGAGTATGTTATTTTTAAGTTGTTTTACTCTTTTAGGATTATATATTTTATAATCGAATGCAGATTTTTCAGTCAATCAATCATTATGCATGTTCATGGCATTTTATTTAATGTAAATTATTAATTTATTTTTATTTAAGATTTAGATGTATTTGTATAACAAAATGATGATGTAATGTAAGATTTAATTTTAATTAATTGTTAAAAGTTATTTATGGCTACATATATTTTTAAGAATTGCAATTCGTAAAAGTTATTAAAAACATTTTCATGCATTTTAACTCATGCATAATTTGTCAAATGTATTACCATTTTTAAACATAAATTTATTTTTACAATAATGTGAACTACATGGAATGCATGTAGTTACCAATGTCTATATCTTGGTCCACAATATTATCTAGTCTCTATATTGTACTTTCCATAACGTGTTTGTAGAATTAGTATTTTGGTTGTCAATATTTTGACAGACATATTTTCGTACCACAGTTTTTTATTTTGTCAAATAACCTGTTTTGGTGTGAATGTTTGAATTTGTAGAAGGACATTATCAGCTTTCGAGAGGGAATGATAGACACCTCCCAGCCAGTTCTCAGACCTAATAGTTTGGTATTTCAGAATTCAATATTTTTTCCTCTGTTTGTGTCAATTTAAAGAAACTCCTAGTTTCAATTGGAGGCAATTTACGACTGATGAGGACAGGAGATATATACTCAAACCTTTTGATTTATGAGCCTAACCTCACAGTGGCATGAAGACCCGCCTTCAGCCAGGCCAAATTAATTTTGGGGATACAAATTAGCAGTGTATTTCTGTATTCTATCTCACATATGACTAGGGATATGACCGCTGATTTAAAGTCATCAACAAGGATAAAAGATAGATATTCTGTTTCAATAGAATTCAATTTGAGATGCTGGAATGATATCCAACATTATATGCTTATGAGAAGACTTTTGTATATAACTGTGTAAAGGGTGTTGGAGATTCTTCAAGTCAACCAAGAGGATACATGTACGATTGAAAAGTGCTGGAGATAGGATTGAAGCTTGTAGTACACCTAGCTGAAGTGGGGATGGGTTGGAAAGAGAGAATGGCACTTCTATTTGTTGATAAGAGTAGGCCATCTGAATGCTGTACTGCTAATTACCTTTAATTCTCCTAAAATGTTTAAAGAAAGCAGAGGTTGAACATGTCAAACATTGGTGAGAGGTCAAAGAGAATAAGAGCACTAATCCAGGCTGAACTGCTTGGGAACATCCCCTGTGAATGGGAACACAAGCATTCCATACCGATTTTAGGGGGTCATTCAGACCCCGGCGGGCGGCGGGAGCCGCCCGCCTGGCGGGAACCGCCGAATGACCGCACCGCGGTCTAAAGACCGCGGCGGCCATTCTGTGTTTCCCGCTGGGCTGGCGGGCGACCGCCAGAAGGACGCCCGCCAGCCCAGCGGGAAACCCCTTCCCACGAGGAAGCCGTCTCCGAATGGAGCCGGCGGAGTGGGAAGGGTGCGACGGGTGCAGTAGCACCCGTCGCGAATTTCAGTGTCTGCTATGCAGACACTGAAATTCAAAGTGGGGCCCGCTTACGGGGGCCCCTGCAGTGCCCATGCCATTGGCATGGGCACTGCAGGGGCTCCCAGGGGCCCCACGACACCCCTCACCGCCATCCTGCTCCTGGCAGTCGGAACCGCCAGGAACAGGATGGCGGTGAGGGGGTCGGAATCCCCCATGGCGGCGCAGCAAGCTGCGCCGCCATGGGGGATTCCTCAGGGCAGCGGAAAACCGGTGGGAGACCGCCGGTTTTCCTGTTCTGACCGCGGCCAAACCGCCGCAGTCAGAATGCCCTGCGGGGCACCGCCAGCCTGTTGGCGGTGCTCCCGCCGACCCCGGCCCCGGCGGTCAATGACCGCCGGGGTCAGAATGACCCCCTTAGTCTTGCGGATTCTCATCAGTGAGGTGTAGCTTGGGTCACAGCAATTATCAGTGGCTCTCAAGAGCAATTGTGAGTGGATTAGATTAAATTAGGTGCTCATAGATTTGCTCAGTGAAACATATTTATTTATTTATGGATTTTTATATAGCGCAAACACGACCTGTAAGCATCAAATCAGTTAACAGGGTTATGGATTAACAGATTCGAGAGCATAACATAAAAAATGAGGAGCAAGGGAGCACGGGCCGTATGTTCATGTGATGCATTCAGTAAAACAGGTCACAATGTGCACACAGACTTTTATTAGTGAATTGCATTATTTTGTGCAAACCGACATATGTTCAAGCATGTTGGTTTGCAAAATTCAGATTCATTGTGGATTCCAATATGACCTACCTCATTAATATGCATGATGTGGATTGTACGTTGCGACCTACTACAAATCTCTATCATTACAGGATTGGTGTCCTGCTGGGAAGCAGAAGACCGTGTCTGTGATTGCTCTTAAGTAAAGCATTACATTTTTTTAAAACACATATCTAAAGGAAAAAAGGTGCATTATAAAAAAGAAAAGTTTCAAAACACTTTTATTATGAGTAAGCAGTAGTCACTGGTGACTTCGGCTGGCTGTAAGAAAGGGGTTGAAAACCATACACAAGCAACAATCACAATCCTTCCAAGGGCAAACCATCAAATTCACTAAATTAACCTGAGCTTAACCCTCTTGGTAGCTTGGCATAAAAGCAGTGATGCTTAACTTTGAGACAACATGTAAAGTATTTATGCAAAACACAAAAGTAATAAAGTGAAAAGAGAACACAAGAAAAACCCCAAACGAGTTTGAAAAAATAGAGAAACTTTTAATAAATAAAATGACACCAAAATGATTTAAACAAACAGTATACCTGGAGTTAGGATTTTTTTTACATTTTTAGTGAAATCTAGCACTTAAAAGATCAAAGCACCAACTGTGGGTATCTGGTCTCGCAGAGACCTAGACAAAGTCAACAGTTAAGCCAACCGCGATGGAACACGTGTCAGCTACAAGGGGTGGGTCGGGCCTGGTCTCGACTTGCCTTCAGGCGTAGAAGATTTTCATAAGTAAAGTCCAGTAAATGTAGAGTTCAGCAGGGCAAGGTAGCAAGCTGTGTCCAAGGAGGCATCCTTGTTTTCGGGGAGCCTGTTTGCGTTAGAGTCCGATGAACATTTTTACCTTCGAACTTAGACAACGTTTTGGACGTTGAAAAACCTCCAGCGGAATGAACCTGCAGACTTTAGCCAAAGAGTGGTCCATGCCATTGTTGAAAGGTTCTATAATGCGTAGGGGAAGCAACCCCGATGTAAGGATGAGCAGCGGTGCACCTTGAGCGGATTGGCTGCAAGTTAGGTCCTGGTCTTCTGATGGTTCTTCTGGCACATATTGGTGAAATTTCTTACAAGCCCCAACTGTTAGGGTTAGTCAGGAGCAGCACCGTGGAGGGTTCGGGACATGGGGGGCACGCACTTGGGGGATTACGACTCTAGAAGAGGCCATGTGGAGGGTTCAAGCTCTCTGGAGCTTGCTATGTCCATGTGTCTCCCACAGGAGGCCAGCCAACCTGTCCTTGGAGTTGCTTCTGGTGGTCCTGGGTTGAAGGAGATGTCCAGTTGTCTTTAAAACAAAAAAGACAGGCCTTGAAGCAGCAGGGTAGGTCTTTGGGGAGCAAGGCAGGGCTCACCTAGTATGTACATCCTCTGGTAGCAGTATGGTAGTCCACTGAGGTACAAGGCAGGTACAGGAGTACTGAAGAGTTTTTCTGAGGGTCTAATTTGTATACCTTGTGCCAGCCTTCAAAGTGTAGGAATATCCTGGCTCCCCCCTCATCTGATTCTGGAAAGGTCTTCCCTTCTCCCGCCAAGCTCTACAAAGTGTGAGGGGACAAACAGCTAGAATCAGCTTGGCCCCCAACCATCCTGGCAAGGTGACCTATCCTACCACCACCTACTCCTGTTTTGTCTCACTGTCTTGGAGGAATACACAAAGCACAACAGAGCCAGTCACTATTATGTAACCAAGGTCACTGGCAGAAGTCACAAATGGGTAGGGCAGGAAAATGTCAGCTTTCTAAAAGTGGCATTTCCAGAATGGTAACTTAAAAACCCAACTTTACCATTTGAGGATTTTAAATTACAAGTCACTTGAGTGTAGCTATGACATTCATACCTGCTCCCAAACAAACATTAGCACTTTTAAATGTAGTAGGTAACCCAGTGTATCCAATGGGAGAAATAGGCCTTACAGTAGTGAAAGGTGAATTTAGGAGCTTTTTACAAATAGGACATGTAAAACTTAAGAACACAGGCCCTTCATGGTAAACATACAAATACAATGCACCCTGCCCTATGGACCGTTAGGACCTATGTTAAAGCTGATGTGGATATGTTAAAAAGATAAGGTTTATGCTTGGCAAAAAGTTTGTTTTGGCAGGTGAAAATAGCTGTTTTAAAACTGAACTATAGGCTGCAGTGGCAAGCTGCCTGAGACATGTTTTAGAGTGCTACTTAAGAGGGTAGCACAATGAGTTCTTATTACCCACTAGTAGCATTTGATTTACAGGTCCTGGGCTTAAAAGTATATTAAATTTGCCAAATAGGCATAGGCTGAGTTTACCATGTTTTAGGGCAAGAACACAAGCACTTTAGCACTGCCTAGCAGGAGTAGAGTGCACAGATTCCTAAATACCAACACATATGAATTAAGAAAACAGGAGGGGTGAAGGCAATGCTAGATATAACAATTCCCTAGTCTAAAAATGTTGTTGCAACATCGACAAAGAGGAGGGGTCCGCAAGGGGCCCCTTCCCATTTGTGAGTGGGTTACCACCTCCTTTGAGGTGTCAGCAATCTATCAATGATTTGCAACTACAATTGTAGTCGAAAACCATTGATACATGCCATAAGAAATTGCACATTGGAAGCATCAGATCCTAAGAACCCGCCGATCAAGAGCTGCGAGGTGTTGCCGTGTGAGGCCCTGCATCATTCTGTACAGTGCCACATCAGAACTGGTGAAATCTTAAGTTGAGCAGGGCGGAATACACTATGATTCAAGCCAAAGATCCAGGATCTTAAATATAGCACTTGGGTGGATCAGGACTCACTCCCACAGAGGCCAGCCGAGGGGAGCAGTCAGGTTTAGTTGTTTCTACTCAGGTGGTCATTCTGCCTTTGGCGGTCTTTACTGAAGATCATCGTGTAAGCGGGCGCCGTAAGACCACCAGTGATGGCGGTCTGAAAACTGCCCTATCATGAGTCACCAACACAACACAGCCCAAAAAATACAAAAAAAACGACAACATTGGCATGAAAGAGGTGTCTGCACCACCAGCACCACCACCACGTTGACAACATCCCACCCTCCAAATCACAAATCAGCACCATAGTCTTAGCACAGCAGCAATCCATTGGCGGTCTGAACCGCCGGGGACAAAAAAACATCTCCACCAGAACACTGCACCACATTGGGCAATAACAGTACCCCACACCTGATGCACATACACCACACACACCTGACGACAGCACTACAAAACACACACCCACACATACCCAGAATCCTTTGCAGTCTGACATAGCGATGCAAGAGCACACTGACAGAAAGCACTGCACCTAGATATCACAGGCACCATCACACTGAACAGGCATCACCCAATACACAATATCAAGAGCAACACAACACGCACATCACCACTGCACACAAACACCACATGCACATCCTAGCACTCAAACTCACACCAACAAAAAAGCACAGCCGGCATCCTTGCACATCACACACCCCACCACTCACAAGACAACCACCATGGCACCACAAAAAAAAACACGATTCACAGACGAGGAGCTGAGGGTCATGGTTGACGAAATCGTCAGAGTGGAGCTGCAACTGTTTGGAGCACAGGTCCAGCAGACATCCATAGCCCGGAAACCTGACTTATGGCAGAGGATCGTTGTCAGGGTGAACGCAGTGGGAAACCATCCATGCACAAGGGACAACATTAGGAAGAGGTGGAATGACCTACAGGGGAAGGTACAGGCCATGGCATCACAACACCAAATCACCGTAATAAAGACTGGTGGTGGGACCCCACCACCTCCCCCAGAATTATCATTATGGGAGGAGAAGGTCTTGGCCATCCTACACCCAGAGGGGCTGATGGGCATACCTAGTGGACTGGACAGTGGTAAGTCAACTACACTTCCTGGCCAACATGTACCCCTATACAGCATGTACCCCCACCGCCCTCTCACCCCCTCACACTACCTTAACGTGCACAAACTAACCATGAACCCAGTACCCACCCTTGCATGCCACTACTATCTACTAACACCATTCCCTCACAGGCCCACCTAGTGCATGGATTCCCCACACTGCATCAAGTACTACAACTACCATACCACAACACTCCCTACCCTTGCATGACTGCTAAATACACTTCACATCTATGCACCTGCATGTAAAACGATGACACCCCACTTCACCAACAAGTAATTGGAATGCACATAAGTACATGGCAATGACAGCAGCGAGACCAATAACAACTCTTGATCAAAATAGGACCATTGCAATTTTCTACTGATGCAAACACAAGCAGTCAAGCAGTAGTCTAGTAACTGTTAATGCCATTACTGCTCTGCAAAACCAGACAACGATGACATACAACCATGTGTACCACTTGTACAATACCATCATGTGACACAATACCTCTCTTTCCACAGGTCTCCCAAGTACTGCCACACAGCAGAGGATGCGAGTGACAGAGAGCCCAGCCCTGGAAGCAGGTCCAATAGAGGAGGAATCCTCTGGATGTCTGGATAGGGATGATGTACCTGGTCCATCAAGCATGATTGGTCAGTCCACCACCACCAGTCTCACCCTGCCCACAACTGAAACCACATCCCCTGTGGCATCCATTGCACAGCAGAGCCCACCTTCCCAAACCTGTGCTCCAAGGTCACATCAAACATCAGTGCGCCCCACAGTACAGGGGCATGAGTCAACACTGCAATCCCAAGACAATGACGGTCCTGGTGTCAGTGGGAGTGGCACACTGCACCAGGGGCACAGGCACAGGGGACAAGGGCCAGTGGGTGGGCAATCGTGAGCCAAAAGATGAGGCAGCAACAGGACACGACTGGCCAAGAGGCCGTCTCCAGAGTCCTGGGAGCCTACCAGCAATACCAGGACAAGATGGGCCAGATACTCAGCACCTTGCAGGGGACCCAAAGGCTGCAAGGGGAATACCACCAGGAGGCCATGGCAGGTACTCAATGCCACCATGGTCTCCATGTCAGGGGAGCTCAAAGAACTCAACACCATCCTGCGTATGACCTCCACCCACCAACAGGCCCCATTCAGTAGTCACACAACACCACTGCCCTCTACATCAGTACCTGCTGCTGGAATGGAGGCCCAGCAGGAGGACCCACAGGCCACCAGCACCCCTACCCCTGCAGCTGAGGGACCCCCCTGTAAAAGAGGTTGGCCATCCACACATCCTGCAGGACCTGAAGCAAAGAGCAATCCCTCCACCAGGAAGTGATCCCTCTCCTGACCTGTCACCCTTGTGTGCCACTGTTACACCCTTTTGACTGTACAATGCCAAGTTCCCATCATCCCAAGGCTAATGGATACAGGACCTGTGAAACATACAGCTGGACCACCCACTCTGATCTTCACCTAAACCAAGTCCCCACTCCTCTGGACTGTGATGTGAAACACTCAATAAACACCAATTAGCACAATTCATGGTGCATGAATCATCATTGTTTAAAATGAACTTTCTGTATACAAGCAACAATCAAATACGCATATTGGCACTACAAGAATGTCAAAGTGAGAGATGCAGTAGGAATCTCCAGCAGGTGTGTAAGTACATCCATATTGTAGTAACATCCAGTGGCAAGGGTGCCAACAGGCATATCAGTGATCAGCTTGCAAACTGACACGTGGCCTGAAGAGGGAACATTACATGGAATTATTCTCAATGTTGTAAGGCATGTAGTCCATAACCATACATCAACACAAACACAGGATGATTGCCCCAGCAGCTATGATACCACATATGTAAAGGCCTGCATTGTCACTCACACACATGTGTAGTAAA
The DNA here is from genome assembly GCF_031143425.1 of Pleurodeles waltl. Taxonomy (NCBI): domain Eukaryota; kingdom Metazoa; phylum Chordata; class Amphibia; order Caudata; family Salamandridae; genus Pleurodeles; species Pleurodeles waltl. The sequence goes on along the minus strand of NC_090440.1, from coordinate 1,830,293,952 downwards.
GTAAAGATTTCACATAAGTGACATCCTCTACCGATCACCTCCTTGCATAGTCAGGAACAGGTCGTTGCCGCACAGCAGCTGACAATGCAGCATGAGAGGCCTACACAGCAGGACAAAACTGATAAGTGTCCCTTACATTTACCCAAACAGTCAGACTGAGGATCCAAAACCTTTGGTACAACCATAAGGATGTTTCGTTATGGCACCAGCATTTCACACGTCATTGGCAGCAATGCATTTCCACTACCCCTCATGGTAAGTCAGCAACATTTCAAGGTCGGAACCCAAGATGGAAGGCCGTAGTCTCCACACAAACCTTGATGCATGCAAAATGCGAGTACAGACTAGCCTTACCAATATATAGTCAAAGTACATATGACATCCAAATCACACATACCTGTTTATCATCGAAAGTAGTGACACATCAGGTCACTCCTTTTGTCATGTGCCTCATCCTCGTCTGCCTCCTCCTCAGTATCAGAGACACCGGCTTTAACCACTGCTCCAGCATCAATGTCCCCCTTCTCCAACAGTGGGATGTGCCTTCTGAGGGCCAGATTATGGAACATGCAGCATGCAACCACGATCTTGCAGACTTTCCCTGGTCGGTATTGTAGGGCACCAACGGACACACGGAGGCAATGAAATCTAGCTTTCAAGAAGCAGAAAGTCTTCTCACTCACCCGCCTCATCCGGCCATGTGCCTCATTGTACTTGTTCTCTCCTCCTGTAGTTGGATGTCTAACAGGTGTCAGGAGCCAGGGTAGGTTGGGGTATTCGGAGTCACCTGTGTGGAAAAGGAGATAAGACAATAGGTAACAATGCTAGGCATAGTGCAGACTGTTTAGGGAGGGATATCAAACGTCTGACATGGAGAGCAGTACACATATCTGTTAGCCAGGCCCTTTCTCCCTGTAGCTGTAACATCAATACAGGGATATTGATGTTCCTCAGGACGTAGGACTCATGTACCGAACCAGGTAATTTTGCTGTTACATGTCTGCAAGACACACCACTTGTACATTGAGCGAATATGTACTCTTATGGTTTCTGTAGAACTGTTCAATGGCCCTCTGGGGTACCAAGGCGATGTGAGCCCCATCAATGTGCCCTATTATACGTGGGACATGTGATATATTGTAGAAGGCTGCTTTAACAGTGGGCAATTCAGCACATTGTGGGAATCCTAAGTACCTGTCCACATGCTTGAGTAGGGCATCCAGCACAACCTGTAACACCTTACTGAACTTGGGCTGTGAAATCCTTGCAGCCGGTCCCACAGTCACCTGAAATGAGCCAATGGCCAGAAAATGCAGGACTGCCAACACCTGGACTGTTGAAGGAATGGCATGGGGATTTTGAGAGCCGGCAGGAAGTCTGGCTCCAGCTGGGCTACCAATTCCCTGATGGACACACGTTTCAGTCGATAGCTCATGATGATATGGCGCTCTTCCATGATTTTAACATCTACTAAGGGCTGGCAAACTGGTGCAATCCTCATCACTCCATTTTGGCTGTATCTAGGCAGGGAGACAAACAACAATCTGGGCACATCTCACAATGTTGTGAACCATGTATGACATACAATAATCATGAGGTATTGGTCACGTAAGTTGGCTGTCATGTTGTGGAAAGACACATTACCCCACACTCCATTCCTACCCAGGCAATGCCACATAATGCCATACCTATGACAAGGGATGTATACAGGACATATAGTGGTGTATAACAAAGACTTTCCATGTGTTCCACAATACGGATTGTCAATACAAACATATGTAGTGACAAGTGTGGTGATGTCACCTTACACAGACTACAAATGTGATTGTTCACAAAATGTAACCTACAAGAATCCTTTTGTGATGATATGCGGGTAATGATGCAGTGTGAACCCAAGACTGTCATTGTTAGACTTGGCATCCTTAGTGTGGTCTCCCTTAACTTTTTGCCTCTGTTTCCCAGGTTGTTGATCTGTGCTGGACTCTGTTTTTGCTGTTTTTGTTACTCTGGGCACTTTACCACTGCTATCGAGTGCTAAAGTGCAAGTGCTCCTATACAAAATGTGTATGTAATTAGTTCATCCATGATTGGCATATTTGATTTACTGTAAGTCCCTAGTACAGTGCACTAGAGGTGTCCAGGGACTGTAAATAAAATGCTACTAGTGGGTCTGCAGCACTGGTTGTGTCACTCACCTTAGTAGCTCTGTAAACATGGCTCAGATCTGCCACTGCAGTGTCTGTGTGTGCAGTTTTAAACTGCCAATCCGACATGGCAAGTGTACCCACTTACCAGGCCTAAACCCTCCCTTTGCTTATATGTAAGACACCCCTAAGGTAGGCCCTAGGTAGCCCCAGACAGAGTCTGGTAACATTGTAACCTACACAGCGCGGTTTTGCTATCACCATGCAGCAGGATTTTAGCCGCAACCCTTGCTGGGTGTAGAAAAACAACACAACGCCTGCCCGGACCCGAATGCTGCCCGGATCGAGGCATCGCTCCCCTGCAGGGAGGACAAACGATGCACGCCGGTCCGACTGGAGAAGGAGACAAGCACAAGCGTGCTTGCGGGTGAGAAATTGACGCACCGCTTACCTTCTTTGACGCACACTCGCCTGTGCGTGTTATTTTGACGCGACCCAGGTACTTTTCAATGTTAACAGGGTTTTACCTCTTTACAAAAGTGTTTAAGACTCGTTTTGCTTTTTAATTAATAACTTGACTTGTGTATATTGGATTTTTGTCTTTTGGGCCTTTTTTGTTTAGATAAATATTTTCTATTTTTCTAAACCTGTGTTGTGTCATTTTGTAGTGTTTTCATTAAGTTACAGTGGGCCTCATTATGACCCTGGTGGTACAGAACCGCCAGGGTCAACGGGGGCGGGAGCACCGCCGACAGGCCGGCGGTGCTCCCTTGGGCATTCCGACCGCGGCGGTAACGCCGCGGTCGGACCGGGACAACTGGCGGTCTCCCGCCAGTTTCCCGCTGCCCAAATGAATCCTCCAAGGCGGCGCAGCATGCTGCGCCGCCTTGGGGATTCTGACACCCCCTACCGCCATCCTGTTCCTGGCGGTTCGCCCGCCAGGAACAGGATGGTGGTAGGGGGTGTCGCGGGGCCCCTGGGGGCCCCTGCAGTGCCCATGCCAACGGCATGGGCACTGCAGGGGGCCCCGTAAGAGGGCCCCGCTAGTATTTCACTGTCTGCATAGCAGACAGTGAAATACGCGACGGGTGCAGTAGCACCCGTCGCACCTTCCCACTCCGCCGGCTCGATTACGAGCCGGCTTCATCGTGGGAAGGTTGTTTTCCCCTGGGCTGGTGGGCGGCCTTTTGGCGGCCGCCCGCCAGCCCAGGGGAAAACTTGGAATACCCTCCGCGGTCTCTGGACCGCGGAGCGGTATTTTGGAGGGGGGAAGTCTGGCGGGCGGCCTCCGCCGCCCGCCAGACTTAGAATGAGGGCCTGTGTGTGTTGGTACAAATACTGTACACCTAGCACTCTGAAGTTAAGCCTGCCTGCTCGTGCCAAGCTACCAAGGAGGTGAGCAGGGGTTAGCTGAGGGCGATTCTCCTTTACCCTGACTAGTGTGAGGGTCCTTGCTTGGACAAGGGATAACCTGACTGCCAACCAAAGACCCCATATCTAACAGTCATGTAATATACTAAAATGGCATCCGCCTGTCCTGCATGCATAGGACAGATGGAAGTGACCTCATTCCGCTGGCGGCAGTCCTCATGGCGGAAGGCGGTCGGAACTGCCGTGCAACTCCTTATTGGTTAACATTGACATCTATGGGAACTGGAACCAATGACCGCTGGCGCTGATGGTCATTACCGCTGCGGTTGTGACTGCCATTTTGTATGGGCAAGCTCACTTGATTCCTGGCACTCGGGCAAGGACGACCTCCACTTCATATGCTGCTGTGTCCTGAATCTTGGAGCCACAATGGCACACACTGCATGGGATAGGGCTCCAGCCTTCACAGCTGAGGAGCTTGACAAACTGGTGGAAGGGGTCCTACCTCTTCATGGGCGGTTGTATGGGGCTCTAGGGCAACAGGTCAGTACAATGTCCTTTGTCCCACATTTCGGGTGGTGTTTGTTGGCGAATATGTGTGCACATTGACATGTGATTTCTGGATTGAAGTTTTGCATGCACATGATGTGTGTGGTATATTGGCAATGTGCATGGGCCGTGTATGTTTGTGTGTCGCCAAAGCTTTCAGCTGTATTGGTATAATTTCCTCCATTTTCTCAATGTTTCCCATGCAGGGCAGCACCCACCAGAAAAAAAGGTTGTGGAGAGCCATCGCCAAGGAAGTGTGGACCCTGGGGGTCTATAGCCGGCGGAGCACCCACTGCAGGAAGCGTTGGGTGTACCTGAGATGCTGGGTTCGGAAGACCGCAGAGGCCCAACTGGGGACGGCCTCCCAACGTGGAAGGGGTACGTGTCGGACCCTGACCTCCCTAATGGCCCGCATACTGGTGGTGGCCTAACCAGAGTTGGATGGGCGCTTGAGGGTAGCACAGCAGCCACAAGGGGGTGAGTGTAGGCTGCTAGGTGACTTCTGCATGGTTGTCTACTGTGACCCTCACTTGACTTGGGATTTACATTGCTGGTTGAAATTTGGGGGGTGACCAGTCCTGGTTGTCATACCAATCATGTTGGAGTGTAATACATTAGCCATGTAAAGCCATGCAGGAACAGAAGTGGTGGTACTGTAACACACATTCTACTGTACATATGAGTTACTCAAATGTTCAGGCATTTTACTGGCTTCATACTCCATCTCTGCGCATACTGTAGGAGTCCAAATGATCTTGTTGACACTGTATTTGGGTATTAACAGGTATGTTTAGTTTACATTGCAATTGATTTAAGGGGAAATATCAATGGACATCTGTACCGGTCATTTAGTTTGTGTGCACAGTTCATCTGAGGTCAGAGTTGTTTCATCCTGTCATGTCTAACATGTAGTTGGGTATGTTCATGGATTAAGTTGTTGGATTAGTCATTTAGCCCGTTGACAGGCATGTAGGAGTTTTCAATCAGATGTCTAGGCTGCAGGGATGAGGTAATCGGTGATAAGTTTGGATATGGCTTGCAGGACTCTATTGTTCATGGCTGCTATATGGGCTCTTGTTTTCCTGACAGGGGCATATGTGTATATTGTTTGTATGTGAAGTGAATGTGTGGGTTTTTACCATTTCCTCCCTTTCTTTTGCTCCCACCCTCCTTCTCTGTCCACCTCTGTCTATGTGTGCATTAGCATCATCTGGTGAAGGAGGAAGGGCACCGGCGAGTATGGATGCAGCAGCCCAGGGGACCGAGGAGGCTGGCACCAGTGAAGCCGAGGGGACCTGTGGGATGGAGGGGAGCACCGTGGGGGAGACTGGAGCTACCACGACATCTGATTTAGATTCCTCCTCTGATGGTGGCTCCCTGGCGGTGGCAGAGCCATCTGGGACCACCCCCAGCACCAACCTTGTCCGCCACCCCCCTTACCAGCACCACCCTCCCGTAGCTCCCCACCCAGTAGCCCGTGACCACTCACCCAGGGGGGTGGGTGTCTCCATCGCCGCAGGCACCTCTGCCCCTGCAAGCCCATCTGCCCTCAATGAGGAGGCTATTGACCTCCTGAGGTCCATCTCTTTGTGGCAGACAACCATTGTGAATGTAATCCAGGGACTGGCATCCCAGATTCAGCAGTCCAATGCCTACCTGGAAGGCATTCAATGTGCCTTGTCTAGCCTCTTTTCAGGCTCTGCCCTCCTCGTTGATGGCAGCCAGTATCCCTTCATCTTCCGTCCCCCTCCAGCTACCTGTTCCCAATCCACAACCCCACTTCCTTCACCCATCCAGAGCATATCTACAGACCAGCATACACCCACTACAACAGGCAAGATGCGCAAAGACAAACATAAGCACCACAATCAAACACACAGGCATGCACACACACAACACACATCTGCATACACAACAACAGACACTTCCTACACTACCTCTCTTGCAGTCACATCACCACTCACACCTGCCAGCACTGCATCATCGCACACTGGTCCTGCTAGCATTCCTGTCATACCCTAAATCACCACAACAGCAGAATCACAGATACCTACCCCACACACCACATCTGCACTCACCACAACCACCTTCCCTGCCACCTGCTGCACCTCCACCTCACTTGCACACACACCCCAACATTCACTCTCACGTCTTCCATTCCCTCTTCCTGCATCTCTGCCCCCTCCTCCCAAGACATACACACGCACCCACTCACCCACCCAACATACACCCACGACACACATGCACACATTGCACACACCAGTATCCACGTACAGCACACCAACACGTCACACAAGCACTCCCTCTACCTCTACTCCCATCCCTCATTCATGTGATTGCCCTGTGTACCTAAAAAAGTCTTCCTTGCCACCCTTGACCTCTTCCCTACTCCTTTCACACCCTGTGTTGCCCCTAAACATCATGTCCTCCTGCCCCTCCCAGTCCCTTCCACCTCCCATTCCTCCTGTGCCCCCTCTGGTGTTTTCCCTGTTCCTCCACCCAGCAACAAAGTCCACCCCTCCGAGAGCCAAAGTCACCCCTCCAAGCCCAAACAGAGACACCCCCTTCCAAATCCAAGGCCGCCCCCGGCACCACCACCCCCAAAACCTGAGGTGCCGGCATGTCCAATTGATGCCCCTATAACGTGGAGGCCTATTTGCTGTCAGGAGTCAATCTGGGACCATGACATGTGGACTATGCGTTGTGCAGTTCTACACGTTGGACTTGCCATTTGGCACCCTCTGTATATAGTTCATATTTATTGTTATTTTTCTATTACATCTGCCCACATTGCTGTGGTTGGCAAGATGAGATGCTTGTCCTGGTTTCCTTCTACATGGTGGTGTGGCATCTGTTGTGTCTGTGTTATTGCATGCGCTGGGTAGATGGGTTGTGCCATGTGCATGTTGTAATGTGTCTGACTGCTTGCTTATGGGGTTGTATGGGGTGTTTTGTGCGTCCGTGTGTATGGTGCTGCATCTGTGGATTTCTTTGTATGTTGGTTGTACGTGATGTGTCACATGTGTCATTGTTTGGATGTGTGTTCACTGATATTGATTGTGTGTCATTGCTACATACAGCTTTTTTTGTGAGTGGGTGTGTGGCGTTTCACAACATGCCTGTGTAGTGTTTGTGGTCTAGTTGTCATTGTGTGATTATGGGGTGTTGTGTATGGATGTGTATGACTGTGTCGGTAGTGCTTGTGTAGGTTGTGCTTTGTGTTTGGCACATATCTGCTTGGCTTTGTGTGTGTATTGGGTACTTGGCTTTTTGGTATTTTGTATGTGGGTGTGTATATTTGTGTGCTGGTACCGTACCTTTGTATGTGTGTGTGTGGCCTTCGCTGTCTGTGCCGGGAGTGTGTGTTATGTGTTAGTGTGTATAACTGCCATTTCCTCCACTATGTGCTAGGCGTACTTACGATTGTTGTCTTCATCGTTGTCACTGGCCCTGCAGGGTAAGGCGAGATACAACACTGGGAGGACTTGCAGTTTGTTTGCCATGGTGGCTGGGGACGCGTCTGTGTACCTGGAGGTGAGTGTCTCCTTTTGTACTTTCTGTTTCTGCCAAGATTTTCCTGGCGGTCTGGTGACTCGTAATATGGTGGGTGCGACATTGGTTTCCACCAGCCTGAAGTTGGCTACAGCCACCGGCTGCTGCTCGTCGGCGGTTGTGGTACTGGTGGTAAGTTGTCTGTGTTGCGTTGAGTTCACCGCCTTACTCGTTATATAGTGGTCTGCACTGCCACCCTGGCAGCAGTCTGCACCGCCAGCGTGGCAGTTTGGTTACCCCCCAACTCGGAATGACCACCTCAGTCTGAAAGCAGGAGAGCCCTCTGGAAGCATGTTGGTCAGCTAACTGACCCTTTTAGTCACTTCTGGGATCTTGGTTCAAGGCAGGCAGACCCAAATTCCTTCTTTAGACAGCAGGGCAGTCTTTCTGAATCGTCTCAGATTAAAGGTTCTGGGGTTGCCATTTTAATGCCAAGTGGAAGCGTTAGGGTGGACACTCATTTGGTCTAACCCCAAATCCGCTTTGGTAATTTGTTCTTTTTCCCCTGGGTATGGCTCCAGCTGGGCTAGTGAAAGAGGACCAGGTGTTAGCTCCATTCGCCAGTGAAGGGACAGGCATCCTCTGAAGTCAGGAAAGCGCTGGGCACAGCCCGTAGGCTACCCTTTGAAGCTCAGAAAGCGGTTGGGTACAACTCACCAAGCCATCCTTCTCAGGAGAGGAACAGCCTTCCCCACATCAAAGCCCATTTGTCTCCTGTCTGGAAGGAAAACATATGACACCACAAGACATCCATTAACAGGCATGTGGCCCTGGACACAGGCAGAAAGGCACATTTGGTAATGGCAAAAAAAATTGCTAACTTTCTAACAGTGGCCTTTTCAAAAAAGTAATCTCATAAAAGCAAACGTTTGGCTGCACATGTAAACAAACACAACAAGGACCTTGGCCCATTTGTTCACTTTATTAGGATGCAATCACGAAAGGTTAGTAAAAAGGTCATAGGTAAGATGTTTTTTCAATAGATTCAGCATTAGCTGTCAATATTAAGGATCATCTTTGATTTTAAACTCTGAACAAGGAAAGTGTCACCGACAAATATAAACGATGCAACTAACTTGTATCTCCCAACACCAGGTGGTAGCCACGCAATTCAGGATTGCTCTCAGAAGGCCAAATTTTTTTATTTTGGTGTTATCAATAAACATAGGTTTATAGCGGTTTACTATACACTTACAGCTAGGCGATTGCATTCATGAATCTAAATCTATACTTTTAATATGGGTATATATTTATCTTACTGGGGGCTAGAAGCCCAAAGCCATTTTAGTGTCACAAAGCTTCTGAATTGCACAATATGATTACAAATTAGATTAAGACCTTTGTTTTCATTATAGCAAATGTGCAAAATACATTCACCATGAATTAGCTAATCCACAAGTTAAGGAAATGTTTTCAATGCTATGAAGCACACTAGTTTGATTTTCTGCAAGGTATTTCATATAGAAATGCAAGAGAAATTGATCTTCATTAATGTTTTGTGGTCAGGTGCTTAGGTAAATGCAAGGTGAAACATGGGCAGGCTAATCGGATCTCAGACAGCATATAGGAAGGTGTTACACGTCAGGACACCACACCGGTGCACTGAAAACATGTTATTTGAATTTACACAATAAATTCATTTGTGCAAAAAAGAATTACGTTTCTATGAATAGGAATGTTACACAGGAATGTGAGTAATGAACACGAAGTAGGATGAAATATCTGGCATGACCAATAATTTCTTAGAGAAGTGGGCTCAAACACTGGCATATTGCCAAGAGGATGATGAATATAGCTTTGATTAAAGAGACAAATAAAGAAGCTAAAGAATCTATAGGCAAACTACATCATAAAATTAAACAACTCAAATACTTAGTAAATGCAATAGTAGATTTCATGCGATTACTTTGGTTAAATAACACAAAACACAGACACCATAAAAACCCTAGATACCTAATATAAATAAATAGATGAATGCAAACTTCAAATGTTCAAATGAGGTGTCTTAGATTATGAAATAGGCATTGTGTCTAAGTTGCAAGAGTACTATAAAACCAAAAAATGAGTTTTAGAAACTATGGGCCAAATGTAGCAAAGGGTTTTTCCCATTCTGTGTCAATGGGAAAATGTGTTCGTACATATGGCCCTATATATCTTCATCTGATGTAAGTAGGGCTATTAAGAGGAGGAATCAGAGAGTAAAAGGAAGAGTAACTAATCCACAGAAAATAAATTATCATGAAACAAGAGATAAGACAGCTGCAGCCAACAAATCAAACCTAGAGACAGACAAAACAAATGAAAGAGATCATAAAGAGAAAGAAGGAATGATCAACCAAGCACTTCTAGAGTCTCCTTATGAGACGTGGTGAGGGAGGAAAGAAAGCCACCTGGAGAAGAAAAAGGAAGGACCATAAGAAGCAGGACCTGAATCTCAAACTCTTCATTCAGACCCCGAACATCAACAACTTCTCCGATGGCGTTTGAGGACAAAGGGCTCCACAGACAGACTGTACTAGTGCACGTAGAGGTAGCATATGGCCGGTGGCACGAGTCACTCAATTGCCCCCTTTTCAGGTGGTTTTATTCCTGATGCGAGTGATTGGGTAATATTGCAGACCCTCTCTTCGCAGTACATTCTACTGAATTTACCAGGCCCCAAAGGTTACGTAATTTATGGATGGCACACCAGTTGAGTATGTTTGATCTGGTTCGGTGTACACTCCTGTCACAGTACACCTTGCAACTATGGTTAGTGAATTGCCTACCATACATTATCACTATGCCCTGGCCCTCGGTCATTTGGCATTGAGAAGTTTGGATATGCTATTGTTTACTGCCTAACAGATTTGATGTAATCTAGTTACGTGGCTCCAAACAATGATTATATCATCCTGATGATGATCCTGGTATTTGTATGGATAGAAACATCGTTGACTAAAACACTCTGGCCCTAGGGTATATATGTGATTGGTGATTTAGGGAAATAGTGTGCTTATGAAAACCATGACTATAGTTGTTGGCCTGTAATATGTTTTGTGCCTTTACATGTGCGCCCTTGTAAGGGTACTACTTACTTTAAACTTAATGTTCTAATAAAATATAAACATATTTTAATGATATTATCTCTATGTTTCCTGGGCTATATTTAAATTCCCAGTGTATTGTTTACTAATCTTTTTTAGTGTAGGGATCCCTGTTCCTTGTTGCATATTACTATGCAGGGTCTCTAATTCCTTTTGGGTAACCCCTTTTTCCTTAGAGCTGATTTGAAATTGAAGCATTTTTTGCAACCTTAGGGAACAGAATCAAACAACTGATTTAAATCAATAAATCCTAGAATACTAAAAGTTCAGAAAGGAATCAAACTTTTGGGCACAATAACCCATAAAAACCGTGCATATATTTGAACTACTAATGCTACAAGATGTGAAACAAATTGAATACAAAAAACAAACAGAATAGGAATAATTGAGTTGTTTTTTAGAGACTCAGGGTCATTACAACATTGGCGGTAAAAGCCGCTTACCGCCGTGCAGAAGACCGCCAATACACCGCCGCGGCCGCGGAATTCCACCACAGCTATTATGACACACATCTCGGAATCCGCCGAAATTCAGACACCCACACAACTCCGCCACACCAAAGGTCAGTGTTAAACTGGCGAAAACAAAACCTCCACCTCCGCGCCAACAGAAACACGCCCATGCTATTACGAACCACGAATCCACGCGGCGGTCTGTCAACCGCGGTATTCCATTGGCGGTACACACCGCTGCGCTCAAAATACACACACATCTCCAAAACACCGCCACATTGGACAATTCAAAATACACACACCTGATACACATACAAACACCACTCCCACACACCCAACACAATATAAAACACACACCCACATCACCCACAAACACCTACGACAAAAAATTAGTCACGAAGGCCAGTGAGACAGCACAGAATAGACAATCCCACCGCACAGAGGCACACAACACCATCACCCACACAACATCCACGCACAAAACACCACACACCACTACACATCACCACACACATCAACACTGACACCGCCCCACACATCACACACACCACCCCATTTCACGCCAAAGACACCCCCGCTTTTCCGAGGAGGAGCTCCGGGTCATGGTGGAGGAAATCCTACGGGTAGAGCCACAGCTATTTGGCTCACAGGTGCAGCACACATCCATAGCCAGGTAGATGGAGCTATGGCGCAGAATGTCACCCTCACCCCCTCCCCTATCACTCCAACTCCTCACTAATGTACTAATAACACAAACCACCCATCCCAACACCAAGCCCTGCATGACACAACTAAGCATGGACACCCATCACTAAAGCATGCTCACTGCACATACCCATAACAACCCCTACCCAAGAAATGAGACCACCCTGATTGTCCTCCCACTGTCCCACTTTGTTACCCTGCCCATACTTAAACTGCCCCAGCTCCACTTCCTATGCCCATATGGGCAGTGCACCTGTGAGACTAATAGACTGGACTCTGCCATGGACATTCCTCCACCATCACCCATCACCATTTTACAACCCCCCCTCCATTTTTGAGCACTTAAATAAACACCCTTGAACCACAAAACATTGTTGAGTCAGTCTATGATTTGGTAAAATGTATTATCAATGACAGTGTCAAAATGCGTTTCTAGTTGTAAAGGCAACATACCTATGTCACACATCACATGTCCTTGAAGGATGCATGCAGATGACACACGTAGGTAAGCACACCTGTGAAACCGTAATGGAAATGAACAACTCAGTTACCAAATAATCCTATGAAATTACACACAGGAAAGAGGAAGACGTGTGAGAGTGAATGTAATGGTAAAAATGAAAATGTTCTCACCTGTGTGTCACTGGAAATATTGCTGTATGACTGACTCCCTGTTGTCGTTGTCTTCTTCCTCAGCTACCTCCTCATCACTGTCCACAGGCTCCACAGGCTCCACAGCTGCCACAACACCGTCATCTGGACCATCCTCCTGCAGAAAAGGCACCTGGCGTCGCATTGCAAGATTGTGAAGCATACAGCAGGCGATGATGATCTGGCACACCTTCTTCGGTGAGTAGAATAGGGAACCACCTGTCATATGGAGGCACCTTAACCTGGCCTTCAGGAGGCCGAAGGTGCGTTCGATCACTCTCCTAGTCCGCCCATGGGCCTCATTGTAGCGTTCCTCTGCCTTGGTCCTGGGATTCCTCACTGGGGTCAATAGCCAGGACAGGTTGGGGTAACCAGAGTCTCTTAATAGCCACACACGGTGCCTCTGGAGTTTACCCATCATATCAGGGATGCTGCTATTCCGCAGGATGTAGGCGTCATGCACTGAGCCAGGAAACATAGCATTTACCTGAGAGATGTACTGGTCTGCCCAACATACCATCTATACATTCATGGAATGATAACTCTTCCTGTTCCTGTACACCTGTTCACTCCTGTGGAGGGGGGGGGACCAGAGCTACATGGGTCCCATCAATAGCACCTATGATGTTGGGGATATGTCCAAGGGCATAGAAGTCACCTTTCACTGTAGCCAGATCTTCCACATCAGGGAAAATTATGTATCTCCTTACGTGTTTCAGCAGGGCAGACAACACTCTGGACAGCACATTGGAAAACATAGGCTGGGACATCCCTGATGCCATGGCCACTGTTGTCTGAAAAGACCCACTTGCAAGGAAATGGAGCACTGACAGCACCTGCACGTCAGGGGGGATTCCAGTGGGATGGCGGATTGGTGACATTAGGTCTGGCTCCAACTGGGTACATAGTTCATGGATAGTGGCACGGTCAAACCTGTAGGTGACGATTAAATGTCGCTCCTCCATTGTCAACAGGTCTACCAGCTGTCGGTACACCGGAGGATTCCGCCATCTTCTCAATTGTCCCAAATGACGGTGCCTAGGAAGGACAACAGCGACCACAGAGTCAACTTTTTTCCAGGTATGTACCCACAGTTACACAGAACACGACACCAAACACAAAAACCTGTATGTGTGTTAAGTGTAGGCCCAGCTATGAGTGACGCAGAAGTAAATTAAGCCATGTGGGCCCCTGAAATGGCGTCTGCCTGACCTCTAAACTGGGACAATGGGATTGTGGGGTAACTGCGTCGCCGTTGCACACCGTCGCGGTAGGCGGTCGTAGACCGTGGCGCAATGATGCATTGGTTAACATTGGACCCTATGGGTCCCAGGAGCCAATGAATAAGTGCGCCGCCGGTGATGATATGCACCGCCGCGGACGTCACCACCATTTTCTATCTGTTCAATCACTAGATACCTGATCTTCGACAGGAGAGGACCCACACTGCAAGTGCTGCTGTGACCTGTGTCTGGAAGCGACGATGGCTGCTGCGTCTGGGGAAAGGGCCCCTGCCTTCACTGCTCAGGAGTTGGAGAAACTAGTAGACGGGGTCCTCCCCCAGTACACTCTACTCTACGGTCCTCCAGACCAACAGGTTAGTACACAGGTAGCACGTTGTATGGGCTAGGCATGGGTGGAGAGGGCTGGTTGTAAGAGGGAAGGGGGCAGAGTTCATGGAACATTAATGCATGTGAATGAATGTGCCACATGGCTAGGGTAGGGAGGGGGACACTCACATCGATGGTGCAGTTGGTAATGACTTCTCTTCTTCCCTTGTGCATGTCATGTAGGCCAGCGCCCACCAGAAGAAGGACATTTGGCGTGCCATCACCAAGGACGTCCGGACCCTGGGGGTCCACCAGAGACGGGGCACCCACTGCCGGAAAAGATGGGAGGACATTCGCTGCTGGAGTAAGAAGACGGGGGAGGCTCAGCTGGGGATGGCCTCCCAACGTGGGAGGGGTGCCCGTCGCACCATGACCCCCCTGATGTTCCGGATCCTGGCGGTGGCCTACCCGGAGTTGGATGGGCGCTTGAGGGCATCACAGCAGACACAAGGGGGTGAGTACAACCTCATTCTGGGTACTTGGCGTGCAGTGGAGGGGCTGGCTGAGGGAGGAGGGCTGTGGGTGTACCTAGGCCAGGCAGAAATACGTAGGCTAGGCCCCTCCGTAATGCAGGCCATGTGGCACTCTACCCCACCGCAGTAGAGTGCCAAGTACAGGTGTACATGCCCCTGTGGCATCTATGTGTGCAGATGTCCACCATAGCCATGTAGGCCACATCCCAGAAATTGCATCTGTAGAGGCCAGGAGCACGGCGTAGTGCAGGGGTCTGCTGTGTCTGTATTGTCCGCCAACGGTAGCGGTATGCCATGCACTCAACCTGTCTTTCTTCTGTCTCCCCTCCCCTTTTTGTGCTCTCCCTGTTCTTTTGTGCATCAGCATCATCAGGCGGAGGTACAGTGGCACCGGAGCACGAGGGAGCTGAATCCCACATGGCCATGGAGGGCAACACCACGGACTCAGAATGCACCAGTGGGACGGAGGGCGAGGGGAGCTTCACGTCGGCCACCGGATCACCAACCAGCGACACAGACTCGTCCGCCGATGGGAGTTCCCTTGTGGTGGTGGCACCATCTGTGCCCCCCACTTCTACAGGTACAGCTGCCACCTCCCCTACCAGCACCACCCTCCCAGCAGCCCCTCAGCGTTCGCCACGTGCCCGCTCACCCAGGAGGGTGGGTATCACCTTCGCCCCAGGCACCTCAGGCCCTGCCCCAGTCACCCCTGCTGCCCTCAGTGAGGAGGCCATTGACCTCCTCAGGTCACTCACTGTTGGGCAGTCTACCATTGTGAATGCCATCCAGGGTGTAGAAAGGGAGTTGCAACACAGTAATGCATTCCTGGAGGGCATTCATTCTGGTGAGGCTGTCCTTCAGCGAACCCTGCAATCTCTGGCCTCAGCACTGATGGCAGCCATTGTCCCTGTGTCTAGCCTCCCCCTCCAACCTCCTCCACCCAGACCCAATCCCCTGTACCCCAGCTCATCCCAAGCACACCATCAGACCAGCATGCACACACCTCAACACACAAGAGTAGCTCAGGCAAACATAGACACCACACATCCCACAGGCACTCACACAAGCATCACACACATACGGACACAGCAACATCCACTGCCTCCACTGTGTCCCCCTCCTCATCGTCTCCCTCCTCCCTCCCAGTGTCGTCTACACTCTCACCTGCATGAAGTACATCTACAGGCACCAGGACTCGCACCAGAACACCCAGCACCACACCCCGCTCACCTGCAATCACCACCTCCACTCCCATTTACACGTCCCCTGTGTCCTCTCCCAGTGTGTCTGTGACGCCCCCTCCCAAAGTACACAAACGCGGGCACCCACACACCCAACATCCATCCACCTCACGACAGCCTCCAGTACCTGCACCTGCACCCAAAACACCTAAAGTTACACCTCCTACAACCACCTCCTCTTCCTCCACTCCCAGATCCCCTCCAGCTACCCATCCCAGTGTTCGTCAGAAACTGTCCCTCTGCAAAGTTGACCTTTTTGCCCTCACCCCCCCTCCAATTCATCAGTCCCGTCGTAGCGCCTCAGCCAAAAAGCCTCCAGTACCAGGTGTGCGTGTTAAAGGTGTGTGGAGTGCACCGGCCACCAGGGCAGGCAGTGTGACCCGGAGCCAAGGCACTGGCAGCCCACCCCCTGTAAAGGCTCTGAAATTGGAAACTGGCTGACGGGACCCTGTGAAGACTCCTGGAAGCAAAACAACTCACAGGGGTCCCAGGGGGATTGCAGAGTCAGCTGTGACTCCTCCAAAGGTGGGGAAGGGCCAGAAGTCTGCACAGCCTGGTGTGAGCATCACGGCGGAGAAGGGCGGCATCCTTCCCGCCGGCCGGGACGCCACTGCCAGCACCGTCGTCACTGGTCAGGAGACCACCGCCAGAGTCAGTGCCCAGGAGGGCCCAAGTATCGTCACTAGTCAGGAGACCACCGCCACCGCCGGAGTCAGTGCCCAGGAGGGCCCAAGTATCGTCACTGGGCCCAAGTATCGTCACTGGTCAGGAGACCACCGCCACCGCCGGAGTCAGTGACCAGGAGGGCCCAAGTATCGTCACTGGTCAGGAGACCACCACCGCCACCGCCAGAGTCAGTGCCCAGGAGGGCCCAAGTATCGTCACTGGTCAGGAGACCACCGCCACCGCCGGAGTCAGTGCCCAGGAGGGCCCAAGTATCGTC
Organism: Pleurodeles waltl; assembly: GCF_031143425.1. Classification (NCBI taxonomy): domain Eukaryota; kingdom Metazoa; phylum Chordata; class Amphibia; order Caudata; family Salamandridae; genus Pleurodeles; species Pleurodeles waltl. The sequence continues at coordinate 1,830,277,175 of NC_090440.1, read as the reverse complement.
ACTGGTCAGGGGACCACCGCCAGAGTCATTGCCCAGGAGGGCACGAGTATCGTCACTGGTCAGGAGACCACCGCCAGAGTCATTGCCCAGGAGGGCACGAGTATCGTCACTGGTCAGGAGACCACCGCCACTGCCAGAGTCATTGCCCAGGAGGGCACGAGTATCATCACTGGTCAGGAGACCACCGCCAGAGTCATTGCCCAGGAGGGCACGAGCATTGTCACTGGTCAGGAGACCACCGCCAGAGTCATTGCCCAGGAGAGCACGAGTATCGTCACTGGTCAGTAGACCACCGCCAGAGACATTGCCCAGGAGGGCCCCGGCAGCCACAGCCCCGCTGGGCAATGAGGGACCGTCATGCCACACACCAATGCCCAGTCCCGAGAACGTCATGCCACACACCAATGCCCAGTCCAGAGAACGTCATGCCACACACCAATGCCCTGTCCAGAGACCGCAATGGCAAAGCACCGCTGAACAGTCGAGAGACCGCCATGGCAAAGCACCGCTGAACAGTCCAGGGACCGCCATGGCAAAGCACAGCTGAACAGTCCAGAGACCGCCATGGCAAAGCACCGCTGAACAGGGCATGCACCGCTGAACAGGGCAAGCACCGCTGAACAGGGCATGCACCGCTGAAGAAGGAAAAGACCGCCACATCAAGCATCGTTATCCCATGTGCAGCTGGGACAGTGACGGGACAGGAACTGTCACGGGGAGACTAATCCAGTCTGGGCACCATTCCCCCTCCAGAACCAGTGGAGACTGTTATCCACTTGAGAGTCTGTGGCTTTGCACTCCCCAGGATGGTCCAGTGGGGAACCCACCCACTGTAGAGACTTGAGAGACTGTGGCTTTGCACTCCCCAGGATGGTACAGTGGACAACCCACCCACTGTAGAGACTTGAGAAACTGTGGCTTTGCACTCCTCAGGATGGTCCAGTGGGCAACCCACCCACTGTAGAGACTTGAGAGACTGTGGCTTTGCACTCCCCAGGATGTTACAGTGGGCAACCCACCCACTGTAGAGACTTGAGAGACTGTGGCTTTGCACTCCCCAGGATATGGCAGTGGGCAACCCACCCACTGTAGAGACTTGAGAGACTGTGGCTTTGCACTCCCCAGGATGGTCCAGTGGGCAACCCACCCACTGTAGAGACATGAGAGACTGTGGCTTTGCACTCCCCAGGATGTTACAGTGGGCAACCCACCCACTGTAGAGACTTGAGAGACTGTGGCTTTGCACTCCCCAGGATGGTCCAGTGGGCAACCCACCCACTGTAGAGACTTGAGAGACTGTGGCTTTGCACTCCCCAGGATACATCAATGGGCATAGAGCCCCGTCGTGGATCTGGCTTTGCACTCATCCGGCTGAGGTGCCTCCCCTTCCCTTCCCCCTGAGGTGCCTGTTGTATTTCTCTCTGATGCCCTGGCAGTGTTCTCTCCGTTTGTGGACAGGTATCTTGTGTGGGCCTCGCCCATGCATTTTTGGACTAGTGGTGCACGGACATTGATATGTGCATATCTGCACTACTTCTCGTAATGTATATACTTTTGAATGATTTTATAATATATCTGTATATATTTGAGACATGTATATTGATACATTACAATGTTTGAACTGATTTTGTTTTGTCTTTGCATTCTTCCGGGGGGGTTGTGGGTTGTTACTGTGATGTTTCTACATGCATTGGTGTGTGTGTTGTAATATGCGAGGGTGGGGGTGGGGGTGTTGCGTGTGTGTGTCCCTGAATTTTGCCTCCCCCCTTCCCTATGTCGTAGGCGCAGTACTCACCGCTGTCTTTGCCGGCGTTGGTCTTCGTAGTTGAGTAGGAATACAAGGGCAGGTAGGATTTGTAATTCCGGCTCCATGGTGTCCTCCTTCCTTGTGGGATGTGTTCAGGTGAGCGTTTTCCCATTGAAGAAACTGTTTCCGCCGTGTTTTCATCCACGGTGAATCCGCCCCGGAAAAGGTGGCGGATTGGCGGGTTGTGATACTATGGGCGGTACATTGTCTTCTGCCTGGCTGTTGGCGGCGAACGCTGCGCTGCTTGTCTGTACCGCCGTGGCGGGCGATGTGTTAAAGTGGCTGTCTTTGTTGGCAGTTTCCGCCAGGGTCATGATTCCCTTTTTTTGTCCGCCGGCCTGTTTGCGGTATTACCGCCGCTTTAACACTGACCGCCAGGGTTGCAATGACCCCCTCAGTGTCTCAAAACTAGGTAAGAATCAAGCACTCATCATAAAAATGGCAGGCATAGAAGGAGCCCTGGTCATATTGGCCACTTTTCATTAGGAAAATAAATTTAGTGAACATATACATTATGAATCCAGGTATCTACTTCCAAAAAGTGATTCAAACATGGAACTGAAAGACATATCAAAACAAATATTGAACAAGACACTAGATGATAGCTGGATGACATACACAGTGAAATGTATCTGTTTCAAGAACATCATAAAATACCCATAATATATTTGCTACCAAAGATCCATCAAGCTCCATAAGATCCCACAGGGAGGCCTTTTATCTCAGCAATGGGATCAGTCCAGGTGTCAACTGCCAATTATGTGCTGGACTTTCTGCAGTGACATACCCAAACGTTTTGCCTTTACCCCCCTGTTTTCTGAACATATTTATGTTGGCTTGTAGGTCTCTACACACTTTACCACTTATAACCAGTGCAAAAGTGCCTGTGCTGTCTCCTTAAACCATGGCAGAATTGATTTACACTCAATTGGCCTATATATTTACTTGCAAGTCCCTTGTAAACTGGTACTACATGTGCTCAGGGCCTGTAAATATAATGCCACTTGTGGCCTGCAGCACTGATTCTGCCACCCACCTAAGTTGCCCTTTAAACATGTATCGGGCCTGCCCTTGCTGTCTGTGTGTGCAGTTATAAACTGCCATTTTGACCTGGCGGGATAAATCTTTTGCCAGACTCAAACCTGCCTTTTGACTACATGTCAGTCACCCTCAGCATAGATACTAAACAGATGACAGGGCAGGGTAAAATATATTTAAAAAGTAAGACCTGTGCTTTTACGTTTTACATGTCCCGGTAGTGAAAAACTCTTACATTTGTTTTTCACTACTTAAAGGCCTGCCTCTCCCATAGGATAACATTTCAGTTACCTTATTACATTTAATATGCTATATCTTTTCAAATGAGAACAGGTAAACAGTTCATGTTTGGTGTCTTTGGAATTGTAATGAAAAATTCTCTTTAATGGTGAAGTCGACTTTTTGATTACCATTTTGAAAATGTCACTTTTAGAAAGTTGGCATTTTTCTGCCTTAGCCATTATGGCCATATGTTCAAAAGTTAAGCTTTGAGGTTTCCTAATGGCAAATTTGTAGAAATCACTATTGGAGACTAATAAAATGAGATGTATGTAAACGCGGATTCCACTAATAGCGATCTCTATGGATTTGCAATCGCAACTTTGGAAATTGCTAAATTTTGATTTCCTAGAAGGAAATGACAAAATAGAAAAAGTTGCATTCTGGATGCAGAATGATGATGTAAGACCAGGAAGTTAAGAAATACAGGGTGTGGCCATAACCCAGAAGCCTAGGGAGGTTTTGGAAGGAAGGAGTGCACCTTTCGCACCACTGGCTGTAGAATACCTGTACTTGATCTACACCATGTCCAAGGAAGATGGGGGCATGGATTCTTGGAGCAGGAAGCACAATGTCAAGTTTTCTGAAAAGGAGCTGGAGCTTCTCACAAAAGAATGTGTGGCACATATGGACCAGTTATTTGGGAAGGTCTCATTTACTGTTCCTGAGAACAAGGAGATGAAGATATGGAACAGCATCTTGGAGAAGATGAACTCCCTTGGTATAACACAAACATACCAGAGATCAGAAAAGGCTGGCATGACCTGAGATTTTACACAAAGGAGAAGGCGGCCAGCAGGATGGCTGAGGGTCATGGCACAAGTGTGACCCTCAAAACAACCCCCTCCCACTCCCATAGAGACTCTTAATCAGGAGGCACTTGAACCAGAAAGTGATGCAGGAGTGTCAGACATAGGCACCTTCAATTCTGCAGGCACCAGCAAGGCTAAGTCAACTCCCCTTTACTTACCTAACATAACATAATGTTTGTAATTCCTCAAAACAGCACACCAAAAAAAACTTAATTGAGATGCTTAATCTACCTTGGCAGTGCATCATGGGAGTTGTAATACACCAAAGCTGCATGTTGTATTATGTGTTAATGACTACACTACACATATCTGAACATCATAAGCATGTCACAAACACATGAAGCACAGTTACAACAATATTGTGAACAGGCATTAACCATTTATTTTCACTAACTATATACATGCATTTCCATAGATCACACTCAGGATGTGTAAGAAAGAATTGAGGCTGAAGAAGTTACTGACACACACGTGGAAATGGAGGACAGCACATTACCAATTTCTATGCCCATTACCAACTCCAACTGCTAAAAGAGCAACAATTGCATCACTACCAAAGTTTGTGAATGGTGATGAGAGGCAATACCAAAGCAGGGACACAGATACATCTGTGGGCAGGACACCCAGACACTGTAGAAGCCAACTAGCAACAGTCCACAATGACAATGTGTCAGACAGCATGCCAGACAGTTCTCCTGTGTTTGGTGTCCTGGAGAAGTTCATCATCTCTGTAAAGCGCCTGCAAACCAAAGAAATCAAGACTCTCTATAGGCCTCTGCAAAGCATGTCAAGGTTGATGTAGCAATTGCAGAAAATATAGGACTGCGGGATTGCTGCCATGGAGAAGAAGCAATGTCTGCAAAGACGCAGACACAGACAGTACCTGGCACACTTTGATGCCTTTACTCATTCCATTAATAGGTTGGCAGTTGCCACATCAACTCTTGCAAGATGAACTGTAAACATATAAAATGCCATGGGGCACTGCTGTCAGGATGTAGCATGTGGGCTAGTTCATACAGACCCACAACTTCTTTGTTTCCAACATTCTACTGCCACCTGAGAATGAAGATGGCTCTAGCATCAGTGCCACATCTATGCAAGAGGGCTGCTTTACCTGGTGTACATGCCAAAACACTTCTGGATCTGACATGTCCCTACTTCCACAGGCCAGTGTTGTTAACAAGGCACCTAACCCCAGAGGCCGGAAAAAATGAATACACTGAACAGTCATGAGTCTATATATTTTTTTTTTGTAATGACATAGGGGGTCATTACGACCCCGGCGGTCAGCGTTAATGTGGCGGTAAGTACTGCCAAAAGGCTGGCGGTACTTACCGCCATATTATGACATAGGCGGGTTGGCCGAAGCCAACCCGCCAATGTACCACTCCAACCGCCATGGCGGTAACAGCTGCCGGGCTGGAGATATCCATCTCCAGCCCGGCGGCTGCCATTGTTCCGCCTGCGGGATTATGGCCCCGCCTACAGCCATGGTTTCCCCGGTGTTCGTAACACCACAAAACCATGGCGGTAGGCCATATCAGTGACAGGGAATTCCTTCCCTGTCACTGATAGGGATCTACCCCCTTCCTCTCCAGTTACTCCCCCACCTCTCCAAATCTCCCCCACCCCCCTTCCTCTCCAACCCCCCCAGCCCCCTACCTTTACGCCCCCTTCACACACACACACGTGCATACCCGCACCCATTCCCACATGCTTACATGCATGCATACATCCATTCACATACACATCTGCACACACTTTCAAACATACACACAGGCATGCATTCACATAACACAACATACAAGCACTCACACCTCCATACATGCACATAAGCATTCAACACGCAACACACACCTGCATCCACGCACACACAAACATTCACACACCCCCACACACACACAACATCCCCCAACCCCCTCCCCTGTTGAAGGCCCAACTTACCTGGATCCAGGGGGTCCTCTGGCAGGAGACGGGACGGGGCGCTGCTATTGCTAGCAGCACCCGCCAGCAGAACACAGCCAGGCCGTATTATTGGTCATAATACGGCTGGCGGCGGTCTACTGGCGTGGCACTGCTGGTGTCATCAAGCCCACCTTACTGCAATCCGCCGGCATTGCCACAGCCGGATTTCCACCATTCTTGTGGCAGAAATCCAGCTGTGGTCATAATATGGCGGGTGGCTGGTAGGCCATCGCCGCGACGGTCTTTTGGCGGCCCAACATTAAAATGAGGGCCATAGTTTGTTGCCTTGTTGACACAATGTTACATCCACAGTGGATACAGTTGATTTAGGAGACTTACTTAGTTGTCACAACATGGATAAAAGACGATTTTTCAGTTATGCACTATGCATTACCATCATGTGTGATATCCATTTTTTAGATGTTGTAATCACTCTTACCTCAAAAGTAGTTGTTGGTGATCTTTGTGCAACATGGGCAACCCTCTGCTGCACGTGTCCCTTCCTGCTGCACCTGTAGTAGTGGTAATTCCTCATCTTAGTCAGATTTCAGGCTCTATGGTGATGTTGTGCAGCTCCTTCTGCAAAAGTCCATTCATTAAAGGAGCATGTTTTCCTGCGTTTCACTAGAGGTTTCATTCTGAACTGAAAAGTCAATATTAAAGCAGACATTGACAATGAAGGGTAAACCATTAGGTTACATTTCACAGTTCTGGCCACTGCATTCATTGAGTCTGCCAATTTCTTAACTAGTAGAAAATCATTGCCAAATTAAGCCTGTGAAAGTTGATTATGTATTTCACTGGGGCGGAGCATGAAGGACTCATGGGGGCTGCCTGGGAATCTGACCACAAAGTCTGGAATGATACAGGAGGCATCACATACTACCTGTACTTTGAGTGAATTAATTCAAGGATGACTTCACTACTGAGTCTGTACTTCTCATATATCTCCTCCTCTATCTTTTCACAGAGGGTGACCCTCACCCAAAATATTCTCTCCTGTCTCCTTCTTCTTTGCCTGCCAACCAAAATCCTCATCCTCGTCCCCAAAACATACAGGGCTGCCATTCTGTCAGGGCCAGGTGCATTTTGGGTGCATTTTTTAATAGTTTGCACCTAGTTACCACCAGATCCAGAGTGAAAGTAAATGCATTTTCTTAAATGGCCATTTTGCAACTATTCACAATTAGGAAATGCTTTGTACATGCTGTTAGCTAATCGCTATTTGGAAATCCCTATTTGCTATTTCCTATTTAGCGATTCCCAAAATGCTATTTCTTCTGGGTAGAAGTCACATTTTGAGCCACTGAAATAGCCTTTCATTCATTCCGAACTGGCATTTTGCATTTCCTAATGGACTGAAATTGTGAATCGCACTGTTATGAAATGCAAAATGCTGTCGTACATATGGTCTTAGTCTCAAAAAGCTGTTTCTGGGTCACATGACTGGGTGTAATTGGCAGTTGGACTTTATGTATTCCTCCTAGACAGCCGCCCGAAATAGAGAGCTTAGGTGTGCCTGGATGGGCCATCACAAGCAGGATGGAAGGGCCCAGCTGGGCCCAGCCCCACTTACACTTTATAGGATGTATCCTGCCCCATCACAAAAGAGTTGAATACCTCATGCAGTTAGCCTGGAGACAGAGTAGGGACGGCAGATAGCCTGTGCACTTCAAAAGGAAACTTCTAGGAGCTTCTCCCACTTCGAAGGAGGCACCAGGTATAAATATTGGACCTCAGACACCAACTCTCTAGTGCACTTCTGGACCTGTGGTGACTCTGCCAAGAAGCAGGACTACAGTGCTGCTGGAAGGACTGCCACTCTACTGAACTCTTGCCCTGTTGGCCTACTGCCTTACTGGACTTCTGCCTTGCTGGATTGTTGCCCTGCCACCTTCTTGGCTAAGTCATAGGAAATTGGACGTGCACATGAACCTAGGACTCCCGGAGTAGCTCCACGGGCTAGTCTTTTGACCTCCTGTTCAGAGCCACAGGGCTATAACAGGCTCCCAACTACTGCAACCAGCACCCAGATCCAGCTGGAGCAAGCCCTTGACCCCCAAGTGGTACTCCTCGGGTCCTGGACCCTTAGTGTGGCCTCAGTGGAGCTAAATTGAAGTTTTTTGGCTTTTTATAATCAAGAACAGGCCTGTTGGTGCCAAAATATTGTCACTCACACTGCCGTCCAGCGTGAAGTTCCACCAACCTTATCTTTCGCTCTACAACATGAACTGCTTGCAGGGAATGCTGTTGTGAAGCTCTGGCCCAACCTCATGTGATGACAACAGGGTCTTTGTGCTACAGTGATGACTGTTTGCAACATCCAGCCTACTTTTCATGTTACAACGAAGACCATTCACAGGCCTTCACTTGTCCTCGGAGACCCCTCTAAGGCGAACAGGACTTTTTTGCGCTGGACTGTGAAGGTAACTGTAGGAAGTTGGCTCTGTATGCACTATTTCAAAGTAAGGAATAGTATGCACAGAGTCCAAGGGTTCCCCTTAGAGGTAAGATAGTGGCAAAAAGAGATAATACTAATGCTCTATTTTGTGGTAGTGTGGTCGAGCAGTAGGCTTATCCAAGGAGTAGTGTTAAGCATTTGTTGTACATACACACAGGCAATAAATGAGGAACACACACTCAGAGACAAATCCAGGCCAATAGGTTTTGTTATAGAAAAATATATTTTCTTAGTTTATTTTAAGAACCACAGGTTCAAATTCTACATGTAATATCTCATTTGAAAGGTATTGCAGGTAAGTACTTTAGGAACTTTGAATAATCACAGTAGCATATATACTTTTTACATAAAACACAATAAGCTGTTTTAAAAGTGGACACAGTGTAATTTTCACAGTTCCTGGGGGAGGTAAGTTATTGTTAGTTTTAACAGGTAAGTAAATCACTTACAAGTCTCAGGTTTGGGTCCAAGGTAGCCCACCGTTGGGGGTTCAGAGCAACCCCAAAGTTACCACACCAGCAGCTCAGGGCCGGTCAGGTGCAGAGGTCAAAGAGGTTCCCAAAACACATAGGCTTCAATGGAGAGAAGGGGGTGCCCCGGTTCCAGTCTGCCAGCAGGTAAGTACCCGCGTCTTCGGAGGGCAGACCAGGGGGGTTTTGTAGGGCACTGGGGGGGACACAAGTCAGCACAAAAAGTACACCCTCAGCAGCGCGGGGGCGGCCGGGTGCAGTGTGCAAACACGCGTCGGGTTCTCTGTAGAGTTCAATGGGAGACCAAGGGGTCTCTTCAGCGGTGCAGGCAGGCAAGGGGGGGGCTCCTCGGGGTAGCCACCACCTGGGCAAGGGAGAGGGCCTCCTGGGGGTCACTCCTGCACAGAAGTTCCGTTCCTTCAGGTGCTGGGGGCTGCGGGTGCAGGGTCTTTTCCAGCCGTCGGGACTTTAGGTTCAGGCAGTCGTGGTCAGGGGGAGCCTCGGGATTCCCTCTGCAGGCGTCAGGGGGACAACTTTGGTTACTCACGGTCTCGGAGTCGCCGGAGGGTCCTCCCTGAGGTGTTGGTTCTCCACCAGTCGAGTCGGGGTCGCCGGGTGCAGTGTTGCAAGTCTCACGCTTCTTGCGGGGAGTTGCAGGGGTCTTTAAATCTGCTCCTTTGAAACAAAGTTGCAGTCTTTTGGAGCAGGGCCGCTGTCCTCGGGAGTTCCTTGTTTTTCTTGAAGCAGGGCAGTCCTCTGAGGATTCAGAGGTCGCTGGTCCTTTGGAAAGAGTCGCTGGAGCAGGTTTCTTTGGAAGGCAGGAGACAGGCCGGTAGGACTGGGGCCAAAGCAGTTGGTGTCTTCTGTTCTTCCTCTGCAGGGGTTTTTCAGCTCAGCAGCCTTCTTCTTCTTGTAGGTTTCAGGAATCTAAATTCTTAGGTTCAGGGAAGCCCTTAAATACTAAATTTAAGGGCGTGTTTAGGTCTGGGGGGTTAGTAGCCAATGGCTACTAGCCCTGAGGGTGGGTACACCCTCTTTGTGCCTCCTCCCAAGGGGAGGGGGTCACATCCGTAATCCTATTGGGGAATCCTCCATCTGCAAGATGGAGGATTTCTAAAAGTTAGAGTCACTTCAGCTCAGGACACCTTAGAGGCTGTCCTGACTGGCCAGTGACTCCTCCTTGTTGTTCTCATTATTTCCTCCGGCCTTGCCGCCAAAAGTGGGGGCCGTGGCCGGAGGGGGCTGGCAACTCCACTAGCTGGAGTGTCCTGCGGTGCTGGAACAAAGGGGTGAGCCTTTGAGGCTCACCGCCAGGTGTTACAGCTCCTGCCTTGGGGAGGTGTTAGCATCTCCACCCAGTGCAGGCTTTATTACTGGCCACAGAGTGACAAAGGCACTCTCCCCATGGGGCCAGCAACATGTCTCGGTTGTGGCAGGCTGCTGGAACCAGTCAGCCTACACAGATAGTCGGTTAAGGTTTCAGGGGGCACCTCTAAGGTGCCCTCTGGGGTGTATTTCACAATAAAATGTACACTGGCATCAGTGTGCATTTATTGTGCTGAGAAGTTTGATACCAAACTTCCCAGTTTTCAGTGTAGCCATCATGGTGCTGTGGAGTCCGTGTTTGACAGACTCCCAGACCATATACTCTTATGGCTACCCTGCACTTACAATGTCTAAGGTTTGGCTTAGACACTGTAGGGGCACAGTACTCATGCACTGGTGCCCTCACCTATGGTATAGTGCACCCTGCCTTAGGGCTGTAAGGCCTACTAGAGGGGTGACTTATCTATACTGCATAGGCAGTGTGAGGTTGGCATGGCACCCTGAGGGGAGTGCCATGTCGACTTACTCGTTTTGTTCTCACCAGCACACACAAGCTGGTAAGCAGTGTGTCTGTGCTGAGTGAGGGGTCCCCAGGGTGGCATAAGATATGCTGCAGCCCTTAGAGACCTTTCCTGGCATCAGGGCCCTTGGTACCAGGGGTACCAGTTACAAGGGACTTACCTGGATGCCAGGGTGTGCCAATTGTGGAATCAAAAGTACAGTTTAGGGAAAGAACACTGGTGCTGGGGCCTGGTTAGCAGGCCTCAGCACACTTTCAATTCAAAACATAGCATCAGCAAAGGCAAAAAGTCAGGGGGTAACCATGCCAAAGAGGCATTTCCTTACACAACCCCCCCCCCCCCCAAACGAAAGAGGATGAGACTAACCTTTCCCAAGAGAGTCTTCATTTTCTAAGTGGAAGAACCTGGAAAGGCCATCTGCATTGGCATGGGCAGTCCCAGGTCTGTGTTCCACTATAAAGTCCATTCCCTGTAGGGAGATGGACCACCTCAACAGTTTTGGATTTTCACCTTTCATTTGCATTAGCCATCTGAGAGGTCTGTGGTCAGTCTGAACTAGGAAGTGAGTACCAAAGAGGTATGGTCTCAGCTTCTTCAGGGACCAAACCACAGCAAAGGCCTCCCTCTCAATGGCACTCCAACGCTGCTCCCTGGGGAGTAACCTCCTGCTAATGAAAGCAACAGGCTGGTCAAGGCCATCATCATTTGTTTGGGACAAAACTGCCCCTATCCCATGTTCAGAGGCATCTGTTTGCACAATGAATTGCTTGGAGTAATCTGGAGCTTTTAGAACTGGTGCTGTGCACATAGCTTGTTTCAGGGTGTCAAAGGCCTGTTGGCATTCTACAGTCTAGTTTACTTTCTTGGGCATTTTCTTGGAGGTGAGTTCTGTGAGGGCTGTCACAATGGATCCATATCCCTTCACAAACCTCCTATAGTACCCAGTCAAGCCAAGGAATGCCCTGACTTGAGTCTGGGTTTTTGGAGCTGCCCAGTCCAGAATAGTCTGGATCTTAGGCTGGAGTGGCTAAACTTGGCCTCCACCTACAAGGTGTCCCAAGTAAACCACAGTTCCCTGCCCTATCTGGCATTTGGATGCCTTGATAGAGAGGCCTGCAGATTGCAGAGCCTTCAAAACCTTCTTCAGGTGGACCAGGTGATCCTGCCAGTTGGAACTAAAGACAGCAATATTGTCAAGATAAGCTGCACTGAAGGACTCCAAGCCAGCAAGGACTTGATTCACCAACCTTTGGAAGGTGGCAGGGGCATTCTTTAAACCAAAGGGCATAACAGTGAACTGATAATGCCCATCAGGTGTGGAGAATGCTGTCTTTTCTTTTGCTCCAGGGGCCATTTTGATTTGCCAGTACCCTGCTGTTAAGTCAAAGGTACTTAAGAATTTGGCAGCCCCTAATTTATCAATCAGCTCATCAGCTCTAGGAATGGGATGGGCATCTGTCTTGGTGACAGAGTTAAGTCCTCTGTAGTCCACACAAAACCTCATCTCTCTATTTCCATCTTTGGTGTGAGGTTTGGGGACTAAGACCACTGGGCTAGCCCAGGGTCTGTCAGAGTACTCAATTACTCCCAATTCCAGCATCTTGTGGACTTCCACCTTGATGCTCTCCTTAACTTGATCAGACTGTCTGAATATTTTGTTTTTGACAGGCATGCTGTCTCCTGTGTCCACATCATGGGTACACAGGTGTGTCGGACCAGGGGTTAGGGAAAAGAGCCCAGCAAACTGTTGCAGGACCTTCCTACAGTCAGCTTGCTGTTGGCCAGAGAGGGTGTCTGAATAGATCACTCCATCTACTGAGCCATCTTTAGGGTCTGATGACAGAAGATCAGGGAGAGGCTCACTCTCAGCTTCCTGATCCTCATCTGTTACCATTAACAGATTTACATCAGCCCTGTCATGGAAGAGCTTAAGGCGGTTCACATGGATCACCCTCTTGGGGCTCCTGCTTGTGCCCAGGTCTACCAGATAGGTGACCTGACTCTTCCTCTCTAGCACTGGGTAAGGGCCACTCCATTTGTCCTGAAGTGCCCTGGGAGCCACAGGCTCCAAAACCCAGACTTTCTGCCCTGGTTGAAATTCAACCAGTGCAGCCTTTTGGTCATACCAACACTTCTGGAGCTGTTGGCTGGCCTCAAGGTTTTTGCTTGCCTTTTCCATGTACTCTGCCATCCTTGAGCGAAGGCCAAGTACATAGTCCACTATGTCTTGTTTAGGCTCATGAAGAGGTCTCTCCCAGCCTTCTTTCACAAGAGCTAGTGGTCCCCTTACAGGGTGGCCAAACAGAAGTTCAAAGGATGAGAACCCTACTCCCTTCTGAGGCACCTCTCTGTAAGCGAAAAGCAGACATGGCAAGAGGACATCCCATCTCCTTTTGAGTTTTTCTGGGAGCCCCATGATCATGCCCTTTAATGTCTTGTTGAATCTCTCAACAAGGCCATTAGTTTGTGGATGATAGGGTGTAGTGAATTTATAAGTCACTTCACACTCATTCCACATGTGTTTCAGGTATGCTGACATGAAGTTGGTACCTCTGTCAGACACCACCTCCTTAGGGATGCCCACTCTGGTAAAGATACCAATGAGGGCCTTGGCTACTGCAGGGGCAGTAGTCGACCTAAGGGGAATAGCTTCAGGATACCTAGTAGCATGATCCACTACTACTAGGATGTACATATTTCCTGAGGCTGTGGGAGGTTCCAGTGGACCCACTATGTCCACACCCACTCTTTCAAAGGGGACCCCCACCACTGGAAGTGGAATGAGGGGGGCCTTTGGATGTCCACCTGTCTTACCACTGGCTTGACAGGTGGTACAGGAGGTGCAAAACTCCTTAACCTTCTGAGACATGTTGGGCCAGTAGAAGTGGTTGACTAACCTCTCCCACGTCTTGGTTTGTCCCAAATGCCCAGCAAGGGGAATATCATGGGCTAAGGTCAGAATAAACTCTCTGAACCCCTGAGGCACTACCACTGTCCTAGTGGCACCAGGTTTGGGATCTCTTGCCTCAGTGTACAGGAGTCCATCTTCCCAATAGACCCTATGTGTTCCATTTTTCTTGCCTTTGGATTCTTCAGCAGCTTGCTGCCTAAGGCCTTCAAGAGAGGGACAGGTTTCTTGTCCCTTACACAACTCTTCCCTTGAGGGTCCCCCTGGGCCCAAGAGCTCAACCTGATAAGGTTCCAGCTCCATAGGCTCAGTTCCCTCAGAGGGCAGAACTTCTTCCTGAGAAGAGAGGCTCTCTTTTTCTTGTTGTGTTGCAGCTGGTTTCCCAGCTGACTTTCCTTTTCTCTTGGTAGGCTGGGCCTTTCTTCCAGACTCCAGCTCTACTTTTTCACCCTGTGCCTTGCACTGTGCCCTTGTCTTGACACACACCAGTTCAGGGATACCCAGCATGGCTGCATGGGTTTTCAGTTCTACCTCAGCCCATGCTGAGGACTCCAGGTCATTTCCAAGCAAACAGTCTACTGGGATATTTGAGGAGACCACCACCTGTTTCAGGCCATTGACCCCTCCCCACTCTAAAGTTACCATTGCCATGGGATGTACTTTAGTTTGATTGTCAGCATTGGTGACTGGATAGGTTTGTCCAGTCAGGTATTGGCCAGGGGAAACCAGTTTCTCTGTCACCATAGTGACACTGGCACCTGTATCCCTCAGGCCCTCTACACTTGTCCCATTAATTAAGAGCTGCTGCCTGTATTTTTGCATGTTAGGGGGCCAGGCATCCAGTGTGGCTAAATCCACCCCACCCTCAGAGACTAATGTAGCTTCAGTGTGACACCTGATTTGCTCTGGGCACACTGTTGATCCCACTTGGAGACTGGCCATTCCAGTTTTAGCTGGAGTGGAGTTAGAAGTGGTATCTTTCTTGGGCCAGGCCTTGTCTCCAGTTTGGTGTCCAGACTGACTACAGCTACGACACCAGGCCTTTTTGGGATCAAAGTTTTTACCCTTGTACCCAGGATTGTTTTGTGAAGAGGCTCTGGGCCCACCCTCCTGTGCAGGTTTTTGGGGGCCTGTAGAAGACTCTTTACTATTTTTGTTTTTGGCTGTCTCACCACCTTTCCCCTGGGGAGGTTTTGTGACCCCTTTCTTTTGGTCACCCCCTGTGGAAGTTTTGGACACCCTAGTCTTGACCCAATGGTCTGCCTTCTTTCCCAATTCTTGGGGAGAAATTGGTCCTAGGTCTACCAGATGCTGATGCAGTTTATCATTGAAACAATTACTTAATAGGTGTTCTTTCACAAATAAATTGTATAGCCCATCATAATTACTTACACCACTGCCTTGAATCCAACCATCTAGTGTTTTTACTGAGTAGTCTACAAAGTCAACCCAGGTCTGGCTCGAGGATTTTTGAGCCCCCCTGAATCTAATCCTATACTCCTCAGTGGAGAATCCAAAGCCCTCAATCAGGGTACCCTTCATGAGATCATAAGATTCTGCATCTTTTCCAGAGAGTGTGAGGAGTCTATCCCTACACTTTCCTGTGAACATTTCCCAAAGGAGAGCACCCCAGTGAGATTTGTTCACTTTTCTGGTTACACAAGCCCTCTCAAAAGCTGTGAACCATTTGGTGATGTCATCACCATCTTCCTATTTAGTTACAATCCCTTTAGGGATTTTCAACATGTCAGGAGAATCTCTGACCCTATTTATGTTGCTGCCACCATTGATGGGTCCTAGGCCCATCTCTTGTCTTTCCCTTTCTATGGCTAGGATCTGTCTTTCCAAAGCCAATCTTTTGGCCATCCTGGCTAACTGGATGTCCTCTTCACTGGAGTTATCCACAGTGATTTCAGAGAAGTTGGTCCCTCCTGTGAGGGAGCCAGCATCTCTGACTATTATGCTTGGAGTCAGGGCTTGAGAGGCCCTGTCTTCCCTAGATAGGACTGGTAGGGGGGAATCACCCTCCAAGTCACTATCATCATCCTCTGTGTTGCCATCCTCAGAGGGGTTGGCCTTTTCAAACTCTGCCAACAGCTCCTGGAGCTGTAGTTTGGAAGGTCTGGGGCCCATTACTATTTTCTTTATTTTACAGAGTGACCTTAGCTCCCTCATCTTAAGATGGAGGTAAGGTGTGGTGTCGAGTTCCACCACATTCATCTCTGCACTAGACATTATGCTTCTAAAAGTTGGAATACTTTTTAAGAATCTAAAAACTAGTTCTAGAATCTAATTCAAACTTTTACTAAACTTTTAAACTCTAAAAGAAATGCTAAACAGGATCTAACTCAAGGCCCTAGCAGGTCTTTTAAGAATTTAGAAAAATTTCAAATTGCAAAAACAATTTCTAATGACAATTTTTGGAATTTGTCGTGTGATCAGGTATTGGCTGAGTAGTCCAGCAAATGCAAAGTCTTGTACCCCACCGCTGATCCACCAATGTAGGAAGTTGGCTCTGTATGCACTATTTCAAAGTAAGGAATAGTATGCACAGAGTCCAAGGGTTCCCCTTAGAGGTAAGATAGTGGCAAAAAGAGATAATACTAATGCTCTATTTTGTGGTAGTGTGGTCGAGCAGTAGGCTTATCCAAGGAGTAGTGTTAAGCATTTGTTGTACATACACACAGGCAATAAATGAGGAACACACACTCAGAGACAAATCCAGGCCAATAGGTTTTGTTATAGAAAAATATATTTTCTTAGTTTATTTTAAGAACCACAGGTTCAAATTCTACATGTAATATCTCATTTGAAAGGTATTGCAGGTAAGTACTTTAGGAACTTTGAATAATCACAGTAGCATATATACTTGTTACATAAAACACAATAAGCTGTTTTAAAAGTGGACAGTGTAATTTTCACAGTTCCTGGGGGAGGTAAGTTATTGTTAGTTTTAACAGGTAAGTAAATCACTTACAAGTCTCAGGTTTGGGTCCAAGGTAGCCCACCGTTGGGGGTTCAGAGCAACCCCAAAGTTACCACACCAGCAGCTCAGGGCCGGTCAGGTGCAGAGGTCAAAGAGGTGCCCAAAACACATAGTCTTCAATGGAGAGAAGGGGGTGCCCCGGTTCCAGTCTGCCAGCAGGTAAGTACCCGCGTCTTCGGAGGGCAGACCAGGGGGGTTTTGTAGGGCACCGGGGGGGACACAAGTCAGCACAAAAAGTACACCCTCAGCAGCGCGGGGGCGGCCGGGTGCAGTGTGCAAACACGCGTCGGGTTCTCTGTAGAGTTCAATGGGAGACCAAGGGGTCTCTTCAGCGGTGCAGGCAGGCAAGGGGGGGGCTCCTCGGGGTAGCCACCACCTGGGCAAGGGAGAGGGCCTCCTGGGGGTCACTCCTGCACAGAAGTTCCGTTCCTTCAGGTGCTGGGGGCTGCGGGTGCCATGTCTTTTCCAGCCGTCGGGACTTTAGGTTCAGGCAGTCGCGGTCAGGGGGAGCCTCGGGATTCCCTCTGCAGGCGTCACTGTGGGGGCTCAGGGGGGACAACTTTGGTTACTCACAGTCTCGGAGTCGCCGGAGGGTCCTCCCTGAGGTGTTGGTTCTCCACCAGTCGAGTCGGGGTCGCCGGGTGCAGTGTTGCAAGTCTCACGCTTCTTGCAGTGAGTTGCAGGGGTCTTTAAATCTCCTCCTTTGAAACAGAGTTGCAGTCTTTTGGAGCATGGCCGCTGTCCTCAGGAGTTCCTTGTTTTTCTTGAAGCAGGGCAGTCCTCTGAGGATTCAGAGGTCGCTGGTCCTTTGGAAAGCGTCGCTGGAGCAGGTTTCTTTGGAAGGCAGGAGACAGGCCGGTAGGACTGGGGCCAAAGCAGTTGGTGTCTTCTGTTCTTCCTCTGCAGGGGTTTTTCAGCTCAGCAGTCTTCTTCTTCTTGTAGGTTTCAGGAATCTAAATTCTTAGGTTCAGGGAAGCCCTTAAATACTCAATTTAAGGGCGTGTTTAGGTCTGGGGGGTTAGTAGCCAATGGCTACTAGCCCTGAGGGTGGGTACACCCTCTTTGTGCCTCCTCCCAAGGGGAGGGGGTCACATCCATAATCCTATTGGGGAATCCTCCATCTGCAAGATGGAGGATTTCTAAAAGTTAGAGTCACTTCAGCTCAGGACACCTTAGGGGCTGTCCTGACTGGCCAGTGACTCCTCCTTGTTGTTCTCATTATTTCCTCCGGCCTTGCTGCCAAAAGTGGGGGCGGTGGCCGGAGGGGGCGGGCAACTCCACTAGCTGGAGTGTCCTGCGGTGCTGGAACAAAGGGGTGAGCCTTTGAGGCTCACCGCCAGGTGTTACAGCTCCTGCCTGGGGGAGGTGTTAGCATCTCCACCCAGTGCAGGCTTTGTTACTGGCCTCAGAGTGACAAAGGCACTCTCCCCATGGGGCCAGCAACATGTCTCGGTTGTGGCAGGCTGCTGGAACCAGTCAGCCTACACAGATAGTCGGTTAAGGTTTCAGGGGGCACCTCTAAGGTACCCTCTGGGGTGTATTTCACAATAACATGTACACTGGCATCAGTGTGCATTTATTGTGCTGAGAAGTTTGATACCAAACTTCCCAGTTTTCAGTGTAGCCATCATGGTGCTGTGGAGTCCGTGTTTGACAGACTCCCAGACCATATACTCTTATGGCTACCCTGCACTTACAATGTCTAAGGTTTGGCTTAGGGGCACAGTACTCATGCACTGGTGCCCTCACCTATGGTATAGTGCACCCTGCCTTAGGGCTGTAAGGCCTACTAGAGGGGTGACTTATCTATACTGCATAGGCAGTGTGAGGTTGGCATGGCACCCTGAGGGGAGTGCCATGTCGACTTACTCGTTTTGTTCTCACCAGCACACACAAGCTGGTAAGCAGTGTGTCTGTGCTGAGTGAGGGGTCCCCAGGGTGGCATAAGATATGCTGCAGCCCTTAGAGACCTTCCCTGGCATCAGGGCCCTTGGTACCAGGGGTACCAGTTACAAAGGACTTACCTGGATGCCAGGGTGTGCCAATTGTGGAATCAAAAGTACAGGTTAGGGAAAGAACACTGGTGCTGGGGCCTGGTTAGCAGGCCTCAGCACACTTTCAATTCAAAACATAGCATCAGCAAAGGCAAAAAGTCAGGGGGTAACCATGCCAAGGAGGCATTTCCTTACAGTAACTTTTCAGTAGGACTAACCTAGCCCCTGCTCCATTGTGGTCACCCTGAACTTGTGACTCTTTCGATCTCTCATGATCAGATTGCCATGAGTGATACTTTAGACTTTTTGGTGCAATTTTCACTTACATTTTTTAAATTGCATATCTTTGGTTTTACTGATTGGATTTTTGTAGTTTTGGTCTTGATTTATTTATTAACGTGTGCTCTATTTTTCTACATTAGTGTGAGATTTTATTGTATTGTGTTTCCACTGTCTTACTGTTTGTAGTGCTGCATAAATACTTTACCTATTGCTTCTAAGTTAAGCGTGACTTCTCTGTGCCAAACTGCCAGGGGGTTAACTTGGGGTGTGCTTGTGCCTCACTCTGACCAGGATTGTGATTGCTGTCTGAGTAGAGTTTCACTCCCCTCAACCAGTAACCCAATTTGCTACAGTATGTATGTCAATTGTTACAACTAATAGTTCAAGACAGAAACTGGCGATTCATACATTAAAGTGTTGGGCCTTCACCTCTCCCATTTTAGAGCCTCTTTCATTAAGCATTTTTTTCTAGCAAAGTTTTATTTTGCAATTTAATTTTCTCTGTCTGGTCTGCCTGGTGTTCAGCCTCAGAAAGGATCAGGAAGGCCAATTCTATTCAGCTTCCTGTTGCTCATGCTACAGTAGGGATGTAGGGCTTACCTTTCAACAGGCCTTTAGGCCCATAGACGTGCATGTTGATATGCAGCAGAAAAGTAGTGCCGGATAGAATGTGGCCTTTGGGCAGTGCAGGTTCCATCTCTCTGTGAGGTCAGCATCAGTGACGGCAGCCATTCAACCCCTTCCCACTTGTTACAGGGAGAGTTTAGTTAACAAAATATGTTGAACCCAGCCGTATCTAGTCTGAAAAATGGGAAAGAGTGAAGTCAAGTAGCAAAGTCAAGAGAGAAATTCACACGAGTGGCATGATATTCCTTTGTGAGAAACATACTTCTATTATCCATCCCTGGTGTTGAGCTGGCTCTCTGGATCTAAATCATGCTCATCAGTCTTGAAGCCTGACTGACCACCTGAGTCACTCATATAGAGACTGCAGCATGGAAATCAGAGATAAAGGATGATATATCAGTGACCCAGAACACAAGTAAGCAGAGCATGCAGCTTAGTTTGCTGAGCGCTGACTTCTCTAAAGTTCTTTTCTCTTTTCTCTCTTGCTTTCTGTCTCTCTGCTCCTCTTCTCATCTTTCACAGTTCAGAATTCCTGTATACTCCTCTTTCATTTTACTCTGTACAAAAATAATGTCCTTCTTTATGTATCTCTCATACTGTAGTAGAAAGCCCCAAGACCCCTGTGGCCCCAGCCAGCTTGCTGCATCCATCTGGAGCCGGCATTGCTTGCGCTTGCACAGAGCAGCTTTTAATGCGGCTCCCTGCGGGTAGGAGCAATATTTCGATATGTTTCCTTGTCCACATCACTGCAGGCAGGTAGACAGATCAGAAGTCTACTCCCAGTGGGCTGGAGTATTTTTGAAGCTACTGCCCACTGGCAGTGGACTTGGTGTTTGCTCCCGCTTGGCAGGAGATTTAGAAATGCTGTATCAAATGAGAGCAAACACAGGTTTTCCTGCCTTCACCTGTGCAGATAGGAAAACTGCTATGTCCAGGGGTTGGACTCACCAGGACACAGCATGTGAGTCTACCCAGGGGAATGGGGTCCCCGGAGCCATTAATGGACCGGGGAGGAGGTCATGTGATCCCCCCGCCCTTAAAGTATTTGGCCATGGGGAATGGGCTCCCTGGGGCCTTTTGAGGCTCAAGGAGGGGGGCTGCTCGGCGTCCCTTCCAATTTTGTGAAATGTTGGCCTTAGGGGTGGGCTTCCCATGGCCTTCTGAGGCATTGGGAGGGGGCCACCTAGCCCCCTCCCCATTATGTGGCATTTTGGCCCTAGTGGTGGGAACCCCCGGGCCTTTGGAGGCAGGGTGAATGAGTAGGGAGGGGTCCCACTCGTCATATAAGAAAAAGTTTGGCCCTCGGGTTGGACTCTCTGGGGCCTCTGCAGGCATGCAGAGGGTGCCGCACAGCCCCTCTTCATATAAGGTAATTTCAGCCCTCAGGTTGAGCTCCCAGGGTGCCCTTGTGGCTTGGGGGCAAGAGGGGAGACATGCAGCCCCGTTCCCCTTTGTAAAACAACACTGGTGTAGGCTCCCCGTGGCATAAACCAATGGATAAGGTCCAGCTGCAATTTATTTTTTGATCCTGCAACAATCTTGCAGATTTGTTGCATTTTTTTTTTTTTTTTTTTTCATTTTGGCCTGGGTCCCCAAAGGGATCAGGGTATCCCTACCTCCTTGTAATATATATATGTTTTTTTTGCAACTTCAGGACAGGGGACTAAGTCCCCCAGTTCTGTAATTGACGGCAGCAACATTTTTCTCATGTTGCCAATTAGAATACTCGTTCTCACAGGAGTCTGAGTCCTGAGGGAACAAAATGGCTGAAGGGAAAAAAAGCGACCTAGGCCAATAAGAATGATCCATCTTTAAATAGGTGCTCCTGTGAAAGTCTCTTGAGATTCTCGCAGGCCCAACTGTCTAAATATCTATAATTTCTTTGCCCTTAATTTCTCAAAAACTACTGAAAAGATTTACAGCAAACCACAAAAAGCACAATCCGCAGTACCAGAACTAGCTTCCTGATGAATTTGGTGTAATTCTGTTCAGCAGTTTTTCTATAGAAAATGCTTGGAGATTTCGCGTTTTGCTCCCCCATTTTTTCTCAGCCCCCCACTTGACGGATCACCCTGAAACTCTGCATGCACAAACTAGGAACAAAGTAGCAACTTTTTAACAATTTTCGTGGTGATTTGTCAAACAGTGCCAATGTTATTAACCACACAAAAAAAGCTTTTCCTTTGAAAAGTGATCCTAACTTTAACCAACTAACCATATATATATATATATATATATATATATATATATATACATAAATAAATATATATATGTATATATGTAAATATCGGTCTGGCAGTCGCCAGTAGGTAGTTATAGTTAGGGAAAACAGTGAGAAGGAGGATAGTAATAGGAATTAGCGCTCACAGTAATTCACCAAGTAACAATATACCGCAAGTTATGCACGGTGCTCTTAACAGGAGGATCCCCACACACCTCCCAAGTTTCTAATAGAAACACAATAACCACAAACAGATGTCAAGGCACTTGTGAATTAAAAGTTCGGTGTTCATGAGTTTTTGTCCTGATGTCTTATTCGCAATAATCAACCGTACATTCGACCAGGATAAAGGGCAGAGTTGTTAATTTATTCTTGAAGTATACTGTCCTTTACAACAACAGCCAACACGTGTTTCGTCCTAATACTCGTAGTGACGCCACGAAAACTGAAGGACTCTTTTCCTTCGTATTATTCTGCACATAGATAAATGTGTCCACATACCGATAGGGGCACATTCAGTAATACATGGACTGACTTTATGGGCCCTGATGAAGTCCTTGGGAGCAACTCTCTCACAGGACGAAACATGTGTTGGCTGTTGTTGTAAAGGACAGTATACTTCGAGAATAAATTAACAACTCTGCCCTTTATCCTGGTTGAATGTACGGTTGATTATTGTGAATGAGACATCAGGACAAAAACTCATGAACACCGAACTTTTAATTCACGAGTGCCTTGACATCTGTTTGTGGTAGTTATAGTTAGGACCTAGTTTCCATAGAAAAAGCGTTTTTTGACTTGCCTATATTTTGGCACCGTTCTTCGCAAAATTTTCCCCAAAAAGTGCCCTGGTGATTCTTGTTGCGCACGGAATGTTTTGGGGTCATTGGTCAAGCGGGAGCGAGTAAAAAGGGAGAGTCAAAAAAGTTCTGTTTTCCATGTTAATTCCCATTGGATCCTTAGACACGACTACAGCCTGAACTACTGGTCAGAATTACACGAAATTTAGCAGAAAGGTAGCTTTTGCTATGCAGATTACACTTTCGATTATTTGGTGAAAATCTGTCCAGTACTTTAGGAGTTATTAGAGGGCAAACAAATTTGTGTATCTGGGCTCGCAAATAATTCACGAATATTCATTAATTTTCCCAGATGCGCATGCGAAAAGAAGTGATGTAATTGGCTGACTGCAACCTGACTAGAAAGTTGCGGCTGCCATTTTATTTCATGGGCACTGTCCCCAGGGATGAAAATCTAAATTGAAAGTGGCATAAGGGATCAGAGTGGAGGTACCCTGACCCCAGAGGTGTGACATAGGTGTGTTTTAGGGGCAAAATATGGGTTTAAAATACTTTTGCATCGCCATGCATGATATTTGTGAAAATTTGAGAACTTTCACAAACTATTCACAAAGTATTTGCGAATATGAAAAAATGTAGAAAAGAACCCACAGACTCATTCATACACTAATTCATTCACTTATACGTGCACTCAGAGACTCAGGCGCCCACTCACACACCCACTCAGACACTGACGCACACACTCACAGACCCATTCAGACCCTCATCCACCACTCACATGCCCACTCTCTCACTGATGCACCCACTCACAGTCCCAGTGAGACACTGATTCATCCACACACAGACCCACTGAGACATTCATACACCCACTCACAGATCACTCAGAGCCCCATGCACCCACTCACAGACCCACACACTGACCCACTCAGACCCTCACACTCCCACTCACAGACACACACAGTTCCTCATGCACCCACTCACAGTTCCATTCACACCCTCACACAGCCACTCACAAATCCACTCAGACCCTCGTTCACCTCCTCACAGACCCAC
The DNA here is from genome assembly GCF_031143425.1 of Pleurodeles waltl. Classification (NCBI taxonomy): domain Eukaryota; kingdom Metazoa; phylum Chordata; class Amphibia; order Caudata; family Salamandridae; genus Pleurodeles; species Pleurodeles waltl. Next base: position 1,830,253,622 of record NC_090440.1, on the reverse strand, counting down.
TCAGAAACTGTCGCACCCACTCACAGACCCACTCAGAAACTGTCACGCCCACTCACAGACTGACTCAGACCCTCACACACCCATTCACAAATCCACTCAGACCCTCATGCGCCCACTCATAGACCCACTGAGACCCTCATGCACCCACACACAGACCCGCTTACACACTAATTCACCGACTCACAGACTCAGTGAGACACTGATGCACTCACTCACAGACCACCCAGAGCCTCATGCACCCACCACAGACCCACTCAGACACTGACGCACCCACTCACCAACCCACACACACCCTCACACACGCACTCACAGACCCACTCTGACCCTCACACACTCAGTCACAGACCCACACAGACACTGACATATCCACTCATAGACCCACTCAGACACGTATGCATCCACTCACAGACTCACTGAGACCCTCAAGCACCCACTCATAAATCCACTCAGACCCTCATGCACCCACTCACAGACCCATTGAGACCCTCATTCACCCACTCACAGACCCACTTCCACACTGATGCACCCACTCACAGACCCAGTGAGACACTGATTCACCTACACACAGACCAACTGAGACACTCATACACTCACTCAGAGACCACCCCGAGCCTCATGCACCCACCGTAGACCTACTCAGACACTGACGCACCCACTCACAGACCCACTCTGACCCTCATGCACTCAGTCATAGACTCACTCAGACACTTGCGCTCTGACTCACAGACTCATTCAGACACTGACGCACCCACTCACCAGCCTATTCAGACAGTGACATTTCCCCTCACAGACCCACTCAGACACTGACTCACCCACTCACTGACCTACTCAGACCCTCATGCTCCCACTCACAGACCCACACAAACACTGACACAACCACTCACAGACCAACTCAGACACTGATGCACCCACTCACAGACCCACTTAGAAACAGAGGAACCCACTCACAGACCCATTGAAACCCTCATGCACCCACTCACAGACCCACTCAGACACTGATCCACCCACTCACAAACCCAGTGAGACACTGATGAACCCCCAGACAGACCCACTGAGTCACTCATACACTCTCTCACACACCACTCAGAGCTTCATGCACCCCCTCACAGACCCACTCAGACACTGACGCACCCACTAAGACACTGATGCACACACTCACACAACCAGACAGAGACTCTCACAGCCACTTCCACCCCAGATACACCCTCTCACACCTAGAGACAGAGGCTGCGGCCAACTCATTTTAGCCATGTGTGGTGATGGTTGGATTAACTTAATCATAATGAAAATTACCATACGTTACAAAACCGTAGAAATGCAATGAAAAAAACAAAGATTACTGGGACGTTATAGTTAGGAAACAGAGCTAAAACTCCTCAGAAATTCATTGAAAAAAAACAAAGGCTAAAAGGGATGTTATAGTTAAGTCCTGATTTTACTTCCACAAAACCAGAGAAATTCAGCAGTTATAGTCTCCTGTAATGCACTGCTTATGACATCACATATTAAGTCACTCATGACATAGTAAGTGTCATCACTAATGACTGATGTATTATGTGATGTCACAAGAGGTGCTTTACAGGGGCACAAGTTATAGTTAGCTCAGAAAACTAGAAATGCTGAACTTCTCTGGTTTTGTGGAAGTAAATTCAGGACCTAACTATAATGTCCCTGTAAACTTTGTTTTTTTCAGTGAGTATATATACATATATATATCTGTATATATGTGTATATATATATATATATATATATATATATATATATCTACATACATATGTGTGTATATATATATATATACATATATATATATATATATATATATATATATATATATATATATATATACACATATATATATATATGTGTGTGTGTGTGTATATATATATATATATATATATATATATATATACTGGAAGATGCAGGATCACAAGAAAACAACAGCCAGCCAGGGCAAAAATCTGGATCCCAAAGGATACAAAGAGCCACAAGAAAATGTAATATCCAAGAAAGAAGTGACTCAAACAGATGATCTCACTAAAGAACAAAAATATATTTCTACTACAACGTTTCAGCTTCCGCCTTCCTCAGGTAGTACAAGATGGTTTGCTCAGTGGCTGCACAGCTGACACTGGTGGATTTTCAAAAAGCGTCATGAGTGAAGATTCCAATTGGAATGTGGAATCAATGCAGTCCTGAGAACTCTTCAGATATGCAGAAATCAAGTGGTATTGTCAGTGATGTTCAGTCCATCTGGATGCAGTGATTTTAAACGGTACATCCAGAAATTTTCTCTGATGTCCAGTAGTTCTTCCTTTAAAACATGTTCCACAGGGAAAATCTTCAAATCTGATAGTAAGTGGTCCACAAGGTTAAAATGGTTGGCTACAGGCTGGTCAAGTTTCTTGTTAATTATTGCCGATTTGTGGTTCCGGAATCGTGTACGGAGGTCATTCACAGTTTGACCTACATATTGTTTTTTACAGCTTTGACGTTGGCACTGAATCACATAAATAATGCATCTAGAGCGACATGTAAGATGCTGTCTTATTCCATAGGTCCTTTTTGTAACAGAGCTAGTTACTGATGATGTTTGTAAAAGGTATTCACATGTGATGCACCTTTTGGAATCACAGCAATGAACTCCTGCATTTGTTACAGCTTGCTTAAGTTCAGCTCTCACAATAAGTGATCGTAAATTGGGAGCTCTGCGGTAAGCAATGACTGGCGGTTTTGGAAAAAGCTTTTGCAATTTTTCACAAGTAGATAGTAAGGGAAAAGTTGTTTGTATTATATTTCTGTAGTTGGGAGCTGATGGATGATAGTCAACCACAAAAGGGATTCTGTCACTTTTGTTTCTTCTGTTGTTATTCCAAATAAGTGCTTCCCTGGGTAACTGCAAAGACTTGTCAATTTGTTGCAGAATGATATGCAGAGGATAGCCTCGCTTTTTAAATAATCTAACAAGCTCCTGTAGATGGCCTTTACAAGTGTCTTCATTGCTGCAGATGCGTCTTATTCTGAGTGCTTGGCTGTAGATGATGCTGAGTTTAGTGTGGCGTGGGTGACATGAAGTCCAGTTTAGATACAAATGAGCATCTGTAGGCTTGTGGTACAGATCAGTTATAATTTTTTGTTCATGAATGGTGAATAACACATCCAGAAAAGGGAGATGACTCTTCTGTGTAGTATTGCTGCCAGTGAATTTGATGGTAGGCAAATATCTTCATGGGAAAACTGGAGGACTATATACTTGCGAGTTCTAACATCAAACCACTGGTATGGCTACGATACATTGATGACATATTTATAATATGGAATGCAGGAAGCAGAACACTTGAGCAATTTACAGCTTTTATCAACAGTATCCATCCTACCATCAAATTCACTGGCAGCAATACTACACTAGTGACCTTGGGGCATGAGTCCTCCCTCATGGAGCCAATAATATCCATGGGGACTGCCACACCCCAGGGCCAGCTCCTGCTATGTTCTGAGGTGCCCAACCCACCGGACATAGCTGTTTGCTCTGATTGGCGGGAGCTTTGACAGCTCCTGCCAAGTTAGAGCAAACACTCTGCTTTCAGTGGATGAGAAATGTCAAAGTGCTCTCACCCGCTGGAAGCAGAGGTTTCATCTCTTTCCGTACCTGCATACATGCGGGTAGGGACAGAGATGAAACAATTGCTTTTGCAGACAGGAAGCTGCATGTTTAGCAGCCCCCTGTGTGCAAAAGCAATGCTAGTTCCTGCACGAGGTGGGGAGCAGACTGAGGCTGCAGGGGCCTTGATCCTGCCCCGCAGTCCTATTGCACACTGGGTGCCCAGGAGAGATGCCCGGGCCCTGGCATCACTGGGGCTGAGATTGGCCTGGGGCGGAGGGTCACGCGGCCCCCCACATTTATTTAGTGCATGCAGGGCTCTGGGTGAATGGGTCCCCAGTGCTGAGATTGGCCCTAGGAAGGGGGCCACGTGCCCCCCCCCATTAAATGAAGGCCAGGACCCAGGGGATGGGGTCCCTGGTGTGGAAATCAGCCCGTGGAGGGGAACCACGTGCCCCCTCTCCCCTAATGGTTCTCCCTGTACGTTCCTACAAATATGCAAATGTGCAAATCACCTGATAGCTCTGCCTGCTTGGCCCTACTCTGTCCACCTTAGTAGTATGCAATGGTCTTTCTGCATTTTACGAGGGTTAGGTACAGCTTACCAAGAGACCCCCAGTGCATTTCCTGATGATTTGGTGGCACATTCTTGATGCTGAGGAATATGAAGACTTCTCCACAAAACAAAGAGGCACTTAAGTTAAATAGCTAAGGGGAAGTACCCTGGTTTGGTGGAGATTTACATCTTTGTATTCTCGTTGTCCTCCCTATTGCATTATTCATGTTATCACAGTCATCAAAGCCTAAATAAATAACTCACACCTTGTGCCCTCGCCATGCACTTCTAATTACCCTAGATATGACAGCACTCATGACAACTTCTATAATGTCATAAAAATTCTAAAGAAACATTAGCAATCAAATGAATGCATACAAACCTGTGCATGGCGGTGGCGCGAGCTATAGTAACATTAAGGCGCGAATTATAGTTACTTGAAATAACTCTTTTGAATTTCTAAGGTTTTGTACGTCCCTGTAACCTTTATTTTTTTAAGTAAGTGTGTGTGTGTGTGTATTATATATATATATATATATGTATAAAGGTTGTTTTTAGGGTTTAGGGTGGGTGTGGGTTTTTGAGTGGCAAGTGTAATTTTAGGGTTAATTGTGGGTTTTTGGGTTGCAAGGGCGGGTATGGGCTTTTGGGAAGCAAGGGCAATTTTAGGGTTTAGGGTGGGTACGCATTTTTGGGTGGCATGGGTAATTTTAGGGTTTAGGGAGGGTATGGGATTTTGAGTGGCAAGGGTAATTTTGGGGGGGGTGATGGTGGGTATGGGCTTTTAGGAAGCAAGGACAATTTTAGTGTTTAGATGGGTATGGGTTTTCGGGTGGCATGGGTAATTTAAGGGTTTAGGGTCGGTATGGGTTTTTCAGTGGCAAGGGTAATTTTAGGGTTCAGTGTGGGTATGGGTTTTTGGGTTGGAAGGAGATTTTTAGGGTGGGTATGGGTTTTTGGGTGGCAAAGGTAATGTTAGGGTTGAGGGTGGGTATGGGTTTTTGGGTGGCAAGGGAATTTTTAGGGTTGAGGGTGGATATGAATTTTTGAGTGGCAAGGGGAACTTTAGGGTTTAGGGGGTATGGGTTTTTGGGTGGGTGTGGGTTTTTGAGTGGTAAGGGGAATTTTAGGGTTAATTGTGTTTATGGGTTTTTGGGTTACAAGGGAATTTTTAGGGTTTAGTATGGGTATGGGTTTTTGGATGGCAAGGGTATTTTTAGGGTTTAGGGTGGGTATGAGTTTTTGGGTGGTGGCAAGGGAATTTTTATGATTCAGGACATGTATGGATTTTTGGGTGGTAAGGTGTTTTTAGCCTTTATGATGGGTATAGGAGATGGTTGGATTAACATACGGTATTACTTTACGTTAAAAAAAAACCCATAGAAATTCACTGAAAAAAAAACAAAGGTTAAAGGGACTTTATAGTTAGACACACATTTTAAATGTACAAAACCAAAGTAATTCAGCTGTTAGAGCTATTTCAAGTAACTATAACTCATGCCCTATAACTCGCACCCTTGCCATGCACAGCTAATTATCCCAGGTAGTACAGCACTCATGACATCTTTTATAACACCTACTGTAAAATGTTATTTGGACACCTGCACTCCCTACTCACTACACTTATCTGGAAGGTCGGAAGATGTTAGGTGGCATAGGAACACTTGCATCTACCAATACAGGAGGGAGGACTTGCAGTACCAAATAAAGAGATGTAATATCTTGTATCCCAACTCCAATATGCCGCGCAATGGCTTACTGAAATTCAACACATCACCGTGCAGTGTGGAAAGAAACAATGCATCGCCTGTGCGGCACCGGAAAATTCGACCCAACACCTTATTTTTCCACTCATCTCCTCCTCTGGGGTCCCTGCACGTCGTTATCTTTAGTGCACCCCAGGTACTGTGCGATACAAAGATACAACCATTGATTCTTAAAGATTGCGACTCTTTTAAAACATTTAAAAGTGTTATTTCAACTAGTGCTTATTGGATTTTTGTCTTTTTTTACCTTATCTTATTCAGATGAATACTATGTATTTTTCTAAACCTGTGTGGTGTATTTTTGTGGTGCTTTCACTGTGTTACTGTAGGAAGTTGGCTCTGTATGTGCTATTTCAAAGTAAGGAATAGCATGCACAGAGTCCAAGGGTTCCCCTTAGAGGTAAAATAGTGGTAAAAATAGATAATACTAATGCTCTATTTTGTGGTAGTGTGGTCGAGCAGTAGGCTTATCCAAGGAGTAGTGTTAAGCATTTGTTGTACATACACATAGACAATAAATGAGGTACACACACTCAGAGACAAATCCAGCCAATAGGTTTTTATATAGAAAAATATCTTTTCTTAGTTTATTTTAAGAACCACAGGTTCAAATTTTACATGTAATATCTCATTCGAAAGGTATTGCAGGTAAGTACTTTAGGAACTTCAAATCATCAAAATTGCATGTATACTTTTCAAGTTATTCACAAATAGCTGTTTTAAAAGTGGACACAGTGCAATTTTCACAGTTCCTAGGGGAGGTAAGTATTTGTTAGGTTAACCAGGTAAGTAAGACACTTACAGGGCTTAGTTCTTGGTCCAAGGTAGCCCACCGTTGGGGGTTCAGAGCAACCCCAAAGTCACCACACCAGCAGCTCAGGGCCGGTCAGGTGCAGAGTTCAAAGTGGTGCCCAAAACACATAGGCTAGAATGGAGAGAAGGGGGTGCCCCGGTTCCGGTCTGCTTGCAGGTAAGTACCCGCGTCTTCGGAGGGCAGACCAGAGGGGTTTTGTAGGGCACCGGGGGGGACACAAGCCCACACAGAAATTTCACCCTCAGCAGCGCGGGGGCGGCCGGGTGCAGTGTAGAAACAAGCGTCGGGTTTGTAATGGAAGTCAATGGGAGATCTAGGGATCTCTTCAGCGCTGCAGGCAGGCAAGGGGGGGGTTCCTCGGGGAAACCTCCACTTGATCAAGGGAGAGGGACTCCTGGGGGTCACTCCTCCAGTGAAAGTCCGGTCCTTCAGGTCCTGGGGGCTGCGGGTGCAGGGTCTCTCCCAGGTGTCGGGACTTAGGATTCAAAGAGTCGCGGTCAGGGGAAGCCTCGGGATTCCCTCTGCAGGCGGCGCTGTGGGGGCTCAGGGGGGACAGGTTTTTGTACTCACAGTCTTAGAGTAGTCCTGGGGTCCCTCCTGAGGTGTTGGATCGCCACCAGCCGAGTCGGGGTCGCCGGGTGCAGTGTTGCAAGTCTCACGCTTCTTGCAGGGAGCTTGCAGGGTTCTTTAAAGCTGCTGGAAACAAAGTTGCAGCTTTTCTTGGAGCAGGTCCGCTGTCCTCGGGAGTTTCTTGTCTTTTCGAAGCAGGGGCAGTCCTCAGAGGATGTCGAGGTCGCTGGTCCCTTTGGAAGGCGTCGCTGGAGCAGGATCTTTGGAAGGCAGGAGACAGGCCGGTGAGTTTCTGGAGCCAAGGCAGTTGTCGTCTTCTGGTCTTCCTCTGCAGGGGTTTTCAGCTAGGCAGTCCTTCTTCTTGTAGTTGCAGGAATCTAATTTTCTAGGGTTCAGGGTAGCCCTTAAATACTAAATTTAAGGGCGTGTTTAGGTCTGGGGGGTTAGTAGCCAATGGCTACTAGCCCTGAGGGTGGGTACACCCTCTTTGTGCCTCCTCCCAAGGGGAGGGGGTCACGATCCTAACCCTATTGGGGGAATCCTCCATCTGCAAGATGGAGGATTTCTAAAAGTTAGAGTCACTTCAGCTCAGGACACCTTAGGGGCTGTCCTGACTGGCCAGTGACTCCTCCTTGTTTTTCTCATTATTTTCTCCGGCCTTGCCGCCAAAAGTGGGGCCTGGCCGGAGGGGGCGGGCAACTCCACTAGCTGGAGTGTCCTGCTGGGTTGGCACAAAGGAGGTGAGCCTTTGAGGCTCACCGCCAGGTGTGACAATTCCTGCCTGGGGGAGGTGTTAGCATCTCCACCCAGTGCAGGCTTTGTTACTGGCCTCAGAGTGACAAAGGCACTCTCCCCATGGGGCCAGCAACATGTCTCGGTTTGTGGCAGGCTGCTAAAACTAGTCAGCCTACACAGATAGTCGGTTAAGTTTCAGGGGGCACCTCTAAGGTGCCCTCTGGGGTGTATTTTACAATAAAATGTACACTGGCATCAGTGTGCATTTATTGTGCTGAGAAGTTTGATACCAAACTTCCCAGTTTTCAGTGTAGCCATTATGGTGCTGTGGAGTTCGTGTTTGACAGACTCCCAGACCATATACTCTTATGGCTACCCTGTACTTACAATGTCTAAGGTTTTGTTTAGACACTGTAGGGGTACCATGCTCATGCACTGGTACCCTCACCTATGGTATAGTGCACCCTGCCTTAGGGCTGTAAGGCCTGCTAGAGGGGTGTCTTACCTACACTGCATAGGCAGTGAGAGGCTGGCATGGCACCCTGAGGGGAGTGCCATGTCGACTTACTCATTTTGTTCTCACTAGCACACACAGGCTTGTAAGCAGTGTGTCTGTGCTGAGTGAGGGGTCTCTAGGGTGGCATAAGACATGCTGCAGCCCTTAGAGACCTTCCTTGGCATCAGGGCCCTTGGTACTAGAAGTACCAGTTACAAGGGACTTATCTGAATGCCAGGGTGTGCCAATTGTGGATACAATGGTACATTTTAGGTGAAGGAACACTGGGGCTGGGGCCTGGTTAGCAGGGTCCCAGCACACTTCTCAGTCAAGTCAGCATCAGTATCAGGCAAAAAGTGGGGGGTAACTGCAACAGGGAGCCATTTCTTTACACAAGCCCCCCCCAGCCTACAGGCCAGGAGACTCAGCCCAAGCTGGGAGAGTCTTCCTAGTCTGTCAGGCGAGGAAGAGTAGGAGAAATAGGCTGGTTAGTTGCAGGGCCTACTCTGCCTTACATCCTTCTGTTCAGGTCATTCCCTTTGGGGAACTGGCCCACTTCCACAGTGATAGGACCTAGTCTGAATTGCCTCTTGTCTGCCTCTTCAATGTCTCCACCCATTCTTTCTATTTTGGTCTTAGAGGTGTCCACCTCTGCTAACCTTATCTTGGCCAGGGTCACCCCTAGCTTACCCAGAGAGGTTACCCAGAGCTGGAGTAACCCCACCATGACCAATAGGGTCAGGGGGCCTAACTTGCCATTTGGCATGGGGTCAGACCACCATGCTAAGGATAGTGCAGCCATAAAGGCTAACACCCAGCAGAGGCCACTGACAGCTGTCAGTGCCCAGAACCACACCTTTAGCTCTTCACCTAAAAGGGAAGGGGCTAAGTTACAGGCTTCTTTGGGTTCAGGTTGCCTGTCTGCTGTATTGGAGTGGGGGGTTACCACATCTCGTAGTAAACACCCTTCTTCCACTCTTTCTTCTGTTAGCTGAGGAGCCACCCACTCAGGTTTAACAGTTGCCTGACTAGCCAGGACTTCTTGTGGGTCAGGTTGGACTTTATCAGGGCCATTTTTGGAGTTCTCCCCTACTGGAGCAGAATCTCCTTGGCTTGCTGTGACCTTGGCTAAAGGTTGTCCACCCTTCCTACTCTGTTTTCTTTTCTTCTTCTTCTGGGGCCTGCTTGCATTTACTGCAGAGGCAGGACTTCCAGAATCCTTGGGAGAGGACTGGCACTGGACCAGTTTCTCTCTTGGGCTCTGACTAACCTCTGGGTAGTCATTTCCAAGGAGACAATCAAGGGGGAGGTCTGTACTGACTACTACCCTTCTCCAGCTAAGAGTGCCACCCACTTCTATGGGTACTAAAGCCACAGGCCTCTTAGTGACCCTGTCTAGGCTAACTCTTACCCTGGCAGTCTCACCTGGGATGTACTGGTTTGAGAGCACCAGCCTGTCATGCACAATAGTGTGACTGGCACAAGTGTCTCTCAGGGCAGTGGTTGGGATTCCATTCACCAGTAGGTGGTGGAAGTGTCTACTTCCCTCTGGAATCTCCAACTCACCTGTTGGGCCCTGTTTCCAGTTGAAGGCTAGGAAGACCTCCTCATCTGAGGAGTCATCTCCCATGGCTACACTGGTTACCCCAGGAATTTTGTTCTGGGGTTTGTTTTTGGGACAAGAAGTGTCCTTGGTGTGGTGCCCAGACTGTTTACAGTTGTGGCACCAGGCCTTAGTGGCATCCCAGTTCTTACCCTGGTACCCACCTTTGTTTTGGGTTGTGTCTTGGGGCCCACCCACCTGTTCTGGTTTTTGGGGGCCTACAGAGGACTCTTTTTCTTTGTTTCTAGTGTCACCCACTTTCTCCTGGGGAGTTTTTGTAACCCCTTTCTTTTGGTCACCCCCAGTGGAAGTTTTGGTTACCCTAGTCTTGACCCAGTGGTCTGCCTTCTTTCCCAATTCTTGGGGAGAAATTGGACCTAGGTCTACCAGATACTGATGCAACTTTTCATTGAAGCAGTTACTTAAAATGTGTTCTTTCATAAACAAATTATAAAGCCCAACATAGTCACACACTTCATTTCCAGTTAACCAACCATCCAGTGTTTTTACTGAGTAGTCTACAAAATCAACCCAGGTCTGGCTCGAGGATTTTTGAGCCCCCCTGAATCTAATTCTATACTCCTCAGTGGAGAATCCAAAGCCCTCAATCAGGGTACCCTTCATGAGGTCATAAGATTCTGCATCTTTTCCAGAGAGTGTGAGGAGTCTATCCCTACACTTTCCAGTGAACATTTCCCAAAGGAGAGCACCCCAGTGAGATCTGTTCACTTTTCTGGTTACACAAGCCCTCTCAAAAGCTGTGAACCATTTGGTGATGTCATCACCATCTTCATATTTTGTTACAATCCCTTTGGGGATTTTTAGGATGTCAGGAGAATCTCTGACCCTATTTAAGTTGCTGCCACCATTGATGGGTCCTAGGCCCATCTCTTGTCTTTCCCTTTCTATGGCTAGGAGCTGTCTCTCTAAAGCCAATCTTTTGGCCATCCTGGCTAACAGGAGGTCATCTTCACTGAGAGCATCCTCAGTGATTTCAGAAATGTGGGACCCTCCTGTGAGGGACTCACTATTTCTGACTAACACAGTTGGAGACAGGACTTGAGGGGTCCTGTTCTCCCTATTTAGGACTGGAGGAGGGACATTGGCCTCCAAGTCACTAATTTCTTCCTCTGTGAGGTCATCATCAGAGGGGTTGGCTTTTTCAAACTCTGCCAACAGCTCCTGGAGCTGAATTTTGGTAGGTCTGGAGTCAATGGTTATTTTTTTGATATTACAGAGAGACCTTAGCTCCCTCATCTTAAGATGGAGGTAAGGTGTGGTGTCGAGTTCCACCACATTCATCTCTGTATCAGACATTATTTTGCTAAGAGTTGGAAGACTTTTTAAAGAATCTAAAACTGTTTCTAGAATCTAATTTCAAACTTTTAACAAACTTTTAAACTCTAAAAGACAATGCTAAACAGGGACTTAACACACAAGGCCCTAGCAGGACTTTTAAGAATTTAGAAAAATTTCAAATTGCAAAAATGAATTTCTAATGACAATTTTGGAATTTGTCGTGTGATCAGGTATTGGCTGAGTAGTCCAGCAAATGCAAAGTCTTGTACCCCACCGCTGATCCACCAATGTAGGAAGTTGGCTCTGTATGTGCTATTTCAAAGTAAGGAATAGCATGCACAGAGTCCAAGGGTTCCCCTTAGAGGTAAAATAGTGGTAAAAATAGATAATACTAATGCTCTATTTTGTGGTAGTGTGGTCGAGCAGTAGGCTTATCCAAGGAGGAGTGTTAAGCATTTGTTGTACATACACATAGACAATAAATGAGGTACACACACTCAGAGACAAATCCAGCCAATAGGTTTTTATATAGAAAAATATCTTTTCTTAGTTTATTTTAAGAACCACAGGTTCAAATTTTACATGTAATATCTCATTCGAAAGGTATTGCAGGTAAGTACTTTAGGAACTTCAAATCATCAAAATTGCATGTATACTTTTCAAGTTATTCACAAATAGCTGTTTTAAAAGTGGACACAGTGCAATTTTCACAGTTCCTAGGGGAGGTAAGTATTTGTTAGGTTAACCAGGTAAGTAAGACACTTACAGGGCTTAGTTCTTGGTCCAAGGTAGCCCACCGTTGGGGGTTCAGAGCAACCCCAAAGTCACCACACCAGCAGCTCAGGGCCGGTCAGGTGCAGAGTTCAAAGTGGTGCCCAAAACACATAGGCTAGAATGGAGAGAAGGGGGTGCCCCGGTTCCGGTCTGCTTGCAGGTAAGTACCCGCGTCTTCGGAGGGCAGACCAGAGGGGTTTTGTAGGGCACCGGGGGGGACACAAGCCCACACAGAAATTTCACCCTCAGCAGCGCGGGGGCGGCCGGGTGCAGTGTAGAAACAAGCGTCGGGTTTGTAATGGAAGTCAATGGGAGATCTAGGGATCTCTTCAGCGCTGCAGGCAGGCAAGGGGGGGGTTCCTCGGGGAAACCTCCACTTGATCAAGGGAGAGGGACTCCTGGGGGTCACTCCTCCAGTGAAAGTCCGGTCCTTCAGGTCCTGGGGGCTGCGGGTGCAGGGTCTCTCCCAGGTGTCGGGACTTAGGATTCAAAGAGTCGCGGTCAGGGGAAGCCTCGGGATTCCCTCTGCAGGCGGCGCTGTGGGGGCTCAGGGGGGACAGGTTTTTGTACTCACAGTCTTAGAGTAGTCCTGGGGTCCCTCCTGAGGTGTTGGATCGCCACCAGCCGAGTCGGGGTCGCCGGGTGCAGTGTTGCAAGTCTCACGCTTCTTGCGGGGAGCTTGCAGGGTTCTTTAAAGCTGCTGGAAACAAAGTTGCAGCTTTTCTTGGAGCAGGTCTGCTGTCCTCGGGAGTTTCTTGTCTTTTCAAGCAGGGGCAGTCCTCAGAGGATGTCGAGGTCGCTGGTCCCTTTGGAAGGCGTCGCTGGAGCAGGATCTTTGGAAGGCAGGAGACAGGCCGGTGAGTTTCTGGAGCCAAGGCAGTTGTCGTCTTCTGGTCTTCCTCTGCAGGGGTTTTCAGCTAGGCAGTCCTTCTTCTTGTAGTTGCAGGAATCTAATTTTCTAGGGTTCAGGGTAGCCCTTAAATACTAAATTTAAGGGCGTGTTTAGGTCTGGGGGGTTAGTAGCCAATGGCTACTAGCCCTGAGGGTGGGTACACCCTCTTTGTGCCTCCTCCCAAGGGGAGGGGGTCACGATCCTAACCCTATTGGGGGAATCCTCCATCTGCAAGATGGAGGATTTCTAAAAGTTAGAGTCACTTCAGCTCAGGACACCTTAGGGGCTGTCCTGACTGGCCAGTGACTCCTCCTTGTTTTTCTCATTATTTTCTCCGGCCTTGCCGCCAAAAGTGGGGCCAGGCCGGAGGGGGCGGGCAACTCCACTAGCTGGAGTGTCCTGCTGGGTTGGCACAAAGGAGGTGAGCCTTTGAGGCTCACCGCCAGGTGTGACAATTCCTGCCTGGGGGAGGTGTTAGCATCTCCACCCAGTGCAGGCTTTGTTACTGGCCTCAGAGTGACAAAGGCACTCTCCCCATGGGGCCAGCAACATGTCTCGGTTTGTGGCAGGCTGCTAAAACTAGTCAGCCTACACAGATAGTCGGTTAAGTTTCAGGGGGCACCTCTAAGGTGCCCTCTGGGGTGTATTTTACAATAAAATGTACACTGGCATCAGTGTGCATTTATTGTGCTGAGAAGTTTGATACCAAACTTCCCAGTTTTCAGTGTAGCCATTATGGTGCTGTGGAGTTCGTGTTTGACAGACTCCCAGACCATATACTCTTATGGCTACCCTGTACTTACAATGTCTAAGGTTTTGTTTAGACACTGTAGGGGTACCATGCTCATGCACTGGTACCCTCACCTATGGTATAGTGCACCCTGCCTTAGGGCTGTAAGGCCTGCTAGAGGGGTGTCTTACCTACACTGCATAGGCAGTGAGAGGCTGGCATGGCACCCTGAGGGGAGTGCCATGTCGACTTACTCATTTTGTTCTCACTAGCACACACAGGCTTGTAAGCAGTGTGTCTGTGCTGAGTGAGGGGTCTCTAGGGTGGCATAAGACATGCTGCAGCCCTTAGAGACCTTCCTTGGCATCAGGGCCCTTGGTACTAGAAGTACCAGTTACAAGGGACTTATCTGAATGCCAGGGTGTGCCAATTGTGGATACAATGGTACATTTTAGGTGAAGGAACACTGGGGCTGGGGCCTGGTTAGCAGGGTCCCAGCACACTTCTCAGTCAAGTCAGCATCAGTATCAGGCAAAAAGTGGGGGGTAACTGCAACAGGGAGCCATTTCTTTACAGTTACTGTATGATTTATTGCACAAATACTTTGCACATTGCTTTCTAAATTAATTGTCACTGCTCGGTGCCAAGCTACCAGAGGGTGGGCACAGGATAATTTGGATTGTGTTGTTACTTACCTGTACTAGGATTGTGGTCCCTACTTGGAGAATGGTGTATACCTCTTCCAACTAGAGACCCAATTTCTAACACATCATATAGCTCGGAACCGACAAAACTGTGATCAGACGTCTTCAAGTGGTCCAAAATTCTGCTGCCAGGCTTCTGATTCGATTGCCCAAACATACCTTGTGTTGGCTTACTTTTTGATTTACACTGGCTTGCAGTAGATAAAAGCATCCAGTATAATGTGCTCTGCTATATGTATAAAATCAGCTCTCAGTCTGGACCATGATACCTGCAAAATGTGGTATCTCCATAGCACTCCTCTCGTGCATTGCGCTCAAGTAACCAGTCACTTTACCCACTCCCCAAAATGAAACGATCTCGGATGAGTTGTCCTTCATTTTCTTTCCTAGACCCTAAGCTTTGGAACACTCTTCCGGAGTTTCGGAGAAGCTGGACTTATCTATCCACATTCCAGCAAGGATCTGAAAATGTAGCTATTTTAAGATGTCAGTGTCTAGGCTCCCCTTCTTCTCAAGTCTGGGAAACCCTCAATACTAGCTATGCGCTATATAAAATCTTTATAATAGTAACGATAATAATCCTGACGAATACTTTAAGGACTGAAGATAAGGCACTTAGTTAAGAATAGCTTGGGAAATTTGAAGGAAGCATTTTTTTTTTCAAGAAGAGCAGTTAGTTCCCCGACTCTGGGGTGAGGACTCACCTCACGAGTAAGGCCTGTGGAGAAGAAATCTTGGACACAAGGCAATTTCTCTAGTAAGAAGCCCTAAGCATACCTACTGGACAAAAATATTTTTCAATGCGCCACGAGGGAACTGAAAATGTCGGTGGATCGTAGGCCTTTGTCTTTACGACATCAAGCAAATTAAGCAAAATATACAGACATTGACCGTACATATGTAGTTTATGTAATGCACTCATCATCCTTTCACGTGCGTGTACCATACATGGCTCGCCTCAGCAAACGACCCTCTGCTGTGCAGCGCTCCGAAACCATGTCGGTTGAGAAAAAACATTACGTTTGGACAACGCACAGTTTTAATGGTGCGACTACTTAGAAAAATCCTTAGAGAAGTCGTGAAAAAATTCTGTAGAAACACTAGCTGAAAAACATTGTTTATGATTGATGTTTCATGATTATATGTTATTTCACCTATTAACGTGCGATTAAATGAGCGCCGAGGATTCAAATCGTGTCAGACCTGTGTTCTTTTAAAAACTGCTTGCTGTACCTAGTGCTTCTTACCGCCTGAGGTGGAAGCAAGGGTGACAGGAGCGTGTGGGCGGGATGAGGGTTTACTCGTGCGTGAGCGTGGGCGGCTCCCTCCAGTACGTGTGTGCAAGAAGTGGAGGTGTGGCGCAGCATCTGGCAATGTGGCTGCCCGGAGTGTGTGTGGGCGGGCGCTGGTAATGGCAATGCCTGCCTGACCGCGTCCTTTCCGTAAAGGGGTCGGGTTATTATTAAATATAAAAAACAATCTGTTCAAGGCGCAGCATGGTCAGAAAGTACTGCTGTTTTAACACACTTCTTGTTTACTTACATCACATTTGTTGTCAGGTCTCGGTAGCATTTTAACTAAAATAAAGCTCAATCGAATCTTGCTATGTCTGTGCCACATAACTGCACTGAAACTACTGCCCTTTCTGTCATATTTCCCCATCTACTCATAATTCTTTTCCAGTTTCATTTTTTTGATTGTCTCTAATGTCTAATAACGGATCATACAAATTTGTGGTCAATGAGAAACAACATATACGAAAGATAAAGATCCCAAATTTAATAGACGGAAATGAAACTGTATGGCCCATATTTATACTTTTTGACGCAAAACTGCGCTATCGCAGTTTTGCGGCAAAAAAATTTGCGCCGTCTAACGCCATTTGGATGCGCCATTCGGGCGTCAAATTTATACTTTGACGTACGGCGGCGCAACCAACAGGTGGGAGTCATTATTTCGTGACGCAAACAGCGTCGGTCTGTCGTAAGGGAAACCCACGTAAAAGTGACGCAAATCACTGTGGGTCGATTTACGACAGCGCAATCGTGAAAACGCCGTTTTTTTTCACGCTATTGCGTGACATTTTTGCGCGAAAACTGCACTTACAGGAGAGGAGACCCAAAATGGATCCTAGATGCCCCAACAGACCCCAGGAGGATGAGAGCAGACCAGGACCCAGCCAGGAGGAAGCATACAGGAACCAGGACATGTTAAAGAAAAAAAGAAAGTGTCGCTTCAGTGCAGAGGAGCAGGAAATCCTGGTGAAAGAGGTGACGGAACACCAGCACCAACTTTTCATATCCTCAAAATTGCCACTCAGTAGGAGAGAGGCCATCTGGAAAGAAATTGTGGACAAGATAAACAGTGTGGCTGAAGAACGCCGGACAGTCACCGAGTGTAAGAAACGCTGGCATGACTGTAAACGTAGGACCAAAGAGAAAATGGCCAGGAACAGGAAGGCAGCAATGCAGACTGGAGGGGAGAGTCCAGCACAACAGGAGGCCCTGGACCACATGGAGGAGATGGTCGCAGCCGTCATCCCGGAGGAGATCGTCACAGGGATACAAGGACTGGACAGCGCAGACTACCACGACACTACGCACATGCAGGGTAAGTCGCATGGGGAATTACAATGCAATAATGGGGACTGTAAGCAGGGGGGGGATACCTACTACACAATGCATGTAACTTAGCAGATATATGAAGTGGCATGGGGAAAGGGGCACGGCAGGGGGGAATGGCCAGTACTGACCATAGCCGGGGCACGACAAAATACTGCCACCACTACAGTCCCACGGGGACATCCTGTAATTACAACAAGAGAGCCAAGGGAAACCAGTGACAGGTGGGAAGGACACTACCCTGAATCCACATCCAGGCACTTGTTTTGCACAAACTATTCCCCATCAACTAGGTCCCTACCTGTAATGCAGTAGCAAATACAACAACTGCAACTTAACTGCCACCACAGTTGACAATAACACCTCTCATCTCTGGGCAGCTATAGTACCAAATGGCAGGAACCCCACCCTGGAACATACATTCCTAAATTAGGGGGTGAGGATGACATCTGCAACTACTCCTAGAAATAAGACAAAGGTACCAGTACACTTAAATGCCGAATGTCCATAACTGACATATACATAAGCCTAAGTAAACAGCAATAGGAGCCACACAGCACTAACGACACACACATGCTGCATACGTCAGGGTCCCTAACGTGCCTGCCTAACAATGCTACATCACAAATGTCATACTGCTCAGACAACAACATTGACGAGGGGACACAGGCAACTGGTCAATGAAACACATCTGCACAGTCTAACCAAAAAATAGGACATTCATACGATAAACAGGCCAATCCAGTAAGACACACATGAGACCCCATCAGATACAAACATCAACAATGTTTACATCCATACCACATCCTAACATTGACATACATAGGTCATGCCACCTAACATGTACAGATCATGCAATGTGAATAAAAAGTGTATGGTGCAGGGCCTGTGAGGCAAGTGTGCTGGCAGGGCAGTCACAACACCCACAGTCAGTCAAAGTGTAGCGTGGCAAGTGAAACGTATACTTTGCGCAACAGCCTCAGGCTGGAGGCCTTTGTGCATCTTACCCTGAATGTACTTATACTCATTTGCTCACATCTAAGTGCCTCAGAGCACTTTGCACTAAATGAATCTCATTGCCCTTCCTATCAGTTAATGTAGCAAATAGTCAGTCCTAAGGTGTTGGCAATTAGTCAAATCACCCTGTTTTGGCTACTTCTGCACTGGAGTTTGCCAGAACATATTCACTCTGTGCCCCAGTCAAGAATACCGTCTGGTTCGTTGATGATAGATGTGGTAGGGGTTAAGGTTTGCCATTCCTGCGTAGGGAAACTTTGTCATCACAATGACATATGTCTTTTAAATTCACTTCCTCGTCCCAAGACACGCATGGGGGAGTTTACAAACAGAAAATCACATCTAGATGCTGCCTGCCTTGCTGCTGATGCACAACCAGATCCCAGCCCATTCCTCTGATATGAGGGATGATGTCTCCCCTGTGATTCAGACAGCCAAGCTCCAAACTTAACATGCAGTGCTATATATAGAACAAGCAGAGGGAGAGTAGAAACTGTTAGGCACCATGATAGCTGTGTACCAATGTATTACTCTCCTGCGGACTATTTCAGTTCTAACTGTGTGTATTGTTTTGGTTATTGGGGCTCACACCTAAATTCCTACAAGTCAGTTGTACAATGAAACTTCATATCAAACAAATACTGTCTGTGTCATTTGTGTATGGGAACATACCGGAAAAGATAGAAATGTGTAGGACCTGAGTGACCACCACTTCCCTGAGAAGTCCCAAAGATGTCATGGGCTTGGACTTCTAAACATTCCTCTGTTGTGGGAGACCAGAGGCACTGCTAGTCTGTCTGAGCTAAATAGAATATCTGGGTGACAGAGTTATTTACAAGTGGGTCAAACTTAGTCCCCCACACCATTAGCTATCCTGCTGCCTAGAAAGCCAAGAATCACATGTAGGATAATGAGAGCCCACCCAAACAAATGTCCCTCCATAACAATAGTGAAACACCGAGGGAGGAGTAGGACAAAAAAATGCATATTCCGAAATAATTACAAATCAACACCTAGAGATGACCTGGCAGGCATGTCTGATAGCTCCATATCATACATGTGACACACAGGTGGGCCATAGGCCTACAACAATGCCCTATGACGGACAGCAGATACCAAGACAAAATCAGAGTACAAAGTTAAGGCATCCAAAGGCTTGTATCTTAGTGCTAAATGATCTCAACACAGACACACTAATTGTACCCTGTTTCTTTGCAGAGGAACACGGATCTCCTGCCGATATGCCTGTCCATGAGTTCCCTGATGACATGGATGACGAGACCATCAACCTCACACAAGAGACCATTGACATGGTCCTCGAAAGCCTCCAAACCCCCCCTTCAGTAACAAGGAGGAGCCAAGAAGAAGCAGCCACCACAGTAGAACCACCCGCCACCCCAATTGTAAGACCTGCCAGCTCCAACACAGCTGAGGACTCTGACGACACTGGCACCAGCTTCGAAAGAACAGTCGTTGGGGTCCAGCGGGAGCTGGCCAAGGAGGTGCGGGTGGGGATGCAAACTATGGCAGCCAGCCTTGAGGGGGTGCGTTCGTGCATGCTGTCAACTGCTGATCAGGCAGCTGCAATGCAAGCCAGAACATCGCTGTTGGAGGAACTTTTAGTAACACAGAAGGCAATCTGCACAGCTGTCATCCAGTTGACCAAACAACTCCAACAGCAAGCCAGTCAGCGTGTGCACGAATGCAACATCGAACCCCTCAGGGCCGACCTGGCTGCCTACCATCGGGATGTGGCTGCCATTCTGAAAAACCAGCACGCTCTCCTTGCTGCAGTACTGCCCTTCATAACTGGACAGGGATCAGCCCCCGGGATGTCTGCCTCCATGTCTTCTGACACTGAGGTGTGTGTTGCCCCTTCACAACCAACAACAACAAGGACACACCAGGCAACACACACATCAGAAGAAGAAGACATGGAACAGATAACATTCACTCGCAAGAGTACCCGGAAGCCCTAGTCCCTGCACCATGCCCTACTCTGACCAAGGTCCTACGTTTTGACACATGCCAGCCTCACTCCAACTACCCTCAATGACTGTTCGGCAATCTACTGTTTAACTTGTCCACATTGGCTGTAAATGTTTCTCTCCTACCATTTGGCAATTCCTGTTCCTCTGCACCGTCTGTGACATCACCCCAGCATGTCAGGAGCATCATCCACACCCTGTAAATAGGATCACCATTTAAGAATGCACCAGAACGGACTCACCTAACATTGTTAATGGACTTTTTGCACTACTCCACCTAAAAATAAATATCACTTGCACACCTATTGTGTCTCTGTGTCATTTCACACTTCAACTGTGCAGTACATAACTCCAAAGTGGCTGTGTGGCAACCATGTCGATTCTCTATACTACTGTCCTGATTTCATGTATACTGAAACATCTGTGCAGTGGCCAGGATTGCATCATAGCTTTACTAGACTGAGGAAAATAACTGATGTAGGGACTAAGCACACACAATCATGCTGTGTTGGACAGAATGAGGCCCCATCCATAGCTATTCTAGACAACTAATGGTGGCTGAGAAATGTAGGCACCTTGCAATACTAAAACAAGACATTATGCTGTAAAATGAAAGGAATGATAACCAAATTACACTGCATCAATCACCCTTACAGCGTATACTACCATGAAGGAAAGTCATGCTCAAGCAGTACACACATGATGTAGGTCAGCAATGACAGCAACAAGACAAGAGTGTGAACAAATACTCATCTACAAAGCTCTCCCTGAACTTCACAATGCTGTCCGACCTATCTATTTACCTACAAAATCAACTCTGGAAGCACTCTTTGTGAAGTAGGATACATACCAACCCCAAATCTTGATGATCTATGCACACTACCAATGGTGGCTCTCCCACATGGTGGATACTTACCAAGTTAGCACACGGGTAGCTGGCATGTTAAACCTCAATAGGCGGGGGATAGCGAGCATAGGACACAAATGTCATACTAAAACTTTCTGCTACACTGATGTCAAGGCCATGAAAAGGTAGCACCTAACGCATCAGGTAAAGGGTTAACAAATTTTTTATTTCCAATAAGTAATAAAAGAGGCAACTAAGGGAAAGATAAACCTACACTAATCTAACCTGACTACTACTAACCCACAACTGTCCCTAACTAACCGAAGCTAAACTTACTCTACACATGTAACGAAACGATCTAAACATCAACCCCCCACCCACCATTATGAGACAAGACACATGCAGGACAACACTTACTAACCTACACACATACTACACTATCCTAAACAAACATATATATATATATTTTTTTTTTTTTAAACAGGAATCCCAACATTGCCCCCCACCCACCCACCCACACAAAAAGATAAGATATAAAGAAGAAGGACCCCCCACCCTCTTACCTAACACTAACTAAGCTAATTTCCTACACTTATCCTATAACTAACCCCCCAAACCCCACTAACAGTATGAAATAGGAAAGAGGTGAGAGGGGAGGGGTAAAAGTTCTGGAGGGCAAAATGTCTACTGATTTGGCCTCCGTAGTGTTCGCCGGATGGAGCGCACCTTCTTCTTCACCTCAGCCATGTCCTCCGTCAGGGTGTCAACTTTTCCAATCAACCTGTCCAATTTCCTTGACAATGCGTGGAAGTCCGCTGGGTTGATCGGAGGGTCAGTGCAGGTCTGGGTGCCGGTGGAGGTGGATTGTGTTGGTGGAGTGGTGTGGGCATGGGACTGCCCTGCTCCCACCACACGGCTGGGTCCAGGTCTGGATGAGGATGCCTGGTCCGTTGCTGGGTCCACTTGGCCAGACCTGGTGGATGTAGTGGCGGGGGTTGTTGGGGGCACCGTTGGGGGAGCCTGTGGTGTGGCATACCACGCCCCGGAGGCCCGTTCCGAATTGTATCTGCGGGCCATCCTCCGATACCCACACTGCACCTGCAGGATGTGGCTGTACCTCATTGCCCGGCGCTCAAACTGGTTGCGAGCTGCGGCACTCAGGTTTGCAGCTGTGAAGGGAAAAGGCAAATATTGAGCATAGAATTTACAGTGGGTTGAATACCACAATGGGTAATTTGTCCATTACTAGCAATGTATTGGTTGCAGCAATTGTTACAACATAGTTCACGGGAAGGCTCAGAGGAAGTACATGTGAATCATGCATACTGAAGGGCATATCACATATAGCATATCCATGTCTCTACATGATGGATGACATCACCCTAAACTACTCATACAATTCATACCTAAGGCATTATACATTATGGCACCAGCTCGTCCGCATACTGACTTCACTACATATGTCATTCTATGTGATAAGAATCACACTCCTCACTCAATGGCATTTCGAAATAGTTGTGTGCTAAGATTGAACCCCTGGCCATGAATCATATGTCGACACTATGGGCCAGATGTAGGAATTGATGGGAAATCAACTAGCAAATTGCAAAGCTGAACGGTGTCTCTGACACCGTCTGCGAGTCACTATGGGGTCCCTAAATCCCACCTCATGAACATCAATGATGTGGGTTCCAACTTGCACCACCTTAGCAACTATGGGCACTCACGGGGATGGAGGCCTGCTGGGAACAGCAGAACTCCATAGACGTGACTGCTTTTAAATGAAGCAAGTTATTTTTCACCAAGTGTAGGCCCTTTATCTGAAAGGAAAATGAGCTGCGATTTGTTTAAATTCACAACAATTGATTTTTCGTAATTTACACAATAATTATTGCTCCCCTAGACCACTGGCTGTTTTGTGCAGGAGTATTTTGGTCCACTCACAAAGGTGAAGGTTCACAATGAGGACCCCTTCCAGTCAGCAAGTTGGTTAGCATCCACTTCAAGTGGATGATAACAGCTACTCACTTTGCAACCACGTACTCGTTAGCAAATGGGATTGCCTACCACTGTGATTTGCAAGTAGGGCTGGTAAACTCCTTTATTTTTTTCATTTAGAAAAGCATTTTGCGAATATGTACATGACCACCAAAAACACTTCGGATTAGGAAACAGACGTTTGCAACTCACTAACATCAAATAATGCTATTTGCAATGTGGAGACATTTTGCTACATCTGGACCTAGGTACAAACTCAAGTCACAAAAGGTGTTAAGTACGTGTAACATACTGGTTGCTACAGTCCTAGGTACCCTGTTTCACAGTAACATCCCAGTCTTTGTGGGTGGTGTGGGAAGAACAAACAACAATCCCATGATCAATGCACAACCAGGAGTGTACAGAAAGTTCAACAAGCATGTGCCTTCACACACAACAACTATGAAGGGCTAGCAACACGTTGGAGTCAGCCCAACCTTGTCACATCCCAGGTCCACACATGTCTAAATGATATGACTTAGCCAAACATAACATACTATTAGTGAGGCATGTTTTACAACACACACAGAGGAGGTAGAACACCCATTCACATGATTCAACAGAACACCTAGGCCATTGCACTCAAGTCACACACACTTCGAGGTCACCTTGTGGAAGTACATGCCCCCGGAAGATCCGACCTACAGTGTACACAGTCCATCCTCAACTAGGAAGAAGCACTTGTCATCGAAGCCATGTGCCTAAGCTATCTGGGAGACTGTCAGTCTGATATGCTGACTCAGTTAATGGCAAGTTCCTGACCAAGTCTAACATTGACCAGTGTATTCAAAATGAGTCATGCTATTCCCAATTGTCGCACTAATTGAATGACCTACTGCCCCTCAATCTGAGAGATGACTAGGTATTGCTTTACAGAAACATTATTCCAATTTGATATCACACCAAAACAACAAAGCCAATGAACGGCCAGCACATCAAATCATGAATTATCCTGAACACACAGTAATCCATCATGCTTCATTTCCAAACAATGTAAATAGCACTTAGGCAACACTCACTGTAGGTATCGGGGTCGTCAAAATGGGCTACCTCACCAACGGTGTACGGGGCTGGTCCACCTGTAAAGCATGAAAGGAAGATTATACTCAGACTGGGTGAACAGACAAATAATTTCTGTTACAATGACAGTGTGTGAATATTACATGGTAATGATACACTTTCACACATGCTCATCCTGCCTGGCTGACTTTGTATTCTAGATTATCATTGGATGAGTCTCCTGCTCCAGTGACACACCCTACTACACTCATGCAGTGGCCAGGACAGTCATGCGTCGTCCAAGTTAATCCTCCATTAGTAGGCCCGAACAATCATGTGATCCATACATCTCAGCATGTGCATCCCAGAGAGAAACATTCCACAACTGGTTCCATGAGGACTGCATGACCACTCACAATCAAACAGGCTATGTGGACAGGTTCAACACACAGCAACCAGACACACATGTGACATATGTGTGGACAACATGACTAACTTCATGTGACGTGAAGGCAACACACAGGTGTAGCATCATCATGTGTTTGCAATTTTCGGTCTAGCTATGGCGTCTACATATGTAGGTATGTTGTTTCTACATGACGTACTCACTGGCCATTATGACCAGTAGAGTACAAATAGAGCAGTTCACGTGTTGCTTTTCAGACACAAATGCAACAGTACATTCCATGCAGCTACAGCCATCTGGTATGTGTTGCAAAAATGAGGCATTGGCCTGGTAGCATAGGTCTTCATACACATCCTGCAACAAATACACATTTGGACACATATGTATACCTTTGTAGCGCAGCATTTGCATCATTTTGTGACACAGAGAGGGGGCTACTTAGCAAAATACAAATAGATGTTGCATTTTACTGCTGTTATTGGGTGTACATGTGTAGCAAAAATGGGGATTTATGTGTATGCCCATGGGCCTAGGTTTCCCTAGTATAACACGCAGTCAGCTACTTATTTTGCAGATTGGCTACCAATCATCACATGTTCACGCACACATTCCTATTATTCCCATGTAATTGATTATTACTCACCAACATAGCCACCAATCCGGAGTCCCAGGTGGTCCAGCAGGTCCTGTTCCCTGCTGATCAGATCTGCCCAGCGGTGCTTGAGTTGATGGATATTCCTCAGACTCCCGTAGACCCGGACCAGGTGATGGCGCACCTTCTCCCAACGGATTTTCCTCGCCTCCGTGTGATACCCCTGTATCACACGGCCCCCAGCCTCCAGCATCAGTGGGAGGAAATGGCTTACGAGCCATATGAAGCCCCCCAATTCGTCCTCACCCATCCTGGACAGGCGAGGCCTACCTGACATGATGAGAGGTGTAAAAAAGTACAAAAGAAAAATGAAAGAAAAAGTGGGAAATGGGGAAAGGTAGAGGTGTGAAAGAAAAAGAAGAAGGAGAAAAATAGCCCAACTAACCCCCCAAACTATGCTACCCACAACAGACTCCCACAGACAATACAAACTATCACAGGTATAGACAAAATAACACTAAACAGACTGAGACAATGTTAGACAACAATAAAAGATTGACACAAAGACAAAATACAAGGCACACAGGACACTAAAGCAGTAAAACACAGGACAACACCTTTCACACAACCACACAGTCTAGATAACTCTGAGACTGCAAAGTGAAAGTGAAAGTCAACTCCCAGTACAGATTTGGTAAACAGGATATCCTATTACATCACTTCCTGCATAAAATGGCCGCCGTTTTTATTTTCGCGTAATGCGTCATATTTTCACGCATACACAGATGTGCGTCATATTTTTTTGACGCATTACAGTGCACATGATGCAGAGTGTAAAAATATGATATGAATATTAATATTTCAAATTGTACATGAGATGACCAACATATTGTGCATGTAGCGTCAATTTCACCACGCATACATCATGGGCGTCGTTTTTTTTACACGTACAGTGGTGCACATGATGCGGAGTCAAAAAATATGATATGAATATTAATAATTAATACTGTACATGAGATGACCAACATATTGTCCATGTAGCGTCATTTTTACCACGCATAAATCATGGGCGTCATTTTTTTTACACGTACAGTAGTGCACATGATGCCGAGTGAAAAAAAATGATATGAATATTAATATTTCAAATTGTACATGATGACCAATATATTGTGCATGTAGCGTCAATTTCACCACGCATACATCATGGGTGTCGTTTTTTTTACACGTACAGTGGTGCACATGATGCGGAGTCAAAAAATATGATATGAATATTAATAATTAATACTGTACATGAAATGACCAACATATTGTCCATGTAGCGTCATTTTGACCACGCATACATCATGGGCGTCATTTTTTTTACACGTACAGTGGTGCACATGATGCGGAGTCTAAAAATATGATATGAATATTAATAATTAATACTGTACATGAAATGACCAACATATTGTCCATGTAGCGTCATTTTGACCACGCATACATCATGGGCGTCATTTTTTTTACACGTACAGTTGTGCACATGATGCGGAGTCAAAAAATATGATATGAATATTAATAATTAATACTGTACATGAAATGACCAACATATTGTCCATGTAGCGTCATTTTGACCACGCATACATCATGGGCGTAATTTTTTTTACACGTACAGTGGTGCACATGATGCGGAGTCAAAAAATATGATATGAATATTAATAATTAATACTGTACATGAAATGACCAACATATTGTCCATGTAGCGTCATTTTGACCACGCATACATCATGGGCGTCATTTTTTTTACACGTACAGTGGTGCACATGATGCAGAGTCAAAAATATTGTGGATGTAAATAATAATTTGAAGGTGAAATATCAAGACACTTTTGGATACATTTGTATCTGACTCTGCATTGTGTGCACTCATGTACATGAACAAATTATGACGGCCATGCTGTATGCGTAGAATATGGAGCAAATTTATCCAAATGTCTTCATGTGTTTAGCTTTGGAAAGGTGATTTGTCATGGTAAAACGGTGCGATGTGAGACACATTTGTGTTTGTATATGACAAATGTCCGTACTTTTATGTATAGACGGCCTTCACACTGTCATGTTTGGGATACGTTGACTAATGTATTGACCATATTTGACAACATATTTGGTGTAATTGCTGATGGCTATTTTGAAATGAGGTTTTTGATACCATTATGTATTCCGTCTCCAAAATGTCCCCACCTTTATGATGGGGATGCTTTTATCTGTAGTCCTAACAGGGAGTGGGAGAGTCACTTTCAGTTTTTATGGGGCTGACCATGTCCCATTATGATTTTGTGTTTCATATTTGTGTAGGACTTGTGACATGGAGGCCACACATGTGCCTTATGCATGTGTTTAGTTCACAAGTACATGATTCCTGTATGTTTTGGGGGTGGTAGAGGTGGAGTTAGGCCCCCAGCACCCTAGGATTTGACCATCCAGAATAGCTACTGTATCCATGGAGTATTTTTATCATATCCTGGCAAACCTGCAGCAGCGGGCGAATGTAAGGCCATATGGTATGAATGACTGTTGACCATTCATTCATCTCATTAGCCCATTTGACGTTTGCAGTATTGATGATTTGGAGCTAAGTTGCATACCATTTTCATATGACTAAGGGGGTCATTCTGACCGCGGACTTTTGGCGGTCGCCGCCCGCCAAGCGGTTCCCGCCGAAAGACCGCGGCGGTCATTCTGTCTTTCCCACTGGGCTGGCGGGCGACCGCCAAAAGTCCGCCCGCCAGCCCAGCGGGAAACACCCTTCCCACGAGGACGCCGGCTCAGAATGGAGCCGGCGGAGTGGGAAGGTGCGACGGGTGCAGTTGCACCCGTCGCGAATTTCAGTGTCTGCAAAGCAGACACTGAAATTCTTTGTGGGGCCCTCTTACGGGGGCCCCTGCAGTGCCCATGCCATTGGCATGGGCACTGCAGGGGCCCCGAGGGGCCCCGCGGCACCCACTACCGCCATCCTGTTCCTGGCGGGAGACCCGCCAGGAACAGGATGGCGGTAGGGGGTGTCAGAATCCCCATGGCGGCGGAGCGCGCTCCGCCGCCATGGCGGATTCTCAAGGGCAGCGGGAAGTCGGCGGTACACCGCCGACTTCCCGTTTCTGGCCGCGGCTGAACCGCCGCGGTCAGAATGCCCATCGGTGCACCGCCAGCCTGTTGGCGGTGCTACCGCCGACCTCCGCCATGGCGGTAATTACCGCCAGGGTCAGAATGACCCCCTAAGTTTGCAAGACTCTCAGCGTTCACGATGTGATAATGCGAAGATTGTTTTGCTTGTCTGTGTCCCTTTCTGCATAAACTGGTTTAGTGTCATGTTACAATCTTCCTCCTTGGTTCAAACTGGGACACAACTGTGATGGTCTACTTTCAAATATTAGGTTGGTTGTATGACATATGTGTACATGTGTGTGGCAATGTGGATCCAGTATGACCTGTCTGTGTGTATGTTGTCACTGTAACTTCAAGGTCTCCTCCTGAGTTAGTGGCAGCTGATGTTGTTGCAATTGTGTATTGCTCACATCATACACTTGAGAGAAGCCATTGATGACATGTTCACGTACACATGGATGGTCCCACCCTGTCTCTGAACACGTGTGATGTGACTTTCAAATGATCTCCAATTTTGGGCTGGATGAGAGACTGTTTCAGTTGTTTGGATCCGGCATGTGTAATTGTCACATTTGTACTCTTGTTGGGCTCTGTGTATGGTAATGTAACATGTCACATCCTACCCTCTGTGCATACAGTTGTGATGTTTATTTTTGGTGTGATGAATTTTAATGGCATTCTTGATCAATGAGACGACATTCATCTTCAGCTATTTCAAACTAAAGGTGGTCAGAAATGAATAGGCCAAAGCATGATGTGGTGTTTGTGATCTGTGTTTATTTACAAGTGTGGAATACAAGTGATTATAATGACTTAAGTAAAAAAAATTGTTCACAAGCTGTTGGCGCCTACGCACTCCTGCTGCGGTGTTAGGTTGTTCCCCCTCCTGTTGCAGGCCAGCATCCTCCTCATCATCATCCTCAGGCATGTCTGGGTCCGGTTCAAGGAGGGGAATGTTCCTTTGTACACAAATATTGTGTAATATGGCACAAGTGAGTATGATTTTGCATACCATCTCTGGGGAGTATAGTAGGCTTCCGCCAGTGATGTCAAGGCAGCGGAACCTTGACTTTAGGATCCCAAAGGTCCTCTCCACAATGCTGCGTGTCCTCTTGTGGGCGTCATTGTATGCCCACTCAGCAGCAGTATTTGGGTTCCCATATGGTGTCATTATCCAAGGCTGGATGCCATACCCCTGATCAGCTGAAAGAGAAACACAGAATGGTATCAATTAGATGTAGGAGGCACTGTTGTACGTATCTTTTGCAGTAGTTGTGTTGTGTTGTCTGTGACTATTTTGTGTACTAATGTAACAACCTATGGTTGTTGGTGGAAACTTTGGCATTGTTTTTTTTCCTTGGCTGAGCAAGTGTTTGTTGTCTAACTGTTTGTCAGCAGGATGTATTGGTTTCTCAAGTACAGTGTGCCCTCCCTTGCATTGTGACTTGTGACACAGGTGTCCGTGTGTCCTCACTGGGGGTGTGATGATAGTTCCATGCAGAGTTGAAACATGAAAGGGTATTAGAAACGTTCATATGAACATAGCCAGGCCATCCCATCCCTTAAAAGTTATGCATTGTATTAGTGTACAGGTTATTGTGAGACTTCCAATTTGCAAGGTGACATTTAGGCAACCACAGTCATGAATGTCTTCACACTAAGCTGTGGAGTAAATTCAAATGTGTGAGAGGTTCAATGGTGACTTGTGACACATGGCTAGTGATGTGAGTACCTCAGTGTGTTCCTGTCTAGGTGTTGCTATTGTGGTGTATGGGTTGTTTATCCTAGAGGGTTTCTGTGCAGTGAGTATATAAGTAGATTTTTGTCCTTACCAACAAGTAGTCCATTGCCATACCGTCCATCCTGGAAGTGTTGGTTGATGGTGCAGTGACGGAAGATGAATGCGTCATGTACACTCCCAGGATATTTAGCCACAATGTTGCTGATCAGTCCTTGGTGATCGACTATGGCCTGCACGTTGATGGAATGTGTGTGCTTCCTGTTGCGGTAGAGGTGTTCACTCGCAGCAGGTGGCACAAGGCGTATGTGTGTGCAGTCGATTGCACCAAGGACGTGCGGAAAGCCACTGATGGCGTAGAACCCCTGTTTAGTTTCCTGCTGCTTCTGCAGTGTGTTAGGGAAGCAGATGTGGCGGGGTGTCAGTCCAATGATGGCATCCAGTACTTTAGGCAGGAATGCGGAGAAAGATGGTTGTGAGATTCCACCAACCAGGGCACCAGTTGTCTGAAAGGAGCCACTTGCCAGCAGGTGAAGTACGGCAAGCAGCTTTGTTTCGGTTGGGATAGTGCGTGGAGTCACTAAAGTGGGGGCCAATTGCTGTTCAATATTTGTCAGCAGCTGCTGAATGGCCTGCCAGTTCAACCGGTACCTCTGGATGATGTCTCGTTCCCTGAGGCCATGCAGGGTTGTTCGTGGGCAGAATATCCTCTCCTGCCTTCTGCGCTGTCTTTGGGGTCCCTGCTGTTGTTGTTGTGGCTGCTGTTGTTGCTGCAGGGCTCTGCGTCTACGTGCACGTTGAAGAAAAAGCACCTCCATGTCTCCCTGTTGCTGCTCTGCTGCTCTGCTGCTCTGTTGTTTGTTCTGTGTGTTCTGATTAAGTACAGGTGTGTTTGCCCCATTTTAACGCCTGCCCTGACCCAGGCGTTAAAATTTCACGCTATTCGTGCTTTGCGCCATTTTTTTGCGCCGCCTGCCGCGCGGGAGTGATTTTTGCCCTGGAGCATAAATACCACGCACCGCTATGTGCGTCTGTTTTTAGACGGGAACGCCTTCCTTGCATCTCATTAACGCAAGGAAGGCGTTCACGCAAAAAAATGACGCTATTTGCCCATACTTTGGCGCTAGACGCGTCTAACGCCAAAGTATAAATATGGCGTTAGTTTTGCGCCGAATTTGCGTCGAAAAAAACGACGCTAATTCGGCGCAAACGGAGTATAAATACGAGCCTATGTGTCCAGAGGTCTAAAGCGGTGCTATTGCTTTGTGGACTTCAATGTGGCCTTTGGCTCTGATACCTTCTTTTCTGGTACCCTCCTGTATCAGCCCCCAGAGTCACAGAGGTCAGATTTCTAAACCCTTAGCACAAGGATTTACTCAATGTGCCAATAGGAATTACAAATCTAGTTGGACTAAATCTCATACACACACCACCTAGCAATACTATGCAGGACGTCCTAGTAACCATCAGTCCATCAAGAGAAGTTCGGAGTCACACAAACTCTCTTTCATTAGTGAAAAACATACTCAAAAATGGCACCAAGAAAAAGGACATGAACTTAAAAACGTTTAATTTAAAATCCTCATCTAGTGCATAAAAGGTGATAGGTAGCCACGCAGAATATAAAAAGTAATGTAGCGGAGCATGTTATAAGCAATAAAAACAATATATAAAAGCTCTAACGTTGTTGGGGTCTATATTCCTAACTCATACTATTTCTAAGCGCTATGCTAACCTTAGCTAAAGCAATAAAAGCAAGCCTGCTCTCGAGTTTTATAGATGGTTCTCAAGTCATACCTGTGCCCCTGCTACGAAATAGCAAGCTAGATGTTTTCACAGCTTGGTGGTGGTGGGAACATGCACAATGACGGACTGATGGCCACTTATCCCTGCTGTTGCCTCCAGCTGACGCTCGTGCTGCAAACTGTTGTGGCCTTTCCCTGGACATTCTTGGCTTGAAGTACCTCTCTAAGCTACGTCTTGGGTTTTATGAAATCTGATTATCAATCATATGTTATATTTTGAAAACACTAATTGGACTGCAAGATATTAAACCAGCAACAATACAAAACAATCATAACGGCAAATGCATATGCTTGATTATCACACTGAAAAAGCAGGTATGTATATATGATGCAGACATTTTTTATATTTCTACATGTTTAAAACTTCACACTTTCTATGAAAGAAATGCAAAAAAGTATGAGAAAGGCAGATGATATAAATAATAGAGACTGACATGGCAAAATAATGGAAATGGAAAAGTCTGAACATGAGCTGTCACAGTGTTCACAATAGCTGTTTAAATGGAGGCTGTTCACTGCAGAAGCTGATTTTAAATGGCATTTGTCTAACAGTGCTGAAATTAAAACACTCATTATATGAGCATAACTGGGCCACAATACAAACAAATTTATCAAGTTCTTTAACAGAAATAATGTGCAGGAATATTGGACTCAAACAAAGCTGTTTCATGGATGGCTGTTAGATTTTTTCATACACTGATATTCTTATTATTCTTTATCAGACTCCTACAATGCCTTCTGGAATGTCTTCTGGTTGAATATAATGACTGCCACTCTTCCTGTTGCTTTGTTGTTCTGGCCTGCTGCTTGCTGCTTCTGTCCTGGGAGTGAAAGGACTGGACTTTGCTTTCTACATCCTGCTTTCCAAGATTCTCCAAGGGCTTGAACTGAGTTTGACTCCTGTTAAGAAGTCTCAGGGCCATCACAGACTTCACCTGCCAGTGCCTGGGCTCTCCTGCTGAGAGTCCTGATTTGCCAAGTGGTGCCAAATCCAGTTCCTGGGCCCTTGGAAGTGAGTTGTGGTGCAACAAAGGAAGAAACTGGTACATGGACTCCCAGAATGACTACGGAACCGGTGCCGCTCTCTGACCCAGCGCAGCTACCTGCACCGGAGCGGGGTTCCCCGCTGAGTGCAACGACCGTGACCTACAATGTAGGCCCCAACCCTGCTGCAGCGCCTCCGGAGTCCTGCCACAGCGTGAGTCCAGAGTGCTGTGTCACTGATGTCAGTGACACCTTACTCTGCTGCAGCACTTGTGGCCCCATGGTGTGATCTCGACACTGCAAAGTCGTTGCCTCATGTCTTGACCTGCTGAATTAATCGACCCCACCTTGTCCTATGGAACTGCCGCCTTGCCGCCAACACTGCATCACCTCCCCTGCAACCATGAGGAACCTACGCCTCACCTCCCCTGCCTAGAGGTAAGGGACCAAGACCTCACCTCCCTGGTGGCAGTATGGAACCGATGCCGCACTGGTTCTAGCAACAGCTCGCCACTCCGACACAGTGCAACATCTTTTTTTCCTCATCGTTTTCCAAGGTATTGTAACCTGGGTCTTCATGACTCTGAAGCCAACCTGCACTCCCTCGCAGATTGCGCCGAACTGTTGGAAGCGACCCCATCAAGCCATTGTGGTAGCCTCAGTTGGAGTTATTGTATTGGAGTGTAGTTACACTACATTTCATCTTTGAAAATCTTTTTTTTTACTTGCGTATGTTGGATTTTTGTTGTTTTGGTCTTGTTTTACACATTGCCTCAGACTGCTTGTGACAGGCTCCCAAAGGAGTGAGCAGGGGTTATCTCAGCTGTGTGACTCCCTTACCCTGACTAGAGTAAGTGTCCCTACTTGGACAAAGTGCAAACCACTGTGAACTAGAGACCCCATTTCTAACATTGGTGATCAGCAGTGAGGATAGGACTTGAATTTGTACTTTGCATGCAGTGATTGGTTTACACTATTTCCTCATCGCAGACCATTTTGTGACCACATGCTGTTTTTCCTTTTTTGGGGTTGTCTTTTTGTCTTCTAGAAAATGTGTAACTTGTGAGTCTTCATCCTCAATCATGTCTAAGTCTGGGGAGCCATCAGCAGTTCTTGCAGATTTGGTGTCTGAGCAGGAGAGGTTGGAAACCTATACAATACCTCAGCTCAAAAAGTCCTGCAAGGAGCTTAAATGTCCTTTTAAATGCCTAACTAGGAAGGAGGAGATGCAAAATGCGTTGAGGGCCTGGTTGGCAGCCAGGGAGGCTGGTGAGCACACAGAGGAATGGAATGAGCTTGTGGACATGAAGGAACAGAGCCTGCAGGGTGATGCTGTTGATAATTATGATCTGCCTGGGGGAGAGCCCCTGCAAGGGCCAGCAGCAGTGTTGCATCCAAGAGCCTGTCCCCAGGGGAGCTGGTGGACAGATTGGAAGCTAGAAAGCACTAGCTGGAGTTGGAAAAACTCAAGATGGAGTATGAAAGGGAGCTCCAATTGGATCTAGCTAGGCTCAAAAGAGAGGCAGAGAAAGAAAACATTGCCATGAAGGAGAGGAAAATGATATTAGCTCAAGAGCTGAGCTTGAAGGAGCTGGACTTAAAAAGCAGGTCCAACACAGATGGTGGCAGCAGTTCCAAAGTGCAGTCTGATGGAAAGGTACATATACCCAAGGATGTGATGAAAGATTGTGTTGTGGGGGTAACATAGAGCAGTGGCCATGAAGTGGCACTGAGAATGAACAGGGTCCCTGAGAGAGACTAGGGGGCTGGTCTATGGAAGTACTTCTCGGAAGACGGGCTGGACACCTTATTGGCATTAGATTCAGAAGATCGGATGAAGTACCCCACCATGAAAGAATCCCTAACCAGAAGGTATGGTCTCATACCAAAAAGTTACATGGTAAAGTTTAGGGAGAGTACTCAACTTGGTTCTCAAACTTGGGTGGAGTATATTGATTCCTTTTGCAGAGCACTGGATGGTTGGGTGAAGGGCAGGGAGGTAACAGACTATCAGGGACTGTACAATTTGATTGCATGGGAGCACTTGTCTAGTCATTGTTTTCTAGAGCTGCACCAGCACTTGATTAATAGCAAACTTACTGACCCCAGGGAGCTTGCTAAAGAGGCTGACCGCTGGTTCAGCACCAGGGTCCAAAGGATGTTGTATGAGGGAGACACAACAGAGGGGGTGGCAGGGTCCCCAACGGAAGAAGGTGGGGGGACAAAGATAAAAGTAAGGAGTTCGCTAAAGGGTCTCAAACTAGTTCTCAGGGTAAGGATTCCCAACCCCCATTGAAAAGAAGAGTTGGTTCCCTTCAGGAAAGCCTGCAGGGAAGGGACCCCTAAAGTGTTTTACATGTAATCAGGAAGGGCATTTCAGGGTGAGTCCTAAGTGTTGCTAGCGGGCACAGCCTCCAACTGGTGGGCAGTCACTAGGGGTGGCAAGTGTAGCGTTTGGGGAGGGGTTGGCCCCAGCTAGTGCTGGGGAGCCAGCTGAGTTAATCCTGGTCTCCCTGGTGAGGATGAGGTGGTCCAGAAAACCCTCATGCCTGACAACACTAAGAAGTACAGCCAGTGGGTGACCATCAATGGGAGGCGGGTGGAAGCTCTGAGAGATAAAAGAGCCAGTATGACAACTGTCCTATATCATATCACAGGAGCAGGTAATTCCTAATGTGGTCAACCAGACTGTAGCAGTAGACAACAATGAGGTCCAATGTTTGGTAGCTCAGGTCCCCTTTGAATGGATGGTGGTCTCAGGTTCCTTGAGGGTAGAAGTGAGTCCATTCATGCCTACTGACTGTTTGCTAGGGAACGACGTGGAGCATACCCCCTGGAAGAAGGTGGAGGTCGCACTTCAAAAGTTTGGGATTGCCAGACCACACGCATGACCACATGGGCCATGGCCATCAAAGAGGATGATCACAAGAACCTGGAGCCTGAAACAGTGTCCCAGATGCCTGCCAGGAGGAGAGGTGGCAAGGGGTCTTTAAACCCACTCCTTAGATTCCCACGGTCCGGGAGGAGGCTGAAACTGACGGGGATGCCCCAGAACCTACAGGGGACAAAGGGGCCGAACTGGGGGACATACCTGAGCTGACTCATTGGCAGCGGAAAGGAGGCCCAATCAGGGAGGAGTTCTGCACAGTGCAGAAAGAGTGCTCGACTCTTGAGGGTCTTCGGAAACAGGTCGAGGCCCAGGCAGCTGGTGATGCCTCTGGATCTCACCTGATTTACTGGGAGAATGATCTCCTGTATAATGAGCCTAAAGTTGCTGAGCCTAGGGCAGCCAATGTGCTGGGGGTACCCAAGTGTTTCAGATCCTTCCTACTGGGCCTGGCTCATGATGTGCCACTGCAGGTCATTCGGGGCAGGACAAGACCTTTGACAGGCCTGTCATCCACTTGTATTGGCCCCAAATGAGGAAGGCCTCAGATGTGTTCTACAGGACCTGTCTAACCTGCCAGACGAATGTCAAACCTGGGAAGAGGTGCAAGGCTCCTCTTCAACTGTTTCCTGCCATGAGCACCCCTTTTGAGCAGGTGGGCATTGACATTGTGGGGCCTTTGAATCCCAAGACAGCCATGGGCAACAGGTTAATCCTGGTCCTGTGGACCATGCCACCTGGTATCCGGAAGTTATCCTTCTGTGGGCAGTGACTGCACGCACCCTAGCAAGGGCACTTATGGGGATCTTCATCTGTGTGAGTTTCCCCAAGGAGGTGGTGTCTGACCAGGGTAACAATTTCATGTCATTGTACATGAAAGCAATGTGGAAAAAGTTGGTGTCACCTATAAGATCACCATGCCTTACCACCCCCAAATCAATGGGTGGTTGAAAGGTTCAACAGTACTCTGATTGACATGATTATGGGTCTCTCAGAACCCATGAGGCATAAGTGGAACATCCTATTACCATGCCTGTTGTTTGCCTACAGGGAGATACTGCAGAAGGGGTTTGGCTTCAGACCTTTCAAGCTTCTGTATGGGCACCCAATGAGAGGGCCTCTTAGTTTCGTGAAGGAGGGCTAGGAGTAAGTTCCTCAGAAGCCAACCCAAGACGTATTCAGTTACTTGCTGGCCTTCATGAACCAGGCAGCCCACTTCAGGAAACTCGCCCAGGAGAATCTGGAAGCTAACCAGGAGGACATGAAACATTGGTATGACCAGAATACCACTCTGGTTGAATTTCAGCCTGGTAAGCAAGTGTGGGTGAAGGCCCCAGTAGAGCACAGTGCTCTACAAGACCCTTGGTATAGGCCATCTGAGCTAAAAGAGAGCAGTAGTAATGTCACCTATCTGGTGAACATGCAGATTCCCAGGAACTTTTGAGGGTCCTGCACATGAATTGCTTCAAGCCGCATTTTAAGAGGTCTGAGTTGACCATGCCCTTGGTCACGGATGATGAAGAGGAAGAGGAGAGTGAACTGCTCTCTGACCTCCTGTCTTCCAAAGAGCAGGATGAGTCAGTACAAAGTGTGAACCTCTCCCCTACTCTGACCCTTGAACAACAGAGGGTCTGTTGCCAGTTACTGGGGCAGTTTGCCTCCATGTTCTCTCTCATCCCTGGAGTCACCCAATGGTGTTCCCATGCTATTGACACTGGGGACAGCCTGCCTATTAAGCACAACTCTTACAGATTGACTGATAGATTGAGGAACAGCATCATAGAGGAAGTCTCTAAGATGCTGGAGTTAGGGGTGATTGTGCACTCCAACAGTCCTTGGTTCAGCCCTCTGGTTTTGGTCCCCAAGGCTGCTCCACCTGGTGTCACCCCAGAACTGAGGTTCTTTGTTGACTACCGTGGGCTTAATGGCATCACCAAGACTGGCATGCTCCCTGTCCCCAAAGCTGATGAGCTCATTGACCGGTTGGGAGCTACCAGGTTCCTCAGCATATTTGATCTAATGCCTGGGTACTGGCAGATTGCCTTACTGAGGACGCAAAAGAGAGGTCTGCTTTGTCAATCCAGAGAGGCATTATCAGTTCCGTGTTATGGCCTTTGGGTTGAAGAATGCGTCTGGCACAGTCCAGAGGCTGGTCAACGAGGTCCTCGCTGGGTTGGAGAACTTCAGTGACACCTACCTATATGATATTGCCGTCTTCAGCTGAGGTACCAGTTGCACCACCCCCAGGAAGTGTTGAGGGCCCTGCAGAGTGCAGGCCTCACTATCAAGGCCAATAAGTGCCAGATAGGGTGGGAGTCTGTGGTGTACTTTAGACACCAGGTAGGAAGTGGCCAGGTGGTTCCCCTACAACCAAAGATTGACACATTCTGACTTGGGCACCCCCCAAGACATAGACAGAGGTGAGAGCCCTTTTAGGTCTCACAGGGTATTACAGTAGGAGATTGTCAAGAGATATGACACCATTGTTGCCCCCTTGACAGAGCTGACTTCCAAGAAGCAGTCACGTCAGGTGATCGGGACAGAGGCGTGCCAGACCGCTGTTGACACCCTGAGGTCTTGTGCACAGCACCCATGCTCAAAGCTCCTAAATTTTCCAAAGAATTGGTGATGCACACAGATGCCTCAGAGCATGGTATATGCTCCCACAGCTAAATAAAGAGGGCCTAGATCAACCTGTAGCCTTCATTAGTAGGAGGTTACTTCCCAGGTAACAGAGGTAGAGGGCAATAGAAAGGGAAGCTTTTGCTATGGTCTGGGCACTGAAGAAGCTAAGACTCACTTCCAGGTCCAGACAGACCACAGGCCCCTCAGATGGCTAATGCAGATGAGGGGTGAGAATCCTAAACTGTTGAAGTGGTCCTTCTTCCTACAGGAAATGGACTTAATGGTGGAACATGAGGTTACTCTACCTACTA
Organism: Pleurodeles waltl; assembly: GCF_031143425.1. Taxonomy (NCBI): domain Eukaryota; kingdom Metazoa; phylum Chordata; class Amphibia; order Caudata; family Salamandridae; genus Pleurodeles; species Pleurodeles waltl. The sequence continues at coordinate 1,830,215,091 of NC_090440.1, read as the reverse complement.
CACAGGCAAATAATTTTAGCCTAGGCCTGCAGCTTGTGCCCTTTCACTCCGAGGCATGCATGTTTATTTCTCTATTATTTTAGCAGAAGCCTTATTTTAGTGGAGATGTTTTTATTATTTCATCAACTTCCGTTATTCTTTTCTGTGCAGGGTATTCTCATTCTGGCATTTATCCAAGGTTGTATGTGATCGGTTCCAAATTATTGCAGGTACAAAGCATTCATCCTGTCCCCAACTCATATACATAGAAATATATGCGTTGTCACGTCAGGGCAGTTTTCTTAGAACACCAAGGCCCATATTTATACTTTTTTAGCGCCGCATTTGCGTACTTTTTTGACGCAAAAGCGGCACAAACTTACAAAATGCAATTGTATTTTGTAAGTTTGTGCCGTTTTTGCGTCAAAAAACAGCGCAAATGCAGCGCTAAAAAAGTATAAATGTGGGCCCAGATGTTTTATTAAAAACACCTCAGTGCCCCCTACATGATAGAGGGGATTTTCAGCCTGTTTCCATTGTAAGCTGCACTCCAACTTTGCAGTTTCTGCAGAGATCTGATGCCTCCTCTGCCTATATGTGGCAGGACTAGCAGACCTCTTCTTTCCCTATAACCACAGGTATGGTGGATAGGTTCCTTCCAGGGGACCTGATGGTCAGATTAGAGCTTACACTGCCATGCTCTTGTACAGAATATTAGTAGCGCAGGTAGGAACTCTATGTCAGAGTCATCAGATCCTCGGGGTCTGCGCACGTTCCCAACACGTCCACCACTGAACAGCTCCAAGAGTCTGACAGATAAATCACAGAGGCTAAGAGAGTTCAAGAGGGGAAGAGGGGATTAGGTAGGGAAACAGCTGGGAAGGAGACCTGTAGTAAGAAAAAGGTTAGAACACACAATATGAAAATGATATCTCCTGAAATCAATACTAGACTATGATTCTAAGCATCAAAAAAACAGATGTCAGAGCACTCATGATATTCAAATTAGAAATAAATTCAAATGTCCAATCTCCTTGGTGAAATTACGACAAACTCGTGTTTGTCTCAGAGTCCAGTTTAATTCATAGTATTCTATTGTTCTCCACAAGAACAGCCAACACGTGTTTCATCCTCTGAGAAGTTTCTCTCTTGAGGACTTCATCAGGGCTGAAAATAAATAATAATAGTGTCTATATATGTTGTACAAAACTAAAGTTAGAGCAGCAAAATGAGACAAATACAATTGAATATATTAGAGTGACAATAGTGCGATGAACAGAAATATAAAAATTGTGACTTATGTGAAAACCAACAGACAAACAAATCCGTTGATCTGTTTGTATATATTACATCTCATAATTCTCACAAAACCAAGGGAAAACCCCCTGATCAGTAAAGTATTGTGTGTCACACATCAGATATAAAATAAAAGAGTCTGAGTGCCGAAGGTACATGTAGTACGAATGTGCACGTCACCATTAAATAACCAAAAACTTGATAACATTCCATGTGAGTATAGCCGAAAAGGACCCCGATTCGTGCGTAAAAAGAAAATTAAGAGTTCTGAGTAGTAATAAAGATTGGAGCCAAGGAAAAAGTCCTGTACTGACCATCAACCAAATAAATATAATTTGGCTACAGCATACCTTCATTTCCATTGGATTAAGAAGTTGAAAAATCTCAATAATTAGGTGAAAAGTCTAGGAAAAGACAAAGGGAAAACACGCTATATCAGCCAAAATCCCTAAATGAGTAAGGGATATTAAACCATCACCAAGTATTGCCCTGAATAAAGAGGGGCGAAATAACCTCCACTAACCTTAATGCCATATAATTTACCAGCAATGCAACAACAATGGATTTCCAGTCGAGGGTACCTGTGGAACAAGGGGACCAAGTCCAAAAGTCACAAGTAAGTCGGAGATGGGCAGATGCCCAGGAGATGCCGGCTGTGGGTGCAAAGAAGCTGCTACTGGACAGTAGAAGCTGAGGATTCTGCAGGAACGACAAGGGCTACAAACTTCCCCCTTTGGAGGATGGATCCCCCACGCCGTGGAGAGTTGTGCAGAAGTGTTTTCCTGGAGAAAGACCGCAAACAAGCCTTGCTAGCTGCAAGTCATGCGGTTAGGGTTTTTGGATGCTGCTGTAGCGCAGGAGGGACCAGGATGTCGCCAATTGCATCAGGGGACAGAGGAGGCACCCAGCAAGACAAGGAGCCCTCTCAGAAGCAGGCAGCACCCGCAGAAGTGCCGGAACAGGCACTACAAAGTGGAGTGAAATGGTGCTCACCCGAAGTTGCACAAAGAAGTCCCACGCCGCCGGAGGACAACTTAGGAGGTCGTGCAATGCAGGTTAGAGTGCCGTGGACCCAGGCTTGGCTGTGCACAAAGGATTTCCACCGGAAGTGCACAGAGGCCGGAGTAGCTGCAAAAGACGCAGTTCCCAGCAATGCAGTCTGGTGTGGGGAGGCAAGGACTTACCTCCACCAAACTTGGACTGAAGAGTCACTGGACTGTGGGAGTCACTTGGACAGAGTTGCTGGATTCAAGGGACCTCGCTCGTTGTGCTGAGAGGAGACCCAGTGGACCGGTGATGCAGTTCTTTGGTGCCTGCGGTTGCAGGGGGACGATTCCGTCGACCCATGGGAGATTTCTTCGGAGCTTCTAGTGCAGAGAGGAGGCAGACTACCCCCACAGCATGCACCACCAGGAAAGCAGTAGAGAAGGCGGCAGGATCAGCGTTACAGAGTTATAGTAGTCGTCTTCGCTACTTTGTTGCAGTTTTGCAGGCTTCCAGCGCGGTCAGAAGTCGATTCCTTGGCAGAAGGTGAAGAGAGAGATGCAGAGGAACTTGGATGAGCTTTTGCATTTGTTATCTAAGGAAATCCCCAAAGCAGAGACCCTAAATAGCCAGAAAAGAGGGTTTGGCTACTTAGGAGAGAAGATAGGCTAGCAACACCTGAAGGAGCCTATCAGAAGGAGTCTCTGATGTCACCTGCTGGCCCTGGCCACTCAGAGCAGTCCAGTGTGCCAGCAGCACCTCTGTTTCCAAGATGGCAGAGGTCTGGAGCACACTGGAGGAGCTCTGGGCACCTCCCAGGGGAGGTGCAGGTCAGGGGAGTGGTCACTCCCCTTTCCTTTGTCCAGTTTCGTGCCAGAGCAGGGCTGAGGGGTCCCTGAACTGGTGTAGACTGGCTTATGCAGAAATGGGCACCATGTGTGCCCATGAAAGCATTTCCAGAGGCTGGGGGAGGCTACTCCTCCCCTGCCTTCACACCATTTTCCAAAGGGAGAGGGTGTAACACCCTCTCTCTGAGAAAGTCCTTTGTTCTGCCTTCCTGGGCCAAGCCTGGCTGGACCCCAGGAGGGCAGAAACCTGTCTGAGGGGTTGGCAGCAGCTGCAGTGAAACCCCGGGAAAGGCAGTTTGGCAGTACCCGGGTCTGTGCTAGAGACCCGTGGGATCATGGGATTGTGCCAACAATGCCAGGATGGCATAGAGGGGGCAATTCCATGATCTTAGACATGTTACATGGCCATATTCGGAGTTACCATTGTGAAGCTACACATAGGTAGTGACCTATATGTAGTGCACGCGTGTAATGGTGTCCCCGCACTCACAAAGTCCGGGGAATTGGCCCTGAACAATGTTGGGGCACCTTGGCTAGTGCCAGGGTGCCCACACACTAAGTAACTTAGCACCCAACCTTTACCAGGTAAAGGTTAGACATATAGGTGACTTATAAGTTACTTAAGTGCAGTGTAAAATGGCTGTGAAATAACGTGGACGTTATTTCACTCAGGCTGCAGTGGCAGGCCTGTGTAAGAATTGTCAGAGCTCCCTATGGGTGGCAAAAGAAATGCTGCTGCCAATAGGGATCTCCTGGAACACCAGTACCCTGGGTACCTCAGTACGATATACTAGGGAATTATAAGGGTGTTCCAGTATGCCAATGTAAATTGGTGAAATTGGTCACTAGCCTGTTAGTGACAATTTGTACAGAGAGAGCATAACCACTGAGGTTCTGATTAGCAGAGCCTCAGTGAGACAGTTAGGCACCACACAGGGAACACATACATATAGGTCACAAACTTATGAGCACTGGGGTCCTGACTAGCAGGGTCCCAGTGACACATAACAAACATACTGAAAACATAGGGTTTTCACTATGAGCACTGGGCCCTGGCTAGCAGGATCCCAGTGAGACAGTGAAAACACCCTGACATACACTCACAAACAGGCCAAAAGTGGGGGTAACAAGGCTAGAAAGAGGCTACTTTCTCACAGTGGCATACAATAAACAACATGAATTAAACTCGAGGAGAGAATCGTGCGTCTTGCCGATTCGTAAACCACGATGTAAATGCCAAGAAATAACAGCTCACAATGAATAACAAGATCAAAGTACAATGAAACGAATTGCGCGTCTTTTGCCGATTCTTAAGCCACAATGTAAATGTCAAGAAATGGTAGCGCGCAATGAACAACAAAGTTAAAACACCATAAAACGAAACGCGCGTCTTGACGATTCTTAAGCCCCCATGTAAATGTCAAGAAATGGTAGCGCGCAATAATTAACAAGATTAAATTATCATGAAACGAATCAAGCGTCTTGCTGATTCGCAAGTCACCCTGCAAATGTCACAAACACTCAAGCGCATATTTCACACGCGCAAAGTACTCTGTCAAATCATAAAAGAATTAGGCCCAAGAACATGAGAGTTCTCGATAACGGCGTCAGGAGGCCAGCCCAACCACCGTCTTACCGCCCAGAACAAGGATCTCCAAATGAAGAATGAAAGTCAGATGTCTGGAAGATCAAATAGGCCACCGGGACAGGATCTCAGGAAGTAGCTGCTGCTCTGCACCGGGACCTCTGAATAGTGAGCACTTGGAGCTGGGCTGGCTCCTTTTTATAGAGTCTTGGCCCAGCCCACAACCACACCCAGGCATGTTGCAGGGAAAGTCTCTAGAAGGCCCTGGAAAGGGACCACACCCTAACACAATCTGAAAGCCTGCAGCAATACATTGCAAATGAACAGCATTTGTAAGCACATTAAAAATAAGTCTTCAGGATTACACTCTGCAATGCAAAAGGTTGAACAACAACATATCAGCACAATGCATAAATTACGTTGATTTGAGAGTGCTGGGTTTTTGCATTCTAGTTGCCAATAGAGCGCGCACTGCCCTCGTGTTGACACTCTAGAACCATTATTGTGACAGTATGGTGGGACTTGTCCTATATTTAACTTTCCTTGTCACTGCTTTGCTTTTATTATGTTTAATCATCCTCACAAAACATGCATTTTTACGTAGAATGCAGTTGAAACTTATTGAACCTAGTCCTGCTTCTGTTTTTCCTCTGCCTGTATGAGACATGTGTGACTGAGAGAAAGGGGTATGATCTGTTCTATCGCAGTTTCCCTGAGAAATCCAAGAAGTCATGTGAAGGGCTGCCACAAATCACCCTTATGCTTGGGTACTTGTGAGGTGCTGTTAGCTGGCTGGAAGGGTTAGGCCAACAACTGCCACATGGCGCAGGATCAGACTCAGTCCCTCGTGCTCAGTGGTGCTGCTTCCCGAATCCAGCAGTCTTGTCACCATCACAAGAGTCTCTCAACGACACCAGCCTGGAACAGAACACACCAACACTGATGGTCTTTCCAGGTTCTTGCCCTCCTTAGTGATGAGAACTCCCAAGAGGTTGGATAGCTCTCCCCACTTTCAGCTGGGGGGACACGTGTTAGACCTTGCAACTGTTGGCATGGTTATCACTGCATTTCCACTTCTGACCTCCTGTTTTTGATCTTGTGCTGAATTTCATTTTTGCTAGTTTTAGGACTCTGGGCACACTATGTAGGAGGCTGGCTCAGTTTATGGTGTACACTTATGGTGTGGCACCCTATACTGAGTCCAGGCAACCCTTAGTGATATTGACTATGTGTCCAGATAGCAAAAGCTCTCTACGGGTAGCTGTGGCAAGCAGCTGAAGCTTATCCAAGAGGAATGTAAAGCACATGCAATACCACAGTAGTCAGACAGGGACATCATCTATCTAGCCTAACCAGTCTCATGCTCCCAGGGGCCTCTGCTCATCTTGTTGTCAAGATGGCAGAGTCAAGTGGCCTCCCTAGGTGAGGAGCTGGACAGGGGAGAAGTCATTCCCCTGTCCTTTGTGCAGTTTCATGCCAGAGCAGGAACAGGGGGTTCTTGAACTGGTGCAAAGCGGATTATGCAAGGAGGGCATGAAATGTGCCCTTCAAAGCAGTCTGGTGGCACTCAGAGGCCACCTTGTCCCAGCCTAATACACAGGGGGAAGTGGTCACACCTCTCCCTTGCAGGAAATCATTTGTTTTGCCTCTCCAGCCTGAGCCAAGCTCACCAACAGAAGGGCAGAACAGTGTCTTGGGTCAGCAGCAGTGTGGGCAGCTGGACCCCGTAATGCTGCATAGAGAGAAGTGAGGGTCCTCTAGGTAACCCCCGAGTTCATTGTATCATGCAACTAGCACTGGAATTGGTATATTTGCATGATTCCAACATGTTTGATACCAAACATGCCTAGGTTCGGAGACGCCGTTATGTACTTGGACCACTAGTGTTGACCAGTGTCAAATACATACCTTAAGATTGCTTCCCCGCACTTACAGAGTCCAAGAAATGAGGTCTGGGCTCTGTAGGGGCAACCTTCTTATGCAGGGGTACCCTCACACTTAGGGACATGCACCCTGCCCTTGGGCTGAAGGGCCTACCAAAGGGGTGACTTACAGTGTCTAAGTGCAGTGACCAGCATATAAGGCAAGCCTAATATCTGTGGTGAAAGGGTGCATGCACAATTTCACCCACGCTGCAATGGCAGACCTGCAGACACCATTTGCATGGGTCCCCATGGGTGGCACAATACATGATGCAGCCCATGGGGGACCCCTGGTATACCAATGCCCTGGGTACATAAGTACCATATACTAGGGACTTACTTAGTTGCACCAGTATGTCAATTGTGAAGGTTCTTGGTTTTTTAATCTCTCTGGTTTAGTGAACTTCTGTTTTAAATCTTCACTCTTGTTACCCAAATCTTTCCTGGTATGGGTCACATCTTGCCCCTAAAAAGATCTTTTAAAAGCTATTCCCCATCATCACTGAACGTAGTCATAATCACAAAATGTCTGGGTTAAGGGAGTGCAGGTATGTCACCAATTGGATCCAAAAAGAATAAAAGGTAGCAGTGGTAGAGCAAATACCGCACTTCCTGTTTGTAGCCAATTGATACAGATAAGTATTCTTCGTCCGCTAAATTGGTAGGAGACACCACGCTACCCACATAGTGTTAAAAGCGTTGTGAGAGAAGCTTCCACACCCACATATATATACATAAAATCCTAGAGAAAAAACATGTAATTTCAATAGTAATAACAAGACAATATAATTTGCCCAATGAGTAAACAAAAACATCGAAGCCCATCAAGGGAATTAGGTTGTTTAATCCACACAGAAAAGGCAGCCGACACATGTTTCATCTCTTGATGACTTTTTCAAGGCTGCGAAAACATATGGAAATACATAAACCAGATCATTAAGCAAATTCCCAAACATTACTGAAAACTGATCCCTTCGTGAAGAGGGCCGTTATCAGCCCCAGTTCACCATAAAAAGTGGAATGCACCGGAAGTGTGTTTCAATAGTCTTGGCACCTAGAAAGAATACAAAGATAAGATGTTGTGCCAGGAAATGACCCCAAACTCGTGAGCCAAAAAGGGTGCAAGGCATTCAGAAACTTAATGACTCCTGTGATGGTCAGAGCGTTCTACATGGCACAAGAGCACAAAGAAAAATATATATTGGAGAAGGTGTCATAACATGTAATTACCTCAGGAAAAAAAAAATCTGAGTCCTCAAAATGCTGACATCAAGAAAGTGTATTGGGTGGAGTATATTACACACTGTATCAGCAGAAAAAACACCTCCTAATGATTGAAAACAGTAAATTAAAGCCCTGCATACACACAACAAAAACAAGAATGGAGGGAAGGAATGGGAATCATTTAAACTAACAACCTCAAATGTATGTGAAAAGGCCAGTCAATATTCCACAGCCTCATACGTGTGTAAAGTCTAATCACACAGCGCTGATCATTACATGCCACCGCCACAGGACCAGTCAGCACACACTCCCTGTACCTCTCAGATGTAGCGAAAGGCTAAAGTCTAAAAATATACACCTGAAACTAGGAAGTCTGTAGCCCAATGGATTAAAGGCAGCTTTCAATTTGGAGGAGCCCTGATAAGTCTCCTGTATATATGTGGAGCAAAAATACAAAGAAACAGAGGTCTTCATCTTTGTACATCGCTCCACAAGCATAACAACTCGGGAATTCTAAACGTAACTTTACCACAAACATGCATTTTCACCTGTTCATCAGCCAGTGTGCGGCTCCACAATAACGGTATGGGTGCCCACGCCAAAGTCCCACATGTTATAAGTTAAAGAAATGAACATTGTCACAGGGGGACTACATATCCCAGACTGCTCTTTGGCCCCAGGAGGTGGCCATTTTCTGCCACAGCTGCTCCCACTCACCACACCAACGAGCGCTATAAAGAGCTAGGGAGCTCTCCGCAGCTCGGGACACGCTATCACCAGGAGGGGGACTACATATCCCAGACTGCTCTTTGGCCTCAGGAGGCTTTCTGCCACAGCTGCTCCCACTCGCCACACCAAGGAGCACTATAAAGGTCTAGGGAGCTCTCCACAGCACGGGACGCACTATCACCAGGAGGCAGACTACATATCCCAGACTGCTCTTTGGCCCCGGGAGGCGGCCATTTTCTGCCATAGCTGCTCCTACTCACCACACCAACGAGTGCTATAAAACGCTAGGGAGCTCTGCACAGCGCGAGGCATGTTATGCCACGATCAAGCAAAGCCCGGCCAAGGATGGGCCTGTCCACACTCGTCGGAGCCCGAAGGAGGCTGGGCTGGGACACCCCCCCTAACATTTACTATCAAGTAGGCTTTGCTGGTGCTTTCCTCTTACTGTTGTAACATCTTGCAGGCTGCTCTATTCATCTAACTGACTATCAAGTACTTATCTATGGATCAAAGCACATTTGATGGGCAAAAGAAAAGTGATTGAGGGTGGGGCAGGGATGGTGTTAAAAAAAACAGAAAAGGCTAAAGCATCCAGCGAACAATTGTGTTATGGATAGAATTGATAATCTATTGGGTAAATGTTAAGAAATCTTAACCTCTTCCCCGGATAGCATCTCCTATGATACTGAGTCCAAGCGCTCCCCAGTTAGGAAGGGGGCATGTCACAAGAAAATTCAAGATACGTTTAATAAATGTGGACAACAGGCTTCAACTACTACAGGGCAGGGGGAGGGCAGAAATATCATCACCCATCTTTCCTCAATATCAGTGAATGAGTCTTCACTTGCTGTTAGTGATGCTCTTCAATATACCAACCGCTTCAGCCCCCTAATCAATATTTCAGACCCACACGACGATCCTGACTTACGTACCATGGTGGGTGGGATAGTTGAGACTAACGTGAACTCAGTTCGACCCAATGCTCAGTACATCTCATATATACAAGATCTAAAGAGTGAGGTGTCAGAGCTTAAATCTATGGTAAATTCTTTAATTTCAATAGTCAAGCAGTTAATTCCTTTAGACGCCACAACCATCATGAATTGTGTTTGTAGTCCCATGCCTAATATTTCGGGACCTTCGGTGAAGTTGCCCAAATTGGCCATGACCAGTTGCAATAATAGTCATATTTGTGTTTCCTGTCCTGCTGCTGTTGGCTCAGCACTTAGTGCTGGCCAACCTCCAGCAGGCGACATGACTGGGAACTCTTATCATCTTTCCACACATAACAGCTTAGGGGTAGACGAGGAACCAAGGTTCTGTTGTCAAATTTCTAAACCTACGAATGACACTGTTCCAAATCACGCTGTACAGCCTGTTACTGACCAGCTCCAACTTAACAACACTGTTCTAATGGTTAAGGTCCCTAAATTACATCCACTGGCCCAAAGGGAAGTGGAAGATTCTGTCAGAAACAAGGCTATCCATTGGATTCGCCCTGTGAGAGATTGCTATTCTGTAATACGTGAAGATATCATTGGAACAGTTAAAAGGTCCAATCCAGATACACGCTATGATATGATAAAGCTGACACTTAAGGACGGGAACATGGTGGATAATTTGGTGGCCCTCGATGCAAGGACAAGTGCTCTGGGGCAATCTTGTATTCAGTTCAAATACCCTAGGCCTCCCTCGCACCATGGGTCCCGGCTTACCCACCATTCATCAGGTAATCTATCTGTTCTCAATGAGAACGATTGACTTGAAGTACCATCTGAAACCATTGTTAAATTAACCTCTGACTCAAACAAAACAATTGTCTCTGGTCTGGTTGCTTCTTCTAACATTGATGCCACATGCACTCATGCTCCTCTTTTTGATAGACCCCATTAGTCTACTCAGGACCAATTGCTCAACTGTGATAACATCGCACTCTCATTTCCTCATGGACCACACCTGTCATTCCAGAAACAGGTAACTAAGTGTGAGAACATTACATCTATGGTCAGATCAGCTTCCCTAGAAAGATTCCGCAAGCCAACCCAAGACCTACTGGGCAATCGTGATAGTGCTGCACCCCCCCTCCAACAATTCCACTTGCCAAATCAAAATCTGGTAGCCAATCATGTGAATATCACATCTGTGGTCAGGGCAGTTCCCCAAAACGATGGGGTGTGATATGTTTCTTGGAACGTGGCAGGTTTTAGATCTGTTCTCCCCCTTCCAATCTTTACGTCTTTTATTGAGGAACATGACCTATGTCTCCTCCAGGAGACATGGTCAATTGATCCACTTTTTCCGACGGGTTACCTAAATTTTTATTTTCCTGCTCTCCCTAGCACCAGGGGTAGTCCTCCTGGTGGCTTAACTCTTTGGGGCAGAACATCATTAAATTGTCGCATATCTCAGCTATCCATCAATTCCCCTGACTTATTTGGTCTTCGACTGTCATTTGGGGCAAACAAAATTGTGATCATTTTTAATATCTAGACAGGTAGCAGGGGGGCTGGGCTTCCAAAACCCTTTGTGTCCTGGAGCTATTTCTGCGCAATTGTCCCTGGCATTATAAAATCATTGCGGCAGGTAACCTTAATGTCACATTTGAACCTCTCAATCGGGGTGATCTTGGGTTCACTTATAAGGAGGCTTGGGCATGGTCTATTCCCGCCTTGGACATTCCGCCCATCAAAAGTTGGTCACAAGTTGCTGTTCAGGTAAAGTCTTTGACTGTTGAATTTGGGCTCAGGGCACTCAATGGCAGGACCAAATCTGATACAAAAGCCCCCCATACTTATGACAAGGTTACCACACTAGCAGAATCGATTAATGTCTAGTTGACATAAGATGGTGGCCCCTAGCCATTGACATGACGGTTATTGAGAGATCTGAGAGCAATCATAACCCACTCTCAGTCCATCTGTCTGCTTTATGCAACCATATGTTTATGATTAATGCCCCAGCTACAGCACCTGAGAAAAATGGTTTGACTAATGACAAACACCACCTGCAGTGGAATAAGGTTCTGGCCTGACCAGATATTATTCGTGCTGCGAATGATGTTTTGTAGACCTCACTGAGGTGTTTAGAGGTGGGTTCCGCCATCCCCAATGAGCAAACAAGTTTAACTCACACCTCATGCTTTGATGGCATTGCGGTCCATTTTACTGTAGACATAGGCCCTCATTACAACATTGGCAGTAAATGCCGCCAACTTATTGTAACTGCGTCGGTATACCGTTATGGGTATTATGACCCACACAGGGAAATCTGCCACTATACAAACACCCACACAAGTCCGCCAGACCAAAGGTCAGTGATAAACTGGTGGTACCAAAACCCACATCGTTACACCAACAGAAATACGCCCACATTATCAGGACCCATGAATCACCGCAGCGGTCTTTCAACCGCGGTAAACCATTGGCGGTACACACTGCCGCCCTCAAAATACACGCACACTAACCAAACTACACCACATTGGACAATTCAAACTACTCACACCTGACACACATACACACACCACACCCACACACTCAGACCACTATAAAACACATACCCACCTTACCCACAACCCTTTCAATGAAAAAAAAGATTGCTAACTGAGAGGGAGACAAGCCAGGAGCACCCACTCAATCTGAGCCACAGAACACCATCACCCATACACCATCCACGCACCTCACAGCACACACCCCAACACATCACCCCACACATACCACTCACACCACATCCATGACACCCCAAAGACAAACCAAGTTTTCAGGGGAGGAGGTAAGGGTCATGGTGGAGGAAATCATCCAGGTAGAGCCACAGCTATTCGGATCACAGGAGCAGCAGACGTCTATTGCTAGGAAGATGGAGCTATGGCGGAGAGTCGTGGACAGGCTCAACGCCGTGGGACAGCACCACAGAACAAGGGATGACATCAGGAAGAGGTGCAACGACCTCCGGGGGAAGGTTTGTTCCATGGTTGCAAGACTCCAGGTAGCCGTACAGAGGACTGGCGGTGGGCCCCCACCTCCTCCCCGACAACTAACAACATGGGAGGAGCAAGTCTTGGCAATAATGCATTCTGAGGGCCTCGCAGGAGTAGCAGGAGGACTAGACTCTGGTAAGTCAAATCTTTGCTATTATATCCCCCACCCTACCTGCATGCCATCACAAACTCCTACCCCTACCCTCACCCCCATCACTCCACCACCTCACATATACCCCAATATCACAACCTACCCATCCCAATACCAAGCCCTGCATGCAACACCAATGCATGGGCACCTGTCAACATGAGGGCAGTGCGCGCTCTATGGACGACTAAAATGCAAAAAGCCAGCCTTTATGCAAGAGCATAATTCATGCATTGTGTTTATATGCAGTATGTTAACCTTTTGCATTGCAGACTTTAACCTTGAAAAACACTATTAATGATGTTTGCAATAACTGTTCCTTTGCAAGGTATTGCTGCAGACTTACTGAGTGTGTTAGGGTGTGGTCCCTTTCTAGGACCTTCCAGAAGCTTTCTCTGCAGCATGACTGGGTGTGGTTGTGGGCTGGGCCAGACGGTATATAAGGGAGCCAGCCCAGCTCCACGTGCTCACTATTCAGAGATCCCGGTGCAGAGCAGCAGCATTTTCCGGAGCTCCTGTTCCAGAGGCCTACCTTGGCGTTCCAGACCTGCCCCGCATTCTTCTGGTGATCCTTGAGCAGGGTAGTAAGACGGAGAACGGGCTGGGCCCCCGACCCGTTCTAAGAGACTCTTGAGTGTTGGGGCCTACTCATGAAACTTTCAGAGTACGCGAATCATTGCTCTGATTCAGATCTTGGTGTTCAGATCGGCAAAGGCTTGCGCGATCATTTCATGGCATTTGCATATTCTTGTTGAGACCGGCAGTGTGTGCGATTCATTCCCGCATTTAAACCTTGATGTTCAGATGGCTAACAGAGTGCGCAATCATTTCATGGCACTTGCATATTCTTGTTGGGATCGTCAGTGTGCGCGATTCATTCCTGCATTTAAACCTTGATGTTCAGATCGCTTACAGAGTGCGCAATCATTTCATGGCAGTTGCAGATTCTTGTTGAGATCGGCAGTGTGCGCGATTCATTTCCGCATTCAAACCTTGATGTTCAGATCGCTTACAGAGTGCGCGATAATTTCATGGCATTTGCAGATTCTTGTTGGGATCGTCAGTGTGCACGATTCATTCCCGCATTTAAACCTTGATGTTCAGATCGCTTACAGAGTGCGCGATCATTTCATGGCATTTGCATATACTTGTTGGAATCGGCAGTGTGCGTGATTCATTTGCCTCATTTAAACCTAGGTGTTCAGATCACTTACAGTGTGCGCGATCATTTCATGGCATTTGCATATACTTGTTGCAATCGGCAGTGTGCGCGATTCATTTCCCGCATTTAAACCTAGGTGTTCAGATCGCTTACAGTGTGCGCAATCATTTAATGGCAATTAAAACTTCGATGTGTAGTGTTTCCTGAACTGCACACGATTATCCAGGGCCTTTGAATTTTCTGCAAAGGTGTTAAATTCAAGATGTTACATTCTTTGTGCATATTAAGTCCTTAGCACAATTCCTATTGTTTTCCAGGGAATGTTCAGATTACCTTTTGTCCTCATGTAATGATGCAATGTTTTGTTCTGAAACATTATTCTAGAAGGTTCGTATATTCCTAGACAGTATGTGATATTTCATGAAAAGTTCATATGAAACATTATAGTATTAACCATTCTTGATTCCTTCCCAGGTACCCAGCTGCCTTGAGGTCTAGTTATAGTCCTTCCTTAAGTTATCGATGGTTACAGTATGACAACGCTTAGAATCATAGGGGGTCAATACAACATTGGCGGTAAAAGCCGCTTACTGCCGTGCAGAAGACCGCCAACACACCGCTGCGGAATACCGCCACTGCCATTATGACCCACAGCTTGGAATCCGCCAAAATCTAGACACCCACACAAGTCTGCCACACCAAAGGTCAGTGATAAACTGGCGATAACAAAACCGACACGGTCACGCCAACAGGAATACGCCCACACTATCACGACCCACGAATCCACACGGTGGTCTTTCAACCGCGGTATTCCATTGCCGGTACACACCGCTGCGCTCAAAATACACACACATCTACAAAACAAAACCACATTGGAAAACTCAAAATACACACACCTGATACACATACACACACCACACCCAATACACTATAAAACACCCACCCACATCCCCCACAAACCCTTATGACAACAATTGCGACAGAAGGCCAGAGAGAGACACCACCAGAAAGAACAATAGCATCCACAGGCACTCAACAACATCACTCCCACAACATCCATGCACCTCACACAACACACCTCTAAATATCACCCCACACATCCCAACACACACCACCCCACACATCACCCACACCACCCCATGGCACCGCAAAGACACCCCAGGTTTTCTGAGGAGGAGCTCAGGGTCATGGTGGAGGAAATGATCCGGATAGAGCCACAGCTATTCGGATCACAGGTACAGCACACCACCATAGCTAGGAAGATGGAGCTATGGCGAAGAATCGTGGACAGGATCAACGCAGTGGGACAGCACTCAAGAACTAGGGATGACATCAGGAAGAGGTGGAACGGCCTACGGGGGAAGGTGTGTTCCGTGGTCTCAAGACACCAGATTGCGGTTCAGAGGACTGGCGGCAGACCCCCACCTCCTCCCCCAGAACTCACTACATGGGAGGAGCAGGTGTTGGCTATACTGCATCCTGAGGGCCTCACAGGAGTAGCTGGAGGAATGGACTCAGGTAAGTCAAACCTTTAACTACTTCATCCCCCACCCACCTGCATGCTATCACATACCCACACCCTCGCCCTCATCCCATCACTCCAAATCCTCACATATGTTCCAATATCACATCCCAAACCCAAGCCCTGCATGTAACACCAAAGCATGGACACCCATCACCAAAGCATGTCCACTGCACATACCCATACACCCCCTAAACCATTAACACACAAGGTCCCACACAAGAATGGAAGCACTGGGGTACAGGGTCACCCACCCATTGCACACCATGGCACACACAGATGCAATAATCATGCCTTTACACCCCTGCAGGACCCCTATCCAACGTCACCGGACAGGAGGGTCCAGACATGTCCACTCCACCCACAGAAGAGGCCCACAGTGATGACAGCAGCTCTGTCCAACTGGATCTAAATGACCAGCCCGGCCCATCTGGGACCTTCGGACAGTCGGTTCCCGTCACACTGGCACAGGCCACTACAGAGCTTCCCCCCTCTGGAAACACCAGCACAGCACCCACCCAGCGGTCCCATATCTCTGTCCCCAGTACACGTCAAGCAGCAGTGTGTCCACCACTTCAGGGAACCCAGGCTAACCCACCACCACAACAACACCATGGACCTGGGGGCAGTGGTAGTGGGCACACGGTTCAGGGGACAGAGGCCCAGGGAAACAGGGGAACTGGGAGGGCTGCTATGCGACAAGTGGAGGACAGGCCCAGGTACTGGCCAAGTTTCAGGAGACCCAGCGGCTGCAGGAGGAACAGTATTTGGGGTTCAGGGAGGACCTCAAATCCATCAATTACACCCTGGGTACCATTGTAGGGGTGCTGAAGGAACTCGTCAACACCAGGAGGGACTCTGTGGCACAACAAGGGGCCCCTGGCACTAGCATGGACGATGAACTGCCCACCACCTCCGCCGGCGCTAGTGGACAGGAAGCACCGTCACAGGGCCACAACACCAGCACCCCACCCCCTGCAGATGGAGAACCACCCCGCAAGCGGTCCCTGAGATCCAGGACAAAGACAGAGAACAATGCCAAGACCCCCGCCAAGAAATGAGACCACCCTGATTGTCATCCTTCTGTCCCACTTTGTCACCCTGTCCATCTATCAACTGCCCCAGCTCCACTTCCTATGCCCCTTTGGACAATGCACCTGTGAGACTAATAGACTGGACTCTGCCATGGACATTCCTCCACCATCACCCCTGACCATTTTACAACCCCCTCCACTATTTAGCACTTATATAAAAACCCATAAATTACAAAACAATCTGGAGTCAGTCTGTGCTTTCGAAAATGTGTATTAGCAATAACAGTGGCAAAATGCTATATCCAATGTAATGTCAAGATACCTATGTCACACAGCTCTAGTTCATGTGGAAACAAAGCAGAGGTCACACAGTGGGACCCACATCTGTGAAATTGAAAGGGAAAGTGACAACTCAGTGTCCATACACTGGGTGAAAATGACAGACAGATGAGAGGTAGAAGAATTAAATCAGATGTAGCAGGCAGTGTTGTCTTCTTACCTGTGTCTCACTGGAAGTATTGCTGGATCACCGTGTTCCTGTTGTCTATGTCCTCTTCTTCTGCTTCCTCGTCTTCACTGTCAACAGGCTCCACAGCTGCCACAAGACTTCCATCTGGACCATCCTCCTGCAGAAAAGGCACCTGTCGTCGCAAAGCCAAGTTTTGAAGCATACAGCAGGCCACGATGATCTGGCACACCTTCTTTGGTGAGTAGAATAGGGAACCACCTGTCATATGGAGGCACCTGAAATTGGCCATCTGGAGGCCAAAGGTCCTCTCTATAATCCTCCTAGTCCGGCCATGGGCCTCATTGTAGCATTCCTCTGCCCTTGTCCTGGGATTCCTCACTGGGGTCAGTAGCCATGACAGGTTGGGGTAACCAGAGTCACCTGCAAATGGCGAGGGACATCTGTTAGACACACACTAACTCTTAGGGACATCCCCAGACCCAGACACCTAGTCACACTGTATTGGGTCGATGTTCTCACCTAATAGCCACACACAGTGCCTCTGGAGTTGCCCCATCACATAAGGGATGCTGCTATTCCGCAGAATGTAAGCGTCATGCACTGAGCCAGGAAATTTGGCATTCACATGGGAGATGTACTGGTCGGCCAAACACACCATCTGCACATTCATAGAATGGTAACTCTTCCGGTTTCGGTTCACCTGCTCACTCCTGCGGGGGGTACCAAGGCCACATGTGTCCCATCAATGGCACCTATGATGTTGGGGATATGTCCCAGGGCATAAAAGTCACCTTTCACAGTAGGCAAATCCTCCACCTGAGGGAAAACAATGTAGCTACGCATGTGTTTCAGCAGGGCAGACAACACTCTGGACAACACGTTGGAGAACATAGGCTGGGACATCCCTGATGTTATGGCCACTGTGGTCTAAAAAGACCCACTTGCCAGGAAATGGAGTACTGACAGCACCTGCACTAGAGAGGGGATTCCTGTGGGATGGCGGATAGCTTAAATCAGGTCTGGCTCCAACTGGGCACACAGTTCCAGGATTGTGGTACGATCACGTCTGTAGGTGATAATTACATGTCGCTCCTCCATTGTCGACAGGACCACCAGTGGTTTGTACCCCGGTGGATGCCGCCATCTCCTCACCTGTCCCAGCGGACGTGCTCTATGGAGGAGAACAGCGAGCAGAGAGTCAACCAACACTGAGGCACGTAAACACAACTTAATTGGAAAATGTTTTAAAATCGACATATGGCTGCATTAGTGTTTAAGCAAGGCCTAGATATGTGTGATGCAGTCATAAATAATGCCATGTGGCCCCCTGAAATGGCAGCTGCCTGACCTGTAATGTGGGACAAGGGCATATGTGGTAACTGCGCTTGCGTTGTACACTGTTGCGGTAGGCGGTCGAAGACCGCGGCGCAATCCTGCATTAGTTAACATTGGACCCTATGGGTCCCAGGAGCCAATGACGATGTATGCCGGCGGTGACGGTACGCACTGCTGCGGACGTCACCGCCATTTCCTCTCTGTTCAATCACTTGATACCTGATCTTCGACAGGAGAGGACCTACACTGCAAGTGCTGCTGTGAGCTCAGTCTGGAAGAGACACTGGCTTGTGTGTCTGGGGAAAGGGACCCTGCCTTCAGCACGAAGGAGTTGGAAAAAATAGTGGATGGATTCCTCCCCCAGTACACGCTACTCTATGGTCCTCCAGACAAACAGGTGAGTACACTGTGAGCATGCTGTATGGGCAATGCCTGTTTGGAGTGGTGTGGATGAAAGACAGAGGGGGGGGAGAATGAGGCGTGCATGAAACGACGGTGAGTGCATGTGCGTCATGGCAAGGGTAGGGATGCGGGCCAATGACTGTGACGGTGCGGACGGTTATATCTTCTCCTTTTCCCCTGTACTATTCCTGTAGGTCAGCACCGACCAGAAGAAGGATATTTGGTATGCCATCACCAAGGAAGTCCGGACCCTGGGGGTCTAACACAGACGGAGCACCCACTGCCAGAAAAGATGGGAGGACATTCGCCGCTGGAGCAAGAAGACGGAGGAGGCCCAGCTGGGGATGGTCTCCCAACATGGGAGGGGTGCCCATCACACCATGACACCCCGGATGTTCCCGATCCTGGCGGTGGCGTACCCGGAGTTGGATGGGCGCTTGAGGGCATCACAGCAGCCACAAGGGGGTGAGTACACTCTCATTCAGCTGATTCAGCGCGCATTGTAGGTGTCTGGGTGGGGGAGGTGGGCTGTGGGTTCCCCTAGGCCAGGGCGAGTTTAGTAGGCAAGGTCCCTTCTTAAGGCAGGCCCTGTGGCACCCCACCTGTGTACAGAGCCAACTACACCTAGTCAGGCTCCTGTGACTTCCATGTGTGCAGCAATCGAGCATAGCCTTGTAACTTATGTCCCTGTGATTGATTAGGGAACTCCAAGTGCACGGCGTAGTGCAGGGGGCTTCTGTGTCTGTAGTGTCCGCCAACGGTAGTGGTATTGGATGCACTCAACATGTCTTTCTTCTGTCTTCCCCCCCCTTTTTGTGGTCTCCCTGTGCCTGTGTGCATTAGCATCATCAGGCGGAGGAGCAGTGACACCGGAGCAGGAGGGAGCTGCAACCCACATGGCCCTGGAGGGTGACACAACAGAGTCAGAAACCACCAGTGGGACAGAGGGCGAGGGGAGCTCCACGGCGGGGACAGGAGCTGAGACCAGCGACACAGACTCCTCCTCTGATGGGAGCTCCCTTGCGGAGGCGGGCCCCTCTGTGCCCCCCGCATCTACAGGTACAGCCATCACCCCCCCTACCAGCACCGCCCTCCCAGCAGTCCCTCAGCGTTTGCAATGTGGCCGCTCACCCAGGATGGTGGGCATCTCCTTCGCCCCAGGCACCGCAGTCCCTGCCCCTGTCCGCCCTGCTGCCCTCAGTGAGGAGGCCATTGACCTCCGCAGGTCCCTCACTGTTGGGCAGTCTACCATTTTGAATGCCATCAAGGGTGTAGAGAGGCAGTTGCAATAGACCAATGCATACCTGGAGGGTATTCATTCTGGTCAGGCAGCCCATCAGTGAGCTTTTCAGACTCTGGCCTCAGCACTGATGGCAGCCATTGTCCCTGTCTCTAGCCTACCCCCTCCAACTTCCTCCACCCAGACCCAAACCCCTGTACCTCAGCCTATCCCAAGCACACCATCAGACCAGCATGCACACACGTCAACACACAAGGGAAGCTCAGGCAAACTCAATCACCACACATCCCACAGGCACTCACGCAAGCATCATACACATGCAGACATACCAACAGCCACTGCCTCCACTGTGTCCCCCTCCTCCTCGTCTCCCTCCTCCCTCCCAGTCTCGTCTCCACTCACACCTGCATGCACTACATCTTCAGCCACTACCTCCATCACCAGCACACCCACCACCACACCCCGCTCACGTGCAGTCACCACCCCCACTACCATTCACACATCCCCTGTGGCCTCTCCCAGTGTGTCTGTGAGCCCACCTCCCAAGGTACACAAACGCAGCCACACACCCACCCAACAGCCATCCACCACACGACAGCCTCCAGCCCATGCACCTTCACCCAAAGTCACCAAACGTACGCCTCCTACAACCACTACCTCTTCCCCCACTCCCAAACCCCCTCCATCTACCCGTCCCAGTGTGTCCAAAAAACCTTTCCTGTCCAACCTTGACCTCTTCCCCTCACCTCCCCCACCCCTTCATTCTCCTAGGGCCCGCCTCTCCAGGTCCCAACCCAGCGCCTCAGCCACAACATCTGTGGGAACAGTGGTGCCAGTAGTAACCGGTTTCTGGAGTGCGCCAGGCAGCAGGGCAGCCAGTGTGCCAAGGAGCCAGAGCACAGACAGTCCCCCACCTCAAAAGCACAAAAAGTTGGCCAGTGCCTGGCGGGAGAGAGGAAAAAAATCTTCCACCAAAGCCTCTCCCAGGGGTACAGTTGGGAGTGTGGAGACAGCTACGCCACCATCCAAGGTGGGGAAGGGACACAGTAAAACAGGCAAGTCTGGGAAAACCTGCACGGCGGACAAGACCGCCACAAGCACTGCTGCCAAGGACACCGCCACCACAAGCACTGCTGCCAAGGACACCGCCACCACAAGCACCACTGCCAAAGACACCGCCACCACAAGCACCGCTGCTAAGGACACCTCTGCCACCAGCACCGCTGAACAGGACACCGCCGCCACCAGCACCGCTGAACAGGACACCGCCGCCACCAGCACCCTGAACAGGACACCGCCGCAACAAGCACCGCTGAACAGGACACCACCGCAACAAGCACCGCAGGCCAGTGAGCGCCAAAGATTCCGACGCTACTGAGGCCGCCACGAGCACGATGAAGCACTCTGGGCACAAAGCCCCCTCCAGAACCAGTGGAGAAAGGCATCCACTACCTCTGTCCTTGGCAGGATGAAACACTCTGGGCACAAAGCCCACTCCAGAACCAGTGGAGAAAGGCATCCACTACCTCTGTCCTTGGCAGGATGAAGCACTCTGGGCACAAAGCCCCCTCCAGAACCAGTAGCAATTCACATCCACTACCTCAGTCCTTGGCAGGATGAAGCAATCTGGGCACTAAGCCCCCTCCAGAACCAGTGGAGAAAGGCATCCACTACCTCTGTCCTTGGCAGGACGAAGCACTCTGGGCACACAGCCCCCTCCAGAACCAGTGGATAAAGGCATCCACTACCTCTGTCCTTGGCAGGATGAAGCACTCTGGGCACAAAGCCCCTTCCAGAACCAGTGGAGATTCACATCCACTACCTCAGTCCTTGGCAAGATGAAGTACTCTGGGCACAAAGCCCCCTCCAGAACCAGTGGAAAAAGGCATCCACTACCTCTGTCCTTGGCAGGATGAAGCACTCTGGGCACAAAGCCCCCTCCAGAACCAGTGGAGAAAGGCATCCACTACCTCTGTCCTTGGCAGGATGAAGCACTCTGGGCACAAAGCCCCCTCCAGAACCAGTAGAGATTCACATCCACTACCCCAGTCCTTGGAAGGATGAAGCACTCTGGGCACAAAGCCCCCTCCCGAACCAGTGGAGACTCACATCCACTACCTCAGTCCTTGGCAGGATGAAGCACTCTGGGCACAAAGCCCCCTCCAGAACCAGTGGAGAAAGGCATCCACTACCTCTGTCCTTGGTAGGACAAAGCACTCTGGGCACAAAGCACCCTCCAGAACCAGTGGAGAAAGACATCCACTTGAGAGACTGTGGCATTGTACTCCCCAGGATGCAGCAGTGGGCAAACCACCCACTGGAGAGGCTTGAGAGACTGTGGCTTTGCACTCCCCAGGATGCAGCAGTGGGCAAACCACCCACTTGAGAGACTTGAGAGACTGTGGCTTTGCACTCCCCATGATGCAGCAGTGGGCAAACCACCCACTGGAGAGACTTGAAAGACTGTGGCTTTGCACTCTCCAGGATGCAGCAGTGGGCAAACCACCCACTGGAGAGACTTGAGAGACTGTGGCTTTGCACTCCCCAGGAGGCAACAGTGGGCAAGCCTCCCACTTGAGAGACTTGAGAGACTGTGGCTTTGCATTCCCCAGGATGCAGCAGTGGGCAAATCACCCACTGGAGAGACTTGAGAGACAGTGGCTTTGCACTCCCTAGGATGCAGCAGTGGGCAAACCCCCACTGGAGAGACTTGAGAGACTGTGGCTTTGCACTCCCCAGGATCCATCAATGGGCATGGAGCCCCCTCGTGGATCTGGCGTTGTGCACTCATCTGGCTTAGGTGCCCCCCCTTCCATTCCCCCTGAGGTACCTGTTGTATTTCTATCTGATGCCCCAGCAGTGTTCTCTTCGTTTTTTATCGGGTATTGAGTGTGGGCCTCGCCCATGCATTTTGGGCCCAGTGGTCCATGAACTATGATGGTGGAATATCTTGGAGTTGTATTCTTGGTGTATATATTTGTTTCTAGTGTAAATATATGTATATGAATGTATATATTTTTGATTACTGTTTTTTAATAGATTACAAACATTCAACTAATTTCCTTTTGTCCTTGCATTCTTCCAGGGGGAGTTGGGGTTGTTAATGTAAAGTATCAACATGTACTTGTGTACTTGTGTGTGTGTTGTAGTGGGTGAGGGTGGGAGTGTTGTGTGTTGCGTGTGTATGTCACTCTTTTTTCCCTCCCCCCTCCCCTGTGTCGTAGGTGCAGTACTCACCGTGGTCTTCGCCGCCATCTTTGTTGTTCCTGGTAGAGAAGCAGGAAGATAAAGGCTGGCAGCATCTGGAGCTCAGGTTCCATGGCGTCCTGATTCCTCATGGGGTGTGTAGAGGTGAGCGTTTTCCCTTCCAAGTCCTGTTTCCGCCATGTTTTTGTTCGCGGTGAATCCGCCCCAGAAAAGGTGGTGGATTGGACTGTTGTAATACAGTGGGCGGAACCTTGTTTTCTGCCTGTCTGTTGGCGGTGACCGCCGCAGTGTTTGTTTTTACCGCCGTGGCGGTCAGAGTGTTAAAGTGGCTGTCTATGTTGGCGGTTTCCGCCACGGTTGTGATTCCAATTTTTTTACCGCCGGCCTGTTGGCGGTTTTACTGCCGTTTTAACACCGACCGCCAGGGTTGTAATGACCACCATAGTCTAATGAAAATCAATATGATAATATCTTGATATTGTGTTGTTTAACCTTTTGCTTCCTACAGGTCTCCTTCCCAGCTGTTCCCTTCCTAATCCCCCTTTCCCCTGCTTGGACCCTCTCAGGCTCTGTGATATTTCTATCAGAGTTTTGGAGCTGTCTAGTGGTGGACATGTTGGGAGTGTACGCAGGCCCCGAGAATCTGGTCTCCCTGACAGCACCCATCACAGGCCTGCATGGACACCCATCGCTAAAGCATGCACATTAGAGAAAATCACCTAGCCCTCAAAATCACCACTCCCACAAGGCAAAGCTGACAGGGCAATCACAACCATACAGGGAAACACACCCATGCACAAAATGGCACACAAAGTTACAATAACACTGCATTTACATCCCCACAGGACCCCCACTCAACGTCACTGGAAAGGAGGTGCTACCAACATCCAGCCCTCCCCCAGAAGAGGCCCACAGTGATGACAGCAGCTCTGCATGCCTGGATCACGATGACCAACCTGGCCATCAGGGACCTCTGGACATTCGGTTACCCTGCCACAGTCCCATACCACCACAGAGGCTCCCTCCTCAGGAAACACCAGCACAGCACATCCCCAATGTGCCCATACCACTGTCCCCAGGACACGTCAATCAGCAGTGTATCCACCACTACAGGTACCCCAGGCAACCCCACAAACACAGGACGATCATGGACCTGGGGTCAGTGGCAGTGGGCACACGGTTCAGGGGACAGAGGCACAGGACAACAGGGAAGCTGGGAGGACTGCTGTACGACAGGGGGAGGACAGACCCAGGGAGCCCACTCTCCACAAGGCACTTGCAGGGATCCTGGGAGCATACCACCATTCCCAGGAGACCTTGGGCCAGATACTGGCCAAGTTGCAGGAGACCCAGCTGCTGCAGGAGGGACAGTACCTAAGGATCAGGGAGGACCTCAAACACATCCACACCATCCTGGTCACAATTACAGGGGTGCTGGCTGACATGGCCAACACCATGAGGGAGGCAGTAGCACACCAACTGCCCCCTGACACTTTCCACACTGAAGATCAGCCCTCCACCTCCACCTGCGCTAGTGGACAGGAGGCCCTGCCACAGGACCAACAGGCCACCAGCACCCCACCCCCTGCAGAAGGAGAACCACCCCGCAAACGGTCCCTGCGATCCAGGGAGAAGACAGAGAACATTGCCAAGACCCCTGCCAGGAAATAAGACTCTCCTGAATGTCACCCTTGTGTCCCACTATGTCACCCTGTCCACCTTGAACTGCCATTGCTCCCCTTCCTATGCCCCCTTGGCCAATGCACCTGTGATACAAAGAGACTGGACTCTATCTGGACATTCCTCCACCATCACCCCAGCCCATTGCACATCCCCATCCACCTCTTAGCACTTAAATACACACCTTGGACAAATACAAGTATGGAGTCTGTCAATTGATTGAAATATGGATTCGTTTTACACGCTGTAAACATTTCAATTCATATGTACAGTTATATATGCATTGGTATGACCTGTAGTGGGCAGCAGTAAACACACCAGGAGCCAGAGTGGGCCACAGAGATCTGAAAATAGAGATGCCAAAGGGTACAGTAAGTGGCCATAGACATAGGGAAATCAGGCTGCCATGTCCAATGTCTATCACAAAACTGCAATGTAAAGTGAAGTTACAGTCTCTTACCTGTGTATCACTGGAAGTACTGTTGAATGAGAGAACTTCTGTTGTCCACATCTTCATCCTCTGCCTTCTCTTCATCACTGTCCACAGGCTTCACCGCTGCCACAAGACCATCTCCAGGCTCATCCTCCTGCAGAAAAGGCACCTGGCGTCTCAAGGCCAGGTTGTGCAACATACAACATGCAACGATGATCTGGCACACCTTCTTGGGTGAGTAGGACAGGGATCCACCTGTCAGATGGAGGCACCTGAACCTGGCCTTCAGGAGGCCAAAGGTTCTTTCAATTATCCTCATTGTTTGCCCATGTGCCTCATTGTAACGTTCCTCTGCCCTTGTCCTGGCATTCCTCACTGGGGTCAGTAGCCATGAGAGGTTGGGGTAACCAGAGTCACCTGCAAATATCGAGGGATACCTGTTAGCCACACACTCACCCTTAGGGACAACCCCATACCCATACACCAACATATACTGGGTGGGGATCTTAGGCTCACCTATTAGCCACACCCGGTGCCTCTGGAGTTGAGCCATCACATATGGGATGCTGCTATTCCTCAAGATAAAGGCATCATACACAGAGCCAGGATACTTGGCATTCACATGGGCGATGTATTGGTCCGCCAAACACAACATCTGCATATTCAGAGAGTGATAGCTTTTTCTATTCCTGAACACTTGTTCATTTCTCTTGGGGGAGGGGGACAAATGCTACATGTGTACCATCAATGGCACCAATGATGTTGGGTATATGTCTTAGGGCATAAAAGTCAGCCTTAACTGTGGCCAAATCCTCCACCTGGGGTAATACGATGTAACTGCGCATGTGTTTCAGCAGGGCAGACAACACTGTGGTCAACACGTTGGAGAACATTGGCTGAGACATCCCCGATGCCATGGCCACTGTTGTTTGGAAGGAACCACTTGCCAGTAAATGGAGCACTGACAGGACCTGCACAAGAGGGTGGATTCCTGCGGGCTGGCGGATAGCTGAAATCAAGTCTAACTCCAATTGGGGACACAGTTCTTGAATTGTGCCCGTTCAAGTATGTAGGTAAGAATAATGTGCCTGTCATCCATAGTCACCAGGTCCACCAGGGGTCTGTACACGTGGGGATGTCTCCATCTCCTATTCATCCTCAGCAGTTGAACTCTAGGGTAGAAAACGGTGAGCAGAGGGTCATATTCACACATATGTGAAAATAAAAATGCTTTTCTTCCTTTACGGAAACAGGATGTGAATTCGAAAGTCAGTTGATGTGCCAATGTCTGCTGTGACGCAGTTAGGTGCCATGGCCTGTGCCCCCCTGAAATGGCGGCTGCCTGACCTCTGAGGAGAGACAAGTGGAAATGAGGTAATTCTGCTGGCGTTGTGTACCGTTGGGGTAGGAGGTCGATGACCGCCGCTCAACTTCGCATTGGTTATCATTGGTCCCTATGGGTTCCAGGAGCCAATGGCGATGTACGTTGGTGGTGATGGTACGCACCACCACGGATGTGACCTCCATTTTCTATCTGTTCAATCACTTGCTACCTGACCTTCAACAGGAGAGGACCTATATTGCAAGTGCTGCTGTGACCTGTGCCTGGAAGCGACAATGGATCAAGTGTCTGGGGAAAGGGCCCCGCTTTCACTTCGGAGGAGTTGGAAAGAGCGGTGGATGGGGTCCTACCCCAGTATACTTTACTCTATGGTCCTCCAGACAAACAGGTGAGTACACTGTGAGCATTATGCGTGGGCCATGAATGTATGGATTGCTGTGTGTGTAAGCCTCGAGTAGGGGGGTTGAGGGGTCCTGGGCAGAGTGCTGCATGTCTGGTGGTCAATGTCTGTGCGTAAGGGGATATGAGGGATATTGTGGGCCATGAGTGTAACAGTCCGGATGGTATGACTAATCCCTTTTTTCCATGCATATTTTCCTGCAGGTCAGCGCCCATCAGAAAAAGGGTATTTGGCATGCCATCGCCACGGAGGTGCAGACCCTGGGGGTCTTTGACTTGTGGAGCACCCACTGCCGCAAACGTTGAGAGGACCTGCGCCACTGGGCAAGGATGACGGCGGAGGCCCAGCTGGGACTGGTCCCCCAATGGGGAAGGGGTGCCCTTCGTACCCTGAACCCCCTGATGTTCCACATCCTGGCGGTGGCCTATCCGGAGCTGGATGGGCGCTTAAAGGCATCACAGCAGCCACAAGGGGGTGAGTACAGATTCAGATTAATTACTTTGCGCATGTTAAGGTTGTACCTGGGTGGGGGATGTGAGCTGTGGGTGCCCCTAGGCCAGGGCGAACTGGCAGGGTTAGGTCCCTTGTTGGTCAGGCTCTGAAGCACTCCAAACCCAATAGTGTTAGTGGGCATCTACTACTGGGCAGGGTCCTGTTGGTGTCAGGTGCGCAGCCAATGGCGTTGGGCAATGTACCCCATGGGCTGGTGACTATCATTGTAACTGGTAGTGCATGGCCTAGTGCATAGGGCTGATCCCTTTGTGTTGTGTACGCCAACGGTAGTGTTGTTGCTGGCATTCACCAAGTGTATCCTCTGTCTCTCCCCTCTTTTTGTTTTGTCACCCTGTCCTTGTGTGCATTAGCATCATCTGGCAGAGGAACAGAGGCACCGTCGACGGAGGGAGCTGCATCCCACATGGGCCTGGAGGCCGAATCCACCGACGGTGAGGGCACCAGTGGGACAGAGGGCGAAGGGAGCACCATGTTGGAGACAGGAGGGTACACTACAGACAGTGAATCGTCCTCTGATGGAAGCTTCCTGGCGGTGGCGGACACCTCTGTGCCCACCCCAACAACAGGTACAGCCGCCACACCCAGTACCAGCACACCCCTCCCAGCAGCCCCTCAGTGTGTTTCCCGTGCCCGCTCACCCAGGAGGGTGGGCATCTCCTTCGCCCCAGGCACTTCAGGCCCTGCCCCAGTCAGCCCTGCTGCCCTGAGTGAGGAGGCTATTGACCTCCTGAGATCCCTCACTGTTGGTTAGTCAACCATACTGAATGCCATCCAGGGTGTCGAGATGCATTTGTAACAAACAAATGCATACCTGGAGGGCATTCACTCTGGCGTGGCGGTCCAACAGAGAGCATTTCAGACTCTGGCCTCCGCATTGATGGCACCCATTGTCCCTGTCTCCAGCCTCCCCCCTCCAACTTCCTCTACCCAGTTCCAATCCCCTCAACCCCAACCTATCCCAAGCACACCTTCAGACCAGCATTCACCCAAATCAACACACAGAAGTGACTCAGACAAACACAAGCACCACATATCATCCCACAGACACGCACACAAACACCATCCAGAAGCAGACACACCAATATCCACTGCCTCCACTGTGTCCCCCTCCTCCTCCTCGTCTACCTCCCTCCCAGTAGCGCCTCCACACACACCTGCATGCACTACATCCTTGTCGACTACCTCCATCACCAGCACTCCTGTCACTACACGCCCCTCACTGGCAGTCACCACCCCCACATCCATGCACACATCCCCTGTGTCCTCTCCCACTGTGTCTGTGACACCTCCTCCCATAGTACACAAACGCAAGCACACACCCACCCAACAGCCATCACCTCACAACAGCATCCAGCTCATGCACCTGCACTCAAAAACAGCAGACTGACCCCTCCTACAACCCCTCCCTCTTCCTCCACTCCAAAACCATCACCCTCTTCCCGTCCCAGTGTCCCTAAGAAGCCTTTCCTCCCACCCTTGACCTCTTCCCTACCCCTCCCCCATCCTTCACCTCGGGCTAAGGTGGCCAGAACCCAGCCCAGCACCTCAGCCACCAAGTCCACATCGTATGTGGTTTCTGCAGCTCTGAGAGGCTCTAAAGAGGCACCCGTCATCCCAGCCAGTGTGCCACCAACACCTGCCAAGGCCAAGAAGCTTCCGCCACCAGGAAAGGTCAAAAAGGGGAGAGCATCCAGCAAGGAAAAGGAGGCACAACCAACCAGCAAGGCCAAGGCAAAGGCTCCAGCTGGCAGAACCAAGGAGGCACCACCATCTGCCAAGGGCAGGAAGGGGCTCAGAACACCAGCCAGGGCACTTCAGCCGTCCGAGGCTGCAGGGGAAGGTCTGGAGCCTTCCCCCTCCACTGGCAGCACTGCCACCTGCACCGCGGCCAGCACCGCCACCTGCACCGCAGCCAGCAGCGCCGCAAGCACCGCTGCAAGCAGTACCGCCACCAGCAGCAGCAGCACCAATGGCCAGCCGTCAGAGGCTGCAAGGGAAGGGATGGAGCCTCCCCCCTCCACTGGCAGCACGGCCACCTGCACCCCGGGCAGCACCGCCAGCGGAACCACGGCCAGCAGCGCCACTTGCACCATCGCAAGCAGCATCGCCGCAAGCAGCAGCAGCCCCAGTAGGCAGCCGTCCGAGGCTGCAGGGGAAGGGCTGGAGCCTCTCCCCTCCACTGGCAGCACCGACACCTGCACTGGCACCACTGTACAGCCATCCCCACCAGCGGATGTACTTTATTCCTGCATCCATGGTGTGTCATGCATCCTGCCCATAGAAAATCATGTGGATCTGACACCCAGGTGAGTGACTGTGGGCTTGCACACCCCATGTGCTGCATCACTGGGCACAAAGCCCCCTCCAGAACCAGTGGAAGAAGGCATCCACTCACCCCCTCCTTGCCTGGATGAAGCTGACTGGGCACAAAGCCCCCTCCAGAACCAGTGGAAGAAGGCATCCACTCACCCTATCCTTGGCAGGATGAAGCACACTGGGCACAAAGCCCCCTCCAGAACCAGTGGGAGAAGGCATCCACTCACCCCCTCCTTGGCAGGATGAAGCACACTGGGCACAAAGCCCCCTCCAGAACCAGTGGAAGAAGGCATCCACTCACCCCCTCCTTGCCTGAATGAAGCTGACTGGGCACAAAGCCTCCTCCAGAACCAGTTGAAGAAGACATCCACTCATCCCCTCCTTGCCTGGATGAAGCTGACTGGGCACAAAGCCCCCTTCAGAACCAGTGGAAAAAGGCATCCACTCACCCTATCCTTTGCAGGATGATGCACACTGGGCACAAAACCCCCTCCAGAACCAGTGGAAAAAGGCATCCACTTGAGAGACTGTGGCTTTGCACTCCCCAGTACCAAGCAGTGGGCAAACCACCCACTTGAGAGACTGTGGCCTTGTACTCCCCAGGACCAGGCAGTGGGCATACCACCCACTTGAGAGACTGGGGCCTTGCACTCCCCAGGACCAGGCAGTGGGCAAACCACACACTTGAGAGACTGTGGCCTTGCACTCCCCAGGACCAGGCAGTAGGCATGGAGCCCCCTCCAGAAGCAGTGGCGTTGTACCATTTTCTGGCTGAGGTGTCCCCCCTTCCCCGTCCCCCTGAGGTGCCTTTGTTTTTTCGACCTAATGCCCCTGCAGTGTTCTCTCCATATTGAGGCTTTAGTCAAGTGTGGGCTTGGCCTATGTATTTTGGCCCAGTGGGCCACGAACATTTTGAGTGGACATTGTCCCGCCTTTTGTAAATATTGTATATTTAGTATATAATGTTTTTGAATTATAAACGTATTTCTAACTATTTCTAATATAACACTCATTTTAATCCATTCCTATTGTCCTTGCATTATTGCAGAGGGTTACGGAGTGTATATGTAATGCTGTTGCATGTGTTTGTGTATATGGTGTTGGGGGTGGGGGTGTTGCGTGTGTGTGTCACTCTCTTTTTCCTCCCCCCCCTCCTGTGTGCTAGGTGCAGTACTCACCGTGGTCATCGTCGCCGGCGGTGGTACTCCTGGTATATGAGCAGATACACCAGCATGGGGGAAGACGTGCAGCTCCATGGCGTCCTGGTTCTTCCTTGAGTGTCGAGAGGTGAGTCGTTTCCCTTCAGAACACTGTTTCCGCTGTGCTTTTGATGGCGTTCGTACTGCCCCGGAAAAGGTGGCGGATAGGCCTCTTGTAATACAGTGGGCGGAACCTTGTCTTCTGCCTGACTGTTGGCGATTACCGCCGCAGTGTTAGTTGCTACCGCCATGGCGGTCGGAGTGTTAAAGTGGCTGTCTGTGTTGGCTGTTTCCACTGTGGTTTTTACCGCCGGCCTGTTGGTGGTCTTACCACCACTTTACCAATGACCGCCATGGTTGTAATGAGGGCCATAGTCTTTGGCGGCAAGAGGACCAAGGGTAGACACCGCTGGTTTAATAAAAAATGTTGGCCATTAAATAAGCGTTTACTCTAAGGATGCAGATGCCATTTGTTCAGCTAGGAATCTTTACAAATGAGCTGTTTGCAAAGCCAAGCGTGAGCAAGATGACAAGTGGTGAGCTGCACTTAATGATGCTTCATGTGAGAGGATTTGTAGCGAAGTTTGGTCCCTAGCAGGGCGCCCGGCCCTGAAAATAGCGCATTGAACAATACAACAAATATTGCTCCAAAGGACTGGGTAGACCCTTTTAGCAGATTGTACTCTCCTGATCACTGTAGTATGGCTCCTAAACATGAGGTCCCTTTCTCAATTATTAACCCAATTCCCTACCCCCCCATTGACCCAATTGTTTTCCCATGGGGATATAGTATACTCATTGGGTAATTTAAAGCATGGTGGGGCACCTGGTCCTGATAGTGTTCCGGCAGCCCTATTCTTAGCTGACATTGAAGTTTGGTTATGATAGATCACTATCATATCAAATGCAATAGCGACTGGGGCACAAATCCCTGAGTCTTGGAAGAGTGCTATTGGTGTCCCGATTTTCAAAAAGGGTGATAGAGCCCTCCCCTGTAATTATAGGCCAATTAGCCTATTAGACTGTGTGCAGAAAGTGTTTTGTCACTGTCTGGGCAAGATCCAAGATTGGATGACCGAACTTGATAAATAGTCCACTACAGGCTGGCTTTTGTAAGAAAATATCCACTATGGAGCAAGCCTTCAGATTCTTGCTTTTATATTGGAAGACAGTTTTTATTGGCAAAGGAAATTTGTATGTCACCTTTGTGGACCTGAAATCCGCGTTTGATCTAGTGTCTCATAATAAGCTGTGGGAAGTCCTTTCTCTGATGGGAAACCTCAAGCATATTCTTGCATTACAAATACGGCTTCACAAGGATAATTATGCATGTGTTAAGTGGGATGACAAGGGGCAGCTTGCTGATAGAATCCAGGTGTCAAGGGGAGTACATCAAAGGTGTGTCCTTGCCCCCACTTTGTTTTCTTTATACATTAATGATATTGTTTCCTCTTTACCCAGAGTGGAGGCTGATGCACCTTCAATAGGCACACACAAAATTCCGGTCCTACTATTTGCAGACAATACACTCTTGAAATCTAAAACCCGAAGTGGATTACGAAAACTCCTCACGTGCTTTGAGGACTTTTGTTCAGTGAGGGGTCTTGAAATCAACGCTTCCAAAACTGAATTAATGACGCTCAATCCTCACATATCCTTCAAAGGAAAGTTTATGCTCGAAGGTACTTCACTAGAAAAGGTGAACACATTCAGTTACCTGGGCTTAATGTTAACAGAGAAAATGTCTTGGAAGTCACATATTGCAAAGCAGGCATTTAAACAAAAGCAAACTACAGGAGTTTTAATAAAGGATTTTAATCTTTCATACACAAAGCCAACACTCCCTGCAGTCCAGATTTACGAAGAAAAGGCTGTGAGCTCGGCCCTCTATGGGGCTGAAATTTGGGGTTATGCCAAAGCTGAAGAACTATCAATTTCTGAAAACATTTTTTTGAGAAATCTTGTGGCTCTTCCGTCAAGCACTCTGCTGTTTTACCTCTTTAAGGACCTAGGCATGAAGCGCATATGCTACAAGGCTCGCCTACGCCCCCTCTTGTATTGGTGGCATCTTTGGACTACCCCAGAGCGTGCCTTCCTTACTGCAGCCCTGCAGGTCATCTTAGAAACTGACTGCTCTCTTGGCATCCCCTGACTCAGACATATCAAAGAGTTACTTTATTCACTTGGGCTTAATGAACTTTGGGAGTTTCCAACTATTGCCTCCTTTCCGTCGAAAATCAACCTCAAAAAACAATATTGGAAGATGGTAGACTCTGAGGAACTGGGTTAGCACTTCACTCTACACTGTCATGTGATTTTGCTGACCTAAAAGAGATCTGCAAATACGTGGTTTTCTGGGATATAATCCCAGTGCCTAGAGAAAGGAAATTGTACTTCCAGTTTTGCATAGGTACTCTGCCACTAAGATCACTTAGCAGCCGCTGGCCACCTGAAGGGACAATCACTTACCCAGTTTGTAAAGCACCTATTGAAAACCTCCCTCATGTTTTATATGTCTACCTTGCCTATGCTGCCTCTCGCAGAAAATAGTTCGCCCCTGCCTGTAGATTGTTGGAAGTCCATAGGTCCAATGCAGCCCTTCAGATCTTTAGATCAGACACTCGTTTAACTCTGGTAATCGCTGTTGCCAAGTTCCTTGGGGCAATTTGGATTCTTAGAGAACATTTTTTATCTGCATGATGGTTTTAGTAATAATGTATTAAAATTACTCTTGAAGAGCACTTAGGTTTTATTCTTTTATATGTACTAGACATTTTTTATATATTTACTGTGTATTTATTTTGTCATTTCTATGTGCTTTTAAGGCCCTTGTGGCTGTAATAAAGATATTTGATGATACAAAACAGGTTTAGAAAAATAGGTAATACTTATCTAAACAAAACAAGACCAAAACGACAAAAATCCAACATACACAAGTCAAGTTATGAATTTTGAAAGAATAAGAGTCTTAATCCTTAGAAAACAGTTGGAACGCTGTTAGAGCACAAAAGTACCTGAGTAGCGTAAAAATAAAGCTGCACGGGTGAGTGTGCGTCAGAAAAGGCCAGTGCAAGCAAGACTGTGCGTTGTTCCTCCTCCGGTTGGGTCAGCATCCGTTGTTTCTTCTCTCCTGCAAGAGAGCAATGCATTGATCCAGACGGGCACCTGTTGATTTTCCGCGGCCAGTGATGTTGCATTGAAATCCAGTTGCACTGTGTCAAGAAACCCTGTGGGCTTGCGTCATTAACAGCAGCCTCTGCGGGTGTTACGCTTAATTTCTCCAGTTGCGCTGCATCGATTTTCCAGCCGCGATGCAGGTAGAGTGTCGATTTTAGCTGTGAGGCCAGCGGCGCGTCATTTATCAGCCGCGAGGCGGGTGGTGTGTTGAAAGTTTCGAAAGGTGGTCTTTGCGTGGATTTTCAGTCCTAGTCTGCCAACTTCACCTTTCAAGCAACCAGGAACTGGATAGGGCAGCACTTGGCAGGGCAGGAATCTCAGTAGAGAGTCCAGGTGCTGGCAGGGGAAGTCTTTGATGGCCCTGAGACTTCAACAACAGGAGGCAAGCTCAGTTCAAGCCCTTGGAGATTCTTCTCAAGCAGGAATGCACAACAAAGTCCAGTCTTTTCCAAAACCACAATCTAAAAACAAACTTTACTAACAGCTGTATTTTTAAATTGTGAGTTTAGAGACCCTGAACTCCATATTTCCATCTGCTCCCAAAGGGAATCTGCACTTTAATAATATTTAAAGACAGCCCCTATACTAACCTATGAGAGAGATAGGCCTTGCAACAGTGAAAACCAAATTTGGCAGTGTTTCACTGTCAAGACATGTAAAACACATAGGTACATGTCCCACCTTTACCATACACTGCACCCTGCCCATAGGGCTACCTAGGGCTTACCTTAGGGGTGCCTTACATGAATAAAAAGGGACGGTTTACTCCAGGCAAGTGGGTTTACTTGCCAAGTCCAATTGGCAGTTTAAAACTGCACACACAGACACTGCAGTGGCTAGTCTGAGCCATGTTTACAGGGCTATTAATGTGGGTGGCACAACAGTGTGGCAACCCCACTGGTAGCATTAGATTTACAGGCCATGGATACCTCCAGTGCACTGTACTAGGGACTTACTAGTAACTCAAATTTGCCAATCATGAAAAGCCAATGACACTTACATTTTACATAGGAGCACTTGCACTTTAGCACTGGATAGCAGTGGTAAAGTGCCCAGAATAACAAAAACAGCAAAAACAGAGTCCAGCATACATCAACAACCTGGGAAACAGAGGCAAAAAGTTAGGGGAGACCACGCCAAGGATGCCAGGTCTAACAATAATAAACATAAATACACCGAAAGGAGGATGGAAAGACACTTCAAAAGACAGGCAACTCCACCCAGATGGCACTGGTATGATATCAGTATTAAAGTAACACTTATCATAGAATCATGACAAAATGAATTGCAAAAACATATGATATGACTTAAGTCATTAAAAGACTGACACATTAGTATGTTTGCCCCTTGATCGCAGACCGCAGTTGAGATCCAGAACTAAAAAAACAACACCTGTATATCTGACCCCAAAGCAGAGATTCATAAAGTGTGGTAGCACAACTTACACCCCAACAGTGCCCCAAAGTTAAAGATTGAGTGTATACTGCCCCACAAATCACAGTCCCAACTTCTGGGTGCTTCTTGTCAGTTGTCCAAGAAGACATGTAGCTCACGATCCACATTGAGGCTTGGGTCCACGGCTCTAAGTTTGATGATCCAATTGGTTTCAAGCTTGCAAAGTGGCTAAGTTCTGTCTCATCCTCATGGATGTTTCTGTGCCACACATACGGCAGGAAATTACAACTTGAATAGGTCAACAATTTTGTGGTGAGAATTAAAATGAGACATGGGGGGACGTTTGCGTTCCTGATGGCGTGAATATGCTCCTTTAGCCTTTCCTTTAAGGGTCGTATGGTGCTCCCTACATAAATAGATTGACAAATGGAAATGCTGCAATAAACCACAAACTTGGTGTTACAGTTCATAAAAACATCAATCAGAGTGTTGTACTGAAAACATTTGAATCTGTCTAAGACAAAGGGACACATATTTCAATGATTGTACTTATAAAAACCCAAAGGCTGTGGTAATGCCCATCCAATATTATCTTGACTTTCAGAGTGTCTGTAATAACATACTTAAGAAATGATCCTAATTTTAAAACATGCCAGTGCCGTCCCAGAATCCTATGAGTCTACTACAGTCACCGTAGTATGGGGTGATGAGTGTCAACTTAGAGGTCCTTTTGGTAGATTTGGGCTTGTTTCTGAGAAGACTCTAGCAGTTCACCTTGAGAATCCTTTGGTAGTCCTTCCTAATCACCCCCTAGTGAAAATCTTCCCTCTAGGTGCTCAAGTTCAGTGGAGAACTTAGAATCATCACTGCAATTACGCCTCAGTCTACCCATTTCCCCATAGGGTATAGAGTGTACTTGTGTCCTGGGATGTGCACTTTTAGCCTGTAAGATTGAGTTAAATGCCATGGGTTTCCTAAATAGTGTTGAAATAATACTTGTTTTATCACAGTACAATAGAACATCCAAATAAGCTATCTGTTTATGATGTGAGTGGTGGGTAAAAGAGATGTTAAAAGAGTTAATATTAAGGAAACACACAAAGTCTGGAAAAAATCAATACCACCCATCCATATCGTAAGTATGTTGTTGATGTATCTGCCCCAAAGCATCACATGTTCAAGCAGTGATGGAGGACATTCTGACCAAATTTATGTTTTCTCCATCCACTCCATATAGAGGTTTGCAAACATTGGATAGAATTTCGAGCCCATGACCACACCTTGGCACTGGCAGTACCATGTACTATTGTGTAAAAACACATTATTCTCTAATGCAAAGATCATGTCATCCAGCATATTAGTATGTTCAAAAGGAGTCGCATCCCTGGAAGAGATAAATTACCGTACTGCTTCTATGCCACCCTCAAGTGGAATTGAAGTGTATGAGGAAACTACGTCCAAGGTGACAAAACAACAGTCCTCTGTCCAAATGAAATCCACTAATTGTGTAAGAATGTCAGTCGTGTCCCACACAAAAGAAGGTAAGTTGCTAACATAGGCTTGTAGAAAAAAGTCTTTATATTCAGATAGACATTCCGTGGTTGAGTCAATGCCCAAAATATTAGCTCTTCCTGGTTGAAAAGAGCCTGATTTATTAATCTTAGGCAGGACATATAAACAAAGTCGCCTTGGGACGAGGATTAAACATATATCTGAATTCCAGGTCAGAGATAAGACACAGGTCCCTACATCCCTTGAACTTAATTTCCAGTGAATCTGTAATGTGCCTATGATCAACCATTAGTTTGATATATGCTGTCACGTCAGAGAGTTGTCTGACAATGCTTCTAATATAGTCACTCTTGTCTATGATCACAACATTCTCCCCTTTGTCCTCTTCCTTAATGACAATGGGGGTCATTCTAACTCTGGCGGGCGGCGGAGGCCGCCCGCCAGAGTTCCCCCCTCCAGAATACCGCACTGCGGTCAGAAGACCGCTGCGGTTATTCTGTGTTTCCCGCTGGGCTGGCGGGCGACCGCCAGAAGGCCGCCCGCCAGCCCAGCGGGAAACCCCCTTCCCACGAGGAAGCCGGCTCCGAATGGAGCCGGCTGAGTGGGAAGGTGCGACGGGTGCAGTTGCACCCGTCGCGAATTTCAGTGACTGCTGAGCAGACACTGAAATTCTTTGTGGGGCCCTCTTACGGGGGCCCCTGCAGTGCCCATGCCAATGGCATGGGCACTGCAGGGGTCCCCAGGGGCCCCACGACACCCCATACCGCCATCCTGTTCCTGGCGGGCGAACCGCCAGGAACAGGATGGCGGTATGGGGTGTCTGAATCCCCATGGTGGCGCAGCAAGCTGCGCCGCCATGGAGGATTCAGCAGGGCAGCAGAAAACCGGCGGGAGATCCGCCGGTTTTCCTGTTCTGACCGCGGCCAAACCGCCGCGGTCAGAATGCCCTGCGGGGCAACGCCAGCCCGTTGGCGGTGCTCCCGCCGACCCTGGCCCCGGCGGTCAAAGACCGCCGGGGTCAGAATGACCCCCAATGTCATTAGTCGCAAGCTGTGTTAACGCCTTTTTCTCCTCAAGTGTAAGGTTCTCCTGTGAAAGTCTTATGTGAGGCCTAGTGGAGTCTCCCCATTTGTGTGGGTCTTTGGTCACCAATTTATAGAAAATCTCAGTACCCAGGTGAGAGGAGATACTCAGGTATGTAAGGATATCAGTCAAAGAGTGTGTACAGGGACCTGTTGTAGCTAGAGAAAACAGTGTCTGTATGTCCTCAATATCCCTGATGGTCTTGTGACAAGGAGCTGCATGTATCAAAGGGAGAGCACATGAATTTTTAGTTTAGTAGCAAAAAAGTGTTTACGTTTCAAATTAAGAATACATTTGAAAATATCTATATGCATCTGGGGCGAAAAGCAAGTTCCCTAGGCAAATGTTTTTCTTGGGCAGAGCTCAACACATAGCTAGACAAATTCACTACAGAAATGCCAACCATCTTTATTGTTAGTGTCAACCATATTAGAATTGGTTAGTTTCATTGGAATCTCGCACCTGACTTTGTAGTCATACCTTGCTTTAGTGGCAGACTTGTTTCTCCCCTTTCTTGTTTTCTTGGTGGGACAGGTTGTTTGTTTCGATTGGCCCTCGTACCCCAGTGGTACCTTTCCACATCTTTTAAAAAAGTGGAAGAGGTAAACTGGTTATGTCCCTCAAAGCGCCTGAATAGCTACTTGTAGCTCCTTATGCTAGAAACATCTGACTCACTGTTAGAGACCAGACTGGAGATCTCCCTGGTGATGGGTTTATTAATGCCTTTGGGTAACTAGTATATTAGCAAATCTGCATGCACAAGTAAATTTGCCGCTGTTGTAATTATTAGCATTCCTGTTTAGTTTTTGTGATTTCTTACCTTTGAAGTAAAGCTGGTGTTTAGTCAGAACCTCTTCCATTATTTTATTAGTTCTTCTGTGTTGCTTCAACTAGATTTAGGTTTCTAATTTCTTCCTCCAGTTCAGAGATTTCTAATAGGATAGGTTCCCTCTTCTTCTTTGCATGCCTAATGAGGATGGACATCATGCTGAAAGATGATTGTGCTAAAAACTGTTCCCCTTCCAATATCAAGTCTCCTCCCTCAGCTCATAAAAGGTTGGGACAACGATGATTCTCAGTCCCCTAGGTATTTGTTTTATCTCTATGTATTGTTTAAGCATGGTAGCATCCCACCCTGGTATGCTTGTGTATGTTGGAATTTTGTCATTTTGGTCTTGTTTTGCTCAGATAAATATTGGCTATTTTTTAAACTGGTGTGGGGTACTTTGGTGCCGTTATTACTGTGCTACTGTGTATGTGTGTGTACAAATACTTTACACATTGCCTCTGAGATAAGCTGGACTGCTCGTGCCAAGCTACCAAGGGGATGAGCAGGGGTTAGCTTAGCTGTATGACTCCCTTACCCTTACCCTGGATCTGTGACCGAGGGGCAAACATACTAATGTGTCAGTCTTGTAATGACTTGAGTCATCTGTTTTTACAATTCAGTTTTTTCATTATTCTATGCTAAGTGTTGCTTTAATAGTGATATCACACCAGTGCCATCTGGGTGGAGTTGCCTGTGTTTTGAAGTGTTTTTCCATCCTCCTTTCAGTGTATTTGTGTTTATTACACCGTATGCTTACTCTTTTTCGGTGACCGTCACCATCACCCACATGATGTTCTACTGGTGACGTGACATTAATGACGCATTTGTGGCTTACATGCAGCTGACCTGTCCATCTTAATACGTTTTATGTTTATCTTGCAGCAGCCATGGTTATAGATACAGGTCCTATTTATTTCAACACGTAGGTTTAGATGGGTTGGTACTCACTGTTCCAGTAGAACGGTGTTTTTACTTTAACACACATTCGACAATATTGAGTATGTTTGACCATATGCCCTTCAGTTTCAGAAGTATGAAGTATGAATATCTTGCCCATAGTATTGTTGTGTAGTATTGGAGATATATTTAGGGCATTAGATGTGATGTCGGCCTGATTTTGGTGGTATTTTGACTTATATTAATGGAATTCCATTGTCTTACGACTCATTTCAATATGGTGCCCACTAGTGAGATGTTTTGGTCCCTGTCTGCTGGAGTGAAACCGTACGCTGATGTTCATTTCTTTAACTTATAACATGTGGGACTTTGTTGTGGGCACCCATACCCTTACAGCGGAGCCGCTCACTGGCTGATGACCAGGTAAGAATGCATGTTTGTGGTGGAGATACATTTAGATTGCACTAGTTATTATATTTGTGGGGCGATGTACAAAGATAAAGGCCCCCGTTTCTTTGTGTTTTTGCTCCACAGATATACTTATCAAGGCTCCTTTGTATCGAAAGCTGCCTTTTATCCATTGGGCTAGAGACTTCCCTGTTTCATGTATATATTTTTAGACTTTAGCCCTTCGCTACATCCGAGAGGTATGAGGTGTGTGTGCTGACTGGTTCTGTGACGGTGGCGTGCAATGATCAGCACTGTGTGATTAGACAATACACGTGTGAGGATGTGGAATAGTGACCTCTCTGTTCACATACATTTGAGATTGTTAGTTTAAATTGTTCCCATTCCTTCCCTCCATTCTTGTTTTTGTTGTGTCTATCCAGGGCTTTAATTTACTGCTTTCAATCCTTAGGAGGAGTTTTTTCTGCTCGTACGGTGTGTAATATACTTCGCCCACTGCGCTTTCTTGACGTTGGGCTTTTGTGTACTCAAATGTTTTCTTTCTGAGGTAATTATGCGTTCTCCTATATATTTTTTCCTTGTGCTCTTGCGTCATGTAGAATGCTCTGACCATCATGGATGTCATTGAGTTGCTGAATGCCTTGCACTCCTTTTTGCTCAGGTGATTGAGGTCCTTTCATGGCACAACTTCCTATCTTTATATTCTTTCTATGTGCCAAGACTATCGATACACACTTTCGATGCATTCCACCTTTTAAGGTTCTTTGGATGAACTGGTGTTGATAAGGACCCTCTTCAAGAATGGATCAGTTTTTAGTAATGCTTGTGAATTTGCTTAATGATATGGTTAATGTATTTCTACATGTATTTGCAGCCTTGAAAAAGTCATCAAAAGACGAACCACTTGTCTGTGAGGATTTAACAGCTTCATTGGCTTAATGAACTACAACGTCTTTGTTTACTAATTGCTC
Organism: Pleurodeles waltl; assembly: GCF_031143425.1. Taxonomy (NCBI): domain Eukaryota; kingdom Metazoa; phylum Chordata; class Amphibia; order Caudata; family Salamandridae; genus Pleurodeles; species Pleurodeles waltl. Next base: position 1,830,173,877 of record NC_090440.1, on the reverse strand, counting down.
AAATTATATTGTCTCACTATTACTATTAAAAGTACATGTTTCTGCTCCAGGATTTTATGTATCTATTTGGGTGTGGGAGCTTCTCTCACAATGCTTCTGACACTATTTGGGTAGTGTGGCTTCTCCTACCTATTGAGCAGACAAAGAATACTTACCTGCATTAATTGGCTACACACGTGAAATGCAGTATTGGCTCTACCACCTGCCATGTTTTCTTCATTCTAGAGCCTGAGGGGCAGTCGTCCTCATCTGGGCCGACAGGATTGGCTCAACCGCAAGCAACTGGATGAAAGCCATGACTGCGCTGCTGAACAAAGAATGAGACAGCGCTGGGAGGCAGCTGGGCAGCCCCTGGCACCTCCTGGCAGCCCCGCTCAACTTGTCCCTGGGACTTCTTGGAGCCCTGAGAAGTAGACCGCAGAGGTAGGCCTGATGATCCCTGAATCCTGGTGGGACACTGAGGAGCTCTGACCCCACCCTGCCAAACCTGGGATGATTGTCAGCACCTGGGAAATCCCTAGGGAGTGAATGGACTACAGGAGATTAATTCAGAGACAGATGAAACTCCTAAGCTGGACCACAAACAATTGGCTGTAACTCAGGTGCCCAGTGGTGAGACACAAAGACACTGGACAATGCAGACCTGCACCTAAAGTGGTGAGAGCTCCCCGCTAACAGAGTCCAGATGAGTACTGGAACACCTAGAACCCATGTTCTTACATATCCCTGAGAGGGTTTGGAACAGGGTCCCGGGTCGGGCCCACTGTTTACACATTGGCTTTCACCCTTGGTGGTCCCTTGTGTTTACTGAGATGCAGCGTCGCTGGAGCTGCCATTAGTTGTGGTGACATATGAGCTGCATTGTAGCCCCCAGAAGCCGTGATTGTTGAGTTAAGGGCCCTGATCCTACCAACTGCCAAAACCTGAGACAAGATGGAGGGGATGCTGGTGCTGCCTCCCTCTGTACTCGACACTGTAAGTACACCTGCCGTGGGAGGACGGATAAAGCAGCGAGGGGTTTGTGATGAGGCCAGCCTGGGCGACGACCCTATCCCCCACATTCAAGGAGCCTGTAGATGACACTAGCAAGGCGAGAGGGCCATCCAAACATTGTGGGAGCCTGCCATGAATCCTGATATACACTGATTCTAGGTGTGTGGGAGTGGCATCCCAGATGTGGCCTGGGGCTGAAGGGGAACCACCGCCTAACTTCACTTCTTGACCAGTCCACACATGGATGCTCTCTTGTGAATGCCAACCACAGCCACAAACCACCTGATAGACATGGGAAAGCCTAGAGTTAAACAATCTAGTTCTCATGCTGGCAAGCCCGAACTCCCTACGACCACATCCGGAGAGCTTGGGGGGTCGGACATTATGGCATCCCCTATGCTACTGCAATTTGACAAAATACTAGCGGCCAACCCAAACACCAAAACCACCCTCCAACAAGAACCTAAGTGTGGTCTCAGTAAGGCTGGGACTTTTGAGGGCAGAACACCATAAGCTGGTACATAGAGTACGGGAGGGTGAAGAGGGGAGCTACATGCTGCCGAACTGGAACTCACCCATCAGGTTGCAGCACTTTCGGACACAGTGTGAACAATGGAGCATTGAGCAGAGGACACAAAGGATTGTATCAGGCAGACAATGTTTGCATAGTGGGCCTCCCAGAGAGCACAGAGGAAGACAACATGGTGTACTACCTGGAGAACTGGATGAGGACTGACGTTTCTCCAAATCATCTGACACCCTTTTTACATTGGAACAAGCGGACAGGGTACACGCCCATACTCCAGCCTCTGGCCGACCACCACACCCAATGGTAGCCAAATTACTGCAGTTTAGGGACAGAGATGCACTTCTACAGAGAGCTCGTGCAGATGGCCCATACCATATTTGCAATGGAAAAGTCTCCCTGTTTCCAGACTAAATAGCTGCGGTCCAGGCCAAGAGAGCCTTCTACATCAAGATGAAAAAAGAGACGAATGACTGAAGTATTCTCTGATGTTCTCGGCCAAGTTGAAAATCATCCTGGATGGTAAAACACACTTCTGCGAGGACCCACAGGATGCGGCAGACTTGCTAGAGGCCTATAGGTAGGGTACATCTTTGGCAGACCCTCAAGAAGTGTCATGAAAATGCAAGCACAAACCAAAACACAACCCCATAGCATCAAAAGCAGAGGTGTACCTTAAGAAGCTGACGAGGACACAGGTTGAGCAAGAGAGAACAGCGGGCATTGCAGTACAAACTGGCTAGGAGTCAGAGATCAGCTCCACATCAGAGAAACTTTAAGCGGACTCTGAATCAGAGGGATCCATCCAGGATGAGGGAAGTCTCCCAGGGTGACCCCACAAACAGTGGATGAACTGACTTGACACTGCAACGCCAAACACTCTTTGCCATGCCTGAATTGCAATTGGAGGGGCACCAACAAAGTTCATATAGGAAGTAATCATCCAAATGTGTTGCTCCAATGGGATCTTTTATTCTCTTCAATATAACAGCCGACAGCCAACTCTTTTCGTTCACCACCTGTGAACTTCCTGAGGGCTATTTTTGTTTGCACAGAAGGGACTTAAATTGTGTCTCAGACGTCCTTCTAGATCACCCTACACCCCCTACACCCCCTTCACAAGGAATACCAGCCAATAGAATCACAGCGGGGTTTAGGGAATGACTACAACACTGGGAGTTGACAAACATTTGGCGCACCCAACACAGTCTAGAGCAAGGCTATTCATACTTCTCCCACGTCTATGTCCTCCACACCAGCCTGGACAGGTTCCTGTGCTCGGAGAGGTTGTGCCATTATGTGATGCTCCAGAATATCTAGGATGCACCCTCTCCTACCAAAGTCCTCTCCTTCTGGAGTTTTGCCCTATCGATGACAGACCAGTAATCCCCTCGTGGCAGCTTTAGCAAGTAGCGCTCAAGGAGCATTGCTACAGGGAGTCTTTCCACACAGCCATCACAGAGTACTTCACTACTAATCAAGGCTCTACGCCATCTGTCCTTATAGAATGGGAGGCCTTTAATGTTTTGATCTGTAGTCATTGCATGAGCCAGTCAGGGTGAGTTTGTAGGAGTCTTAATAAGGAACATAATACATTAGACAACACCATTTATACATTAGATAAAAATTTAGGCTCCGACTCCTCTACTCACCGAAAGCTCCTAGAAGCAAAGGAGTGGTTTATCACCCTTCTAGACTAATTGAGATGCCATGACCATAAGAATTACATAGCTAGATCCCACAATAAGGAGGGTAAATCTGGTAGACTACTAGCATGGTCTATCCACCTTGAACTATGCGACACACCCATCACACACTTAACAACCGCGGCAGGGGCACACATCTACTCTCCAGGGCCGAATAAGGACAAATTCTGATCTTAACATGAGACCCTCTACTGTCACAAGGAGGAACTTTCAGAATGCCTACAGAATAAGTTCATAGATCGTATATGCCCCCCAACTTACCTCCTGGGCACATGCACCACTTGGGGTACCAATCACAATTGAATAAATACAACATGCAGTTAAGGAGATGGCCATGGGCAAAACCTCAGGGCCAGATGGGCTCCCAGCAGAGTTTCACTCTGTCTTTTTTGGCATTCTGTCCTCAAAATTAGAAATATTCTACACCGAATCCCTGAGAACAGACTGTCTACAAGATTCCACCAGGAGTCTAATCGTGAGCCCCGTCCTGAAACCAAAAGTTTTACGCACGCCCACTGCTGCCTTTTGTCCATTGTCCATGCTCAACATCGACTTCAAGCTTGTTAGTAAGGTATTGGTAGGCAGACTGCTCCCTTCATGCTGATATTAGTCCATAAAGAACAAAATGGTTTCAAACCAAACCACAGTACTTCCCTTAACATTAGAAGACCTACAATGTTCTATACCACCCTGAGGTACAGGCCTGGCTAGAGGTGATGCTCATGTTGGTGGACCTTGAGAAAGTCTTTGACTGGATAAGGTGAGGCTTCCTGATGAAAGTCATGTGAAAGATGGGACTGGTTAAGGATTGGATTAAATGTATTACACTATTATGTACTGGCCTTACTAAATGGGTCAGGACGGGCTCCACAATATTCACCACATACAATATGTTTTGAGGGGCCAGACAGGGCTGCCCGCTGTCATCCTCATTCTTTGCCCTGGCCGTAAAGCCTCTGGTGGAACTGTTCTGGAGGGAGAGTGAGGGCAGTGGCATTAAGGTTGGCGGACAAGAGCATATTATCTCGCTTTGTGTGGATGACCTCCTTATATTTCTAGCAAACGGCCCAAGCGGAGTGTACTATGTGATCAATCACATTCAGGAATTCAGGAAAGCGTATGGCCTTTACCTCAACCAAAGTAAAACCTGTTTGTTCCCTTGCGTGGTGGGAACCCCTTATCCGCAGGATATCATCCCCTTGAGGCTTTGATGGTCACCCACCTTCTTTAAGTATCTGGGTATTCAAATAAACTGCAGCTTGGAGGATCTCTGTGAAGTTGATCTAGAAGTAGCACATTGCTCCCTTATGGCTTGTGTCACCTTTAGGAGATATCTATGATATCATTGATAGCGCAAATCTCAGTCTCTAAGATGGTGATGCTCCCTCACCTCTTGTATTTCTTTACAAACCTCCCGGTTACAATTCCCGTTACCTGGTTTAAGCAAGTAGATGCCTTACTCTTCAAACTAATCTGGGATGGCAGTCATCACAGAGTGTTCTGTGAGATTCGGAGATGCCCACCAGTCAAGGGTGGTCTTGGGGCGCCACACTTCGAACTGTACTATTTAGCAGCTCACCTGCACTGGATAGCTGGGGCCCCAGAAAGGAGTTTTTATCCTCCTGTTCCGGGTTCAACAACCACTAGCTCACAGGTGAAACACCATCACTTTTCTCACCTATGGAGGATGACTGAATCTTTAGACTTTGTGAAAGAGGTAGTAGTCAGAAACATTCAATCACAAATCAATGACATTATACCATAAACAATTTAACTCCAAATGAAAGTCAAAACAAAATAAAGTTTCAAAACTTTATTTCAATCCCAAAATCAAAGTCACATAAATGGCGTGCAAAACAAAATTTTATTACAAAACACGGAGGCTCCTATTATGCTATCTTCTCTTGCTGTAACTCAAATAGCAGCCAAGAAAAAACCTACAACTCCCAGCAAACCTAGCTGGGAAAACTACAAAATACATGTCATAAAAAGTAACCAATCAGGATAACAGGTAGGTATAAACATCTTGACTGAGAGCAACAAGTCCTCTTTTCTTGCTGCTCGCAGTCAAGATAACTACTATCTTTATTACTCCTACTCTTATACAAATCTTTCATGTTATAGTTTGTTTTCCTGTATTTTATGGTATTATAAAGTATTTATTTATTGTGCTTTTAACGTTTGCATAAACTTTCTTTGTTTTTGCTCCATTCGTTTTCATTAGACCATTAGACAAACTGGCGCGTAACAGGTTGAAATCGGAATGTCCCAGACCTTCCCTTCCTAATAATATAACCGCCACTCCGCTGATTGACCCAAACATGCTGATGTTCTTTACGAAGTTTGGGAAGGACCCCAAAAAAGGGGTAGACAGGGCCAGGACCAACTGCCAGGACAGGTTATTGGATCTTTCTGGTCCTCTTACAATAATCTTGGATTTGGCTGAAGAAGCACGGATGGAGGGTAAGAAAGTCAACCTGGTCGTTCTTTCAAATTGGGCCCAAAGGGCGATTTGCCTCCTTGGCAACACGAATGCTTCTGTGGCACAAGAAAGACGGAAAAGTATTTTATTAAATATTGATCCCAAGTTAAACAACCTCGCTTCCAAGGAAATGGGACTTGAGGCCAATGGACTTCTTTTTGGGGACTCCTTTATCAAGGAGCATAGCAAATACGTGGCCACGTTTCAATCAATTGACAAAGCTCAGTCATCTATGCAGAAGATATTTCACTTGCGTGTTTTTGGTAGAGCCGACAAAGGCAGGAGCCGCTTTGCTGGCCGATTCACCCACAGGGGTGCAGTCAATCAGACCAGAGGCTCCACTTCCTATCAAAAGGAGTTCAAGCCACAGTTCTATCCTCAGAGGAACCGTTCCTTCAGACGTGGCTTCAGATCCAGAGGCTTTCAAAACTCAGGTAAGAGAAATCACTTCTGGTCCATTGTTGGTGGGGGGACGGACAGCCTTGTTCCTAAGAAACTTGCAGATTTTGACAACAGATCCATAGGTATTACAAACGGTTTCAGGTTATTGCATAGAGCTCTATTCCACTCCAGTCCAACATTGTCTTCCAAAACCTTTGATTTTTTCAACAGAACACGACAAATTGCTCTCTCATGAGATACACTCCCTCATTCTCAAACAAGCAATAGAAGTATGTTCCTCTCATCCTTCAGGGTTTGTAAGTACTCTATTTCTGGTTCAAAAAAAGAACCAAAAATGTTGTCTGGTTATAAACTTAAAGTTGTTCAACAATTTTGTAGTATACCATCATTTCAAGATGGAAACTATCCTCCATCTTCAGGACTCGTTACTAGAAAACGATTGGATGGTTCGTTTAGATCTACAAGATGCATATCTCTCCATCCCACTTCATCAGTCCTTCAGGAAATGTCTTCAATTTCAATGAAAGGACCAATTCTTCCGCTTCACATGCCTCCCCTTTGGTCTTTCTTCAGCCCCATAGTGTTTTACCAAGGTGCTAAAACCAGTGGTGACACACATGAGAGCTCAAGGTGTCAGAATCATGGTCTACCTAGACGATTTTCTTATTTTACACCAGGACAGATCCACTCTGATGGAACACTTAGACAAATTTGTTTCTCTCCTTCAAAGTCTAGGTTTTCTCATGAACAGAGAAAAATCCAATCTTATTCCGTCTCGTCAGATGGAGTTTCTAGGGTTTCTCATAGATTCCATACAGGCTACCTTTCACCTTCCATCTCAAAAGATTTCCCACATAAAGAAAGAAATATTGGTTTTGAACACATCACAACTTACAATCAAGGGATTAGCTCGTATAATCGGCCTTCTTGCCTCGTCTATTCAGGCTATATTTCCAGGTCCTCTTCATTACTGAGCGCTCCAGAGATTACAAATTTGGCACCTTTGCGAAGGTTTCGGATACAAGGACCTAGTGTCGCTAGACCACGATTCTCGTGTCGAACTCCAATGGTGGCTCGATCATGTAGACGCATGGAATGGCCGAGCAATTTTCTCTACAGCACCAGATCTAGTCTTAGAATCCGATGCAAGTCGGACTGGTTGGGGCGTAAGATGTGCTCAGTTCTCGACTGGAGGTCTATGGTCAAGAGAGGAGTTGTCACTGCATATAAATTGTTTAGAGATTGTTGCAGGTTCCTCGGCGATCCAAACATTTGCCAAAGACAAGGTAAGCTGTTCTTCGGATGGACTACCTCTCGGCGGTCCGATACATAAATCGTATCGGAGGTACGCGGTCTAAACCTCTTGCCGAGTTAGCATAGAGTCTGTGGGAATTTTGTCTTCAAAATAAAATTTCTCTGCAAGCGGAATATCTTCCAGGATATATGAAACACAATCGCAGATTGGTGTTCCAGATATCTTCAAGACTCCAGCGATTGGCAGCTGCACCCTTCTGTTTTCAAAAACCTTTTTTCCAGATTCAGTCCTTTCTCGATCAACCTCTTCGCCTCTCGTTTGAATTCCCAGCTCCCTCACTTCTACAGTTGGTGACCGGATCCTCAGGCGTTGGCTTTCAATGCCTTTCAACAGGACTGGTCCAATCAAACGAACTACGCTTTCCCCCTTTCATTATGATCTCCAGAGTTTTGGCACAGATTCGCCGCCAATCGACCAGAATTTTACTATTCAACCTCTTTTGGCAGGGACAGTCCTGGTTCCCTTCAGCTCTGGAATTGCTAATAGACTTCCCTGTCCTCCTTCCTCTCTTCCCCTCTCTTTTGTTGAATCCCATGGGTCAACTCACAAATTGGTACTCAATCATCTCCTTCAACTAGTGGCATGGATGGTTTTGGGTCTTCCTGAAGAACCCCAGGAATTTTGCAGGAAGCTGCTAGCTTCATCTGCCAGGCCTGGGCTCCCGGCACAACCAAGGCGTACAAGTCAGCCTGGTCAGCTTGGCATAGTTGGTGTCTGGTCAGGGGTGCCAATCCCTTTTCAGCTGACGTAGTTCTCATCGTTAATTTTTTAGCCTCCCTGGCAGCCCAGGGTAGAGCATAGAGGACGGTGAATATGTAAAGGTCCGCGATTTCCACTGAACATGTTTGAATCAACAATAAACCAATCGGTGAACATCCTCTAATTTGCCAGCTGTTAAAGGGAGTACGTTTTGCTAAACCTCCTTTACCTAAGTATAATGCTATGTGGGATGTCAATGTGATTTTCCAGTTCCTTTTATCTCAACAACCTAACTCTCTCTTATCCCTCAAATTCCTTTCTGCTAAACTTACCATTCTCCTCTGTCTAGTTTCCCTCAAACGTATTTCCGATGTTAGAGCTTTAGATGTGACTCCTGTACAGTATACTGCTGCAGGTGTTTTCTTTCAGGTTTGAAGAAGAACAAGACTAACCTAATGTCAGTTTTTTATCCTTATTTTCCTGATCATGCTGAATTATGTGTGGGAAGTTGTTTCAGAGAATATATATCAAGAACAAACGATTTGAGAAAGCCTTCTGAAACTCAACTCCTCGTCTCCGTTAGGTCCCCTCACAATCCTGTCTCGTCCATTACCTTAGCTTGTTGGGTAAAATAGATCATGAACCTTGCAGGTATTGACACTTCCGTATTTGGGGCTCATTCCACTAGAGGAGCTATGGCTTCCAAGGCCTTTTGGGCAGGCTTGAGTTTAGTTGACATTCTCAAATCGGCAGATTGGTCAAATGTCTCAACCTTTAGAACGTTCTATTGTAAACCTGTCTCTCATGTTGCCAGTTCTGTGATTTCTATGCTTTGAACTAGCATAATAGGAGCCTCTGTGTTTTGTAATAAAACTAAGATTTTCTTAGCTTCAGTGAAAGAAGGTCTTGATTTTATTAAAGACACGGAGGCGAGTATTATCCCGCCACTTTTCTCCTCTTTTAACCCTCCCTTTGTTTTTGATCAGGTACTTCTACCTCTACCAACCAGACATCTTAGGAGTTTTCCTCGTCTACACTGGGATGCTCCGCCTGATCTACCTACAACTGTGCAGAAGGGATCCTTACTTCAAAGTGTACAGCATTCGATGCTTCATCCGGATTTTGATGAAAAGACTTTCAGTGTCATTTATCGTTTGGATGGCTTTTTCTCACTTCTATTGGCATGCATTATTTTATTTTTGATTGTTTATTCAGAGTTGATTAACTGCTCTGCAAGAATAGAAGACTTGTTGTTCTCAGTCAAGATGTTTATACCTACCTGTTATCCTGATTGGTTACTTCTTTTTGACATGTATTTTGTAGTTTTCCCAGCTAGGTTTGCTGGGAGTTGTAGTTTTTTCTTGGCTGCTATTTGAATTAAAGCAAGAGAAGATAGCATAATACCCGCCTCCGTGTCTTTAATAAAATCAAGACCTTCTTTCACTGAAGCTAAGAAAATCTCCATTATAAACATACATGAAGGCCATAGGCTGACCAAAGCATCTGAAAACATAAAATTTACTAAACATCAAAACTGTTAGACACTCCAAAAGAATTATGTAAATTAGTAACAACACAATATGAACATCATTTTTAGATTTCAAAGCAGATGATGGGGACATCAGTAAATCATCAAAATACAGTTTTAGCAATCAATTTCAGAGCTGGGCCATTCCTAATACTAACCAGAATTGAGACTTGCATGTGTGGGAACGGGCTAACACATATGGGCAAAAGCAAAAACAAAGACGACAAAAATAATTTGGAAAACATCTAACTAAAATAGCTCACTACAAAAATATGCTGGTGTAAGTTACTAACAAGAAAAGGGAAACCAGAAACCACATTTAGTTACACCTCTCCTCATGGGACAGCATACAGCATTGATTCGTCGAGACAGAGCATCACGATCTTCTGGCATCCATTGACAGCAGCACCAGGACAGTGCAGAACATGAGCTGCACGTAGGACAGATCAGCACTTCAAAATTAGTTGTCCTTATTAGTACTGAACCACATAATAGAATAGGACAGTTAAGACTATGATGAGAAAACTCATCAGGAAACTTAGGGCCATATTTATACTTTTTGACGCAAAACTGCGCTATCGCAGTTTTGCGTCAAAAAAATTTGCGCCGTCTAACGCCATTTGGATGCACCATTCGGGCGTCAAATTTATACTTTGACGTACGGCGGCGCAACCAACAGGTGGGAGTCATTATTTCGTGACGCACACAGCGTCGGTCTGTCGTAAGGGAAACCCACGTAAAAGTGACGCAAATCACTGTGGGTCGATTTACGACAGCGCAATCGTGAAAACGCCGGTTTTTTTCACGCTATTGCGTGACATTTTTGCGCGAAAACTGCACTTACAGGAGAGGAGACCCAAAATGGATCCTAGATGCCCCAACAGACCCCAGGAGGATGAGAGCAGACCAGGAACCAGCCAGGAGGAAGCATACAGGAACCAGGACATGTTAAAGAAAAAAAGAAAGTGTCGCTTCAGTGCAGAGGAGCAGGAAATCCTGGTGAAAGAGGTGACGGAACACCAGCACCAACTTTTCATATCCTCAAAATTGCCACTCAGTAGGAGAGAGGCCATCTGGAAAGAAATTGTGGACAAGATAAACAGTGTGGCTGAAGAACGCCGGACAGTCACCGAGTGTAAGAAACGCTGGCATGACTGTAAACGTAGGACCAAAGAGAAAATGGCCAGGAACAGGAAGGCAGCAATGCAGACTGGAGGGGGGAGTCCAGCACAACAGGTGGCCCTGGACCACATGGAGGAGATGGTCGCAGCCGTCATCCCGGAGGAGATCGTCACAGGGATACAAGGACTGGACAGCGCAGACTACCACGACACTACGCACATGCAGGGTAAGTCGCATGGGGAATTACAATGCAATAATGGGGACTGTAAGCAGGGGGGGGATACCTACTACACAATGCATGTAACTTAGCACATATATGAAGTGGCATGGGGAAAGGGGCACGGCAGGGGGGAATGCCCAGTACTGACCATATCCGGGGCACGACAAAATACTGCCACCACTACAGTCCCACGGGGACATCCTGTAATTACAACAAGAGAGCCAAGGGAAACCAGTGACAGGTGGGAAGGACACTACCCTGAATCCACATCCAGGCACTTGTTTTGCACAACTATTCCCCATCAACTAGGTCCCTACCTGTAATGCAGTAGCAAATACAACAACTGCAACTTAACTGCCACCACAGTTGACAATAACACCTCTCATCTCTGGGCAGCTATAGTACCAAATGGCAGGAACCCCACCCTGGAACATACATACCTAAATTAGGGGGTGAGGATGACATCTGCAACTACTCCTAGAAATAAGACAAAGGTACCAGTACACTTAAATGCCGAATGTCCATAACTGACACATACATAAGCCTAAGTAAACAGCAATAGGAGCCACACAGCACTAACGACACACACATGCTGCATACGTCAGGGTCCCTCACGTGCCTGCCTAACAATGCTACATCACAAATGTCATACTGCTCAGACAACAACATTGACGAGGGGACACAGGCAACTGGTCAATGAAACACATCTGCACAGTCTAACCAAAAAATAGGACATTCATACGATAAACAGGCCAATCCAGTAAGACACACATGAGACCCCATTAGATACAAACATCAACAATGTTTACATCCATACCACATCCTAACATTGACATACATAGGTCATGCCACCTAACATGTACAGATCATGCAATGTGAATAAAAAGTGTATGGTGCAGGGCCTGTGAGGCAAGTGTGCTGGCAGGGCAGTCACAACACCCACAGTCAGTCAAAGTGTAGCGTGGCAAGTGAAACGTATACTTTGCGCAATAGCCTCAGGCTGGAGGCCTTTGCGCATCTTACCCTGAATGTACTTATACTCATTTGCTCACATCTAAGTGCCTCAGAGCACTTTGCACTAAATGAATCTCATTGCCCTTCCTATCAGTTAATGTAGCAAATAGTCA